>NC_092458.1:86925171-87579460 GCF_047495875.1 Pithys albifrons albifrons
CTTTATGTTCTTCTCTACATGGGCATAAATATTCTCCTACATCACATATTGGTTCTCCCAAATGCCAGACTTAGCTCTCAGCCAGTCCTACCGGAACTCTTCTTTGCTGAACAAAGCACCCCTTAAACAATGTTGGGAGTCAGTTCTGGAGTGTGTCCTCAGGACTCAGCCCATCCTCCCTCTGGTCACTGTCTTCCAAGGGTCAGAGAGGGCTGACTTCCCTTTCTGCTTTGGTGTACCTGACAAATTGTCAATCACCAGAAAGATCATCTAATGAGTTATTGAATTGAATTAAACATAGGATGAATTGCAGAATTAGCTGTATTTCAACGTTTTCCTTCATAAGTATTAACTGCCTGCCTTTTATCACTAATCACTAAGAACTTCCTTTACAGAGTCAGGCTGCGGGAGGGTATGCTTCCTCTCTGCTGGGTTTGAAATTAACTAACAGGCATTCTGGACAATATTACAAAGTCATTCCTACAGCATTTCCCGGAGTCAGCTGCCAACCTCTGTTGCTTTCTCAGTTCTTTAAAATAATTCTGGTTTCTGTTTTCACAAAACAGCTTTTGCTATCACTTAATATGTTCCTGAAAATCTACATTATCAGAAAATGTATTTTTAGCATAGGAGAAACAAAAACTGAGGATGGTTTGTTTGGTTGATTTTCTTTTAAATTTCTCCTAGACTTTTTGGTTGAAAGAATGTGAGGCACTACTGATGTCCAGTCAGAGGAAAATGTCTGCAGTAGTTTGACAATTTTCAGAAAAATACAGTAGGGAAAAGCTAGAGTGTCACTAGGTGGTCACTATGGGTCTGAGAGTGTCTTCAACAAGCATTGTTGAATACAGTGTGGGAAAGAGCAGTGCGTGATATTTTGACAGGGAAGCCACGGCTGGCCTTGCATTAAAACCTCAGATAGAACAGAGGCAGTGACATGTGATAGAGAGACTGTGGTAGCCTCTGCAGTTGGCCATGTCCACGACCTTTCGGAGGACATGTGCCTGCAGATGTCTGGCTTGCAGGATGTGGGGTCTGCTAGACCAGATTTAAGAGGCTGACCAGGTCTGAAACTAAAAAATTGTTCTGTTGAGCCTTGTTGTCTCTTCTCCTTCAGTTCCAGCTATACAGAAATCTCCTTCTGTCCTGCTTAGACTCATCTTGCTCTTCGTGTCTGCAAACTTGTAGCACTTCTGACTTATTAAGTCTGGGAAGTCAAGCTTGTAAGGGTATATGGAATATGACAGTATCTCTTTCTGTAAGTTTATCAAACAAACATCTTTTTGCTTCATAATGAGGCAGAGTGGTGTGATTTGCTGACTACCACACCAGTAGGACACGGATCCAAGCAGGGATCACACAGGCACAAGACTCATGCTGGAACTCAGGGTGCCCATAACTGCAAGAATATCAGAGATAAGTGTGTGATGTGTGCCTGGCTTGGCTAGTAAGCAACAAGCTGCACCTGCCAGCAAGTAGAAGACCTGTGTTCTTTTGGCGGAGAGCCAAGATATGGTATTGCTCAGGCTGAGGGCTCATGTCATATTTGAAGCACCTGTGAGTGTGCCTGTAGATCTGGAGAGTGTGGCTGTGTATATTTTCACTAGTGAGCTTCCATCTTGGTCATGTGGAGAGGAGGAAGGAGACTGGGCTGTCTACACTCGCATTTTCTGTCAGTCCTGGTCATGTCACATGTGGGGCTGTTTAAGGCAACACCTTGTCTGTGCAGTTGGCCATGTCTGTGTCCTTTCCATGGACATGTGCGTGCGTGTCTCTGGGTTACACACCCAACCTCA
This sequence comes from Pithys albifrons albifrons, assembly GCF_047495875.1. Taxonomy (NCBI): domain Eukaryota; kingdom Metazoa; phylum Chordata; class Aves; order Passeriformes; family Thamnophilidae; genus Pithys; species Pithys albifrons. The sequence goes on from NC_092458.1 coordinate 86,926,968, forward strand.
GCACCGGCTGAACCTGCAGCCTGGGGAGCAGCAGCCATGAAAACCAGCCCTGGAGAGAGACCCTGGCTGGGCTCCAACAGCTGAGCAGGAGGAGTTACTGGGGTTGAACCCTGGTCACCCTGTAACTGCACTTGCACACTGAACTTGAAAAGTGACCTGGCTAAACAGAAATGCTGGAACTGGTGTTTTCCCACAGAAGAACCCGCCCTGGTGTAACTTTATTGTCCTTTCCTTTTGCTTTCTATCCTTGTTCTCTCATATATTTTCACACTTCATTTCATTGTTGTTGATCAGCTGCTTGCAGGAACTACCATGAGGTGTCAAGGAAGAGCATCTTGTGTGTTGAAATCCCACAGATACGCAGATGCTAGCTCAGTTCTCTTTTTCTTGCAGTTCTCATATAATTTTATTCTACTTCTCTTTCAAAAGCAGTAAAACCACATCCTAAAAAAATCCTTAAAAAAATAAAGCCCTAAGCAACACCTGTGGAAACACAAACTGCAGGGACACATTAATTCCTGAGTGCAAGGATAAAGAAAAAGGGCCCCTTAGACTTACTGAGTCAGTGTCACTGCACATAAATCCCCATTGGGACAGACTGCCACAGCTGAGGAGAAGAGATGGATACAAGGGACATTGATCATCTTTCTATGGTAGGTTTGAGCTTGATTCAGTAAGGTCTTGACAACCCCTGCTGATGGACTACCCAAACCATCTGGGTGTTGGTAGTTCAAATTTACTGGCCTCATAGGGAAAAATCTTCTTAGCTATGGAGGAGACAAGGCTAATTCTTCTCAGAGGAGCAGAGCAAAAGGTCATCTGGAAAGACTCTTAATTGGCAAGAGGGAAACTGACTGAAAATAAGGCAAAAAAAATGTCTCCCCAAGATTGGTTCAGAACTGCCTGAAAGGCCAAAGAACTGGGGAAACTCCACCTTTGGAGCTCTACAGAAAGCAACTGAAGATGGCCCTGGGTAACCCAACTGCATTTGGAGGTAGCTCTGCTCTGAACAAGAGCTTGGACTAGGGAGGTCCCTTCCAGCCTAAATCTTTCTGTCGGTAATTCTATTGAAGATTAAAAAGCCTTTGTCACTCTCAGGCCAATTGAATCCTTTGTTCATTTGCAATGACAAAGGTTCATCCTCATTTCAACTCATATGTACAATAACCTGGGTATTAGTTGTTGGAACTTTCTGAACTCCGTTTCCCCAGCGTCAGACTTCCCTCCCAGTTCCTCCACAGGCTCTCACTTTCTATCTTATCAAATGCAGTCCCATCCATTGAAGGGTCAAGGTCTTTCTGCACCTTTACATTGTCCTCCTATTACTGAAAAATCTTCATGAATCTTTTGCTAGGTTTTTATACCTGACTATTCTGCATTTCTTTATATTCTGTGTTTGATCAAAACAAAACCAAAGCAGCTCTGGGATAGCAGATGCAAAGTTTCTGACACACTCCCATTCATATCTCTCCTTAAAACTTTGCTGTTTTGTAGGATTACACTCCTCTGCAGTGCATGCATATCTGTGCCCATGACCTGCCAAAGAGCAGTGTTAGAGAAGCATTTAGGCTGCAAGGTACCTTTAGAGTTTTGTACTTTATTCTTCATTTCATGACAGGGTGGAGATTTCGTGAAATCCATGTACTATCTCTAAAAACTCCTCCAGAGCTTCTTCTAGTAATAATTGTAGTGTTTCTCTTTATTAATGAAACAAAGAATGAATCCCCCCATCCGCCTTCTCTGTTTGAAGACTGTTACCAACTCTTCTTACTAAGCCCTTCAGGCTAAACAAGCTTAGTTTGGTCAACTGTTCCCTAAAAATATGTCAATGATTTAGTAAAAAACCAGTATTTTTGCTGTGGTCTTCTTCAGTCATATCCATCCTCTTTAGAAACCAAAAATAATGCAGAAACAAGAATTCGTAAGTACATGTGAGAATGGTTTTAGAGTCTTTTGCAAGTAAATTAAACCTTTCTAAAGTTAAATATAGCCAGTCTCTAATATCTTTCAAGAAAAATAGATCCCTTAAACTCAGTTTTGCCAGGATAATTGTAATTCACTCATTTGGCCTTGTGTAATTTCCAATTAAAAGCAGGAGGAATAAGCCCAAAACACCAATTTAAGTGCAGTTTTTACTGCCATGAAAAAAACCAGAAAGAATACTAAATGCTTATATGTTACACCCTAAAATGTGGCATTGCAATAATCTCCAGGTCCTAATGTCAGAAACTAGAAAATTGTATAAACAAGGATGTTCCCACACCTTCATGCTGCTTTCCATTGTATGTGTTTTCCATTGTAAGAAAACACACTATAATCCTGAATTCTTTCCATATCTGTGGCATTTTTCTACTGTGTTTCACAGTATTCAGGTGTTATCCACTATATGCCTAATAAGCAGCTATAAAGCAACTGTTCTTCTACCCTTTAATGCCACAACTGTAAACCATCCAGCTCTAGCTGTAAAAATGCTAATGCTTTATCAGAAACTTTGGTCTACAAAGCCCTACACATTTGGATAGGGTAGATTTCCTTCTAAGTCACCTATGGATAGCATTAAATTTTGCTGATGTTTGGAACTACAGTGTGTCACTATGCTGATATAGAGTGTTTCAGAGTGTTGCAATGAAGTTATTTTAGATGTGAAAATAGGAATAAGAAACTAACACAGCCTAACCTGAAACCAAAACAAAGTTCATCTGCAATATCAGTAGATGTTATGTCAGTTCTCTTTTTCTTGCAATTGTTGTAGGATGCTATTCTGCTTCTGCTATCTCAAAAGCTATAAAACCTCATCCTGAAAAATTCCTTAAAAAAAACACAAATTAGCAACAAAATCCACAACAACCAGACTGAGGAGAGACAAATTGCAGGGACATATTAATTGCTGACTGCAAGGACAAAGCAAAGGAGCTCCTTAGGTCAATATCAGTGTACATAAATCCCCATCAGGACAGCAGCAGACTGTCATGGCTGAAGAGAAAGGATGGACAAGGGACACTAATCACCTTTATTTACAGCAAGATTCCTGAGGAATAATATAGGTCAGGAAATATTAGGAGTTGCCTTAAGGCATGAGCTCAAATTATCCTGTTAGCCAAGAGGATTGTGGGATGATAAGATCATTCAGGTTGGAAGTGACCTCTAGATGCCGTCAGGTCTAGTCTGCTGCTTAATATGGGGACAACTAGAAGGTGAAATGTGGTTGCTCTGGGCTTTCTCCAGTCAGGTCTGAAAGACACCTGCGGATAGAGACTACCCAGCTTCTCTGGGTGGTGTGATTTCAAATTTACTGACCTCATAGTGAAAAGGTTTCTCATTTTATCAGTTGGAAGCTCTCTTATTTTGGTTCATGGCCATCACTTTTTCATCCTTCCATGATATGCACTCCAAAAAGCCTGGCTTCATCTTCTCAATAACTTGTTTGTTAAGTATTGGAAAGTTGTTACTAAGTACCACCAAAGCTGGGTCAAATAAGCCCAGTTTTCCAGCTTCTCCTCCCAGGGAAATTGGTGCAGTCCCCTGACCTTCTCCGTGGCCCTCTATTGAACTCCCCCAGTTTACCAACATCTTTTTATGCTATCAAAAATCAGTGAGCCCCTTATCTACTGACGTAGGTTCTTCTTAATACAGCCCAGGATGCTGTTGGTCATTTTTGCTGCCAGTGCAGACTTGTTTCATGTTCAGCTTGGTGCCTACAAAGACCACCAGATCTTTTTCAGCAGAGCTGCTCCCCCATCAGACCACAACATGTGTCATTGCAGGGGCTTCTGCCTTCTCAGGTGCAGGAATTTGTCTATTTCAAATTTCTTAAGGATCCTGTCAGCTCATTCCACTGGCCTTCTAGATCCCTTTGTAGGGGACCTCTGTTGCCAAAAGGCAAGCTTGTTTAACAAGTTCCCCATCACCTCCTGCAACCTGTGTCTTTCAGTCATAAATATGTAGGGCCTACAAATCTCCATCTAAGGGGCATGAGGAGAAGTGCCCTACCAAACAGCAACCAGCAAAGTGGTATCTATGGAACTAGAATAGGGCAGCACAAAAAAGGGCAATGATCCTGTATGTCAAGAGAGGGAGAAGAGTCTGCAAGGAAGAGTGTCAGCACTGTTATTTGGGCCCATGGGTGACCTTGCCTTTTTATGCTAAAGAATAAATAATTAAAATGTCTGAACTATTTTAACAGCAGGGGAGATCTGATGATTTATGGAGTAAGAAACATGAAGATCTAGGTGGCAATGCAGTAGCCTGGTGGAAGAGCACCTCTTTTTATTCTTACAAACCTGTTATTCGTCCATAGTTATTAGAAACATTAGTGAGTTTCTCAGTTTTCAGAATTATTTTTATAAGACCCTGGGAGAAAGAAATTCAGAAAGAAATTTTTTCCAGATGTCTTCTCTCAAAACCTTCTTCTAGGGTAAAGGTTCCCTCTCTTACACACTGTATGTGCAAAATCTTCAAAGATTTTTACACTAAAACAAATGAAAAAAGAAAAGATTTATTAAGACTAGCATTTGAAATATCCAGTTGTTGAAAAGTGACAGTACTGTACTGATAAGGTCCTGCGTGACTTGGGTGTACATCCAAATGGGGTTAAGAGGCCTGTCACATGATTTAGATGCAGTTTGTTGTCTCAGTCCAACCAACAGTTTACATACCAGTCCCCCTGTTCATCTGCCCACCCAAAAGCCAGTCCCTGTGTACACTGTTGTGTTCATCTGACAAGGGGCCATCATGATGTGCTGTGTCCATAGGGCACAGCACTGCGCCAAAGCAAGATAAGAGCTTGGATCCTGGAATAGTGTGTATATGTGTGAGGGTACAGTCAGTATGCAAGGAGAGGCTGATTTACAACAGAATTAACTGACTCAGGTGCAGCCTTATACTGGCACATTCCATCACTTTGGGCTCCAGAAGAGTTTTGTGTGCCATGCTGTGCTGCCATGTAGAGGCAAACCCATTGGCACCACTAAGGTCAGGTTCCCAAACTGTGTGCACTCACTGCCCACAGGGCTGCCTGGGGTCAGTCGTGACAGTGCCTCCATAGGTCTCTTATCAGGCTAAGTCTTTAACACGTCTGGCCTGTAAAGCCTGTATAGCACCATGCAGATAACCTGTCCTTAGAAAGGTGGTAAAAAAGAATTAATACTTCACAGGCAGAACCAACCGCAGAACAAGATTGGGCTGGTTTATCTCACTGACACTTGTACCAATTACAATCAAGGTCAGATCTTGTCTGCCAGAAAACCAGATGACAAGCAGGCACACCTGCTTCCCTTGTTTTGCAATATATGTTTGTAATATATGTGCAGGATGCTAATAGGTGCAGGGTGCTAATAGTGGACTACTAGAGGATAGGATGTATGAAAAGCAGTGCTCCCTTGTCGCTGAGCTGATTGTAATGCCAAGGTCCCACCTGCAGGCACAGTGAGCAGAGGCAGAACACAGCACTGGAATGGCTGGTCACCTGTTACTGTTCCCTACAATTTAAAATTGTATTTCAGTATTTAGATTATTTTCTTCTTGTTAAGATAAAAATTAGGTTATGAATTATTTGTACCACTTTTTTGGACTCATTTGTTGAGCAACTTGTATTTTCAGAAAGCCTCTTCTAAGCACAGTTCTTCGGAATAGTTTGTTTTCTGAAGCTGGTTCCTCAGACCGTATTGGTTCCCAGCTCAACAGGCGAACACATGATGCATGATTACTGCAACAGGGATACCTCCAATATATTTTTGGCATCAGGATCAGATTTGACATCAGGAGTGACCCCGTCACTTAAAAAAGACAGTGCTGTGAAGTTAGAATTATTAAACTACATTCTTCCACATCACATTTGGACAAATGCTGATTAACTAAAGGGATCTCAAGACAGAGGAGCTGGTCTTGGAATAAGCAACACTCCTAAAATCTTCCTGTCTGCCTTAACAGAACTCAGGTTTCCCAGATAGCCCACTCATGAAGGAACAGAGATTGCAGAGGACCAAGGTCATACAATACCATACTATATGATATATATAATGTAATTGCTTCATATTTCATATGTACTATGCATTATATACTATATCTCATACATATATATTTCATATATATTATCTGTTATATATATGATATTATACACACCCTTCACAGCTGGGTGCACTGCCTGTTGTGAACTGTGTTAGTGGGATCTCAGAAACATTGGTATTTGGTGTGACTATCAATGTAGAACTGATCCATTGGCTTAGGTGTGGGATAAGCATGGGCTTTGGTTGGCCTCTTCCCCACAGCTGAGAGGAAACTCAGTGGGCTGAAAGATTGACTGAAATGTGGTATTTTTACAGGATGACATGAGGCCCATAATTTTACAGGGTGAGTAAGGTTGTTTCTGCTGAAGCTGCTGAAAGAACCAAACAGGTTGTGAAGACTAATGGCTCAGGTGGCATTTCTAGCCTCTTTTGTCAGCAGTGTGCAATGCCTGTGAAGGCTCATGGGGTGGGTACAGACAACACTACAGCCTGGGACATAGTACTCAATCTAAAAACTGCAGTGTAAATTTATAGAGATGGAAATGAATGCATAAGTATCTGTATACCCAGCATAGACATGCACAGATACAAGGGTACAGAAGGCCATGAGAACATCCTGCCTCTGTTTGTGTCCAGTAACATGGCCAAGCAATATGCTAGTAACTGACTCCTTCTCCAGAGGGAGAAATACACATGGCTGTGCACTGATTTCCCCCCCAAAAAAACCTTCTCTGCCCCAGCTGGTTTTTTGGAACACGTCTGATCTCATTCTCCATAGTGTAATGCCACAGGCACCAGCACAGCAACTGTTCTCTTGTTTTACAGGCAGGTACTGCTGTCAAGGTCAAACAACAGTAAAAATACATGAAGCACATTCATACTGAGATTGAATTAACTGCTAACGAAATTATCTGCCTTATGAAGCAAATTATGTCCTTTTGTTGAAAACATGGAAGGGGACAGGCAGGCAGAGCTTGAAAAACATTCAGTCCTACTGGCATACTTATGGGAAATGCAATGGTCTCATGTGCTTAATTCCCATGGAGCAGGTTCTCCAGTTAAATTGGAGCCAGTAGATAGCCAAAACAGCTCTCTCATCATGTACCACAGCCTGAGAAGTCTTTGGTATAATACATCTCAGCAAGAAAGCAGCCTGTAATTGAGACAAAACAGGTAACCTGAAGTAAGTGGGAGATGCTCACCAGCAGGTACTGCCACTTGGCTCCACAGGTCCCCACAAGCATGCTGAAGAAAGTCTGTACTCCCACAAAATGAAGCTGTGTCCTTCTTTAAGCAAAAGGGTGAGGATACAGCGTAACTCAGGGGGGTTTAAGCACTACAGCAGTCAATTAGAAATATAGACTAATGGTTGACATGCACCTGTCTTATTTCCTTCCCAAAACAACTGCTAGCCTTTCCTCAGAACCCTCAAACTCAACTCTTCTGCAGTTCCTTTCATGTGGTGTCCTGTGGTGACATCTGAGTGACATGAGTAAGGCAGGTGAGACTGGGTTCAGTTTTTTCTGTGTTTGCACAGATCTTCAGGCAGTCAGATACTTCAAAACTGAGCTACAGTGGATTACATTGTGAATTATGATTCCTGGGTTTTGACAAATAAACTAGAACCTTTTCATAAACTCCTGCTGTCTCTGTAGATTGACATGTAACAGTGTAAAGTTTAGAGAAATTAAAAGTTTATGCAATAAGTTGTAAAAGTACATTTGATCACTTGGAAATACACTTTATTGCTTTTTTTTTATTCCAAAACACTCAGAAATGTGCCAAATGGCTTAATAATACACTATGTTTTCATTCATGACTAACCAACATTGGCAAAATGCAAGGATGACCTCTAGACAGATGTTTTCTCTGCAACTGCTTTCACAGCCTCATTCTATCCTTGTTGTGTCAAGGTTTCTTTCCTATTGGGGACCATAATAAGTCAGTTCTCCTTCCACACATGAGACCTACAAAGACATTATAGGCATGTGGGGGAATTTGCACAACTTTACATTCATTTATAGCTTTGTCATTTACCATGGCAAGATTTTGACTGAATTATATATCACAGAGATTACAAGTCTTTTGTTGCTTTTGAAGTTTATCCTATTCTATTGACTGCCTAGTAATACAAATTTTCCTCAAAGTAGACTGTTCATGTATTAAGATGCTAAAGAAGTTCCACCCAGGTCTTGATTGATTTTCAACTGTACAGTACAGATAATTTCTGGGTGAAACAGCTGGGTATATCTTCCTTCATCCTGAGCCACATGGACTTAGAAGTGAGATGAGAAATATAAAGGTCAGAGTGAACCATAAAACACCCCCTCATCCAATCATAGCAGAGCTTACCAACTTCAGAGCAATAACTTTCCTGCATTTGCTCCCGCAAACATGCAGAAACAATAAATGAACTTTTACTAATCATCTCTTGAAACCACAAATAGTCCCTAGAGGGATGTGACAAACATAAAAGGCAGAGTTTCAAAATAAATCCTCCTCTCTTTTTTTAGTCTTTTTAACTCTTTTCCCTCAATTCAGAGTTTTGCACAGCATCATTGCAGTGACATCAAAACAAACTTCAAATGAGTTTGCATTTCTCTCAGTAGCAATCTAACCAAACAGAAGCAGAAACCTTATTTGAATTGTGTGATTTTGTGGAACCTACCTCCTAGCTAAGAAAATACCATCATGTAAACCTTCATAATACACTCAGTTTGTGATAAATCTTCAATGTGTCCTAATTTCTTAATCTAAAAAATCTGATTATTCTGATAACTTTTGTATTTTGCATGTGGCAAGACCACATGCCTGTAGTTTTACACAGTACACCAAGTTACTGAAAGAAATAGATTACAGAACATTTATGCTTTGTTATGCAGGGCTATTTTACCAAAGTTGTTCTATAGAAAATGTTTTTAAAGATATTATCAACAGGAAATTCTGAAATGGCTCCAGATTTTCTTTTTTTAACTAAACTGTAATTCTCAATTTGGACATTCAGAGGATGCAGTTATTAACAAATACCTACATCTGTACTATGTCTGTCATTCTACCATTTTGTCACCATTTGCCATTCATCTTTTTTATAGCTGAGATCTCTCAAAGTTTTGATGCCCTATGAAACTTAATTTGAATACTCCTCAGGCTCTGCAAAGGATAGTCCTGCTCAAACTAATCTCTTGTTTAACAAGGCTTTGTCAGCTGAAGCATAAAGGACAGCATTGTTTGAGCAAAGAATAAGTGAACTTACCCTCTGCTGGAGGGGATTGCTGATCACATGTGGACTATGCAGAGTTGCCCTTCCATTGGTCCCTAAAAAAATGCTGGTTTTGTTAAGGATGAGGTAGGAAGTGGTGTCTTGCAGGACCAATACTTATAGTGCCCATCTTCTCTGTACTTCTGAGTTTCTGGACCATCTGGAAGAATAGGAGTCCAGTATGAGCTGCATTTAGTGGTGGTTGCCATTTCCTGATCTGAAACTATTGTAAAGCAAGAGAATCCCTGCACTGGAATATGTAAGTCTGCTACTGGAAATAGTCAGCTTACAAACCTGAGTGGGAATCACAGCTTTGGAAAACAAAGACTTGGAGGGAAGTATGAGCATGAAGCTCAGCACTTTGTAAAAATCTTGCATCTGACAGCAAGTTGCAGCCATGGTGACTTGGTTAATGGACTGGACAGTGGGACACCCAAGATGCAGATCGCAGAAGCTTTCTAAGATTGTGGATTTCTTTGGTTAAGTGAACTGGCAAGGTTGCACACAAGCCAAGGCAATTTGTGGATGTGGCTGGACTCGGTGAAAGATCAGTGGATTGCTCTTTGCAGTATTTTTATCTTGGAGAAGGACCAGCATCTGCAGTTAAAACTAGGAATGCTAAAACACAATCTACAGCTTTGTTTTTCTTTTTTGATCTTCTCAATGAGATTTTCAACTTAGAGATTCTGGAGAAACAGCAAAAAGGCAGCTGGCTACAAGGAAAAGTTAGCATGCAATAGGTCAGAGGGAAATGTAGAGTATGCCAGTTGCTGTGATTGACCTCCTTACCTTGAGGACATTAAATGTGGGAGTATTGCCAGGGATTAAGAGAGAAGGCAAGGTAGGAACTGATTGTATACCGCACTGTTGGATAAAACTTTCCCCCGTGGAAGGACATACTTGATGTCAAAGATACTGTTGCCTGCACCTCAACGGGATAAGCTGAACCTTTGATTCACACCTGTGGATTTATACCTGACTCAGGCAAACCAGGGTCTCAGCTGACTAACTCACATTACAGGTGTGCACACTTACAGTAGATTTATTGGCTAGTCTGTTATGGAAATATCACTCTGTTCCTCTCTCTCCTACTTCATAGCTTCTCAGGTAAAATGTAGAGGTGCACCTTTCCCCTTCTCCCCTCCCTCCCAACACACATACACCTCCCTCCAGTGTCTTCTGTATTTCTGACTCATTTAGGGTAAGAATCACATCTAGGACACATCACAGGTGCTATCCACAGTATCATTCCTGGTAAAGTCCTACTTTCAGAATTCCTGAAAAGTTGTCTCTCAGAGAAAGAGAATGTATTGAATGCTGAAAAAAGGATCAGAGAAAATAGTGGCTGCATCATCTTGTAACAGACTTCCCTGCATCCCCCAAAGAAAAAATTACCACAGCTCTATTCACATACAGTAGCTTTATTAATATTTGACTGCATGGAACAATTAATTGTTTGAAGTATTTGAGATCTAATGGTGTACACAATTTCTTTACCTTCTTTCTTCCTTTTCTTCTCATCAGTGACTACAAAATTTCACAGTTAGCTGTGCAGTTAGGAGAACAATTTTCTGCCAACTCAAGAAAAGCATAAGAAGATTGCAGAATTTTTCTGTTATGAGATGAAATTGCAGGTGTGGTCTAGTGTTTCATAGATGTTATCTCACATGCTTGTCTCAGCACTGAGGGTGCTGAGCCATCCTTGCTTTCTTGATGCTCTCTCACACACAGAGCTAAGTCACACATCTAAACTCTTTGGAGCATACTCTGAGGAAACAAAAAGTCATCTTGATCACCTAGCTCCAACTTTCATATGGTCTTATAGCAAAAGATTCTCTTGTTTTTGCTCTTTTCCACCCAACTTACTCCTTTATTATACTAATTCTGAATAGTAGCTCTTCAACTTACTGTTTCTGTATAGGTTTTATCCTACTCCAAGACTGACAATATTTAGCATATACAATCACAGAAAAATTAAGTTGAGTTGTGTCTGAGTTGTCTCTTTCTCAATCCATTCTATGGGAGAGCAAAAAGTTGAAAAGCAGCTGCATGAGAACTGGAGTAGAAGTGTAAAGGAAGAGTTTATTCCCACCTCCTCTGAACTGAGGCCATATCTGGAATACTCCATCACTTTCAGATGCACAGAGGAAAAATAAACGTTATCAAAGAGGCAATAGCCACACAGGCCACTGGATGGCACTGAAGGATTCCTTGTGCCAGGAGACTTTGAGGGACCTGGTTCTGTTCAGCTTGGGTGAAACAAGGGTAATTGTTTATTGAGGTGCACAGCAAAACAACAACTGGAAAGAGCCTTAATTCACTGAAAATAAGGCAAAAAAATCTCATCCCAGGGATTCTTCAGTTCTCCCATAAAGCCCAGAAAAGCCAGGGAATCTCCACCCTTAGACTTGTTCAGAAACAAACTGAAGTATCCTGACTGCATTTGGAGGTAGCTCTGCTGTGAACAAGGGCTTGGACTAGGGAGGTCCTTTCCAGCCTTAATCTTTTTCTCAGTAATTCTAATGAAGATTAAAAAGCCTTCGTCACTCTCAGGCCAATTGGATCCTTTGTTCATTTGCAATGACAAAGGTTCATCCTTGTTTCAAGCCATATGTAGAATAACTTGGAGATTACTGAGGCATTAGTTGTTGGACCTTTCTAAATTCCAGTACCCCAATGTCAGACTTCCCCCCTAATTCCTCCACAAGGCTCTCACTTGCTATCTTATCAAATATACTCCAATTCACTGAAAGGTCAAGGTCCCTCTACACCTTGAATTTATATTCCTGTTACTGAAAAAACTTCAAGAATACTTTGCAACATTATCACACCTGACATTCTGTTGAGCCTTCTTGTCTCTTCTCCTTCAGTACCAGCTATACAGGAATCTCCTTCTGTCCTGCTAAGACCCATCTTGTTCTTCGTGTCTGCAAGCTTGTAGCACTTCTGACTTGTTAAGTCTGGGAAGTCAAACTTGTAAGGGTATATGGAATAGGACAGTATCTCTTTCTGTAAGTTTATCAAAGAAACATCTTTTTGCTTCATAATGAGGCAGAGTGGTGTGATTTGCTGACTACCTCAAGAGGACGACATGGTTCCAAGCAGAGATCACACAGGCACAAGACTCATGCTGGTATTCAGGGCACCCACAACTGTAAGAATGTCTATGAGACAAGTGTGTAATGTGTGCCTGGCTTGGCTAGTAAGCAACAAGCTGCACCAGCCAGCAAGTAGGAGACCTGTGTTCTTTGGGCAGAGAGCCAAGATCCAGGTATGATATTGCTCAGGCTGAAGGCTGTCAGTCATATTTATAGCACCTGTGAATGCTCTTGTGGTTCAAGAGAATGAGGCAGTGTATGATTTCACTCCTGGACTTCAGTCCTGATCAGGTGTTGTGTTTTGTTGAGCTGGCAAAATGCTAAGTATTCAACACAGAGAGTTAGAGGTTTTTCTCTTTTAAGGGAAAAAGGAAAGAAGGGGGGGAAAACCAAACTAGAAGTAAAACTTAAAATGGCAAGGTTTTTATAGTTACACAGAACAGAGAAAACCAAAAACAAACTACAGTATAACACATATATACACATGTAAACTTCATACAAGTTGGTTACATAATTAATACAGATTCAATTACTTCAGCTAAGAAACACTTAGCAAGAGAGGAGAAAACTAACAACAAAAAAGTATTTACTTCTCGAACTACCCAGCTGTGATGTGGTGGTAAGGCTTAGCACTTCTGATGCAATGACAACATGTTTACTCAGTGTTGGCTATGAAGGGACTGCCACTTGTCTGTGGCAGGCTGTGCAGTTGGCCATGTCCGTGTCCTTTCCATGGACATGTGCGTGCATGTCTCTGGGTTACACACCCAATCTCAGCACTGGCTGAACCTGCAGCCTGGTGAGGAGCAGCTATGAAAACCAGCCCTGGAGAGAGACCCTGGCTGGGCTCCAGCAGCTGAGCAGGAGGAGTTACTGGGGTTGAACCCTGGTCACCCTTTAACTGCACTTACACACTGAACTTGAAAAGTGACCTGGCTAAACAGAAATGCTGGAATTTTCCCACAGAAGAACCCACCCTGGTATAACGTTATTGTCCTTTCCTTTTGCTTTCTGTCCTTGTTCTCTGATATATTTTCACACTTCACTTCATTGCTGCTGATCATCTGCTTGCAGGAACTACCATGAGGTGTCAAGGAAGAGCATCTTGTGTGTTGAAATCCTATAGATAAGTGGATGCTATTTTAGTTCTCTTTTTCTTGCAGTTGTTGTAGGATGTTATTTTACTTCCGCTTTCTTAAAAGCAGTAAAACCACATCCTGAAAAATTCCTTAAAAAAAAAAACTCCTAACCCCAATGTGAGGACACATAAACTGCAGGGACACATTAATTCCGGAGTGCAAAGACAAAGAAAAGGAGCACCTTAGACCTACTGAGTCAATGTCACTGCACATATTTCCCCTTTGTGACAGACTGTTATGGCTGAAGAAAGGAGATGGAGACAAGGGACATTAGTCATCTTTCTTTATAACAAGATTCCTGAGGAATAATGTGGGTCAGGAAATACAAGGATTTGCCAGTCTTGGTCTTAGGTAATGAGCTTGAATGATCCTATTAGCCAGCAGGATCGTGGGATCACAGGGTAATTCAGATTGAAAGCAACCTCTGGATGCCATTGGGTCCAAGTCTGCTGCTCAAACAGGGACAACCACAAGGTTAGATATGGTTGGTCTGGGCTTGATCCAGTAAGGTCATGAAAACCCCTGCAGATTGGAGTACTGAACGTCTATGGGTGATGTGAGTTCAAAGTTACTGGCCTCTTAAAGAAAAAGCTTCTCAGCCATGGAGGAGACAAGGCAAATTGTTCTCAGAGCTGCAGAGCAAAAGAATATCTGGAAAGAGTCTTAATTGCCAACAGGGAAACTCTGATGGAAAATAAAGAAAAAAATCTCCTCCAAGGCTTGTTCAGTTCTACCAGAAAGGCCAGAGGAGCCGGGGAATCACCACACTTAGACTTGCTCAGGAGCCAACTGAAGATAGCCCTGAGTAACCCAACTGAATTTGGAGGTAGCTCTGCTCTGAACAAGGGCTTGGTCTAGGGAGGTCCCTTCCAGCCTAAATCTTTCTGTCAGTAATTCTAATGAAGATTAAAAAGCCTTTGTCACTCTCAGGCCAATTGGATCCTTTGTTCATTTGCAATGACAAAGGTTCATCCTCATTTCAACTCATATGTATAATAACCTGGGGATTAGTTGTTGGACCTTTCTAAATTCCATTTTCCCAACGTCAGACTTCCCTCCCAATTTCTCCACAGGCTCTCACTTGCTGTCACATGAAATGGAATTCCATCCACTCAAGGGTCAAAGTCCTTCCACACCTTTACTTTATGCTCCTTTTACTGAAGGACCTTCAGGAATGCTTCGGTAGATTTTTAGACCTGACACTTCCACATTTCTTTATGTCACAACCAAAGCAGCTCTGGGATAGCAGATGCATTTTCTGACACAACCCCATCCACATCCCTCCTTAAACCCTTCCTTGGCTGTTTTGCAGGATTACACTCCTCTCCAGTGTGTGGGTAGCTGTGCCCATGACCTCCCAAACACAGGTGTACAGAGTTAGAGAAGCATTTAGGCTGCAAGGTACCTCTAGGCTTTTCTACTTCCAGCTGCTGCTCATGGCAGGATGGAGAATGGAGGGACTGTCTGGTGCTGATTATAAAGCCAAGGCAGAGAAAGCAGAGTGGAACAGGAAGGTTTGTTACTGTGCAGCTCTGAAAATATTTCCAGCAAGAGATTAGAGTCAAAGGAAGCATTGGGAAAGCAGGCATGGCTGTCTCAGTGGGTGAGAAGAAGAGAACAAAATCTGAAGGAAGACATAGGCAGCTGATAGAGTCAGCAAAACTCCCCACACATAACACAGCTTCAGCTGGGCATGGCAGACACACACAGACAGAACTGTCCTCAGCTGCATAGAGTGTTGGTGCAGAAGAGGAAGGGCAAGCAGGAGGCCAAACAACCACCTGTGCACAGAGAGATACTGTAAGACAGTCACAGGTATTGGGGACTCAAGTATTGCCTGTTACCTCATTTATCTTCCATTTTGGACTTCTCTTTTATTCCTTTGATCGTGATGTGGTTCACTAAGCCATGTGTTTCATGCCTGCAAGCATGGGAAGTGAGATACCTGACTACTAGAAACCTTTCTTGACTTTCCCCACATTTCCAGGTAAGTCTAGTGCTCATAGTAATATCTTCAAAATTTGACCTGGACCTTGCTGGTCTTGGCAGAAGGGGCTGCATTACAACTGCCATGGGAAGGAAACAAAGATGGAAAAGAACTAAGGCAGATTACAGGAGATGGCAGGAGCTATGCACAACAAGTCAATCCAATAGGTGTTTCTAGAGTTTTTTTGAATTTGCATATAACTCACTGCCTCCTGCTTTTATCCAATTATTAGGAATACAAGGAATAATTTTAGAGAACAAATGCAAGTGACAGAAAGCTCTATCACCCTCCCTCCCTATATGAGGTTATGAGATACAATCAAATGTGTGATAAATAAGTATAGTCTGAAGGTAAGAGTGGGGCCAGGATAACAGCAATAAACAAGACTTCAAGTCTGTTGGAGTCAAGCCTGAGACCACTTGTACTGACAAGTGTAACGGGAAGGATATAAAATCTTTCAGGAGAGATCTGTGAAAAAACATTTGCAAGTGACTGCATTAAGTGTTCTCTGGATGCAGAGACATCTCATCATGAAAGGACAGTAGTGACCTATAATAACCAGTATATAAAACTGACCCCCTGTTGCATGCAAGAGATTCTTTAATGGCACCAACAGAAATGGATTACAGACAATGGCAGAGGCCACAGTATTGCAAGGGCATTGTGGAACAAATCACAAAGAGAGTGACACAAGCAGAGGCAGAGATCTTGGTCTCCAGTGTCTTGCTGGGGGTGCATTTTCCCTCAGTGTTGCAGGATATTGCAGCCTAAGAGCCATGGCCAGGACGAAGGGGACGCAGGAATGAAAGTTTGTCATTGAAGTCAATTGCCTTGTAATTTGCAAGTTCTTCATGTTCTTGTGCAAGGTGTTGAAATCCACTTCCATCACTGTTCTCACACAACAGCCAGGCACCTCTCTGGACTTTATGAGAAGATACGATATCATTGTCATGTCCTGCTTCCAGATGGGTTGCTTCCTTTATTATCATGCTCCTCCCTTCATAGTCAACATGTTCATATAGAGTGATCTGAGGGTTGTGCAGATCTTCAGTGATCAGCTTCAGAGAACTGATCTTATCATTCATATCTTTACCAACAGAGCTATATTCTCCCTCCTCAAATACCAGAAATTGGCCTTTATAGTTTACGTGCTCATAAGCCACCCAAGGCTGGCCAATTACTTTCACTGAGGAGACAATATCATTCCAACCTACATCTTTTAGATTGCCAATGTCACTGGTGAATTCTTTGGACAAACCCTGGAAGAAGACATGCTCATAAATGATGATTTTTCCCATCTCAGTAGGACTTCTGACGTTTGGTTCTTTTGCTGTAGGAGCTGGAGGACAACCTGCATGAAAGGAAGACAGAAAACATGCAATGCTTGTAAGAAGACTTTAGGAAACAGGCACAAAGCCATGGAGAGCATTGGGGGAAAAAAAGAAAAAAAGAAAAAGGAGAAGGAAAACATTTGTAACAAAGAAGAAACAGAGCAGCAGCTGCAAGAGAGAGAGGACATGATAGAGAAATGTGAATTTGGAGGAAAAAAGTCAAATGAAATATGTTCCCACAGGTGTCCAGTTTTAATTAGATGTGTGTGTTGGTTTAAGTAGATTAAGTTGTTCAATAGTCTCCCTTCCACCCTTTGGAATTGTCTAGCAATGGCCCTCTCCACCCTCTTCTTTTGTGGACTTTGTCCTTCAACCATCTTCTCATCACCTGAAAGATAGGATAGGTCTACACAGATACAGACAACAGATCCTCACATATCTGCTGCAGCTCTCATCCCAACACTAAAGCCTCCTTCTCTTTAACTGCATTTTACAGCAGCTGCCCAAGAAACCATTAAAGTTTTCATGTAATAATTGTGCCTCTCACCTTGATGTCAGCTTCAGGGATGGGGAGACCTGAAGACAATTCCTGCAGTCTGGGGCTGCTGTTTGTGAAGGGTGTCTCACCTGCCTCCATTTATAGCTTGCACAGAAGTCTTGTGAAACACCTGTCAACAGAATGAAAGATTAATTATATGCTCAAGAAGACAGATGAACCACAGTAACTGGAGCACATCAAAGAACTTCCTAACACAAGGGCTGAAGAATTTTTCTGCTTGTTGCAGTTTACATTTTGGCTTACATTTGAACCATGAGTTTTGATGGGAGATATCCAGGTGTCATGGTTGGCATTTAATTTGCTTTTTTTTTTTAATTCCCTTTCCCTCCTAGAATCACAGAGTCATTAAGGTTGGAAAAGGCCTCCACATCATCAAGTCCATCCTTTGACCCAATACTACCACGCTCACTAAACCATATTGACCACTTCTACTTGTGTTTTGAATACTTCCAGGGATGGTGATTGCATCACTTCCCTGGGCAGCCTGTTCCAGTGCTTAACCCCTTTTTTACTGAGGACATTTTTCCTAATACAAATCCTGAACCTCCCCTGATTCAACCTAAGGCCATTTCACCTTGTCTCATCATGAGCTGCTTGAGAGAAGAGACAAAACCCCACCTCACCACAAGCTCCTTTCAGGTAGTTCTGGAGAGCAAAAAAAGTCACCTCTGAGCCTCCTTTTCCTCAGGCTAAACATCCCCAGTTCTCTCACTTTCTCCTCATCAGATTTGTTCTCCAGCCCCTTCACCAGCCCTGTCATCCTTCTCTGGACATACTCCAGCACTTCAGTGCCTTTCTTGTAATGCAGGGCCCAAAACTGGATACAGGATTTGAGGTGTGGCTCCATCAGTGCCAAGTTCAGGTGAACCATCACTGTCCGAGTCCTGCTGGCCACACCATTTCTGACATGAGCCAGGCTGCCACTGACATTCTTGGAACACTGCTGGCCACCTGAAACTGTGGATGCCCCATCCCTGAATGGCTTCTATAAGGTCCCTTCAAACCCAAACCGTTCTCTGATTTTATCACATATGGAATCCTATATATCTTTATGTATAGCAACAGATGTAAAGGGTACTATAGTAGATGATAATCAAAATCACCAATATTGTTGTCGCAAAGCCAGAAAGAAGGTCACTGTGTAGAACCCAGAAACAGTGTGTAAATGGAGACCTATTAGTGTGGTGTAAAAAATAGCTTAAAAGTCCAAATCCTAAAGCTGAAGTTTGCGAAAAGAAATGTGGATATTTGCAGACTTTTATTTTGTAGCAAATACAAAACAATGCAAATGGTGTTTTGTACTGTCAGTTTTGAAATTGAATACTTGAATCTAGTTAGCAATGGTGTTTCTTTCACACACCTGTCAGGCAGCAAGATTATTCTGTTAAGTATGACTCCAAACATTTTCCCAATTCAGTCTGAAGTTGATGCTTTATATAGTATTTATTCTAAATACTTTTCCTCTATCAACTGTTTCCATTTCTGTCTATGGAACAAGAAAGTAGAGATAGTCCTCCCCCAGTATTTTTTTCTGTCTTTTAAAATTTTGAACCACAGATCTTGTTTCTCTTCCTTTCCCCATCCTCCTTTATTTTCTCCTTTACATGGACACAAATTATTGGTTCCCCTAAATGCCAGACTTTGCTCTTAACCTAAAGAGCTGTTAGCAGTGCACTGAAGGATCTTTCCGAAGATCTCATGGCTATGTTCAATGGTTCTTCTCCAGAAAGCTGCCAGACAGGGTGAACAATTTACAATGAGCACCACAGAAAAACAATTTGTTGGCATGTGGAGACCTTGAAGAACTTGGGAATGGGCTTGTGGATCTAGAGAGTATGTTTCCACTAGTGGGCTTCAATCTTGATCATCCAGAGAGGAGGAAGGAGACTTGGCTGCCTACAGTTACATTTCTGTCATTCCTGGTCATTTTAACTGTGGGATTGTTGAGGGAACCTCCACCTTTGGAGTTGTTCAGAAAAAACAGTTCAAGATGGTGTATCAGGATGCTCAGCCTTGACAGGACTTACCTGCCTTGGCCTTGAATGCAGGCAGAGAATTCAATCAATACAAGCTATCTGTAGTGAGCTACTGGTGGCACCACGATGCTGCTTTTAGTGTTGAACTGTGCTAAAACAGCTTTGTTCACGAACTGCAAACACACATCCTGCTTTTTGAAGCAAGATTTGACAGATAAGCTGCTAGCTGACCTGGAGATATGTGACTCACAGTCAATCACTTCATAACTTTAAAAGCCCAGTCCAAGCTACATATGGGAGATTCTTCTACATACTTTCTTGGAGTGCGTGGACCTTCTCCCATGAAGCAGCTTACTTCCTAGGTTACTCCCCAGGGGTTAAGCGAAAGAGAGAGAGCCCACAACCATCACATGATGAGTTACATCAATCTCTACTTATTGACTTTCTTTTTGCTAGCTTTGATATAATTGCTTTAATACAATTGCTTTGATACAATGCACGCTATTCTATGCTATACTATACTCTGGTAGTAGTTTGTAGCTTTTATACTGTGTAGCAAATAAATCTAATTAAGATCTTTTGCCTGTTCATTTGTCATAATAAATAACTCATTGTATATAAATTTATCTGATTTGCCATCATTAAAACCCATATGAAAAATGGTTCAATCACACCTCAATAATTCCTTAAATTTAAATCTGAGGCTAAGAAAGGATTTAACTTCACCTTAAACTCCTTTCTGGGAGGGAGTTTAAAACACAAAACAGTCCAATCTGCACCTCGTAAATCACCAAAAGGCTTTCTCTAAAAAACTTTGCCTAAAGCCCCTCTCCCACCCGTGACAGATGGCCCTGAGTAACTCATTTGTATTTGGAGGTAACTCTGCTGTGAACAAGGGCTTGGACAAGGGAGGTCCCTTCCAGCCTAAATCTTTCTGTCAGTAATATTAAGGAAGTTTAAAAAGCCTATGTCTCTCTCTTGCTAATCCGATCTTTTGTTCAAGTGCCATGAAAAAGGTTGATCATCATTTAAATCATATATAAAGTAACATGTGGATTACTTGTTGGCCCTGTGCATGGCTAAGGAGTGGACTCTCGATCTTTCAGGGTGCTTTACAAGTCAGCATACTCTGTGATTCTCTGACCTTTATGAATGCCATGTCCCCAAAATCAGACTTCCCTCCCAATTTCTCCACAGAGTCTCACTTCCTCTCTTATGAAATATAATCCCACCCACTGAAGGGTCAAGGTCCTTCTACCTCTTTCCTTTCTCCTCCCATTACTGAAAGACCTTCAAGTGACCTCTGGATGCCATCAGATACAGTCTGCTGCTCAAACAGGGACAACCACAAGGTTAGATATGGTAGATCTGAACTTGATCCAGTAAGGTCATGAAAACCCCTGCAGATTGGAGTACTGAACTTCTATGGGTGATGTGAGTTCAAAGTTACTGGCCTCTTAAAGAAAAAGCTTCTCAGCCATGGAGGAGACAAGGCAAATTGTTCTCAGAGCTGCAGAGCAAAAGAATATCTGGAAAGAGTCTTAATTGCCAACAGGGAAACTCTGATGGAAAATAAGGCAAAAAAAAATCATATCAAGATTTGTTCAGTGCTGCCAGAAAGGCCAGAGAAGCTGAGGAATCTCCACCCTTGGACTTGTTCAGAAACCAGTTGAAGATGGCCCTGAGTAACCCAACTGCATTTGGAGGTAGCTCTGCTCTGAACAAGGGCTTGGTCTAGGGAGGTCCCTTCCAGCCTAAATCTTTCTGTCAGTAATTCTAATGAAGATTAAAAAGCCTTTGTCACTCTCAGGCCAATTGGATCCTTTGTTCATTTGCAATGACAAAGGTTCATCCTCATTTCAACTCATATGTATAATAACCTGGGGATTAGTTGTTGGACCTTTCTAAATTCCATTTTCCCAACGTCAGACTTCCCTCCCAATTTCTCCACAGGCTCTCACTTGCTGTCACATGAAATTGAATTCCATCCACTCAAGGGTTAAAGTCCTTCCACACCTTTACTTTATGCTCCTTTTACTGAAGGACCTTCAGGAATGCTTCGGTAGATTTTTAGACCTGACACTTCCACATTTCTTTATGTCACAACCAAAGCAGCTCTGGGATAGCAGATGTATTTTCTGACACAACCCCATCCACATCCCTCCTTAAACCCTTCCTTGGCTGTTTTGCAGGATTACACTCCTCTCCAGTGTGTGGGTAGCTGTGCCCATGACCTCCCAAACACAGGTGTACAGAGTTAGAGAAGCATTTAGGCTGCAAGGTACCTCTAGGCTTTTCTACTTCCAGCTGCTGCTCATGGCAGGATGGAGAATGGAGGGACTGTCTGGTGCTGATTATAAAGCCAAGGCAGAGAAAGCAGAGTGGAACAGGAAGGTTTGTTACTGTGCAGCTCTGAAAATATTTCCAGCAAGAGATTAGAGTCAAAGGAAGCATTGGGAAAGCAGGCATGGCTGTCTCAGTGGGTGAGAAGAAGAGAACAAAATCTGAAGGAAGACATAGGCAGCTGATAGAGTCAGCAAAACTCCCCACACATAACACAGCTTCAGCTGGGCATGGCAGACACACACAGACAGAACTGTCCTCAGCTGCATAGAGTGTTGGTGCAGAAGAGGAAGGGCAAGCAGGAGGCCAAACAACCACCTGTGCACAGAGAGATACTGTAAGACAGTCACAGGTATTGGGGACTCAAGTATTGCCTGTTACCTCATTTATCTTCCATTTTGGACTTCTCTTTTATTCCTTTGATCGTGATGTGGTTCACTAAGCCATGTGTTTCATGCCTGCAAGCATGGGAAGTGAGATACCTGACTACCAGAAAGCTTTCTTGACTTTTCCCACATTTCCAGGTAAGTCTAGTGCTCATAGTAATATCTTCAAAATTTGACCTGGACCTTGCTGGTCTTGGCAGAAGGGGCTGCATTACAACTGCCATGGGAAGGAAACAAAGAAGGAAAAGAACTAAGGCAGATTACAGGAGACAGCAGGAGCTATGCACAACACGCCAAACAAACACGTAGTTGGAATGTAACTGACTGCCTCCTGTTTTTATCCAGTAACTGAAAGTACAATGAGAAATTTTAGAGAACAAATGCAAGTGACAGAAATCTCTGTCTCCTCCCTCTGTCCCTCCCTCCTTCACTAAATGTTTTCTATGCTTAGACACTGCAAGTGAAAGCAGTTTTAGAGTCTTTTCCAAGTATAGTAAACCTTTCTGAAGCTACATATAGCCAGTCTCTAATATCCCTGAAGCAAAATAAATCCCTTAAATTGAGTTTTTACAATTTAATCGTAACTCAGTCGTTTAGCCTCTGGTCACTTTTATGAGTAAGCCCAAAGCACCAGTTGAAGTGCACTTATCTGCTACCATGAAAACACAAAACATTAACTGAATGATTATGTGTTACACTTCAAGAAAATTCAGGTCATAGTGTCAGATACCAGGAAATGACACCAACAAGGATGTTCTTGCACTGCTGGCTATCTCAAATCACCTCCCAGTCCTTCATATGCCTACAAATACAAATACAGAAAGATGTAACAAGCAGGAAGTAGTTTGAAATATTTAAGTGTTAACACACCTCCTTGTGAACCTCGTTAACTGAACTAGTCACTGGTTAAGTGAGTTCTCAGCTAAAAGATCTTCAGAGATCTCTTCTCTTGTGAGGGAATACCTTCTCTCAGAGCAGAAGTGCTGTGCTATTCACACATTAATTCCTTGGCTGCCTTGCACGTGGAGTTGGTCTTGCCAGGATCAATGGAACCCAGAAACGAATGGTGTCACTCAAGGGTCTGTACTGCAATCAAAACTGCTTGATGTCTCCATCAATGACACAGACACGGTGATCGAGCGTACCCACAGTCAGTTTGCAGATAACCCCAGGCTGGTTGGTGTGTTTCATATCCTGGAGGGGAGGGACCATTCCAAGAGACCTTGACAAGTCTCAGGCCTGGGACCACATGAACCACAGGAGGCAAACAGAAGGTCAGCGCAGACAAACATAAACATTGCAGGGTGGAGCTGCAATGAGACAGATGTCATAATACACAGCTCAGGGAGTGCAGCTCTCATTATACAGAGAGAGCAGGGGCTGCCACTCTGCACTTCCAGGTAAACTTGCACATGACAGAGCAGGTCATGAAAGACCTTGTCCTTCCTCACCTCTTATCAAGATACTACAGGTTCAAAAATCAGACAGGGTTTCCCAGTGGGATCTGCTAACCAGTTAATTCAAATTTATCCAAACTTTCTCCTTGATTAAGAAATTTAGGGCAGTATGCCTGACTGTATGAGATACAATCAAACGTGTGATAATTAGCTACAGTCTACAGGTAAGAGTTTGGCCAGGATCGCCACAATAATCAACAAGCTCTTCAAGAATTGTAGTGTGTTGGAGTTAAGCCTGAACATGATGTTACCGACCAGTGAAACACGAAGGAGGCAAAATCCTTCAGGAGGCATCCATGAAAATTTTTTGCAAGTGACTGCAAGAACTGCTCTCTGCATACACAGAGACATCTCACCATGAAAAGGCAATATTCATCCATAATAAACAATGCAAAAAACAGACCCAGTGTTTGCTTGCTAGATATTCTTTAATGGCATCAACGCAAAATGGATTACAGAGAATAGCAGAGGTCACGGTATGGAAAGCCATTGTAAAACAATTCACAAAGGAAGAGATGCTGATTCTATACTCAAGTTTTGTTTATGCATCTGGCAATAGAGGCAACATGCAATGCTTCCATATTCCATAACACAAGACTCTGGAATGCCAGCAGCACATACAATAGGTTACATAGCCGTGACATGACTCGTAGCATGGAATACAATAATTCTTGCAATTTTGAGGCAGAAGAAGAGTGCAAGGCAGGACTGAGAAGTAAAGATCTGAAGTGCAGCATGGCAGGGAACTCTTGCATGTTTGCTGTTCCTTTGACATGGGAAAATTATGACACAAGCACAATCAGAGGTCTTGGTTTCCAATATCTTGCTGGAGTTGTATCTTCCCTCAGCACTGCACAAATTTCAGTCTAACAGGAGCAGCAGCAATGACCAGAGCGAAGGGGACGCAGAAATGAAAGTTTGTCATTGAAGCTGATTGCCCTGTAATCTGGAAATTCTTCATTTTTCCGTGCAATATGTTTAATTCCACTTCCATCACTGTTCTCACACAACAGCCAGGCACCTCTCTGGACTTTGTGAGAAGATATGATGTCATTGTCATATCCAGCAGCCAGATTAGTTGCTTCTCTTATTATCCTGGTCTTCCCTTGATAGTGGATATGTTCATAGAGAGTGATCTGGGGATTGTGCAGATCTTCAGTGATCAGCTGCAGAGAACTGATCTTATCATTCATATCTTTACCAACAAAGCTATGTTCTCCTTCCTCAAATACCAGAAACTGGCCACCATAATTTATATGCTCATAAGCCACCCAAGGCTGGCCAATTACTTTCACTGAGGAGACAATATCATTCCAATCTACAGCTTTCAGATTGACAACGTCACTGGTGAATTCTTTGGACAAACCCTGGAAGTTGGCATGCTCATAAATGATGATTTTTCCCATCTCTGTTGGACTTGTGGAGTTTGGAT
The DNA here is from genome assembly GCF_047495875.1 of Pithys albifrons albifrons. Lineage (NCBI taxonomy): Eukaryota > Metazoa > Chordata > Aves > Passeriformes > Thamnophilidae > Pithys > Pithys albifrons. Next base: position 86,951,940 of record NC_092458.1, read on the forward strand.
TTCTTGCTGTAAGTGTTAAATGACAGCCTGCACAAAATGAAAATGGAAAACATGCAATGCTTGTAAGAAGACTTTAGGAATGAGATATAAAATGATGGTGAGCATGGGGGGCAAAAGGAAATAGGGAACATTTTTAACAGATGATAAACAGAGCAGCAGCTGGAAAAGACTGAGAGAATGACATAGGAATTTTAATTTGGAGAAAAAAATTTAAATGAAGTATGTACCCACAACTGTCCAGTTTTAATTACTTGCCTATATTGGTTTAGGTATATGAAGATAAATTTGTAAAATATTTTCACTTTCATCCCTCAGAAATACGTAGCAATGGCCCTCTGCATCCTCTCCCTTAGTAGGATGTGTTTGTCCTGCTGCCATCTTCTCATCATCTGAAAGATGGGATAGATCTCAGCAGATACAGACGTGCTGCAACTCATCCCAGTGAATGGAACTGGCAAGTGGCCAACATTATGCTCAGGGATCAAAATTCATTAACCACCATGTTTCAGTTTAGATGTTCCTACAACCAGCCAGCTCACTGCTCCTGTTCAAAAGCCCATTGAAGTGGGAGCTACTTGATAAACCTTGGAACTATGGTTCACACTTGCCCTTATCCACCAGAAGCCAGCAGAACACAGTAATTGGAACGCATCAAAGGACTTTGTGATGCATGGGCTGTAGAATTGTTATGCCTGTGCAAGTTACATTTTTCCTTACCCGGGAAGCACAACTAATACATAACCTCACTTTTCAAAGAGTTTCAATGGGAAATATCCAGGTGACAGAGGTGGCACTAAACTAGCCACTTTTTTTTTAAATTCCATTTTCCTCTTAGAATCATAGTATTACAAAGTTGAAAAATGCCTCAAAATTTGTCAAGTCCAACCTTTAACCCAACACCACCATGCCCACTAAATCGTATTGGATACTTTTACTTGTGTTTTGAACACTTCCAGGGATGGTGATACCAACACTTCCCTGGGCAGTCTGTTTCAATCCCTAACCACTCTTTCAGTGAACAAATTCTTCGTAATATGCAACCTAAACGTTTCCATGGGGCAACCTGAGGCCGTTTCACCATGTCCCATTGCTAGTTACATGGGAGAAGAGATAAATGCCCACGTCACCATGAGCTCCTTTCAGGTAGTTGTAGAGGGCAAAAAGATCCACGCTGAGCTTTCCTTCCTCCAAACCAAAAAAACCTATCTCCCTGAGCTGCTCCTCAGCAGACTTCTGCTCCAGACCCTTCACCAGCTCTATCGCCATTCTCTAGACTCACTCCAGCACGTCACTGTCTTTCTTACAGTGAAGGGCCCAAAGTTAAACACAGTATTCCAGGGGCAGCCTCACCAATGCTAAGTACAGGGGGAAAATCATTGCCCCAGTACTGCTGGCTACACTATTTCTGATTGAATCCAGGATGCCATTGACCACCTGGGCACACTGCTGGCTCATGTTCAGCCAGCTGCCCACCACTGCATGGCATTGTTGTTACAGCAGGGCAGGACTCAGCCTTTGGCCTTGTTGAACTTCTTACAATTGGCCTCAGTAGAGCCAATCTGATCCCTCTGTAGAGCCTTCCTACCCTCCAGCACATCAACTCTCATGCCCAACTTGGTGTTGCTTGCAAATCAGCTGCAAGGGAGATTCAGGGAAGGGGCAACCACAGCTCCTCTGGGCAACTTTTTCCAGTGTCTCACTACCCCTCTCATGGTGAAGAAATTCTGCTTAATATCTAATCTAAACCTACACACTTTCAGCTTAAATGCCATAGTAAAAAGTCTCTCCCCACCTTTCTTATAAGCCCCCTTTATATTTTCAAATGCCACAAAAAGGTGACCCCAAAGCATCCTCTTCTCTAGGCTGAACAACTCCATCTCTCTAAAGCATTTCTTTGTAGGAGGTTCTCCAGTCTTCTGGCCATTTTCTTGGCCATCCTCTAGACCTTCTATAAGAGGTCCACGTCTCTCTTTTTTTGGGAAAGCCTAGAGCTGGATGCAGTACTCCAGGTGGAGTCTCACTGCAGCAGATTAGAAGGGAACAATCACTTTCTTCAACCTGCTGACTACACTTTATGCAGCCCAGGATATGGATGGCTTTCTAGGTGGCAAGTGCATATTGTTGGGTCATGTCCAGTTTTCCATCCACCAGTATCCTGAATTCCTCCTGCAAAGAGTTGATCACTCCATTCATTCCCCAGCCTGCACTGATCCTGCTGATTGCCCCAACATGCAGCTGCAGGGCCTTGCACTTGGCCTTCTTGAAATTCATGGGATTCACATTGGGCCACTTCTCAAGTTCCTCAAGATCCCTCAGAGTGGTCCCTGTTACAATCCACCACACAAGAAAAAAGTAACTTTTGGGGGTTTTGCTAATAAATCCCTTGGCATGAATTAAAGTACATCCATACCAGGTGATCAGTGTTTGCAGATATATATCTATAGAGCATTTATTTTAGAACCATTTTGTTGCAAAGGAAAGCTGGTAGGTAGCCTGGTTATTATCTATTGAAATATGGCAATATAAAATCAGAGGGAAATCACCCAAGAAAATGTGTAATGGAGAAGAGAGAAGGAAAGATAGAGAAAGAATAAGCGTTCATATTCACCACACAGAGGTCTCTGACAAACTTGGTTACTGCTGTTGTTGCCTCAGTCTGTTGGAGAGTGGTGAAACATAAAGTCCCATGGGTTTATATACCCTCAGAAACCCTCCTGATACCTCCTCCGTGGGGAGTTGTGGGGGTGGGTGGTGCTGCTTTTGCACAGTCATGCAGGTAGTTCCTCTATAGATTTCTTATCTATTTCTTGTCTTTTTCCAGAGAACTCTCTTAACTACTGAGTTACAGTGCTTCAACAAAGAAGTCTGTTAACAATAAAGTATCTCAAAATACTTCCTGCTTGTTATGTCTTTGTGTATTTGTATTTGTAGGCATGTGGAGTACACGAAGGTGATTTGAGACAGCATGGCTACAGCAAAGGAAAGTCATGTCTGTCCAACCTAGTGGCCTTCTATAATGGAGTTACTACATCAGTGGATGAGAGAAGGGCTACAGATGTCATCTACCTGGACTTCTGGAAGGCCCTTGACATGGTCCCCCACAACATTCTTCTCTCTGAATTGGAGAGATATGGATTTGACAGGGTCATGGCCCAGTGGGTAGGGCTTTGGGACCATACAAATGAAAACAACAAGTTTGCTCCAAGGGGGGAAATTCCTTATAAGAATAACCTGTTGTGTCAAAATTATTTTCCTTCTGATCTGTGAAAATCTCTGAAGGTCTCTCATTACTGCTTTTGTCAGCAACACGCTTTGCATTTTATTGAGATTTCCTTTACAAGGATGGAAAATCTCATTTAAGCTTTGCCATAGTATTGCTCTACTTGATTAACCCAAAGTCAGTAAAACACTGCCAAGAAAACACAGCAACATCGGCCAGAGGAATAGTCCGACAAAAAAACAAAGAAGAAATTAAAGGAAGCATCAGCAACCGAATTGAATGTGCAGCTCCTGTGTTGCTGGGTAAAGAGAAGGTTTGTCTGAAAGCGCATATGGGAAAAAATGAAGTTGTTGCAGCCCTCCTTCCAACAATGAGTTTTTGGTGTTGGATACATTAAAAGATGCTGTAAATTCATACTGTGGGAATACCAGCACCCAGTGAAAGGAACAGGGCAGAAAGCCCCACCAAAAGTTTGAAAGCTTGCAAACAGCAAGTTTGAGAATTCTGTATTTAGAAAACAACTTCAGTTTCCCCAAGAGAATGTTAAATCATCCAGCCAGAAGAAATCTAGATTAAGGCATGTGCAGCAGAATATGCTGTCCCTCTGTTTCCCTTTGCTCCTCTCCTCTGATCATCCAATAAGTTACTGAATTGAATTAGAGATACGGAGAGTTGCAGAATTAGTTGTATTTCAGTGTTTTTCTTCATAAATATTAACTGCCTGCCTTTTATCACTAATCACTAAGAACTTCCTTTACAGAGTCAGGCTGTGGGAGGGTATGCTTCCTCTCTGCTGGGTTTGAAATTAACTAACAGGCATTCTGGTCAATATTACAAAGTCATCCCTACAGCATTTCCTGGAGTCAGCTGCCAACCTCTGTTGTTTTCTCAGTTCTTTAAAATAATTCTGGTTTATGTTTTCACAAAACAGCTTTTGCTATCACTTAATATGTTCCTGAAAATCTACATTAGCAGATGAATTTTGCCCACAGGAGAAAACAAAAGTGACGATGGTTCATTTATGTTGGTTCTTTTAAATTTCTGTTTGCCTTTTATGTTGAAAAAATGTGAGGCACAATTGATGTTCACTCAGATGAAACTGTCAGCAGTAGCCTGACAATTCTTGGAAAAATTAAGTAGGGAAAAGCCAGGGAGACATATGAGACCTGTGTCAATAGGTACTCTTTATGGGTCTGAGACTGTCTTCAATAAGCTTTGAATACTGTGTGGGAGAAAGCAGTGTGTTGTATTTTGACAGGGAAACCATGGCTGGCCTTGCATTAAAACCTCAGATAGAACAGAGGAAGTGACATGTGATAGAAAGACTGTGGCAGCCTCTGCAATTGGCCATGTCCATGTCTTTCTGTGGACATGTGCCTGCAGATGTCTGGCTTACAGGATGTGGGGTCTGCTAGACCAGATTTAAGAGGCATGCACCCTGCACAGCTCTGAACACAAAAGAATTGTTCTGTTGAGCCATTTTGTCTCTTCTCCCTCAGTCACCAGCTCTACCGGTGTATTTTCCTGTCCTGCTAAGACCCATCTCTTCCTCCTTGTGTCTGCAAGCTTGTAGCACTCCTGACTTATTAAGTCTGGGAAGTCAAGCTTGTAAGGGTATATGGAATAGGACAGTATCTCTTTCTGTAAGTTTATCAAACAAAGACCTTTTGGTTCATAATGAGGCATAGTGGTGTGATTTGCTGACACAACAGTAGGACATGGATCCAAGCAGGGATCACACAGGTACAAGACTCATGCTGGTATTCAGGGCACCCACAACTGCAAGAATGTCTGAGACAAGTGTGTGATGTGTGCATCGCTTGGCTAGCAAGTAGGAGACCTGTGTTCTTTTGGCGGAGAGCCAAGATATGATATTGCTCAGGCTGAGGGCTCATGTCATATTTGAAGCACCTGTGAGTGTGCCTGTAGATCTGGAGAGTGTGGCTGTGTATATTTTCACTAGTGAGCTTCCATCTTGGTCATGTGGAGAGGAGGAAGGAGACTGGGCTGTCTACACTCGCATTTTCTGTCAGTCCTGGTCATGTCACATGTGGGGCTGTTTAAGGCAACACCTTGTCTGTGCAGTTGGCCATGTCTGTGTCCTTTCCATGGACATGTGCGTGCGTGTCTCTGGGTTACACACCCAACCTCAGCACTGGCTGAACCTGCAGCCTGGGGAGCAGCAGCCATGAAAACCAGCCCTGGAGAGAGACCCTGGCTGGGCTCCAGCAGCTGAGCAGGAGGAGTTACTGGGGTTGAACCCTGGTCACCCTTTAACTGCACTTACACACTGAACTTGAAAAGTGACCTGGCTAAACAGAAATGCTGGAACTGGTGTTTTCCCACAGAAGAACCCACCCTGGTGTAACGTTATTGTCCTTTCCTTTTGCTTTCTGTCCTTGTTCTCTGATATATTTTCACACTTCATTTCATTGTTGTTGATCAGCTGCTTGCAGGAACTACCATGAGGTGTCAAGGAAGAGCATCTTGTGTGTTGAAATCCCACAGATACGCAGATGCTAGCTCAGTTCTCTTTTTCTTGAAGGGCTTGTAGTAGGATGTTATTCTACTTCTGCTATCTCACAAGCAGTAAAACAATGTCCTGAAAATTTTCTTAAAAATAAAAACATTAGTACCAAGAAGCCCAAACACCAGTGTGAGAAGACACAGACTGCAGGGACACATTAATTCCTGAGTGCAAGGTCAAAGCAAAGGAGCTCCTTAGACCTACTGAGTCAGTATCACTGCACATAAATCCACATCAGGACAGACTGTCATGGCTGAAGAGAAGAGATGGATACAAGGGACACTGATCATCTTTCTTTATAACAAGATTCCTGAGGAATAATGTGGGTCAGGAAAAAACAGGATTTGTCAGTCTTGGTCTAAGGTAATGGGCTGACATTACCTTGTTAGCCAGCAGGATTGTGGGATCACAGAATAATTCAGATTGGCAGTAACCTCTGGATGCCATCAGGTACTGTCTGCTGCTCAAACAGGGACAACCACAAGGTTAGATATGATAGGTCTGAGCTTGATTCAGTAAGGTCATGAAAATCCCTGCAGATGGACTACCCAAATTCTCTGGGTGTTGTGAGTTTAATTTTACCAGCCTTATAGGGAAAAATCTTCTCAGCCATGGAGGAGACAAGGCTAATTGTTCTCAAAAGTGCAGAGCAAAAGGACATCTGGGAAGAGTCTTAATTGGCAAGAGGGAAACTGACTGAAAATAAGGCAAAAAAATCTCACCCCAAGGGTTGTTCAGCACTGCCAGAAAGGTGATAGAAGCTGAGGAATCTCCACCCTTGGAGCTGTTCAGTCCAGGGCTGCTGTTTGTGAAAGGCATCTCACCTGCTTCCGTTTATAGCTTGCACAGAAGTCTTTGGAAACAACCCAGTCAACAGAATCTAAAGTGGTCAATATTATCCTCTGGGACCAAAATGCAGTAAGTGTTTCATTTTAATTTAGATATTTCTACAACCAGCCATCAGGGACCTCTGAAGGTCTTGAGTATAACATCCCATCCTCACAGCTGGGCAGCATCTGTCCCTACATGGAACTACTTGGCACCTTGCCCAGATGACTCCTGAAGATCTACAAGGCTGGGAATTACGCAGCCTCTCCAGGTGCTGAACCACCCTTGGAGGAGAGTGTTCCATCTGTTGTTACCAGACATGAGAAAGACTGCAACAAGAACTCAGAGGAGATTTAGTGGTTCTTGGAACAAGCACAACCAACACTCACAAGCCCAGCAGTGTTAGATCACAAACATAGCTTGGGTATAGGCAGACTGCATGCAACCAACCCTCTGAGAGGAAGGAAGGAAGGAGGCAGAGGCTACGAGTTGGTTTTTCATACACCAGAACTCCTAAGAAAGAAAACACATAGTTGGGCTTAAGCTACAAAGCTGGTGCTGCTTTAGGCTGACATTAAACATAAAGATCTCAAACGGCAACATTTGTCCAACAGGGCTTTTGTCTGAGGGGTGGGCTGAACCATGAACACTGTCACACAGGTTATCCATGAATGTGACACATGCACTGCAGTCAAGCAAGCCAAGCAGTTAAAGCCTCTCTAGTAGGGAGGACACTGGCTGAAATATAAATATGGGGAGGCCTGGCAGACGGCAGATTGCCCATATCACACTGCCACTAACCCGCCAAAGTAAGCACCATGTGTTTGCAATGGTGAGAGTAACCAGCATGGTGATGGCTGGAAACACACCCTGTGCCCCATGTGTGAGGAACTGGAATTTTTAATTGCCTGAAAACAATGCTGCTGTGGCCAACTGTGCAAAGAAGACTCCTGACTCAAGATTGAAGATGAAGGCTGAGGTTAGCAGGTCATGGCTTTGTGGAGGCCAGGGACAAGTCTCTGGGTGTGTGATGCTTATCTCTGCTGAGCCAGATCATGACAAAGGGAGTCCACTTTGCACACACCCACCACTACCCCGAGAAGGCCTCACTCTTAGCAGGGCAGCCTCCGAAGCATCCCCTTCCCCAGACTAAATTACTGTGCAAATCCCAGCACCTCCAGCCTCCCACCCATTCCTGCAAAACCAGCATGACTGTGCAAAACCAGCAATACACACACACACAGAGAAGGTACTTTATTTTTCACAGGCTGCCTTCCCCCCGCCACTCCCCAACAGACCAAATCACCAGCAACAGCAACTGAGTTCATCAGAGACCTCTGGGTGGTGAATATGAACTTTTATTTCACAGCATTTCACAAAATATCCCAGGTTGGAAGGGACCCACATGGATCATCAAGTCCAACTCTTATGTGAATGGCCCAGAGATCAAACTCACAAACATGGTGTTATCAGCACCATGCTCCAACCAGTTGAGCTCATCTTGGGGTCAATTCTTTCTCTTTTTTTTCTCTCTTTTCCCTTACACATTTTCTGGGTGGTATCTTCATGCTTATATATTGCCATATTACTATAGATAATAACAACCAAAACAGTTACATACCTGTTTTCCTTTGCAACCAAATTGTTCTAAAATAAACCCTGTAGATATATGTATGTGTAAACACTGATGATCTAGTATCAGTTTACTTTCATTTGGCCCAAGAGATTTATTAGCAAAAACCCAAAGTTACTTTTGCCTTGTGGAGTGGATTGTAACACCATGCCACGGCTCAGAACATTATTCTGGGCCTTGAGATGCCACTCTTATGGCAGCATGGTCCTCCTGAAAGGATTAAGTCAGACAAAGGACTCCTTTTCCGAACAACCTCATAGACCTTTGGGTCAAAGAACAGGGCACTGAGTGGGTGTATCAGATCACTCTCCTTCAACAGGCCCTGGGAAAACTGAACATGTAATGCAATGTTAAAGACTACATTGAGAGCAATGGGTGGTGGAATCCTCAAATATTTGTATACACATTTAACAAAGGCCACCTGGTTAGTCAGCACCAGGAGATCTGCCAATTAACCTGGCCCTGCCCAAACAAAACTTTTACATATTGCACAAGGGGATACAGTTCCTGTAGTGCACATAAAAAAATATGCTGGGGAAAACAGCCTAGGTTATTCCTGCCTCAGGGAAAGGCAAACTGATCCATGGGATTGCTTTTGCTCAAGAACCTGGGCACCCTGGGTGGGTCATACAGGAGGATGCCAAATTCCAATGTGTGCCACAAGGACATTTTATTTGGGGTGAGGATAGCCAATTAATTCAATTGTATGGCATCCATTACTATAGAACACTGTGTATTATCAGTTCTGTGGTGGTGATATGCTCATCACCACACTGGGTGCCTCATGGCATCTGTCTTCACCAGGCCAAACCTGGTGATGAGAACCCAGCTTCCCTCTGATTACCACATTAGTGAAGGATGAACTTTGGTGAAATCAGGTGAATGCAGGTGACAGAATGAGAACTGGCTCTAACAGGCAACAATCCAACCCCACACACCATCTTTCCTGCCTGAAAGACTGTTATGAGAGATGGAGACCAAGGTGATGGAATAGATAAATTCAACAGACTTTGATATGGATGGTCCATATACTAAGGGAACGATATCTCTGTGTATATATCTACTAAAGGTCAGGAAAAGTGATGGGGTTTTGGGAAATGTGGGACATGGTATGACTTAAATGATATGGAGTAAGGGATGGATACTGTTCTGCTTTTGTCTAGGTTAAAGCTCATCCTCTTCTTAGTACAATGCAGTGTTTTGGATTTATTATGAGAATACTGTTGATAACACACTGACGTTTTGGTTGTTGCTAAGCAGTGCTTACCCTAAATCAAGGACTTTTCAGTGTCTCACACTCTGCCAGCAAGGAGGTCCAGAAGAAGTTGGGAAGGATCATGGCCAGGACAGCTGACCCAAACTGGCCAAAGGGATGTCCCACACCACAGAACATCTTGTTCAGTGTATAAACTAAGGGGAGCTACCCAGAAGCGAGGCACCAGTCGTGGCTCAGAGATGGGTTTGTCATGAGCAATTGTCATCACTTATATTTCTTGGATTTTATCTCTCCCTCTCCCTCAGTTATTAATAGTAGTGGGCAAAGGGAGTGAGCAGGTGTGTGGTACTTTGTTGTCAGCTGGGTTTATTCCACAACACAAACAGAGATCCATTCCTGCATGAATGCTGAACAGTAGGTCATTCTCCAGGCTGCTTTGGGGCTTGCAAAACACTGAACTCCACATGCTTTAGTAACACTTTTTGCAGCTTGCATTTTCATCCTCCATTTTTCTCTGCCCTGTGAAATATCAAGTTAGTGGCCCATGAAGCCCATGGCTTTGGTAAAGGACAAAGACAGGCCCAATGGGGTTCCTTCTCATACTTGTAGCAGTGATAACCCCTAGCACTGCTTGGTGTGTGTGAGTGCCCTGGGCTACCAGCATTGAAATCTGGTAGAACACACCCCATGATGAATCTCAAGACTGCTACAATACTAGAACACCATTATGATATAGAATTACAATGGAGGTAACATTAGAATACAGATATTTTCCATTCTGAATGAAATACTGCAATTTCAGAAGGAGAACTCACCAATGAAATAAAGGTATAAAAAAATCAGGCAGGTTTCCCTCTTGCAATAAACCAATCAGTCAATTCCAGTTTATTAAATTTTTCTGTTGGTCATATGTTAATATTATATAAATAATAACAATTATAACAGGTGTACAAAATTTTTATATGTAAACCACTTATATACTATATACATAATTTAGGGCAGTAGAAGACTATATAAGAACTTGGTTGAATGGTCGCATCAAAATGGTAATGGTCAATGTTTCAGAGTCCCGACGGACATCAGTGACAGATGGTGTCCCTTCAGGGTCTGTGTTGTCCAATGTCTTCATCAATGACATGGACAGTGCTGTAGTTTTGGTTGTTAAAGAAATTCTCTCTCTTCCACTACAGAATTCAAAAGCTAATGCCCAACCCTCATGCCACTAGTTAACAAAGGAATAGCCAAGTACTTTTAATTCCAACTTGATTGCTGGAGTGAGGTCTGGAGGGAAGAGGAAAAAAACCCTCACTGTTCGACAGACTGGTGTAGCTGTTTGCACGGGAGCTGAGTTGCCCTGGTCCTGGCCATTCATAACCCTTGCTCAGTTCTGTTGCTCTGTGCTGCTCATCCGAGAGAGAGAGAGAAGAGCTGTGCCTCTGGTGTTAGGCCCTTTGCTACAGATCTTTCTTATCTGGACCAGCTTTCCATTTGCAAGGGAGGGAGCATCACCATCATCGGCTCCTGTCACTAGTCTCTCATTTCCTGACCAGTGGACAAGGGAGAGGATTCTGCATTGCCTGTCAGATGTTTCTACCCCACCTTCTTCTTTGGCCTCTGTTCTTCCACGTGAGTGATTCAAAGGACCGTCTTTGTCTTTGCCTTACAGGAGAAAACCGAGTCACTTCGCTGCCAGCTGAGGTGTGGCAGCAACCCCTGCTGTCTGTAAATATAGTTGCACTAGAAAAGGAGTAGAGACACAATTCAGTTTCATCTGAAGGGGTTTGGGGTTTGGGGTTTTTTTCTTTGTAGGTACAGGGTAGTTGTTTGTCTTCTCCTAGTCTTGGTTTTGTGTATATATATATATATATATATATATATATATATATATATATATAAAATATTGTACATAAGAACTGTTATCCTTCATTCACATACATCTTTCCTGATTAAAACTCCTAAATTTCAACGCTGTGGTGGTTTGGCATTTTTTTTGCAGCGGAGGGGAAAAGCCTTTTTCTTTCCTAGTCCGTAATAACATCTTAGTTTCTTCTAAACTAAGACAGACAGTGGGATCAAGTGTACCCTCAGCAAGTCTGAGGATGACTCAAAGCTGCGTGGAGCAATAGACATTCCTGAAGGATGAAAAGTAATCCAGAGGGACCTGGACAAGCTCAAGAAGTGGGCCTATGGAACCATAATGAGATTTAACAAGACCAAGTGCAAGGTGCTGTACCTGGGTGTCAAGGCAACCCTCTGTATTGATACATCCTGGGGAATGAATGGATCAAGAGGAGCCCTGTGAAAAAGGACCTGGGGGTGCTTGAGAATGAAAGGCTGGACATGACCCATTAATTTGCTCTTGCAGCCCAGAAAGCCAATTATGTCCCGGTCTACATCAAAAGCAGCCTGGGCAGCAGGTCAAGGGAGGCAATTCTGCCAATTCACTCTCATGACTCTCCATATGGAGTACTGTGTCCAGGTCTGGGGTCCAAGGTACCAGTGGGACATAGACCTGTTGGAGGAGGGACATGAAGATGATCAGAGGGATGAAGCACCTCTTCTGTGGAGACTGGCTGAAACAGTTGGGGTTGTTCAGCCCGGAGAAGAGAAAGCTCTGGGGAGACCTTATTGTGGCTTTCCAGTATCTTAATGGGGCTACAAAAGAGCTGCAGAGGGACTTTTCACAAGGGCATGTAGTTATAGCTCAAGAGGAATGGCTTTAAACTGAGAGTTGGTTTAGATTAGATGCTAGGAAGAAATTCTTTACCTTGAGAGTGGTGAAACACTGGAACAGATTGCCACAGGGAGTTTTGGATGTCCCAGCCCTGGAAGTGTTCAAGGCCAGGTTGGATGGGGCTTATAGCAACCTGGTCTAGTGGATAGTGTCCCAGCCTGTGGCAGGGACTTGGAACAAGATGATCCTCAATGTCCCTCCCAACCCAAACCATTCTAATTCTATGATATCATTTGTTTATTACAGGCCACCTGACCAGTGGAAGTCTGTGGATGAGGCCTCCTGCTTCAGGTCCAGGAAGCATCACACAAGCTCTCATCTGGATGGGGAATTTCAACCATGTGGACATCTGCTGGGAAAGCAATACAGCTGGCTATAGGCTAGTCCAGGAGATTCGTGGAGGACACTGCGGACAACTTCCTGGACCAAATATCGGATAAACCAACCAGGAGAAAAGCTTTACTGGACCTGGTGCTCTCCAGTGCAGATGAACTTAGGAAAGCTGAGTGGAGGCAGCTTGGGCTGCAGCAACCACGCCCTGGGTGAGGTTGTTATCTTGATTATTATGGACTGGTGAGGAGCAAAGTCCAGATCCTGAGCTTTGAAAGAGCACAATTTCCAGCTGTTTAATGAGATCCCCTGGGAAACTGTTCTCACCTTCTAGTGGGGACTGGAGCTGGCAACTCTTCAAGGCCACTTTTCATAGAGTACAACAGCTCTCCATCCTCATGGGTAGGAAATCAGATAACGCAGGCTGGAATCTGGCATGACTGAGCAAGGACCTGCTCCTCACACTAAGGCATAAGAAAGAAATGAACAGACAGTGGAAGCAGGGACAGGTGACTTGAGGAAAGCATCAGGATATTCAGACATGTAGAGACTTGGTTGGTAAAGTCAAGCCACAGATAGAATGGGACTTTGGCAAGGGATGCAAAGAATCACAAGAAGGGATTCTATGAGTACATAGGTCAGAAAAGAAAGGCCAAGGGGAGTGTACACCCCAGATAAATGAGAAGTGAGAACTGGGAGCAACAGATATGGAATTGGCTGAGGTACTTAGTGAGTTTTTCACCTCAGTCTTCACAGGCTGTCAGGCTTCCCATAGGTCTCTTTAAACAACCTCATGGATACTCAGGCTAAAGAATGTGACATGCACCACATCCCCTATCGTACACCAGCCTCTGGAGAATTTGAACAATGCAATGGTCTGTTAAGCAGTATTGAGAGCAATGGGTCGTGGGACCTTCAAAGACTGGGATAGAACTCTAGCAAAAGCCACCTGATCACCCACATATAATTTAGGGCAGTAAAAGACTATATCATCAGTGTGATCAATGCCTTGAGATAAAATCAAGTGTGATAGTTAAGTATCCTGTGGCCAGGATCACAGCAATAATAAAGAAGCTCACACAGAATTTTAGTCTGATTGAGTCAAGCCTGAACCCACTGTTACTGACCAATGAAACTGGAAGGAGACAAAATCTTTTAGGAGAGATCCATGAAAAATGTTTGCAAGTGACCATTCTCTGCATACACAGACATCTCACCATGAAAGGGCAATATTTATCCATAATAAACAATGCATAAAATGGACCCACTGTTGCTTGCAAGACATTCTTTAATTGCATCAACACAAAAAGGATAACAGACAATGGCAGAGGTCACAGTACTGCAAGGGCATTGTAACACAAATTACAAAGTAAGTGATGCTGGTTTGATATTCACATTTTGTTTATGCATCTGGCAGCAGAGGCAACATGTAATGCTTCTACATTCCATAGTACAGGACATTGCCAGTTACAAGTGCAGTAGTTACATACCCCTGGCACGTATCTTAGATGGAGTGTCTTCTATATGATCAAGTATGATAATTCCTGCATTCATGGGGTGGAGAAGAGTACAAGGCAGAACTGAGAAGTAAAGATCTGCAGGGCAGCATGGCAGGGAGCTCTTGCATGTTTGCTGTTCCTGTGGCACAGGAGGAAAAAGCAACACAAGCAGAGGCAGACATTTAGGTCTCAACTTTCTTGCTGGGGTTGCATCTTCCCTCAGCACTGCATAATTTTAACTCTAACAGTGGTGATGACCAGGGCGAAGGGGACGCAGAAATGAAAGTTTGTCATTGAATTTGATTGCCTTGTAATTTGGAAGGTGTTCATGTTCTCGTGCAATGTATTGAAATCCACTTCCATCACTGTGCTCACACAACAGCCAGACACCACTCTGGACTTTGTGAGAAGACGTGGTGTTATCATCATGCCCCCTAGACAGATTGGTGGCTTCTTTTATTATTCTGCTCTTTCCTTGATAATCAGCATGTTCATAGAGAGTGATCTGAGGATTGTGCAGATGTTCAGTGATCACCCGCAGAGAACTGATCCTATCATTCATCTTTTTACCAACAAAGTCATGATCTCCCTCCTCAAATACCACTAACTTGCCACCATAGTTTGCGTGCTGATAAGCCACCCAAGGCTGGCCAATTACTTTCACTGAGGAGATACAGTCGTTCCAATCTACATCTTTTAGATTGGCAATGTCAGTGGTGAATTCTCTGGACAAACCCTGGAAGTTGGCATGCTCATAAATGATGATTTTTCCCATGTCAGTAGGACTTCTAGAGTTCAGATCTTCTGTTGTAGAAGTTGGATGATAACCTGGAGAGAATTAAAACAAAACACAAGAAATGCTTGTGAGACTCCTTTACACACCAGACACAAAATGCTGGAGACCACAGAGGACAAAATTTAAAAAGGAGAAGTAGCAGAGGATAAATACAGCAACAGCTGGGAAAGAGTGAGGACATATCACAGAAATTGGAGGAAAAAGTTAAATGAGGTATGTCCACCAGAACCATCTATTTTTATTTAGTTGCATATACTGGTTTATGCACATGTTCAAGGGACATCTGAGCATTTAGCTTATATATTTATAATGAAATAAAATATATAACTGGTGATAAATCAGTTGATATTTGATTCTGCAATTGAGAATTATTTTTGAAATTGGCCCTCATTGTTTGAACTAGTTTTCATGATCCACATAGAATACAATACAAAAGTACTGAGATGTAATTAATTTCTAAAAGAAAGTGCATGTTGTACTTCAAATGGGTGGGGAAGCTATTTTTAAGGGTAGAAATGAACTTTGGACTCACTGAAATACCTTATTTCTCTTTTTATATGAAATTTTACTGAAGTCAAGGGATTCCTGTTCTTGACATACACTAAGAAGCAAACAAGTTCTAAGCAACAGCTCTTTGAATTAGACTAAATTTGAGGTTGTAAATGTCTTTTCCACACTGTTACAGATACACATAACTAATTCTACACACCTACCCAGATTCAGTTAAAGAATCACAGTTTTTATTAGTAATTGCTGCAGAAACAGTAATGAGCAGCCAGTTACGATAACAACTCCCTCTTTAAATCATGTAACAGTCATCAGGACAAAGATTCAGATTTCAGGGTAAATATATGTGAGGCAAAAAAAGAAATTCCTCTAGCTGATTCTGAGAAGGGATTAGAGAAGACCAGGTACAGCCAGTAAGATTAAAAGTCAGACTAATACTGTAAGATATGTGCATCATAATGAGTGATAAAATCCCCACACACCCTCACTTTTTCAAAAAAAACCTGTGTTATTAAAAACACTTGAGCATTTTTTCTACAGTTGTAACAGAATTCATAGAAGTTGAGGGAACCTGAACTTTAACTTACTGATAAAGCACTAGTACCTTCTACCTGTAGAAAAAGCAATAATAATAAGCCAGTTAACTTTGCTGATACAACATAAAGATCCCATAACCAAGATAAATTTGTAAAATATTTTCACTTTCACCCCTCAGAATTACATATCAATGGCCCTCTCCACCCTCTCCCTTCATGAGGTATGTTTGTCCTGCAGCTGTCTTCTCATCTCCCAAAAGATGGGATAAGTATCCACTGATACAGACAGCAGACCCTCAACATACGTGCCGCAGCTCTCATCCCAACACTTAAACATCTTTCTCTTCCACTGCATTTCACAGCAGCTGCCCAAGAAACCATGCCAGTTTTCATGTAATAATTGTGTCTCTCACCTTGATGTCGGCTTCAGGGATGGGGAGAGCTGAGAGCAATTCCTGCAGTCCAGGGCTGCTGTTTATGAAAGGCGTCTCACCTGCCTCCATTTATAGCTTGCACAGAAGTCTTGTGAAACACCCAATCAATGGAACTGAGGGGAGGCCAATATTACACTCACAAAACAAAAATCATTAACTATTTCATTTTAATTTTGATCTTCCTACAACCAGCCAATTCGTTGCTCTGGGTCAAAGGCCTGTTGAAGGAGAAGCATATTGATAAAACCTTAGAACTTTGGTTCTTGTTTGTTCTTATCCTCCAGAAGGCAGATGACTCACAGCAATAAAAAACTTATCAAAGTACTTTGTGACATACAGGCTGTAGATTTTTTTCTGCTGATTGCAGTTTACATTTTACTTACCTGGGAAGCACCTATAGTGATGAACATTAAGTTTCCAAAGGGCTTTGTTGGAGCTATCCTGGTATTTAAATAGGGGTTTTTGAAATCTCTTCCCTCTTTTCACCTACATAGCCTTTTGAGTAGCCACAGAGATGGAGAGCTGTTAAAGCAGGGCGAGGAGGCTCTGGCAGAGGTGCAGTAGCAATATTTTTTCTTATTTGCACAAGGCAGGTGCACTCTGTAATTATTTTCAGACAGGTTCACTGGCCAGAAAGCTGTACTACAGCAGGAAGAAGCAATAGGATCTTAGTTGACCAAGGGAAGCTTCAGGCGTCTCTGCTCTGTCATGTAGGAACTTACTGGAGAAGATGGGGAGCTGGGAAGGGAGACAGTTTATCCCTGCCAAAACAAGCAGCCTGTATACTAACTCCAGCCAAATCCTCATGCTGCGTCTCTTTCATTGGTGCTTGGCTGAGTCCATGGTGTGACAGATCACAGAACAATGCCAGCATAAAAATACATGGGTTTGGGTTTTTTCCACATGGTTCATTGTTTTGCTGGTCTGCAGAGGCTGGAAGCAGAACAATTGGGTTTTGGGACTTGGAGTGAAGGAAGCCCTCATTTTATAGCAGCAGCTATATGTGAAATCACTTCTCTGTACAGGCAAATCACACTTTTAGGGCATGGTTTTGTGTGTTCCAGTGACCTCAGCCTACAGTTCAGTGCTGCTGGAAAGGGGAAGGCCCCGTTCCACTCCTCAACCTGGTAGGAGAAGAGACGACAAATGAGCACACCAATGCAACGAGTGCTTGAAAGACAGCCTAGAACAGCTTAGAACAGGAGGGATTTATCCTGCCATTGAACAACAGTCATTCTTCTTAACTTGCTAGTCTGTTTTATTCATTAAATAACTTAGTTGTGTTCCTGAAAAAATACTTATATATATAATGACATAAACACAAACTAAACATTCCCATCTTTCTCAGCATCTGCAGACTCAGAAAAGCCCTTTGGCCAAATGTATGAGCCACGAAGGCATCACAAAGACTGAGTCAGAGTGTATCTCAACTGTGTTACAGGGTGATTTCAGCAAAGAGTGTACTCCTAACTCATCCACGTACTCTCTGCAGAGCACCAAAACTGGCAGTGGGGCTTTTCATGGCTTCAAGGAAAACTGAAAGGTGATATATGACAGGATATATTGATAGAAAAACATGGCAAGGATCTCTACAAATACTTCCAATTTCACAGAAAGAAATGAGTTTTTGGTTCTCATGACCATCTTTCCTACTATTATTTGGATTAAAAACTACATGGATTTAAATGTTGCTAATCTCATTTATATGGTACTTTATGCACAGGGAAGTAAGCCACCTTAAAAAAGCAAAATACCACAGGGTGGGGCTAGGGGTTCGACACTGGAAATATTTACGATTTGAAGTTTTCTTTGTGGGTTGGGTTTGTTTGCATTTTCACAGAATGGTTTGGGTTGGGATGGACCTTAAACATCATCTAGTTTCAACTGCCCTGCCCTGAGCAGGGTCACTCTCTTCTAGATCAAATTGCTCACAGTCCCATCCAGCCTGGCCTTGAACACTCCCAGGGATGGGGAAACCACAGTTCCAGTGCCTCACCACCCTCACAGTAAAGAATTTCTTCCTAATATTTAATCTAAACCTGTCCTCTTTCAGTTTAAAATCACTCCACTTTGTCCTATCACTATGTGTCCTTGCCAGGAGTCCATCTACAGCTCTCTTTTAGCCCCTTTAGGTTCTGGAAGGCCACAGAAAGGACACCCCATACCTTCTCTAGGCTGCACAACCCAACTCTCTCAACCAGGCGCTCCAACTCTCTGATCATCTTCATGGCACTCCTCTGGACTCACTCCAACAAGTCCATGTTCTTGTGCTGAGGACCCCAGAACTGGACACAGTACTCCAGGTGGGGATGCAGCACTCCAGGTGGGGTAAATTTATGGGAAATAATGTTTCCCAAACTTTCCCTTATCATCTTTCTGCAGAAACAGCAGGATCTCAAAATCTGGAAAAGAAAGGGTGTGACAAAAGTAAAAAGATAGAGAAGAAAACTCTAAGAGGAAAGGGTTAAACCCCTCTTCCTCTACTGCCCTCAGCAGACAAAAAGCAATAGAAGGATCAAAGTAAATGATGAACATGAAGATTCTTTGAAAATGAGCAATTATGCAAAAAATACTTCAACAAGGAAAGACCAAAGTATTTTTCTCTTTTTCTCTTTTGTTTGTTTGGGGTTTTTTTGAGACTGTTTACTAGTACACTGCAGGGTGTTAAAACAATTCCACTTGAGGCTGTGGATTTCACATATGCACCCACTTCAAGTGCTCAAAAAGGTAAAATGGTGGAAAAATCAAATTAACACCAAACTCCTTCACCCACCAGATCCTCTTGGGTTCCCACCCTGTCTACCACAGCAGATACCTTACTTTGTGTCTCAATAAGTACTCACTTTTTTTATTCCTTACTTTAAAACAATAGAATTTAAAAAATTATAAAATCACACATGAACTGCACCTCCCTAGTTTCTGATAGCTTTTTTTTTTTGGTCTGGTAGTTTTGGGCTCCAGGGAGCAGGACACTGGTTCCTTTGTTTTGGAGTTTTTGTGATTGGAGGAGGTAGTTTTTTTGGTTTTTACACTCTTTGCTGTTGGGGCTGGTAAAGTAATTCTTCATCACAAAGCTGAAGTCTGTCTCACTTTTGGCTCTCAGACTCCTGTTTCTCAAACAGCAGTCCCCAAAAATGCAACATAGTAACATGCAACTGGACCACAGGAACCCCAAACTGTGAACAGCCCCCACACAAAGTCAAGACTAAAACGCATTCACTACTAAACCCTTGAGGGAAAAAAAAAAACAAAAAAAAAGGACCTCCTTTTTTTGTTCATGTGTATCTCACACAAACTCCCGTTTGTCTTTTATGTTTGCTGCTGTGTTTACTGTACTTCCCAGTTGCTGCTGTTCAGTAAAGTGAACTGAACACTGCTTTTTCAGCAAAGGGGGACGATTACATCCTCCTGGAGGAGTGCTGCATAATCAGTCACAATACCAGGAGTGAGCTCCACAAAAATTGTGCTGTAAAGAGAGACACAGCAAATATAGACTGACAAAAGCCTTGCAAGTCCCACTTGACAGCACATAGAAGCCAGAAAAAGCGAAGATCTTTTCTAACTATTATTTCCTTTCCAAAGTCTCCTCAAATACAGGAAAAAGCAACAGATATTCTGTGAATGGTTAGTTCAAAATTTCAGAAACCCAACTGTGTTGCTTTCTGGATTTTTTAAATACATGTAAAAACGGGTTTCCGTGGAATAGTTGCTAAGCTGGGCTCCACAAACACAAAGACCCAGACTATTTAGATGCTTAGTACTGGGGAGAAGGGGCTTCGCAGCACATTCCTCTTGTGTTTTATTAAGAGGTTGTGCTTCTAAACATTTTAGTGTCCTGATCAAAGCACGAGCATGACAGACATGGAACTGTGCTCAAGTCAACACTAGGTGTCACTTCTGCTTACGAAATGCAACAGGGAAATGGAAAAGTTTCAAAACCCAACCATCCAGCATTAGATTTTTCAGGGGATCTCTGTACCTATAACTCTTCCTGAAATCATGGACAGAGTTTTAGTGTTTTACATGTCTCAAATCAGGCATCTAAAAGCATCAGAAAAAAACAGACAATACTTTGACATACTAAGCATAGCAGTGACTGACAAAAAGTTTCTCTTTTGTGAGTGCAAAGGAACACATCCCTAAGTGAACAAGGTACTACTATATGGAGAAGCTGCCTGAGCCTGCTCTGACAAAACAGCCTGTCTTGCTGGCCTGTCTCTGCTGCTGTTTTGCTGCTGCAGGTGAGGGAACTGCTGTGCTGCTTTCAGCCCTTCCTTGCCTACAAAATGATTTCTGAGCATTGGGGGCCAACTCAGAGGAGAAAGAGGCATGGTGGTTGTGGTCAGGGCCACAAGGCAGGCTAGGGCATGAAGGAAATACTGGCAAGAATACAGTAAAAGTAGAAAAGATGCAGGTAAGGAACAGGGAGACAAGTAGAACCATTTCATTTGCTATGTCTCACAGCACCTGAAGTAGGAGACCACAAAGGAAGAGACAGCAGGCTTAAAAAACAAAAGAAAATACTTTAGGTAATTAAACACAGTTCTTGTGTACATCCACAAGACGTCATAAACACCAAAAGCATCCTATGCTTTAAAAATCAGCAAGTCACAGGCAGAGAATAAATTCACCAAAGGCTCTTAAGATGCAACTTCTGGGTCAGGCAGTCTTTCAAACAGCAGATTCCTGGAGAACATGAAGATCACTTCAAGTCACTCACTTCAAGAGCATTCCTCTAGAGGACTGGTCTGAGCACCTTCCTGACCAGAAACACTTCAGAACACACAGGCAAAAGAGGTAGGAGTCTGGTACCCAAAACATGAGCTCAGGGGGTTTTAACCTCAAGAGAATTTGGAATCATAATGAGGCTCAGTAGCTCAAGATTAGGAGACTGAAGTGGTAAAGCAGAGTATACAATGACAGCACAATCACCTCCTTGACAAGCATGCTAATGAGGAGCACTGTGGCTAGAGATATAAGGTTCTCAAAGCACATTTTGATTTTCTGGCTGGGTGTTAAAGTGAACACCAAGAGGTTCTGAGACTTACTGGGGCCTTAGGCAGCAAATAAATAGAACACTGAAGGAAGAAATACAGCAGAAACACATCAAGAAGCACAGGTGGAAGAACATGTACTGAGCTATCCCATTTGACCACACATTTGACCTGGAGAGCAGCCAGGCAGAAAGGGACCTGGGGGTACTAATTGACAGGAAGCTCAACATGAGTCAGCAGTGTGCCCAGGTGGCCAAGAAGGCCAGTGGGATCCTGTCCTGTATCAAAAATAGCGTGGCCAGCAGGACCAGGGCAGTGATCCTGCCCCTGTACTCTGCATTGGTGAGGCCACACCTTGAGTATTGTGTTCAGTTCTGGGCCCCTCAGTTCAGGAAAGATATTGAGGTGATGGAGCAGGTCCAGAGAAGAGCAACAAGGCTGGTGAAGGGACTGGAGCACAAGCCCTATGGGGAGAGGCTGAGGGAGCTGGGGTTGTTTAGCCTGGAGAAGAGGAGGCTCAGAGGTGACCTCATCACTGTCTAGAACTACCTGAAGGGAAGTTCAAG
Source organism: Pithys albifrons albifrons (assembly GCF_047495875.1). Lineage (NCBI taxonomy): Eukaryota > Metazoa > Chordata > Aves > Passeriformes > Thamnophilidae > Pithys > Pithys albifrons. The sequence continues at coordinate 86,973,760 of NC_092458.1, forward strand.
CCAGGTGGGAGTTGGGCTCTTCTCCCAGGCACTCAGCAATAGGACAAGGGGGCACAGGCTCAAGATCTGCCAAGGAAAATTTAAGTTGGAGATCAGAAAAAAATTCTTTCCAGAGAGAGTAATCAGGCATTGAAATGGGCTGCCCAGAGAGGTGGTGGATTCCCCATCCCTGGAGGTTTTTAAACTGAGATTGGCCGTGGCACTCAGTGCCATGATCTGGTAAATGGACTGGAGTTGGACCAAGGGTTGGACTTGATGATCTTGGAGGTCTTTTCCAACCCAATCAATTCTATGATTTTATGATTCAAGGCCCTATGAAAGATTGGTTTCTGCCCTATAATGCCCAAGGATTAGGTAAAGGACATGCTGGGATCCCTCACAAGTTTTCAGTGGTGGTAAGTCCTGCCACTGTTCAGGGCATTGGGAGAAGTATAAGAGGAGAAAATATAGAAAGCACAAAAATTGCAGAGTATGATCATTTATAAACCACTCAAGTACCTGATCTAGCATTAGGGTCAGGCCTCTTGTAAGCAGGGGGCTGGATTAGGACTATCCAAAACATCCCTCACTGCCTGACCTTTCTGTGAATCTAAAATGCTTGGTACCTGACACCCACCCCCACTGTACCACTGGGCTTGGTAACAGAAGACATGGATGTGGCTGGAAATGCAAACCAGGATCAAGATACTTGCAGAGTCCCAGTGCAAGGCCAGGTTTGGAGGAGACCAGAGACAGGGTCGCAGAGGATACACAAAAGGTGTGAATTGGAACCAGAATGCAGATCCAATCAGTTACCTGGTGTTCCTTGCATCAACACTCCACTTCCAAAGACAGCTCTTAAAAGGTAAAGAGGCAGCTCAATCTTCACTCAGCCCTGGAAGACTAAATAGGGACTAGTGTCCAGGTAAAGATTCAGCCTCAGTAAAGGTAGCACAGATGTTGAGGCGATTTCAGGTGGGAGGGGGAAGAAAGTGTGAAAGACTTACAGGGAAAGAGAATAAATGGTTACAGCCCCCTCTAGCGGCAGGACAGGGGAGAATGTGTGATAGGGAAGGACACCAGACACCATGTCAAGAGATTAAGCCAAATGCCAAGGGAAATTGAGGCAACTAGGAAGCCAAGGAGAGAAGCATTAATGAAACCTGAGGATGAGAAAAAGGGAAGGTCAGTCAGTGATAATGTCAGTGTGAACGGAGAGGAATGTGGTGGAGCAAAGAGGCAATCAGTGGTGAGAGCGACAGCAGAGAACAAGGAGGGGAAAACACCTGGACACATCAGGCAAGGCACAGCATCAGTGCTAATGTTTTCTTTTACTGAGCAGAGAAGAACCTGACAGAAGTACTGAGATCAGTAAACACCAAAAGACACATCTCTAACTAGGAGCAGCGTGGGTGAGCAGGATGCAAAAGCCATGTTTCCTTTTAGTCTGCACAAGCAGCAAGTTGTTTTGCCTGCATTACAGAACGGTGCATGCAGGTTTTGGTGCCACAAGCCCGGATGGGAGACACTGGGGAAACTAAAGACCGAAAAACATCAGCAAGAACTGTTGCCTGCACAGTCTTTCTGCTGCCGATTGTTACAGTAGCAAGAGAAAACCAAGCCTGTGAGGTAGAGCTAGGAAGAAACAAATGCCTGGCAGAACAGCAAGGGTCACTGCTCGCTCTGTAAGCCCCCACCCCTGATAACTGCAGCAGTCAGGTTCCTTAAAAAGGTAATAAAGTACAACACAACCTCCCTCACTGCAGATGGCCAGAAAATGAAAAAAAATGTATCACTGACCTCTAAACCTAAGCAAAGAAAAAAGAGAGCTTTTGGCACAGGGAAGCTCTTTTGCTGGCTCACAGAACTGAAGCCTGGGGCTACAGCAAAATGAGGTCCTTTAAGCTTCATTTGGATGAGCTATCAATAAAACAAAACCTGGGTCAAAGGGAGAGACAGAAACTGAGATTCTATCTATCTTTGGAAAACCAGTGGGCTTATACCTTTATTATACAAAATACTTTACAATTAAAAAACATTTTCCCCAATATAATCATATACAGATATTTATAATTAACAAGATTCAGTTACACACAAGATGGGGAACTTCTGCACAAAGGAAAACAATGATAGGTGAGAAAGAGAAAATTAAGACTTGTCCCCTTTCCCCACCATTTTCTGAGAGGAGAGGTTACATTTTAGACTTTTATTTCTATCACATTCTCTCAAGCCTGAACTCTGGGATCTCCTCTTACCTTGACAAGGGACCTATGCCCCTAGCACAATACTCATCTTAAAGGTTCGTGAGGAGACACTGAGAAACTAGCAGCTGTCTGTACCATGAAGTTACCAGTGGCCAGAAGAGGGGACTACTGCCCCAGTTTTCCCTAGCAACCACACAGACATCCATGCAAGCACATATATGGGGAAGCATGCTCAAAACCCCAAATTTTTCACCCTTTCACCAAACGGCAATCCCACCCCATGAAAGCAACCTGCACTTGAGACACACCCTTGCAGGCAGTCTCTGCAGAATGGCTATCACAAGGTCTCATAGCCAAGCTGGGCATTACTGCAAATGCAGTCAGGCAAGAGGGCTGGATGTTCCTGTCTTCCCCACTTCAATGATCTGCATACAAGCAGAGTGTCAGTCAGTCATGGAGATGATAATGTGAACCACTCAGAGATACTCAAGCCACAAGAGACAGGTTGCCTAAGTTGCACACTTCACTGGGGCATCCTTGGTAAAAAAAGACCAAAACAGTTGCCAGTGATCTGCCATACCAAGGCAAAGATGTGTGTGAACCCTTGTGAACATTTTCTCTCTAAGAATAGTCACTTATTGCTGGGCTGGGCCAACCCTGCACTCACAGGGGAGCCCATCCCACAGTCACTGCTGGAGGCCAAAAGCCTGAAGCAGTGTGGGAAGATCCCGGGCATCAGCTGCCCCATACAGGTCACTCTGCCCCAGCATGGAGAGGGCCATGCGGAGTGTGCTCCAGATGTTGTCAGACATGGCTCCTTGCTGTCCCCGCGGACCTCGGCTCTTCTGCTGCATGTGCAACGCCTCTAAGAAGTGCTCCACAGCCTCACTGTCAACATGAGAACATACACATGCTTAGTGGAAAAGATCTCATACTCCCTCCCCAACTTGCTTCTAAAGTATTTCCCCACCAAAACCATTTCCTCCTCTTCACCAGATTCTGCCCTGCTGCAGAACCAGAGGTTACTCTTTTCCCCTCTAAAAGAATCTGAAGTCCAGATGCCCAACTGTTACTGCGTGACACTTTGATTTCAGGACAGAGTCTACACAGTCACTCTGCTCTCCTCTGCCAAGAGAAGCCTGCAGGCAGTGTGGCACTGCCCTGGTAACCTGTCACAGTCTCTCTCCCACAAACACACACAAACTCATGGGTCACAGCAGATGTGCCCATCCGGTGCTCACCGGTGGGCGCCCAAGTTGATGCAACTGATACCCAAGTTGTAGCGAGAGCGGATATATCCTGGCTGGAGCTCCAGTGCCCGACGATACGCAGCCACAGCTTCTTCACTCCGGTTCCCATTGGCCAGGGTGGCACCAAGCTTGTTCCATAGAAGATGGTCCTGGAGGAATGAGCAGAGAGAAGGGGCTAAGATGAACTGGATGTTTTTAAGCTCCAAGCTAACCTTTCCTTCCCTGTGTGTCTGTCCTATTCCTCCACTCCAAACATGTGCCTCTCATACATGCAGCACCTCCACCCACGCCTTCACCCATAAACCTCCAGGTACCTCCAGCACCCACAGTCTGCCCTTTCTTACATTGGGGCGCACACTGAGTGCAGCACTGAAGCAATCCACAGCCTTCTCATACTCGCCACTAAGGTTGAAAAGGACACCGAGGCCACACTGAACATCAGGATCCACAGTTGAGGGGTTGCTGCGCACAGCTGCTAAGAATAGCTCTTTAACCTCCAGAAACAGCGAGCTGAAAAAGCACAGAACAGGGTATCGGTGTACAGGAAAGAGCTGGCCTTGGGTTGAACACTCTGCTCCTGCCTGGACCAGTCTGAGCACTCCAAGAAGCCTTTCAGCTGAAGGCTGAAATTTGTAACCATAACTCACTCAGACAGCAGAGAACCTAGGACACGCTTGGAAGGCCCCAGGCTTGTCCCTGAGACACCCTCCTCTGGTTCCTTCTCCAGCAGGTGGGCATAGTCCGGTTTATGGCGCAGCCAGTCCCGCAGGGTCTCACATGCCTGCTTCTGCAGGGACTCATTGGTGAAGCTGACTGCCAAGGCCATAAGTGCTGTGAGGTTCCCAGGCTGCAGCTCCAAGCACCTGCAGGTCAAAGAAAGAGAAGTGAATACAGTATTAAATCAGTCCAGGAGACACCCAGATACAGAAAATAACACAAGACAGAGCACACCGTGAGAGCCATATGGTCCTTGTGGCCCTACACACTATGTTCAGCAGCTCTTTTGCAACACTCACTGTCTGAGGGCACTGATTGCCAAAAGCTCCTGTTCATTCTCTGCTTGGGTGGTTCCCAGATATTGCCAGGCCTGGGGAAGATAAAGATGTATAAAGTCCAACTTAATCACAAAGAAAAAGATCAGCCAGTAAACCACAGACACAGAGATTAAATCCACCATATTATCCTACACATTTTCAGAGTGACACAGAATACATCAAAGTATATACATTAGCCACAGGTATAAGCTCCTCTCAAAAGATACACAGATGCTGTGGCATATAGGTTGTCAAGACCAGTAAAATTGGCATTGCTATAGCAAAAAGAAGTGAATGGCTACCTGGAAATCTATCATAAAGCAATTGTTGCAGTTTTACACTTTTAAATCACAGTATCTACACTTTTAACTTCTAACTGTGGTCAAGCTGCAGAGGGAGGAGGAAAATGCTGATCTCTTATTTCCCAAGAACAAAACAGCATAGCAGCAGTGCTAAAAATATGGAGACCCCCGAGGCAGGCAGCTGTATACACTTGTGCAGTGATCCACTAGCAAGTGGCAATCTTGAAGAGTTGACTACCAGACCTGAAAGTACAAGCACTGTTATTTTACTGAATTTTCAATCATCATGACACCAGTATATGAAAATTACTTTTATTTCCAAGTAGCTGACACAGGAAATATTTAACTAAGGCACTACATTCAAAGCTCATGTTCACTTTACATTGATATCCACACCCTTGGCTTCAAAACAAGCTACATAGCTGGTGGGACTGTCAGCATGAAGTACCTGCTTTTTGAACATAAGTCACAAAATGCAGTATCCACTGCCTCATGGAAGGAAGTTGTTTCATTAGCAAAGACCCAGAAATGCTGCACAAGCCAGCACAAGCAGAAGGCAATCTACTGTCTTGAATTTCTGATGCCTCACCCTACAGCTAGCTGCAACTCAAGACGTGTTGACCATGTAACTGCATAGTGTTCTGCCAGCAGTAGAGCTGAGATTCAATGTAAACTTGTGACTTGGACCAAAGTAAACCTGACATTTCCTTCAGAACAATTGTTCATGTCTATTTGATCACTGTACCATTTGTGAAGTCTTGACTTCTCCTGTACTTTTTGCAGTCACAGTAGAAGAATTCGGAATGTTTGCAATACAGCCAGCCAGAACTGGACCAAGATTTCTTCCCCTAAGGTATCAACTACCTCTCCATCATGCTCAGCCTGCAGCTCACACTGCCTATGAGAAGAAAGCGACAGTTCTAGAACAGTGCCAACAACACCTTTCAACCACTTTAAAGCTAAAGCTGATCTTCAAATCTTCAAACGTACTTTCACCTACTCCCAGTACCCTAGAAAGATGGATGCATATTCCCAGAAGCCAAGAACCATTGTTCCAAGATGTCACTCATCTAAGTCTCAGAATAAACAAATTATGTATGTCCAATCATATACAATTGGCAGGGCCTGAATCAGACCCACAGAGAATTCAGTAACCCTGTATCCCTGAGGCGGGCACTCCAGAAACAGACAACATGGGCATATTTGCATTCTTCCTCCTGAGAATATCCATGTCCTCTACCTTTGGAGGAAGGCACACTGACTATTCCACTTCTCAATTCATCTGCCAGAAGATGAAGCAATTCACAGAACAAAGTATTCACTGAACTAGGAGCTGGAAATCTGTCTTCAGTGTAAAAATCATTCTTTGGCCCATAAATTCAAATGAAGACTGTGTAGACACCCAAGCCAACTCTATCAACTCTTCTGGAACATATTCTCTCAGCATCTAGATGAAACTTAGTCAGAACCCTAGTCTAACAAGCTGCTTGGCATTAACACTAAAAGCAGTTATCGGTCACAAGCATCTCCAAACTTACAATGCCAATAAAGACTTTCACAGAAGCAACTTAAGAGATGAGAACTCCTTGTCTTGGCTCCATGCACAGTATCATGTGCTACAAAGATTTGACACAGCTCTGGGCCAGAGCCTTTGTTTTTCCTGTAACTGACCTTAAGCATAAACCTTCTTGCTCACAGCCCCCCTGGGGATCCACATACATCAGTTACAAACCCAGAGTCACAAAAAACAGGAAGTGTTTTCACACACCTTGCACAGCTCCTAACACTGAATTGAGTTTTCTACACTCACCCTGACACCTCAGCACATTATCTCTGCTGTCACTCACCTCCATATGATCTGGCTTCTGTTGCACTGCAGCCTCAAAAAGCAACACAGCATTGGGGAGGTCACCTTCCTCTAAGCGCTTCCGCCCCTCTTCAAATGCATCCGGGTGATCTCTCATGGGATTATCTTCCTCAAACTGGTAACCCTACCAGGGAAGACAGACAGGGGCTAATGCTAGGAGACAGGCTTAGGGAGAAGAGCACTCTTGACAACACAGCACAGTCTAGTTTTGATGCATTAGGAACACTCAAACTGAAGACCAGACAGCATCTCATCCTCACGGCTAATTTGCAGCAGATCAGAGAACAATCGTTCTTCTTCCTGCCTGCTCTGCACAGAAAAATTCTCCCAAACCAGATCTGGAACAAGTTGCCACAGAGCTAAAACATTTGGTATGGATCTTATCAGCTTAGGAAGGGGTGGGAAGTGGGACAGTGACAGGGGACACAACACTTGCACAACACTATGCACCCACTGCATAGAATCCCTGCAATCACTGGTATTTGGTGTTGGACAAGAACCAGACCGCACTTGCACACAAGCCTAAGTGAAAATAGTATTCAACCTGTAGCTGATCTGGGACGAGGGTGTAAGTGACAGCAAAAGATCGGTGCGAGAAGGAATCCTATCAGCATTTAGGGTCTGTGGAGCAAACATGTGAGGCAGACACACTGCCAGTCTCCTCGAGGCAGCCCATCACAGCACTAGGACTGAGAGAATCTTTTCTTCATTACCTTGTCGTATGACGAGGAGCTGAGGTCTTCATAATCAGAGAGCCAGGGGTGTGCCTCTGCATCTCTCTTAGCCATCTCCTCACACTCTGCCTGGAGCTTATCCCAGAAGTCCACATCTGACTAAAGGGATAACAAGAATGTGACTAGAGTAATTCAGCCATAAACTCAGGTCTATAGACATGCCAGGTAACTCCATCTTAAATGTTTCCATCTCTCCTCATAGCATGCAAAGGAGAGAGGTAACCCTATCACAGGCACTCAGTTGGCACCCCAGCCCTCCTCCTCAGTCATCTTTACCTCCACAGCAGCCTTTGCCTGCTCAAATTCCGTATCAAGAGTTGACATGTTCCCAGATCGCGCAAATTGATCCACCCAGGCCTCGGATGCCCCCTGGGAGTTTGGAAACAGAAACACACCTTTCTTTTTAGATTTTGGGTACCTCAGGGCACATCCCAAAACAGCAGGAGGGTCTGTGATGACCCTTCCTCCCCATCAGTAGGAACTGATGGCCTCTGAAGTGGAAAAGAGTTCATCTGAATCTCCTCTTCCTTCCAGACACTATGGGAGATGAGAAAACTCCAACTCTCCAAATACATTCCCAGCTTCTGGCTAGACTCTGCTAAGAGCCCAGCAACCCCTCCCTTGTCTCCCTCAGCACTGCTGAGAGTTGAATTTGCCATTCTCCCTTGCTGCCAGACTGTGCACTGTGGCAAAAAGCTTTCTTTCTTCAGAGCACACAGGCCTGGGGCTCCTACCTGCTGCTGTATAAACTCAGCTGCCCATTGCTCTGACTGATCTTGGTCTCTGTGGGTCACCTGATTAGCTTCGATCGATACCCTCCCATCTCCGATCTGGCGGACAAACTTTAGGAACTGCAGCAGAGAAATGAAACAAGGGTGGAGCTGGGCAGATGCTGTGCCAACAAGCCCTCTGCCCGTGCCCCCCTCCTTCATTAAGAGGGCTTCTCTCTGCAAGGCGAGCACAAAAGGCCTGGAAAGGTGGGGAGGACCAGACTTCAGGAGAGTCCTGTGGTACAGATGGATAATAACTTAAAGTGGATTGTAAAGTTCAACTTCCAGGTATCAGGGAAGAGATGGAAGTATGGAACAACAGAAGGCTTTATTCCTTTACTGTCTTCATGCCTCTCAATTCCCCACATCCCTTATTCACAGTAATATAATTATTACCAATTATATAATAACTCACAGTAATAAGTCATCTCTTAGCCCCAGTCAGGAGATTTCTCACCTCAGTATTCTTGAGTTTTGGATCATCCACTTTAGACAGGAAGTCAGTAACAGTTTTCTTAAGATCATCCTCAGGCTGATATTCCTCATACCTGTGTTCAGAGGCAGTAAAAGGGAAAGAGATGGTCTGATACCAAGCAACAGTGAACTCCTTTACTAACCACAGTGTACACAATGGGCCAGACAACAGTATTGCGGGATACAACCCCTTCTCAAAGATTCTGGAGTTCTCCTATGTGAATCAGTACCACTATTCATCTGTAAAACTTCAAAATTACTACTAAGTTAACTGTACAAGTAACTGACGCAAACAGCAGCAGAATTAAACAATTACAGATTGTTCTGCAGAGCAGTCTGGATTCACTGGCAAGCTCTCATGCTATTAGACACTGCAAGTTTTAGCACTACCAGAAACAAGGTCATATGTCCAGGAACAAAGAAAGTAGGTCGTGCCCACTGAAGAGGAAAACAGTGTCTTGGAAAAGCATCAGCTCCACAGAGGATTGAGGGCTCACAGCAAGCACACAACTCAGTATGTTGTCTGGCTTACAGCAGGATAGGACCAGTTCTAGATGTTACCACTATATTCTAGGGGAAGTCTTTGGAACTGGCAGCAATAACTCAGGAATGTCTCTTATTTGCAGAAAGGTATCATAAAAGGCAAAAGCCAGGAGGAAGGAGAATCCAAATATGCAAAATCTCTTTTAGAGAAAGCTCTAAGGAGTCCAAATTGCTTGTGTGTGTTTTGCGTCTTTAACTGAACTCAACAGGTACCCACAGAGAGATGATCTATAATAGTAGACCGTTCTTTAATCTACCAGAAGAAAACACATGAAAATAATATCTAGACAGTTGAATCTAGAAATATGTCAAGGAAAGGCTGAAAGTGGTTTGTCAGATAGTGAGAATAAAGTGATGAAACTTTACAACTAGTAGAGCAAAGTACTTGAAATCTCTAAATCTAAAAGAGCATCTGTTGTGGAAAAAAGTTCCTGAGCTCCCTCCTGAAATCACGTTAAGGAGCTTTGCATTAGGCATGAGATGCAGTTAGACTAAACAATCAAACCCTCTTCTAGAAACCAGAGAACAGAAAAGATAGACTCTCTTAAAAACTTCAGTCTCCAAGCACCGTTTCCTCCTCTCTCTGAAACCAAAGGCCTGACAGCATCATTTTAGGTGAAATGACTCAAAAGCATTCAGGCCACAACAGACTTCTATCATCTATCCAAACTTCACCTGGCAGCTGACTTGAGAAGTCAGACTCACCATTTATCTGCCAAAGACTGATCTTCTGATTCCCCAAGCCACAGCTTCTCCTCTGACTGCTCCAGGTATTCTTCTGCCCACTTGGCAGGAGACACAGACAGTGGATCTGCATAGGACATCAGGAAGAACGGGGAGAAAAGTAAGACAGGCAGACCACCACACCTCTGTTTATGCTTGTTTCTTCTCATCTCAACATCAAGCCTTTGATTCAGATGGTGTATTAATACAGATGCTACTGCACGGACAATAAACTTGATTTTCTACTTTAACATCACAACTTATTATCCGTGGGATACTATGTAGGTCAAGAAATGTAGCAATACATTACAAGTCTCTGTCAAAAACACAGCCTACAAAGCACTTGGTTTTCATCAGAACTTTCTCAAAGACCTTTGTAAATGCCAATTTATATTCCCAGAAATATAAAAAATTAAGGTCAAAGAACGGGACTATGCAGCTTCCTACAGTGGCAACTCCAGGAGAGGTGAATAGCATCTATTTAAATCTTGCTCATAATTTCCAGATTAGGACATGGATGATAAAAGGATCCTAGCTCTATACACAATGCAGGATGGCTTTTCAGATAAAGCACTGGCTTGCTTGAAATAGGAATTTCAACAGAAATTTGGGCAGAAACATTCACTTTGCATGTTTCCAGAGGGTAACACCCCTCCACCTTCATGCAACTGACACAAAATACTTGGCCAAAGCACACTATTTACCTTTGCACCAAAGACAAATTTAGCTTTAAGAAAGGGAACTGAAGAACATGTAAGCCAGAAACAAATTGCATCAGTTGAATCACAATCTTTATAAAAGAAGTTTAAATAGGGTGCTTCTCCTAAGTTCTCCAAGTACCCTAAGCTAAAAGCAGAAGACCCTTACACCTAAATAAAAGCTTCCAAACCACACTGTTCACAATTCAGCTAAGCCATCATAAAGCAGCATCCCTACCTGCAACTCCTTAAAGCTCCTACAGGAAACACTGATTGCTAGGCCCAAGACAATACTCCAATTTCACATTCACTAACTCTTCACTATACAGAGGCATGTGACTGGACATCATCTTGACAGTAATTCTAAAAGGGACACTTCACCTGTCACTTCAGCAATGAACTCCTGTGACCAGTCAGCCTCATTGTAATCTGAAGAGACATCACCAGTGCTATCTGCTGCAGCCAAGAATTCCTGGGTCCAGTTTTCAGACAGAGCCAGGGCTGCCACACCTGGAGCTACATGAAAGAAAAAAAACAGAAGTGAGGACTGGAGCACTCAAAGGCATCATTTAAGTGTTCCAGGCTAGCCCTCATCACCTCTTATCTTTCCCTCTTTGCTAGAATAAAATCACAGAAATATTCCACTTGGAAGGAATCTTGGAGATTGCCAGTGTTCTCACAGCAGATGAACACTAAAGCTAAAGATTATGTTACCCAGGGCATTCATCAGGTAACTTCTGAACTTGTTCAGGGCTGGCAATTCCCCAGCCTCCCTAGGCACCTTTTTCAGTACTGAACTGCCCCATCCAAAGGAAGAAATGTTTCCATGCACCTAGTCAACTCCTCTTTCCACAAGTTGTGTCAACTGCCCCTTGTCCTTCTGTCTATCACTGTGATGATCCTGACCATGGCTGCCGAAGACAGAAATGAGACACTCCACTCTGCTGCCCCTTAGACACCTCTTCTCCAGGCTAAACATGTCCAATTTCCTCAGCCTTTCCTCTAATAACATGTATCCCTGTCTCTGAATACTCTATTGATCTCCACTGAACTTGTTCCAGTAGATCAGTGTACTGACTGGGAAGCCCAAATCTGGAAACCATACTCCAGATACAATCTGAAGAGATGGGAACCACCCTGCTAGGAGCTTAACAGGAACAGCAAGATCTTTTCCAGCTCACCACCTACTCCAGCTCCCCTCACCTCGCTGAGGGGCCTGTCGGAAGCTTGACTGTTCAATCTCTTGCATCTCAGCCAACAGATCATCCATCTTAAAGGTCTGGGGTGCACGGGACAGTAAAGGGCCATTCTGCGATTGCAGAAACTCTCCAACCAGCTGCCGAAGACAGAGATGGATTACAAACATTGCACAGAAGATGAACAGTCGGAGCCATGGAGCATGAGAGAAAAAAATGGTCTTGTCAGAAGGAAAGATTAGCATCAGGTAAGGCAAAAGATAACAAGCAGTGTTGATGAGAAAAGCTATAAGGACATGAATCAAAACTATAAGCCAATGAATCAATCTGGTTTTACCTCATCTTCGGTGGCCACTCCCAGTGGTTTGGATACCTGCAGGGAACAGTAGGCAATCGTGTCAACAGTTTTGATCCCATACCCCGCTCCACACACACACTTTGACCCAATTAGATTTTACATCTTCCTCTTTCTGGAGCTTAGGCTGTCAACATTTTTTTGCAGTAGCTGCCTGCTAAAGCCAAAGAATTAGGAACACCTTTCAGGGATCCTGTCCAACCTGCCTCCCACCACTGTCTGGCTTAAGACCGGTGACAGCAAGGCATACAGTTCACCACAGCCACCAGCATTGCCCAAGTGCACACAAACACCCCCTCAACCCTGCGCCGGCTGAGCCCGTGGCCTCTTTCCTCAGAAAAACGCCACACTGCCACTTTCTGCACGGACAGTCCCCGCAGCGTTCACTCTGCACCCTCCTCACAGCCCACCCCGTCCCGGGCAGGACCCACACGCAGCCCCGGCCCAGCCCGCGGGGCAACACTCACGGCTGCGGCTTCGGGAGCGCCGGGGGGCCAGGCCAGCGGGCCCTGCAGCCCCTCCTGCCGGAGGGCCTTGTCCTGCGTGAAGTGCCCCGCCAGCTTCATCAGGGGGTTGGAGCCCCCGCACTCCGGCTCCACCAGCTCCCTCATGGCCATGGCGCCGGGCAGGCAGGGACGGAGGGTCGGCGCCGAACCCGCCGCGCCTGCACCTGGCAGCGGGGCGGCACAGACAGAGAGTGAGCGCCGGGCGGAGCGACCGGCTGACCCCGACTGGACTGACCTCGACCCGGCCGACCCCGACCTGGCCGCCACCTGCCAGCGTCGCCTCCCCCGCGGGCCCGGCCCGGGAGAGGTCGGACACCCGCTCGCCACGACAGCAAGGCCGCGGCCCCCGCACCGAGCCCCACGCCCCCACCTGTCCCCGCTCCCTCCCTCCCGCCGCCGGGACCACCGTCCCGCCCCGTCCCGTCCCGTCCCGCCCCGGCAGCGAGCCCGGGAGGGGCCGCGGGGCTCCCCCGCCCGCGCCCACCTGGGGCCGCCGCAGCGCGCACGGCTCGCGCGGCGGGGCGGGGCCAGCCCTTAAAGGGACAGGCACCTCCGCTCCTTAAAGGGGCAGAGTCCCGGGGGCTGAGCGGCCCGAGAGTGGCCCTATCACCCACCGCCCGTGGCACCACCCGCCCCTGCCACCCCCCGCCTGCCGCCGGACCTGCTCCCGCAGCTCCCGGGCCGGTTCCCAAGGGAAGTGCCCCTCTCTGCTGGCGCAAAGCAGTGTGCCTGTTGTATGTACCATACACATCTAGCTGGATATATACATAGATATATACATATTTCCGTATATTCACGAATACAAGATGTATATGGTATGTATATCTGAGATATGTACATACATGTATATATAAAATATGTATATGGTATGTATATAGGAGATATGTGTGTGTGCATATATATATGAGATATGTATATGGTTTGTATATTTGAGATGTCACAGAATCACAGACTATTCTGAGTTGGAAGGGACCCACAAGGATCATCGAGTCCAGCTCTTAAGTCAATGGCCCACATAGGAGATTGAACCCATGACCTTTGCATTATTACAACCAAGTTTTAAACAACTGAGCTAATCTCAGGGTATATATGTATGTATATATGAGATATGTACATGGCAGTACCATATACATCTCCTTGTATTTGCAAATATGTGTAAATATATATACATTCAAATATATTTACAACGAGATGTATATGGTAGATACATGTATATATGTGTGTATATATATGTAAATAAACGTTGACTATATCAACACATGCTCATGCAGCTGACAGGCTAATGTTTATTTTATAGTTTGCTCTGGGATCATTACAATGTTGCAGCTCATGGCCACAGGTTTAAAGTGCCTGTATTTGACTGAAAAGTATGGGATGGCTTCAGATAAGCCACAGAAATGTCAGCTACATCACAGCCTTGATCCACCTACATGGGTGATTCCAAAGGCAGGTCAAACCACCCAAAAATCACAGATCGTTTGTGTATAGCCGCTAAAAGAGCAGGAGAAGCACAAAGAGGTGTTTGCACAATGTGTAGTTCCTCCCATGACATTGGGGCAATGCTGCTCCTGGGTAAAACCAAGAGACCACCCAAAGATATGGAGAACAGCAGTACAAGTATTGAGACAAGGTATGGACAGAAATTCAAAAGCCATCACAGACTGAGCAATGAAGAATGGGGCATGCCCATGACACCAGCCCATGATACCAGTCCAACCTGGCTTACTGGTTCAGGACAGGGACTTGCAAAGATCACTCTGTAAAAAAAAAAAAGTCTCCACAGCCTCTTTTCTGAGGCTGAGCAGCAAGAACAGCCCCATAGGGAATATACACAGGGTCATCACTGCTGTCTGCAGGGCCAAGAAACACTAAAGAAAAATGTATCCTCTTTTCCCCTCTTCTCCTGGTAAGACAGTTTTTCCCTGTTTCTTGATTGCCTTCAGGCTCACCAAGAGTTTTGTAAAGCAGCACTCATTGTTGAACCAGTTCCAACACTGAGCAATCCACAGCCTGTAGTGTAGGAGGCCTTTGGAAAGTGTCTTCTGTGACTCCCATTGCTTAAGAGTGAGGCATAGGTGCCCCTCCACCTGAGGATACAGAAAGAGACCTTGCAGAACAAGACTTTCTAGGTCTTAAACCCAGAGCAAAGGAGAGAAAAGGAGAAGTTGCATGGCCCCATTTATCCTTTACAGTCCCAAAAGACTGTGATGATACTGAAAGGACTGGAAGTGGCAATGGTGGCAAAGCAGCCAGGACAACCACAGCTACAGCTCTTGGTGGATGTGTCCTGCTGAAGCCACAACTATTTCTGTTCACGGACAGAAAGCAAAGCATCTGATCTAAAGCCAACAGGAAAAGAAGCAAAATCAATGGACTTTGCATGTGAAGTGCAGATAATTTGGAAGGAAGAAATGAAATATTAGGGGATCTCAATAACTCTTGGAGGGGTGAGAGAAGCAAATTGTACAGCTCCTAAAAGGCTGTTTCAGGCTCTGTATTCTTCAGACAGCCTGAGTTTGATGGTACCCAATACTATGCTGAATTTACTGGACCCAATGGAGACCAGTGACAAATTAAAGGTCTCTGCCTAGCTATTCCCCATCCTAACTTTGTGAAATTCATTTTTCCTTTCCAAGTATAGAACTTTGTACATGCTTTTATTAAATGGTGTTCTACTCTTTCTGGCTATTTCTCCCATTGGTCAAGATCATTTGAATAAGAATTTTCTCTACTAGATGCATTGCAACACCTCTCAGGTCAGTGTTGTGCTGGTTTAAAGATAAACTGGCAGGAGAAATGGACCCACCACAAGAGAGATCGTAAGTCAGAGTTACAATTTAATGAAAGATGTTACCATAAATACACTGACACAAAGAGAAATTGCTTTCAACTCACAAAATCCAGCAGTATAACCCAGTGTCCTGGGGCACAAACCCCAAGGGGTTTGTTAGCCCTTGTGGTGAGACCCGCGTGGTTCCCCCCAAGTCCAAAGCAAAAAGAAGTGAGAAACCTGTCAGTGCAGGTGATGGCTGTAGTCTGGTCAAGAGTGGCAGTTGTAGTCTAGTCAAGAGCAGTGGTCTCCTCCTGTCAAGGTCCTGCTGCTCCTCTGGATCCAGCAAACCCTTCCTGAGGTCTTACCAACCACTTATGTACCCTCGGGGAGCACCCAGTCCCTCCCCCTGGGCGGGGACTCACACAATGGGTGATTAACTCTGGGAGCCAGGGGGTATTGTTGAACCGTTGATGGCCCCTTAGCAGGTATGCCCCCTCAGTCTGGGTGTGAGGGTGCTAATGACTCCCTGGGCAGCTGCTGCTAATGGTCCATTGTCCTTGGGGAATGAATAGAGGGGGTAGAACACACAGCTTTGATCACCCCCACACAGTGATAGCTGGTCCCACCTGCTGAACTAGGACAGTTGTCCACAAATTTAATAGGCACACTTTCTAGTCCACTGAAAAAACTATTAATAGCACACTGAAAACAGATCTCTGCAGGTCACCTTCTTGATACTTTTCTCCAGATGACAGCATAACATCAAAAACTAGTCTTAGAATTTTCTAAGCAGCATCAGACTCTCCTAACAATGATTCCAGTAGATGCGGTTTCCCATGTTCCCTAACTTGTTTGTTAGACTGTCAGATGAAACAGAATAAAAATCCCTACTGAAGTCAAAATATTTAACACCTATTGTTACTTTCTTATCCAAAAGGCCTGTTAGTCTGCCATGAAAGATTAGTTTGACTTGATTTCTTTTTCTTGCAAATGGAAAATGTGAATGGTCTACTTCATGTTTATTTGTTCCAGTGTCACAGGGGAGGCAGTAAAGCTATGCTGGCTGGCTGATAATTAATCAGATCAGGGGTTGATGATTGATGATGATGATGATTGATGATGATTATTAAATAGCCAATATAGTTGGCATTTTCTAGTTTTCTAAATCTCTCCATTATCTAGATATCTCAAAGATAACTGCCAGTGAGCCTAATGTTGCTTCAGCTGGTTCTCCAGCCATCACAGAATGAAGTTCATCAGGTCTAACTGGTCTGAAAACACTGACTTTGCATAAGTATTTAGAAATCCAGAATTACTTTTCCTCCACTTGCAACTGGTGCTATTTAAGATATCCATCTAGCCACCATCACAGTGAAGACAAGTGAAAAATACTTGCAACTTTGGTGTCTTTGACCAATTTCTGATTTCACTAACCAGAAAGCCAGTGTTTGTAGTGTTCTTCCCCTCATTCCCTTATAGTGACAGGCACTACTGATGAGCTGGCAGTTCTGTTCTTTTCCACCACAGATAAGGCACTCATTACCTCTTTGAAGTATCTTTGTACTGAACTGGAGTCAGTTGCCATGTCTCCCTCCATTCCTTGTTCTCTTGACTACACACTGCACTTCTTTCCAATCCTCCTCCTACTTAGATGGCCAGTGTAGTTATTCTCCTCCGTGGGTTTACTTCCCCATGTTTGCCTGTGTTGTAGCTGCACGTGTTCAAACTGGACACTCAGTCCTGTGTCACTTGGTGTGAGTGAAGTCACAGCAGTGCAGTTGATCTGACAGCTTGTTTCATCTGACCGACAGGCTATCCTTCTAAACACATAAACTGATATGATGTGTGCTGTTTTGGCAACAGCATGATGTTGCTGTACATTCTGCTTTTCCTAAGGAAGATGATGAACTCTGACACCTTCTGAAACTGTGCATTTGCAAAAGCAACAGAGACCTGAATATTCCCCATCTTTGACGCACTGATCTTTCAGACTTCAAAATCACGGGTCTTATTTGTTCTGAGGGTTCTCTAGAGAGCATTGGTCCGTTTTCATATGGACCCAAACATCCGAGGACGCATTTGTCAGTCCCCTGAGCAACGACGGGAGTCAGGAACGATTTGACTCTGCTCCTGAACCCATCACTTCCCTGTGGTCAAAAAAAAAATTTAAAAAAAAAACCACCCCCAAAAATTAAGTTTGGCACTCTGCCTTGGCTGCTCTGCTTGCAAAACCAACACAAGTTTGTTTGGGTTTGAGGGCTTGGGGCGGGGGGGGGGGGGCGGTTGAGTTTGGTTTTTTTTTTAATGGGAGAGGCTTGAGTGACGGAGCAGAAGCAGCACAGTGTGGGGGCAAACTTCGCTCCCCGCTCCGTACCTCCGGCTCGCAGCGCCGCCGCCGCCGGGCGCCTCCCCCGGCCGGCCCGGGGCCAATGCGGGGCGCGGGGGCCGGGCAGAGGGAGCGCAGCCATGGCTCAGCAGAGCACGCTGCTCCACCTGCTCGCTGGAGGGTGAGTGGCCCCGGGACGCGCGGCCGGCGGGACACGGGGTTGCCCTGGGGCGGGACTCGGGTCGCGGCCGCGCTTTGCTGCGGGAGAGGAGCCCCCGTCTGGCCCCGCCGTTCTTACCCGCGCCGTCCGGGCGGGGATGCAGCGCTGTGGGGCAGCCGCGCAGCGCTGGGGTAAACCTCCGACTCTGAAGTTTGGGAAGAAGGGGAGCTTCCCTGTGGGACGCGGAGTTTCATCCAGCCTGAGCTTGCCGGGGATGGCGGGCAAGGGAAGCGGGAGGTGTGCGGGTGAACGAGGGGCGCCACGGCGCCTCTCCAGCGGAGCAAATGGTGGAGCGTCCGTGACTTTGGGAGGGCAGCCAGCTCTCCATCATCGCGTGGCTGGGATTTCTGTGTGTCTTTTCTGGCTTTAAATAGTGCGTCTGAGTCTGGTGAGTCAGGTGTTTGGATCCCAGCGGTGACTCCCTGAGGTCGAAGCGTGCCCTTGAGCAAGTCCCTTCTCACGTGGCGTTTCGCCCTTCCTCTCTTTAAAGTCTCAAAACAATGAGCTTCAAGTTTATGATTCCCTAAAGCAGAAGATACTGTGATCCTCTGGATTTTGCTGAGTAACTGCAGAAATCCCTTGTTTAGGCAGCCACCTAATCCCTTTCCAGATCGCACCAGCCTGCTGGAGCCCGTGTGACAGCAAAGCTTCTGATACAGCACGTGCAATAACGCACAATTATTTAGTTGCTCTTCATTACTAAAATTCCAGTTTACTGCAGCTAATGCAGTTGTTGTGCTATGCCAATCTTTGCTTATATGTATTTGGCCTCTCTGTTCCCAGTGTTATTTTGTATATATTAGTCTCTTTTATTAATTTAGCATTTGAGCTATATAGTCACTGCATCTTAGCCTTTCTTAATATATTCTTATTTCTTCGCTTTCTTCGTAAGCCTTTCCTCATTCTCATTTTCCACTTCGTTCCTGGAAAACTCTAAGCATTTGGGTAGTGACAAGAATGTCACTAATGGGAATTTTGTCTGTCTTTACGCTGTCCTCATCCATTAAGCAATAATCCTTGAATTACAAATAATTAAAACCCAGAGGATAATAAAATGAGTAAGAGATTGATGAGAAGTCCAGCTCATTGCTGCCATATACAGTTAATATTATTGCTTTACATAAAGAAACAGGATCTTTCTTCATGAAGGAACAGTTCACTTTATCTTCTAGTATGACAACTGGGGACCATCAAATGAAACTTGTGAGACCTTTGTTCAAAACTAATGCAAGAACATAGTTCATAACAGTGTGCAGTTAAACTGTGAGACTCCTGGCCACAGAATAGTAGAGGGTAAAGGCTTTTTATGTGTCCAGAAAGCATTTTAAAAAGATTAATGAAAAATACTATATTAGAAGCTATTAAAAGCAAGGCAACGTTTCTGGCTGAGGAAATCCCTGAGCTGAAAATTGCAGGATGCTGGGGGAGTGTTCTGGAGATGAGTATTTCTCCTCCTCTTCTGCAGGTGACCTTTATTTGCCCATGTCCTAGGCAGAAGCCTGGTTTAACTGCAGAGTTGTCTGACCTAGCATCTTAAATGTAGATCTTTAAGCCATCTCAATTTTTGGCTAGACTAAGTAAAAGCGAAAATGTGAATTGCCCGTAAACCTTGTCACCTCTCTGCATGTGCTTGGACACTTTTCAGATCACTGAAAAAATGTTGACAGTGTTTTTTGTATTTCTCAACTAATCTCCTTTTTCTGTCACCTCTAACTTTCCAGTTTCCCTTTTAAAATGTGAAAGCAAGATCTTGAGACAAGTACTGTTTTTCTAAGGTAGAATTACCAGCCACCTTCAATTAGCTCTTTTTGTCATTGCTTTGTTCTGAAAGTACATGATGTACTGGTTGTCAACTGCTGTTCTTCATCATATTTTGCAGGAATTGGTTTTGTTCTGCTTCTAGAGTAATAACACATGATTTTCCATTTCTCCTGAAACAGAAGAATTTTCCAGACCTATGCCTTTCATACATTGCAAGCAGCTGTATCCTCATGTAGTTTGGGGTCAGACAACATAGTTAAGATTTGTTCTGGTTTTGGTACAGCGCATTTCCCTATCTTTGTTTAGTTGGTGTTCTTTGCCATAGGGGGTTAAAGGTCCCAGTTCACCTCAAACTCTCCTACTGCTGACTAAATTACCACCATGCTAAGAAGTAAGAATTTTTTTAACTCTTACTATTGCTTTTATAATTCTTCTCTATTATCTGTATGTATCAGTGCCTTGGGGAACTTCAACTCTGGAAACTTTTATTTATGCTTGGAAGAGAGGGTTCAAACTCATATCCTGACCATTGTAGGTAGAGACTTTTTGAAGAAATGAGATATAAAAAGAACATTACATAAAATTGTCCTTTCTTATGCACTGTTAGAGAGAATTTTTAGTATATCAAGCAGTAGCTTCTTTAAATGTTGTCCTGTTGTAGTGTTTGCTCAGCTTTTAGATAAAAAGTTGAAACTGCACTACTCAGACCTTTCAGACATCTTGATCTGTCACCACTGTACTCAATCTTCTCCTGAACTGGAAACTACTCTTCTGATCAAGAAAACAAAAGGCATATAAGTGTGGAGCCTGTATCAGAAAAATTAGTGGAAGATATGGTAAAGAACAGGAGTGTTGGGCCCTTGAGTGAATATGGTCTATACGGGAATAACCAATGTGACATCTATAAAAGGAGACTGTGCCTCTTGCAACTCCAGGATTGCTGTGTCTTGGAGTCTGTGCCTGATCAGCTTGTTCATCCAGAAAATCTAAAGTTAGAACATTTACTGATCTGCTTTGTGTTGTCTTCTCAGCCAGAGCTAAGTTCTTGAGTCATGTTCCGAGACTCCGTATCTCCTGAGGGACATTGCTGCTACTTGGCTGCTCTGCAAGTCATTGCCACTGTGTAGAGCTGCCAAAGGCTTGACAAAGCAGCCATGAGTATTATGGAGTAACATAACTAGTTGCTGGCATCAATATCTGCATAACCTTCTAGCTACCAGATCTTCAGCTCTTGGACCTCATTGCAGTAGGCATCCAGGGCTCTGGTTTGGTTTTTTTACCCTCCCTAACCTGTAGGCTATAATAAATGAGGAGCAAAGGCTGTGGGAACAATGTATATATGTGCTGAGCTGTATAGACTTTTTCAAAATAATTCATCAGAACTCTCGCCATCTGCTGTCCTGTACAGTCATGTGTAATTCTGTTGATATACCTGACTCTTCCCTGATGTCTTGTAGTTCTTTGGCTGGCTTTTCTTTCTTTGGAGCAGAGCGAGGGGTTGTTTTAAGCCTCCATCTCTTATGAAACAAAACAGCTTTGGCTGTTGCGGATGTGAACTGTCGTCCATTTGTCAAAGCCTCTTGTGCAGCTGTTACATGCAAATTCATCTCCAAATGGTCTTTTGCATACTGAGCATCCTCTAGAAGAACAGAGTTATCAGTCAAAGGATCTGAAGGGGCAGAAGCTGAGAACCAAATGTATCAGTTCTGACTTGCCCCTGCGTGGTAGAAAGGGAAAAGGCAATATGTGTCATTCCAGCATTCCTGCAGTGTGACTAGACTGATTGATGGTGATGGCTCACAAGTTCCAAAAATAACTTCTGTCTGCTGAAGGTCAGGGTCCTCTTTCATTAAGCAAGTCAGGCTTGGAGTGAGCCTGGCTTTTGCAGAAAATACAGATCCTGCTTATAGGGCCTTGCGAATGTGGGCCTGTGAACTGGTTATGGGTTGAAGACACAGGTGGGCTGAGGGTTGGGAGAGTTTTGTGCTGGCCCTCTCTGAGCCAGTGTGGCTGTGGAGAGCTGTGAGGCACAGTGCCTGGTGATCTCAGCAAAAGGCATTGCTGTGAGGTTGGGCAGCAGAAATGTTTTCTCTGGGGGACTGCTGAGTCCCTGTGGACTTGGGACTGTTTGTCTCAAATACTGAGTAAGGCTTCAGAGTGAGGCTGCCAGATGATGGCCCAAG
The DNA here is from genome assembly GCF_047495875.1 of Pithys albifrons albifrons. Taxonomy (NCBI): domain Eukaryota; kingdom Metazoa; phylum Chordata; class Aves; order Passeriformes; family Thamnophilidae; genus Pithys; species Pithys albifrons. The sequence goes on from NC_092458.1 coordinate 86,995,658, forward strand.
CTCAGCTGTTTGTACATAAATCAGTGTCAGATCAGGAGGTCATGTGTGTCATGGGCTGGGGTACCTAACCTCCTTTTCTAAAGGGGAAGAGCTGTGGACAAGCAGGGTCACAATTATTGCCCTGCAATGACACAGAAGTCATTCTTACATGTGCTGTTATGCCCTAGATGTGGTGGCACAGCTGGAGCCATCCTGACCTGTCCCCTGGAGGTGGTGAAGACACGTTTACAGTCATCCCAGCTGGCACTGCGGCCTCTGTGCATCTCAGAGGTACAGCTGCCAGGGATGACTGTGAGGCTGACGAATCCCACCCCACCATCTCCTGGAATGCTCAAGTTGCTGAGGTGAGTAGGACAGGGCAATGTGCATGTTAGCACCAGAGAGTTGAGGGCTGGCCATCAGCTGAGGGGGAGAGGGGCCAGAGAGAGAAATGGAAATAGCATTTGAGATCAGGCTCTGTACTATGGCAAGCAGGATAGAAGGTTTCTTAATAGCACAGATACATCTGCTTCTCACTATTGATCTGTGCTTTGAACTCTGAGTCTGCAAGGCAGCTTTGGGAACTGTGAGAAATTTCTGAGCTCATGGTTTGAGTAGACCCAGAAGGATGGTGTCAGCAAAAATAGAAAGAAATGACTGCTGACAGATGTCCCTCCCCATGGTAGAGGGGTTGCAACTAGATGATCTTTAAAGTCCCTTCTAACTCAAACTGTTTTATGATTCTATGACTGAAGGAGAGGAGTGTTTGGAGAGGAAATGAGGGTAGGACTGAAAAAGGATAACATGGGAGGTGAAGAGAGAATGCTACGAGAAATTATGAAGAACAAAGAAGGAGGAGGAACAGAAGAGCCCCCAGCTTAGTCATTCTGCTAATTTCTCTGTTCATTTTCTTCTGTAGGACCATCCTTGAGAAGGAAGGCGTGCGATCCTTATTCCGAGGTCTGGGTCCCAACCTTGCAGGAGTTGCTCCTTCCCGGTGAGTTCTGCTCTATGACAGTGGCTCATGTTGTACACGTTTTAAGGGACCTCTGTGATAACTATTGTTCCACATTCTGAAAGCAGTCTGTCTTGTGCTTATGTGCCACAGGACCCCTTCACACAGACATTTTGTGGAGCTTCTGATCATAGTATTAATATAGGACGATTGCTGTGGGCCTAGTAGAAATGATATATCTGATGTCACTTTACACAAAGCTGTGCTGAGAGTAAGAAAAGTGGGACTGAGACCCCACAGCAGTGTCTACTCTTCATACACCAGCTGTAACCTCTTCTGTATTTCTTTCCAATCAGGGCTATATATTTTGCTGCCTATTCTGGTGTTAAGGAGAGGCTTAATGCTGTCCTTGTACCTGAGTCTAAGAAGGTACACATACTAGCAGCAACCTGTGCAGGTAAGCCTTTTCTGTCTCAAATCAGAGCCAAGGGGTCTTTTAGTCTAAGTGTAAAGAGGTTTCATTCCTTCTTCATTGCTGCTCCCATCAGTCCTACTCTCTTAAATTTTCTCCCTCCACATCTGGATAAGTGAATTCCTTGGGTAACCAAAATGTTTTGTCACTCTTCATTCTTCTTAGGCTCATCTCTTCAAGTCTCCTCTTTACCCCCTCAGCTGCTATCAGGAGTTTCATTCAGCCGTGAGAGGCAGAAGGCAGTGTGTAATTTAGGCCACTCACAGAATCATTTCTCTTGTTTTATCCCAGTTCGCTAACAAAATCCTCCACTCTTGCAAAATTAGCCTGTTGTTTCCTGCCTCTTTGTAGCACCATGGCCTGTAGTAGGGTTTTGTTGGAGGCAGAGGAGCTAACAACCACCAAAGGCTGAAAGAGGGAAGGAGGGAAATCAAATAGCCTGCCCTAAATACCTCTTCTCAAGGTCATTCTCAAACTGCAAATGCCTGTGGCTTGCCAAGCAGAATTCAGAGACCTGATAGATCAGCACCTCTTCACAACCTTTCAATGTGATCCTGATGCTCTTGTCTTCCTCTTACTTCTCTTCAGGTATTACCTCGGCCACACTCACCAACCCTATCTGGTTAGTGAAAACCAGGATGCAGCTGGAAGCCAGGTAAGGGAGGCCAGCAATGCAGAGCCATTCTGTGTCACATAGGATGCTCTTGAGTAGGGAGGGTTCTGTGCCTTGCCATCAGAATATGGCAAGTCATAGACCAGGGGAAGAGTCTTACGAGTCTGTTCACAACAGCATTTTATGTTAGTGGAGCAATGTGACATTGTAACCCTCTCTCGACAGGGTGAAGGGGGAGATGGCCAGCAATGCTCTCCAATGTGCCCTGCACGTGTACCGCACTGAAGGCCTTCGTGGATTTTACCGTGGTGTCACTGCCTCCTATGCTGGAGTGTCAGAGACCGTCATACACTTTGTCATCTATGAAGCACTGAAACAGCAGTTGAGAAACCGCCATCATTCCCATTCCCCACCGCTCACACTTTCACCAAACAACCATGATTTCTTTGAACTAATGGGTGCTGCTGCTGTCTCCAAAACATGTGCTACATGCATTGCATATCCACATGGTGAGTGAGTCCACTCCCCTTGATTCTGTTTACCCTTGATGGGAGATGCCATGCCTGTAGGATCCATCTGCTTTTATATTGCTTCCCTTTTTGTCTCTCCAGAAGTCATTCGGACACGGTTGCGAGAAGAAGGGTCACGATACCGTTCCTTTATACAGACTCTGCAGCTTGTGGTCCATGAAGAAGGACCCTTGGCTTTATACCGAGGGCTCCTGGCTCACTTGGTCCGCCAGATCCCAAATGCAGCCATCATGATGGCTACTTATGAAGCCATTGTACATTTGGCATCTTCCACCTTGTAAGCATGCTGTAGCTCCTGGCTGAGGCTGCTGTGGAGGTACAGGGACCTCATGGTCCTGACATCTGATCTGTCTCAATGCCCTGAGATGTGGTGCTTTTTGTTGCAGATCAGAACTGGGTCAGGCATTCTCAGGACACAAGACTATTTTGTGCCAAGTCTTGCTCCAGTGTGCACAATGTAGCCTTTTTTCTTTCCAGAGACTTGAATTATTCCAGTGCTTTAAAATGTCTGGGCACTGGTTTGGCTTCAAGATGTCAGGGCACTGTTTTGACAGAGCCTGTGGTAAACTCCTTTGAATGAAACAAGGGTGTGGAACTTACTGGGAGGGAGGCGAAGCAGAAAGCATAAGAGTATCTCAGCATATTCACTGCTTTTGGACCCAGTAAAAAACATACATGAGCGCAGTTGGACACGAAGACAGGCTAGAGCTGAGACACCTGAGAGAACTGCAGCAAGCAGAGATCTTGTGCTGCAACTTTTCATGCCCTCAGAGGGGCTCTTCCACTCTCACCTACTGTCCTGCCTTCTTGCTCCTAAGGAAGATTTCTCAACCTTGGCTACCAGCAAATTGCAGAATTTTCCTTTGGGTCGTTAACATTTTGTAGCCATTCCCCCAAGACATCAGGCAGCAGACAGCCCCCTTTCGTCTTGCAGGGTCTGAAAAACCAGACCAAGTAGATCAAGGGAAGAAGCACAACCTCCTGAGAAACACTATAAAAATTCATGCTACTGCTGGGTTCAGAGCCATGGTTTGCCAGTGTCTGCTGTGTTCCCATCCCCTCCCTTCTCTGCAGAAAGAGGAAGACATCTTTTTCCCTCAGAAGTGCTACACAAGCTGGAATCCCTGATAGGAAAAAAGTACTTTTTCATGCTGGTAAAGAAAGCAGAGCAGGTGAGAAGATGAATGGAGCTAAGATTTGGCCTGTTTCTATTGATGATGCACTAAGTGTATGGAAAGAGCCTTATTTATTTTTTTCTGTAATCAAGAATTGAGTTTGCTGCATGTGCTACATTTGCCTAACAGGCTTGGATGCCTTCTGTTCCTCAGTGGGTTCCTAGCCCTCTCTCCTGGGGAAACCTGCATTCTGTTTACAAGAGTATTTTGACCCTCAAAAAGGCAGAGAGTAGGTAGGGTCAGGAGTGATGTGTTTTTCTTGTTTCATCACATACGCTAAAAAATGTAACCCTTCCCCAAGATAAGTAATTTCAGTAAGTACATGTTTTGGACAACCTCCAGTCTTACATTAGAGGCTACACTGCTTCTTTCCCTGCTTGTCCTGAAAAACTGAGGAAGCCCTGAATATTTTATTTGAAATCCATTTATTTTAAAATCCACTTTGTTTCCTCATCTTTCTTACCTTCATTCACTTAGTTTAGGAGTATTGACAATTTTACAAAGCGACACAAGCTGCAATGGTTTGTTGTTTGGGTTTTTTTTTGCATGAAACGAGAATAAACCTCAAATGACAACATTGAAAAAATATACAATATATATATATATAATATCTGGGGAGGGGTTGTGAGAGACCCCACTCTGAGCCCTATGGCTGGCTCTGCCTTTCAGATTTCTGTTCTTTCCAACATCTGGATCATAGTTTGAACTGTGCCATGATCATGTGTAAGTGCCCTAACACATGTCTCTAGAGAGCCAGATGTGGAGTCAGTAATGTGGGGAATGTCCACAATGGGAATGGCAGAAGATGAAGGAACATGGGAAGCAGAAATGACAAATGAGGGAGGAGCACATGTATACACAGTGGGGGAAGGAAGAAGTTGAAAGTAAGACACCTCCTCCTTCCAAGCCATATGTTTTGGGGGGATTAACAGTGTTTTAAAGCTCCTAGTAGCGGTGAGAGACATTGCTTTTGCCGATGATGTGTCGGTCATCCACGTCATTGCTGTCCGGGGAGTCGGGTGTCTCCGAGTCGCTGCTGTCCTCATCGTCCTCCATGCCCTCACCAGCTCTGCCCTCAACGCTTCCTGTTGCCCTTTCCTGGCAGCTCTGGTAGGACTGCGGAGGCAAGACATGGGGTAAGGGGAAGGATCTGACAACCCAGCTCCCTACCCAGCCCTCGCCACTATGGCTGCTCCTCACCTCCATGGGGTTTACAATGATGGTGAGGGCTGAGTCATCCCAGAACATGTCGCTGTCTTTGCCTCCATTGCTGGTGTGCCCCGATTCAGCAGCCCCAGGGACCTCTTGCCCCACTCCCCGCCGGTGCAGGGAGTGGATGCGAAGGATTCCAAGGATCACCATAAGTGCCAGGAAGCCCACACACACCGCAATTATGACAGTGGCAGCACTGGGGACCACTTTGAAGAAAGAAAGTGAGAAGATGTGGTTACAGTCAGTCACAGAAACATGCATTTTCAACCTGACATGCAGGAGCTGAAATTCCTGGGCAGAGCATGGGTTTTTGGCCTAGGCAGGAACATGCCCTGACGTTTCTGCTCCCCTGGGAACAGGCTGTTCCTGCCTTCAGCTGCTGTGTTTTCTCTTGAGGCCTGCATGGTTTTCCAGAATGCCTAGGTCCAGGCACCCTCTGATACTGGCTTGGCCCATAGACTGTGCATGTCTGTATCTGCAGAATTCACCAGAGTATGCTGCACAGCAGTTATGTGTATCCCACTCTTGGGAGGGAGAAATGTGTGCTGAGGACAGTCTCTAAGGGCTCAAGGATGATTTTCAGAGGGTGTCATTTCTGTGCAAGCTGTAGAGAAAGCAAGAAGCCAAATGATGGCTGCATTGTACATGGGGCAGATGAGAAGGCTATGATGGATTTCTAGCAAGTGCCATGGTAAAAGCCTGGCTTCTGCAAAGGAGAAAACTTTAAGTTTATTTAAGACCCTTAGCCCAACTCTCACCTGTTTGTTCTAGGCCTGTACGCTGAGCCTTAAATCTCCAGATAACTACCTCTGCAAAATCTATCCAGGGCTTCCATGAATTTGTTACAGCTCTGTACAGCAGTGACAGGTTTTCTGCTGCCATCAGGCAAAGCTGAGGGAGGGAGTGGCAAAGGCTGGCACATACATAGGCTGTCCTTGAAGTGCCAGCTGCAGGACTGGACCAGCTTGGAATCAGCTGCTTCAGGAAGCTGCAGCAAAAGCTAGCTCAAAGGTGCCTTGTTTATTCCCTTCAACATGGAACCAAAATGTCTGTAAAAAGTCCTGGAGCTTTCAGCCTGGAAGGAACTAATTTGACTGTGTTCATGCTTATGGCACAGAGCTACCAGCACAAACATCTCATCTAGCTTTCAGGCTTCTCTCTCCTCTGTTTTGGCAGCAAGAATCCTCCTCTTGTCTTTGCTGTGCCATTTATCGTATTTTTCTGCCTTGCTGACCACGGCCTAGTCCCATCTCTTTTTTTTTTTAGAGCAGTAGCAGTCTTGACTCACTCTCCTTCTACTAAAGCTTTCTGAAACTACAGAAGCCTGCACACACCTTTATAAGGTGTGTGAATGAAATCACCAAGCTCATGGTTGTTTTTTATAGGCCCTCTGATTACGTGTAGACTTCAGTCTGCTGCTACATCAAGAAAACAACATGCCACAAGAGGAGGATGATTGCACTGTGCTCTAAAATTTAACATAGACATTGGCTAAAGATGAGTGAGACAGGACAGTATAACAGGTATGGGGAGCCTGAAAGGAATCCTCTGCCATTGGCTTTGTCAGGATATCAGAAAATCAGCATCCTGACCTAAAGGAATAAACCAAAAAGATAGTGTTACATACTTGGGTTGTTATGGGTGCCTGCCAAACTGTGCCCAGACAGCTCTGGGGGTAAATGATGGCCTCGGTGCACAAACTGCTGGGAACTCAGAATATGGTTAGGATGAGCAGCTCGGTTCATGCTGTGGAGGACATTCACCTGTAGAAAGACCAGAGTGAGAGGACTCAGCCCTGTGTCCATGGTACATTCTACGCTGTGTGCATTCCTAGTCACTATGTCATATCCATGCATGCAGAAGAACCTATGTATTGGTCTTGTACCTCAACAGTAAACTCGTTGCTAGAGTAGCGCCCGTTCATCTCAGTGCAGGACAGGTGAAACTTCCTTTCATAAAGAGCAGCGCCGTGGTTGATGTGGTATGAGACCTGGCGGAGTATTTCCTCATAAACTGCAATGCTCTCCACACCTGAGACAAGAAGAGAGAATTGGTGTGGGGTGAGGAAGCTCCTGCTTCAAAGTTACCTGGCATCATAACCCTGTAGCAACTAGAAGCTTTAGAGGAATCCAAGGCAATGCTGAGTTCATTTTAGGAAGGGTTCTGAGATGAAGCTTGCTGCTAAAGACCTGATGAAATCCCTGCTTTAGCATTGCTAAAACAAGTGGAAGGGGAGGAAGGACCAAGAGCAACAGTCCTGTTAAGTTCTGGCGAGCACAGTCATGTTGTACCAGTCCACAAGTTGTGGGATGTGTTGTTCCCCACTCATGTGATGTAAAATGTTGGTGACACCTGAGAACAGCAAACCCCAAGAGTAAGTCAGGAGGAGTTATACAAGTCTGGGTGAGTACTCAGGTACCATGCCCCAGTACCACTGGTGGAGAAGAAGCCACCTCTGCAAGGAAATGGCCTGGGACTTCCAAGAACCAGGCGTTCATCAAATGGTTACCTGTCAGAGTGTCTCAAAGTACACCAACACATCTCTAACATCAGGTTAAGTGCTTGTCCCAGTGATGCCTGACCAGGCAGTGAGAGAGGCATAACTGGACAGCTGGGACCAAGGAGAGGACATACCTGTGATGGTCAGGTAGGCAGAGGTGTTAACAAGCTCCAGGCCCCGCTGCTGCAGCAGTGCCCCATCCAGAAGCAGATACTCCCTCTCTGGGTCCAAGTCATCTCCTACCAACGAGATCTCGCAGCCATCCAGGTTGTGCACAATCTCATCTGACATTCGTGTGTCCATCACTGAGATGCAAACGGAAAGAAGACATGGCCAGAAAGTCAGACAACCATCAGTGAAGGCAGGAGTTACTCAAGAGTGGTGCCTGCTTTCTTAAAAGTGCTCACATCATACATAATTACTTCTCCTTCTCTGGCTGGCACTGACCTTGAGTAAAATCACTATCAGTCTAATTGTTGCAGGAGTTCCCCTGGTTCTAATGACATTAGTTATGCACATAATAAGGTCACTTTATTTTGGCATAACATACTATTATCAGACTGGTTCATGATAACATGTCTTGGCTGTAAGGACTCTGTTGACAATGACAATCTGCAAATTAAGGACAACGCTCACACATTCCCAGGCCCTGCATGTTTTTCTCTGCCTCACAACTGCTGGTTACCATAGTTGAGATCTTACCTTCTTTAAAATGGCAATAACTCTGCATTCAGCAGGGCTGAGACCAATCTGCTCTAAGTCAAGGAACTCATCATTATCTGAGGGAAGGCAAAGCTTCTGAACAGAAAACTAGGGGGAAAAAATTCCATTACCCAAAGAGATATGGAAGAAGTGAAAGGACTTGTAGAGCATGGAGTGCAGAGAAATAATATGAGATAAATTGAAGAACAAGATATTATAGGGCGTGAGGAAACTGTCTGGGGAATTCACAGGAGTAAGTGATGCAGGAGGAGAAGGGAGGGGGCAAGAAATAAGGGAAGAAAACAGGAGAGAAGGAAGTAGGAGGAGACTGAGTAAGTGCAGGAGTAGAGAGAGTAACAGGCAAGACATCCATCCAGTGCAGGATTCAATAAAGGCAAATGTAGGTAAAATGTAAAGGGATTAGGAATGAGCAGCCTGGGAAAGAATTAGGAGAGAGTGAGGCAAAGGAACTGAGTGGATAGAAAAAGTACAGGGAGGAGCAGAAAGGGATAAGAGCCGATTAGCCTACATATTGACAGACAATGTGCCTTGCTTCTATATTTGTAAACTCTCTCTTTCGGGTGTAATTATAGGGGCTCTACTTCCTCTGCAGGACTGTAACTCTTCTAGGACTTTACAGTTTGTCTCTTATATCTTGCCCTATACTCACCAGTACCATGCCAGTTCTCATCCTTCTTGGCCTCCACCTGATGAGAAATAGAGCAGGTGATCTGGAGGTTGGGGAACAAGGGGATCCCATCAGGAGACTCAAAGTCTGATGCAGGATGAGCAAAGTGGGCACTGCCACTCAGCAGGATCTGGGGGGCATCAGGCTGTAGCACCACAACATAGCCTTCCACATCAGGAATGGAGACACATGACTCTTCACTGAAACACCTGAAGGAGAGCAGTAGAAAGCATCAGTTGGCTCAAGCTTCCACCACCACCATTATAAAAGAATGCCTCCTGCAGATTACTTCCAGTGAAGGGAATATCCTTTCTCCAGTAGTCTTCCTAAAGCTTCATTGCAGCCTGCTGTGCAAGACAGAGACATTTGGTGGGAGACACCACTGTGTTTTAGGTGACTTGGTCATATCCACACAACACAGAGAAAATTTAAACCAGTCTACAAGCCTGGAACACTGTGAGTGAAAGTTATGCATAGGCCCTAGGACCCAATATTGCAGTATTCATTTGGATATTGGATACTTTAACATTTATTTTCAGGAAGACTTTCACCCGTTGTGAGACTATCAGTTAGAATTAAAATACAAGAGGAGTGAGTATAGCTTTAGTCCAAAAAGAGGTAACCCTGTTGCTAAACTTAGCTGGAGGTGCTGCTTTGCCCACTCACTTGACAGCAGTGGTGAGCCTGAGAGGCCGAACTCCAGGGGTAGCGAAGCGCAGAGAATTCATGTATGCCACGTGCTGAATTGCATGGTTGAAGGTTTCCACATCATCACCCTCCAAGGTGAGAAGGGACTGAGAGGGGTTCACATGAACCTACAAGTGGAAGAGAAAACACTCGTGGTTCCTTGGCAAATGCCCAGAATCCAGGCTAAGTGAGACATAAAGGAGAAAGGTGGAGAGTTGTCAGAGGTGGGGGAGCAGGCAAAGTCCTGGGAAGCAAGGCTGGGGAGGAGAGTGGAGGAGACCCATGCAAGCTGGGCAGATGGGCATACCTTCATCCCTTTGCCCAGACTGTCGAAGTCACTGTAATCAAGCCCCTCACGGCAGGCATACAGGCATTCAATAACCTCCCGGCTCTCCAAGCTACCAGGACGCACAGTGAAGCCAGCCAAGTAACCATGGAAGTAGTGGTGTATCGACAGAGGATCTCCTGAGGGAAACATGGGAGGTGGAGGGTGTGAGAGACATGGCGAGGAAGAGAGCAAAACCACAAAAGCAACAGTGTGAGGAACATACAGATGAAAGGGAGGTAGAGGGAGACAGAGGGGTGCATGGCGCTTTGAAAAGCCCAAACAACAGAAGCAACAATGTGAGGGACATACAGATGTTAAGGGAAGCAGGGAGAGACAGAGGGTTGCACAGGACATGGAAAATCAAAAAGGGAAAAAGAAAAAAAAAGAAGACAGGGGATGTTGAAGCAAAGAGATTATGAGTTTTTGAATTTCAGATGGGGGAAAGTGAGAAAAACAGACCAACAGAAAGACAAGGGCAGTGAATGATGGGTAGTGCAGAGAAGGTTCTGCAAAACTGCTGAATGCCAGATGGAAACAATTTCTTGTCCCCTTCTTACTCTGCTTCCTGTGAGGGCTTGTAAAAGAAACTACACATTCCACAGATAGTTAGGGATGAGGTGACATCTCCTGATGTCTCTATTGGCTATGGTGCTCTTCAGAGACCAGCTTTAATGATCAGGCATGACAACTCTTTCTCCACATGAAAAGCATACTCTATCTCTCAAAGCAGGCTGCAATCCTTCCATCAGCCTTTTCATGCTCCACAGGTACCAAGGACCAATCTGCCAAGTAAGGGGGTTCCTCCCAAGGCAGTGGGAGGTGGCAGGACTGGACTGGGGAAGCTGTATGAGAGAGGCACCATGCAAGAAGTGACAGTCATGCATGGTAAAGAGGGGAAGAGAACCATCTTCTTTCCTTTCCCTACCTTGTACAGCATCAGTGGAGTTCTCGCTTCCTGTGATTTTCTCTTTGGTTTTCTCCTCTGCAAAAGGAGAACATCCAAACAAGCAATAAGGCATTGAAAGATGGTAGTTACAGGATCGGGCAAGTACCAACACAAATGCCTGTATTGGCCAGTCCACAAGAGCAGCTCTGTGTCAAACAGTGCACCTTTCAACCCTAGAGACAGCACATCATATATGAAAGAGGGCAGAGTCCCTTTCCTGAATGGGATGATGAAACTGTAGGACAAGTAACTGATTTAGGGGAGAAAGTACACTGTTTAGTTTTTTTTAATCCTTTCCCAATGTTATCTATTTTGGGAATTAACCATGCTCACAACAAGCCATGTTCTCAACATCCCTTTGAAACTCACATAGCTCCAAAAGGAGGTCCCAAGTTGACCAACATTTGTTGTCTGCAAAAGGCCAATCAAGAGCAAAGAGTGGTGGGAAGATCCATGACCTAGGAGAAGAAGCCTTACAGTAAAGATTTGATCTTGCTAGAAATTGCTGCCAGAGTGAAGGCAAGCAGTAGGCAAATTCCTTTAGTTCTGTCCTGTTTCAGTCTTGCAGGAGACCTGAAAGACCTGGGAAATGCAGCCTTCCATCTCACCAGAACAAGTTTTAATCTGGTAGAGGCCTAACTTTGTTTCTAAACTTATTTTTGTCTTCCAACACAATTCCTGTACAGAATGATTTGTGACTTCTTCATATAGACCTTCAAGACACTGAAATCCCCACCAATACAATAACCAGCATAAATAGTACTGCCTGCTTTTTGGTAAAGGGCTTTGGTGGAAACGCCAGTTCCTGAATGAGGCAGAGTTTCAACTCTCCTCTGCCTGTAAGTTGGTTATCTATTGAATATTCAACGGCTTGTTGTCCATAAAGCTGCCAATGACACCTTTCCCTGAGCTGCTATTACCTTGGTCCATAGGGAAGGAAGGAGCTGCACTGGCTTTGGTGCAGAGGCAAGACAGCTGCAATGTAGTTTGCATCATTTATTATTGGATGCTGTTTCTTTCACCTCTTCTGGCTCTCCCTCCCCTTTTTCCCCATGTGGGAGGAGCTTGGTTTGGAGAGTGGGCGCTCACCAGTCCAGCAGGCTCCGATCATGAGTGAGGGTTCCTGCCTTGGCGGGTGAATGAGGCCATTGTCATGGATAAGGGCAGGGTCATATGAGACACCATCCACATAGAGCGTGACAGTGGGGAACTCCAGGTTGAGGGCATAATGATGCCACTCATCATCACAGACCTACAGCCGACAGCAGAGGAAGGGATCAGCAAAGGGCAGAAGGAGAAGGGACCTGGGAAAGAGGCAAATAAATACTTCCTCACCTGCTCAAGCTTCCAGACGAATTTCACAGGCCTTGCACTTTCCAGCAATGGCCAGTAGAGGAAAGCAATCCGGCAGCCGTGCACAGACAGGGAGTAGTGTGAGTAGCCATCCTCTGCAAGACAGAAACACAAGGAGTTATGCATCACACCTCTAAGCAGTCTCACTAGCCAGAACCCAGAAGCCCACGCTAGCCTGCATGACTGGCACTCAGCACCATATGTTCACAGCAGGTTTGAGTGCTCCCAGACAAAATCTGACACCTAAAGAACCAGTGTTCTGTCCCTGCCCAGGTCCTACTCCCAAACAAAGGAGATTTCCCCCTGCAGGGACAAGCCACTCTAACAAATTAAAGGTAGAGGGCAGAACTGTCACCACCCCAGGAAAAGCATCTCACCACTCTGCACTGTACTGCAGATCACCGTCTCCTCTTCCCGCCTGCCTTTGCCAGGCATCACTGCGTGCTTCATCCACATGGACAGGGTGAAGTGGTCACTCAGCCCCCCGTGGGCATTCGGCCCATTCAACACCGGCACCTGGGCAGCCTGGCTGCCATTGAACCAGTAGATGAGGCTGCTGTCCTGGCTGTAGTGCACCGAGAGCCGAGCAGTCCAGTTTGCTGTGGGGCTGGGCACTGGCAGCAGGTCAATCTCTCCTGAGGCAGCACCTACCAAGAAGGGAAGGAATGATGAGTGTTGGCATGGGAGAATAAGGAGACTGAGAACTCTGGAACAGAGGAGCAGGGTGCTAGAAGGCTCATTGTAACATCCCAGCACACAGAGAGAGGAGGAGTCGTCTACAGGCCTTCTCCTGGAGAAGGATCATTACTTTTCCATCTGTGCTGAGGGAAATCACACAGACTCTGTATACTGGGGCAATGCATAGAAACCTCTGGCTTCCCAGCAAGGAAAGCACAGGTAACCCCTTATAAAACAACAAAGCTGTGGATGCCCTATCCCTGGAAGTGTTCAAGGCCAGGTTGTATGGGATTCTGAGCAATCTGGTCTAGTGGAAGGTGTCCCTGCCCTTGGCAGGGTGGTTGGAACTAGAGGATCTTTAAGGTCCCTTCCAGCTGATACCATTCCCCAGTTCTGCAAAATATAGGCAGGAATGCCTATTGCCCCTCAATGCAGCATGTGAGCTAGGGGTCCTCCCAGCCCACTGACCACAACAGATGTGAAGAATGCAACCCCCACTATCTCTATTGTGTGAGGCACAGAGCTACCAGTGTAAACCCCTCCAGAGGAAGGGGTAGGGTGCTGTGCCACAGCTGCTCTCAGAACAGGAAAGAACCAATTCACCACAGAGTTTGCGCAGTGACTTCTCGGAGTAATTATCCCGGTCACAGCCCTTGGCCACATGATTTGTCTGCAGCTCCACTGTGGCCTGGATGTTCCACAGAGGCTCATCACAGGTCTCCAAGTGAATGGTGGGGAAGAGTGCGAGGCTGCCTGCACCCGGGGTGTACTCAATCCGCTTGTTCCAGCCTAATGAAAAGGAGTGAAAGGAGGGGTTAGATATTGCCAAGGACCCAAGGCCAGAACACTTGGCACACACACAAGTGGCATCTATGAAGTAGTCCAGAGTTTTGGCCCTTTTCATATTAAAAAGACAGCTTTATGCAACTGGCATCCGTGCAAGGGAAAATTTCCTGGAAACACAGAATCCAAGTTCTCAGCCTCTACAGCTCATACTGGTGTGGCATCACTCCTTGGTCGGTCAACCCCTCCTTATCAGGCAGAGCAGCTGTTTAGCTGTGTTAATTTCTCCTTAATTCTATTGACTAAGGTGAACCTGCAAGCACACAACACCCCTGGAAAAGTCAAATATCCACAAGATGAGCAACCCCCAAAACAATCTACACTGAATACAGCCTATGAGCCTTATCAAATACATAGCAGTTCACAGTGATCCAAGGAATGGTATTCTAATGTTAGAATTTGCCTTTCTGTGGCTTTGCAACAGATTTAGATGGCTGCTGCATCCCCTGATGGGAGTGGGTTGGTGCCAAAACTAAACTATATGGGCATACAAATTTATATGTGTAAATACCAACATTTGCAATGAGCAGGACTGAGTAGTAGTTAAGCAAAAGCAAAGGGAGGACATAACTGTGTTTGGAGGTTTCATACCCTGCCAGCTGGGCTTGCAGGTGGGTTTCACCTGGATTTCCACTTCAGCATCATCAGCAGCCCGTTTCTTTCCACAGTCATAGGCTGTCACTGTGAATTTGTAGTCACGATCTCCACTGTACTGCAGCTTCTCTGTGTTCTCAATGTTCCCTGGTTAGCAAAACAAAGAGATCAAGGGAGAGGAAAGGCAGTCTTCTCAAAGATGTTCCTTCTAAAAATCACTCTTATTTTTGAACAATAATAAAAACAATAAAAAGGGGTTGAGTCCCCCTACCCAGTGCCACTCTGTAACAAGCTACAGCATCCCACAAAACGTCTGCTCCATCTCTACACCAGAATAGATCAGCAGTGCCAGAAAATTCACATAGCACAGCTCTGCCTGTAAATGGGACTGGCAGAGAAGGAGCAAAGCAGGAAAGAGGGAGAGATGTGCACACAGTGGGTGCGGATTCTTACCATCATTGTCAATCAGAAAGGGAATATTGGGGGTCAGGATCTCATAGTAGCAGATCTGGCTGTACTGCGGTGAGCAGTCTCCATCAATGGCCTCCACACGCAAGATGCGGTCATACAGCTTTCCCTCCGTCACTGCCACCCGATACAACTTTTCCACAAAGACGGGAGCAAACTCATTCACATCATTTACTCGAACATGCACTGTGGCCCTGATGCAGAGAGACATCAATAAGAACTGATGGGCTGATTAGGAGCCATATGCCACCTAAGTTTCAAAGTCAGTCCCCTAAAGCACACCAGTCTGATTTCCAGCTGTCAAATGCAAAGAAAAGGAAAGAGACCTTGGTTTCAATGCAGCAATGCTAGCACACAGCAGCTTGGATGTTGCTTGCCAACCTCCCAGAAAGAGCAAAAGGAATAATAATGCAATCTGAACCTCCTGCCTATATGCAGCAACATAAAACACCACTCTTAGACAGCACTGCCAGAAAGCCCACATTTCTAGTGTAGTCAATCATGTGACAGTCAGTGAACATTTCTTTTTGGGTCCTCTTAACATGTTGAGTTACAGTATCACAGATAGAGAATACTACTTCTGGCTAAATGAAGTATTTCCACAGCAGCTTTCCTGTGTGTTTCTGTGACAGATAACATTTTGTAACATGCAGCAATGTCTGCATGAACTTACTTGTGTGATTTCTTGGTATTTGCTCCATCAGGTCCCTCTCCACAGTCATAAGCCTGGATGGTGAATGTGTGCTCCTTATGTGCTTCACAATCCATTGGTTCCTTGGCCCGGATCAGCCCCTCACCTGTAGCTTTGTCCAGGATCACAGCTTCAAAAGGTACCCCTGATCCATGAATCCTGAAGCCACAGATTTCACCTGGTACACACAAAAGCAGAGAGGAAGGGCAGAAAGAAAAGGACTGAGGAGAGCACATCACATCCCTTGCTTTCCCATATTTTCTTCCTTTCTAACTTACACTCTCCATTCTTCCTCATTATCACCCTTCATTTTGTGCAATTTCTGGTTCCCTAGCAGTTCCTCCTGCTATCCCTTACAGCCAGTAATGGCACAGATTGCCATCTACTGGAGACTATTCCCACGGCAAGGAGTCCTGACCAGCATCACAAAAGATTAGAGGTTACAAGGCTCAAGCTACATTTGTTAGTGCTGCAAAGCCACAGACCTAAAACAGCAACTTATTGCTCTTTTGCATTCCTCAAGGAGGCAAAACAGGCCATATACAGGAAATAGCCAGAGCTTAAAGATCCATGATGTCTCATCCACCCACACATGCAGGAGGCACAGAGTACCGCAGGGAACTGCAGATAGGGTCACCTAAATCCTAAAATTCAACTCACAGGGACCACTTTTCCTCTCCCAAAGCTGAGGGAGGATGCATGAGGAAGCTCCAGGCATGGCCTAAGCAAGCAGTAGGAATTGTAAAGCCTCATCCGTTGTTACACGGAATTGTGCTTACTGTGAGGAAAAGTAGCACTGCCAATGAAGTGTGCCCTACCAGCTTTCTCCGGGGCTCACAGACACAGCACTGTGCATGTGATCTTTGGAAATAGCAGAACTGCGTCAAAAAGTAGCTGACTCCACCCTCAATTTCTCTCCCTGAGGAAACAGCCCACAGCATCTTAAAATCAAGCTGTGCCCAAATTGCCTCCAGACTTCACCAGGGACCTCCTCCAGAATGAGGTTTGGAAGCGTTCATTTCCTGGAGAGAGCTCGAATCCCGCTCGAATGTCACCCTGTCTCTGCCTCTTTGTAAGTCTGTCCCTGTCTCCCACCCTTTCCAGAGCTGTTACCCACCTACCTGCATAGCGCAGTGGAGCATCTTTGTCCAGAGCAAACAGTGGTGGGTTGAGCAGGACTGTGTTGTCATTCTCCATGACGATGCCCTGGTACTCGGCTTCAATCCAGGGTTTGTGCTTGTTTGCTGAGGTGGATTTGGGGCAAGGGATGGAGGACAGGAATGTATTAGCCACCAGTGTCAGATTCAGTAGGAAACAAATAGAATATCATTCAATGGCAACTAACCACCACCCCTCCCCACCTTCTTCTATAGAAATAAAGAAGTCTAAAATAGGCTGGAAGGAAGAAATTATCTTTATTTAGTTCTACTCTTGGGAGACCTCATCAGAAACAATGTGTTCCTTCTGGTCTCCTCATTACTATCTTAACAGAAACATGTGAACAGGCATCTGGGTGTCCAGGAAAGCTGGAGCAGTTTAAAAAGAAAGTGAACTCAAGAGGCAGAAGTAGCCTGATCCTGGAGACATATTCCAAATGCTAAATCCTTTAGCTCAGTGAAGCCATAATTAAAGGATCCAGGCTTCATCTTCCCTTGAAGACTAGGGAGACTAGTCTTGCATGCAGCCATTATCACTTTGGTCTTGCATCCTCTGGACTAAGGCCCAGGACCTACATACACGCCCAGGTACCTTTTCAGTCTGCCATCCTGTGCACATAATAACCTACTCTGAGAGTCCCTTGCTCCTTCCTTCCCTACTCCATGGTGAGCACCATATTCCCTTGGTCCCTCCTTGCTAATCCTGTTGGCTGGAGCCCAGCCAGGCTTGGCATGGAGGCAGCAGCCAGCAGGAGGCTCTGAAAAATGTCACAGGCCCAGAAATAGCAAATTAATCTTTATCACACAGGCTCCGGGGCAGGGAAAGGGAGAAATAAAGGGGTGGGGGGGAGGGAAGGGAGAGGAGAGAGAAAAAAATCATTACAAATTAAAAACCCCTCCCCCATGTCCACTCTCTGCCAAATGGGCCTCAGAGATTATATTACATGGCCTAGTTACAATCCCCATTTCCAGATAATCCCCCACTCACCCACCCCCTGGAGACCAAGATTTATTACAACCCAGCAACACTTGGAGCACAGCATGGCTCAGAACTGGTGGGGAGTAGGATACAGAGCCATTCCCCTCAAGGGCACTACGTCCAGTATGCGAATCCATCCTCTGCAGCACAGTGTCCTCTGAAATGCCATATTGGCATGGCCTGATGTGTTGACTCAAGAGGGGCACTATCCTATATAACCAAGCATTTCTTCATGCTGGCGCCAGAGCACGCTGCTGAAGTTCAGTGGTGGGCCAGCAGGCAGGGGACAGGTCAGAGTGGGGATGCCCCAGCACGGCAGAGCAGCCAGACCCAGCCTGGTGTAGCAGCAAGGAGCGTGGGTTGGCACTTCTCCATCACCATATTGATTGAGATTATAAAGCATTGCGTAGGAAACCCAGAGAAACATCCATCCTGCTCAGTATGCAGGTGGAATCCTCCCTGTGAGCAAGTGCCCACGTCTCCCCCTACCCCTCCATTGTCCTCTCTAGATTCCATTCTGTTACGGCTGTAGTTCATGCGCCACACCACCGAGGTGGGAATCCATAGCTACAAATGCCAAATGTGCCCTGTTGCTGGGGTAACAAGCTGGTGGTAGAGAGATAAATCCTTTGCTGCATCCACCTGCAACTTGGGAATCACCAGTCTGATTTCTCAGGAAATTAGTTGCTGGAGAATAGAAAAAAATTTGAGGAATATTTTTAGGATACAGCCTCCTACCAGCTTCAAGAAAGGTCTTTTAAATCTAAAAAAATTTGCCAAAGGTGGGTAAATGTTTCCGAGTGCAAATTCACAAAGGAGAGGGAGAATCCAGAGCATAAGGGGCCTTTCCTTGCCACTGGGCCCCATGAAACCAGAGCAGTACAAATAAATGCCCCTGCCAATGTCAGTGTACACAAACCTCTGTGGTGCACCCGCCCTGTAGCCCTACCAAAGCACGAAAAGCACCCTAAGGTGTCACATTCCCCGATGACCCTTGAGTCCCTCGAATTTTTGCAGACTCTCCCACCCTGTCAGATTATTGATGCACTGACTCTCCTCAGATGAATCTCTCATGCCCGTCTCTACGGCCACAGATCTAGAAACCTACATCTTTCTCCATCACTATACGTGCTCAAAGAACATCTGCATTCAGAACGCTACAGCTGTAGCACTGGGATGGTTTGCGCTTTTTTTTATCTATATCACATAAAATACCCTTTTATATTAGCAACCTGCATCATTAAAATGTAACTGTATAATAATTCCTATTGACAGATTGTAGATGGATGAACTCAGATTGGAATATGGAGATAGGGGATGTCTTTTGGAGACCGCAGGGGTCTGTGGAGAAACAATATATTCTCTCTCAGCACGCTAGGGAATGAAAGGCAATCTAAATCCACACAGTGATAACTAAACAAAAGCAAGACAAGTGGATGGAAAAGGGCAAAATGCGAGGGGAATGCTAGAAGGAGATGAAAGAATAGAGAAAAACGCGGTGGTAGAATGACAGATGGAGAAAGTGGAGAATGGGGATGGGATGGCATGAGGGCGCTCGAAGGGGCGAAGAAAGCCGGAGCCGCCGAGGACCGCGGAGATGCCCCAACAAAAACGTGTTGGGCGAAGGCTGCGGGCAGCACAAGCCGCGGTCGACGTGCCCCTCCAGAGCCCGGCGTGGGGGGCGGCCGGGGGGTCCCAGCGGAGCGCCCGCTGCCACCGCCCGGGACCGAACCCGCGGCGCTGCGCGGCTCACCTTTGTTGGAGGCGCTGCCGGGCAGCGCGGCGCAGAGGCAGAGCAGAGGGAAGAGGACGGCAGCGCGGGGCCGAGGGTCGCCCATCGCGGCGGTGGCGGCGGGTCCCGGCGCGACCCACGCCCTCGCTCCCGCGGCGGCGGCGCGCAGGGACCGAAGCACCTCCGCCACCCGCTCCGCGCCCCGCCCGGCCCCGCCCCGCACTGCAGCATGACGTCACGAACCGGCGGGGGTCGGCAGCCAATGCGCGGGGCCGTCGCGCCAGGTGCTGCGGGATGGGGATGCGGGGCGGGGCGCGGGAGTCGTTCCTCGCCTTTCCACTGCGGTCTGGGCACAGCACGGCGAGGGCGCCTGGCTGGGGAGCTTCACAACCGGGGCGGCTGCCAAGGGAGGCGCGGGGGTGTGAGGATTGGGAGATGCGGGTGCAAGGGGCTCAGACCGCATCCAGACCCCACCACCCATCCCGAGCCTGGGCTCGGGCTCAGCAGGGCGGAGCTGCCAGCTTGCCACCGCCCCTCCTCGACGGGGCGTCCTGGCAAGAGGGAGCGCAGACCAGGCACTGCTCCGAGGAAGGTCGCTGCCACCGGTGTCACGGTGTGAGAAAGGGCCGGTGGGGAAGTGTTCCTTGCCGCTAGTTGGAAGCCCAAAGTTTAATACGAGCAGCCCCCGAGGAGGGCGGAGGATGAGGAGATGACCTGCCGTCCTTACGTCCTGCCCAGCCGAGGCGGAGATGCTCGATCAGGAGCCGTGCTGGCCCTTTCCGCGCCCCCCCGGCGTGGGGACTCTTACTGCGGCGGGGAGCCCAGGGTTCGGGCCGCCCCGCAGAGCTCACCGCACCGCGGGAGAGGGGCCGGCCCGCATAGAGAGCCAGCTCGGTCCCAGCTGCCTGCCTGCCGTGCTCCTTGCGATCTTTCCTCCGCGCCGTCCGCCCCGTCCCTCTGCCCAGAGATGCCTCCAAACCTCACTGGGTATTACCGCTTCGTGTCCCAGGAGAATATGGACAATTACCTGCGGGCTTTAGGTGACGCCACCCTCCCCATCGCGCTCCTTACTCCCTGTTGTGCTCCCTTCTATGTCTAAAAACTCAGAATTTGGGAAGGGGAGGAAAGGATTTGGGAATCCAACTGGTCCTTCTGTCCGAGACCATCACTTTTGCGCTGTGGTGGTGGGGGGTAGAAAGTATCGTGGCTGGTGCTCCCTGGCTAAAAGCGTGGAGGAGCAGTCCTGGAGGGACCCAGATCATTCACACATCTCTCCCTCTCATCCTCCAGATATCAACGTGGTCCTGCGAAAACTGGTTTGCCTACTGAAGCCTGACAAAGAGATCATTCACACGGGAGATCACATGGTCATACGCACCATCACCACCTTGCGGGACTACGTTATGGATTTTGACGTGGGAGTCCAGTTTGAGGAAGACTTGGGACCTGTGGATGGGCGCAAGTGCCAGGTGAGAAACCCGAGCAGTGCAGTTTCACAGGGGACTGGGGGAATGCACGAGAAATTTCAGGGACTTGCTCAGCTTTTGATTCAAGAACCAGATGAGAGCCCAGCCCAGACCTGGCATGCCCCTGCAGGTCCAGGACTAAGTAGTTCTATGGGTAAATTACTCACAGCAAAGGGGGATGATCACCACAGCGGCAGAATACCAGTCCTTTGGGACCCAGAGGATATTGTCCTTTGGAGCAAAGCCCTGAAAAGACAGAATGTCGGCCCACTTGGTGGAACTCTGTTGTTGCACTTGGAAGCCAGAGGGTCATTCAACTCCTGCAGAGAGCATCGGTCCAAACAAGCCACTAAAGAGACACCAGTAAGGGACTCCATTTGAAATTGTGAGAGGAACAACCAGTGTCTTTACTGAAAACTTGTATTGCAGAGATCCAATTGTCTTGGGACCATGTCTTCCCTTCTCCTTTTTTTCAGACAACTGTCTCCTGGGAGGGTGATCAGCTGGTGTGTGAGCAGTTAGGAGAGAAGAGGAACCGAGGCTGGAGACACTGGCTGGAGGGGGACCAGCTGCACCTGGTAAGGAGAGGGATCCAGCACAACTTGCTAAATCCTAATTTCAGTGGGTGGGGGCAACACAGTGCGGGCGCCATGGGCTCTGAGCCAGCCCTGCAGCTTTTCCTTCCAGCTCCTCACAGACTTCATCCCCGGCTCCACAGGGGCAGCCACCACTTCAGACAAACATCCGCCTCCAGGGTTTAAAAGTTAAACTCCCATGTTAAACAGCTCAACAAAGGCAATGTCTTTTCCTTGCCCTGGAGCCAGACCCGCTGGGGGTTTGGGAGGGTCGGCTTTCAGCAGCGGGAGGGCTGGCGGGACTGCAGCTGAGGTAGCTGGGGAGGAAGGGAAGATCTAGCCTAAACTCCTTTTTTACCCCACTTTCCCCAGCGCATGACTGCTGAAGATGAGGTCTGCGTCCAGGTTTTCCAGAAAGTAAAGTGATCACTGCCCCGGAGGGATGCCCGGACGGAACCCTTGCACCCCAGAACTAAAAAGAAAACGAAACAAGACCCGAGCGAGCCGAGCACCCCCTGTAGCAGTGTGTTTTCTTGTGCCTCGCCCCCGGCCAGTAGCGGCGGGGCCGGGCCGGGGGTCACGGCGGGTCCCGGCCGGCGGGGAGCGGGAGGCGGGGAGCGGGATGGGCCGGGCCGGGGAGGGTGATGGGCCGCCGGCTGAACAGAGGCTCCTTTCAGAATAAGAGCGTCGGGGAGGAGCGGTGCCGGGGCTCCGCTGCTACTTCTGCCGCCCCCGCCGCAGCAGAACCCCGCGTTTGCCCCCGGCGCCCCCAGGGATGCGGGGATCGGTGCCCGAGTGGGCAAGGGTGGCTCAGACCCCTTCTTCGGCAGCCACCAGCACCTGCCATCTTCTGGGGATGCCACATTGTTCTCAGGATCCCAGGATCATGGAATCACAGAATGGTTTGGGTTGGAAGGAACTGTAAAGATCACTTAGTTCCAATCCCCCTGCCATGGGCAGGGACAAATTGAGGAAGAATTTCCCTAAGGAAGGGCTTGTCAAGCATTGAAACAGACTGTCCAGTGAGGTGGTGGAGTTACCATTCCTGGAGGCATTTAAGAGACTGGACGTGGCATTAGTGCCTTGATCTAGTTCACAAGGTGGCAATTGGTCAAAGGTTGGACTCAATGATCTTGGAAGTCTTTTTCAACCTAAATGATCCTGTGATTCTGTGACACTTTCCACTTAGACAAGGTTGCTTAAAACCCCTCCAAGCTGACTTTGAACACTTCCAGACATGGGGCAGCCATGGGTAGAAAGCAACACTTCTCCTTCAAAGATTGCCATGTGATGGTGTGAAATCTGAGGGCTGGAGCAACTAGACCCATGTTCACTGCACTCCTGAGAAGGTCCCACGAGTGAGAAAGGCTCAGGTTCTTTTCCTGGTGCAAGAAATCATAGCTCCTCCCTCTAGCCCCAACAATCCCTCTGGCATTCTTGGTAGCATCTCCCCATGACCATCATAGCTCCCCTGGTTCACAGCTATCTGCAATTGGAGACCAAGGGGCAGAAACTAAGGAGGTGAAGTCTCCTGAAAGAGCCGGAACAGTGCCAAAGAGAGATGTCTTTTATTGATGACACCTGATAGGATGGACACGAGCCCACATGCAGTTGTTTCTGAAGAATGCTTGTGGTTACCTCTCAACAAAAGGTTGAAGGGCAGGATATGCAAAAATGTATTGCTACTGACACCATAGAAAACTGAGAGATTGGAAGATTTTGAAAATACAGACCCTCTTCAAGCTGAGAAAATGCGTTTTTTTCCCTTCAGCAGCTCATTTAAAAATAGTGTTTTCTGAAGAGCTTCTTTTCAGGGAACTGCAAAGTTGAGTGCCATGAGAAAAGCATTGCTTCATAACGTGATAACCAGAGGGCTGGGGAGCTGCAGCTGTGCCTCTGGCTCTTCACAGTTGTCTCTAAGGACATACAAGGCAGGAGCACCCTGTCAATATCCACAGGGCAAGAGTGCCACAATCAAACCAGTAAGCAATCACAGCCATGCCATCCAGCATATCATTTATCTGCTCTGTGCAGACCTCCTCAACCCATCATTCCTTCTGTCACAAGGAGCCTCTACCTGACCTTTATTGTATCATGGAGTCACAAAAGGCAGAGCTTTAACTGATAGCTAAAGCTGGTTCAACTGTTGCCCTCTTTGGACTTTTCCATACCACAAAAGGCTCTCTGAGCTGCTTCTGATCCCCAACACCAAGCTCACTTCACCATATCCAGGCTGGTATCTTCCAAACTGGGTGATCAACAAGTAATCCTCTCATTTCAAGTCATGGACCACAAGCTGGAGCCTACATTCTGGTTGGATGGCAGCCAGAGTCTTTCACTGGCCTGCCAACCATCCACTTAATTGTCATGTAAGCCTGTGAGGTCATATGCTAAGTAGATTTCTTCTGACTGGTTGCCAGCCATCATATATCCATGACAGCCTCTCTTCTTCAGGAAGCATCTGGTTGTCACAGAACCATAAATAAGAATCATGCCCACTTGATGTGGTCCACATTAATAATAGTTTTAAGGAATAGTACTCCAACCTTTTCTAGAGCTTCATATAGTAATTACCAGCACTAATGGTTCACTGGTTTTTCTTTCATAATCGTGCTATAGGTGTGATGCTGAAGTCAGGTGGTGACTTTTACACAACAGTACTATATTACTGAGACATGAGCCTGTGGGAAGTGAAGATGCCAGTGCAAGGCAGGGGATGAGGTGTGATACTGGGAGGACACTGTTCATGCCCCATGCTGAGTGGTAATTCTGCAGAACTGTACCTCCTGGGGTGTTACACTTGGCTTTGTTCCTTGGTTTAGAAGACACAGAAACAAACTACCGAAATGCTGCTGCTGCTTACCATCTCATATGAGGGAAGATCCACTCTTGGAGCCCTGAACCTTCTTTTGGTCTAGGTCACCCTCTCCATATCAGCCAGAGCTGCAGGAGTGGCATGATTTGTCTGAGCCATTCAACAGCACAGACCTGATTGTGTGAATCCCAAGCCCAATGGCTAGTGGCAGAGTTTCCCCATAAGGCTCAAACCAAACTTTGAGTAGTCAGCCAAGAGGGTTGAAGGTAGAGTGGCCTGAGAAAGCAGCTCGGTGTTTACAGGTGAGCCTGGGTCCATGGTCCTGGTGTGCTGTAGGGTAGGTAGTGTAGCTGTAGGAGGACACCCAGAGGTATTTCTCTGTCCTCCTTGCTTGAGGTCTGAAAATAAAATATCCAACTCTTCTTCTCAGTGGATGACAGGGTCTAATCAGCATGCCAGAAGATAATCTTATGGCTTCTGAGGCTGCAGAGCAGATTTCTTTCCA
The DNA here is from genome assembly GCF_047495875.1 of Pithys albifrons albifrons. Lineage (NCBI taxonomy): Eukaryota > Metazoa > Chordata > Aves > Passeriformes > Thamnophilidae > Pithys > Pithys albifrons. The sequence goes on from NC_092458.1 coordinate 87,020,301, forward strand.
ATGACCTCCTGCAATATGCTGTGTTCAAAGCAGGAGTCTCGCTTCATGAGAGGATGTTGGCATCTTTGACCATGTTGAAGATCTACAGTTCTACTTTGCTCTGATATTGTCTGGATTTATTGTCCAGACCACTTGTAACTCAACTGAATCAAGCAGGCTGCAAACAGGTACTATTTTTGGCATTCTGTGTTCCTACCTGTATTCTGTGGCCCTACATGAATTCTGCCCTTAATCACAGAAAGGCATAGACATCCTCTTCTCGAGATAAAACCAGTACCATGGTATTTCCTGGCTCCTAACATAAAAATTGCACTGAGCATCTGAAGGGGAATGCCACCAGTGTCAGCACTGGAGCAGGAATAAGGATGTAGCTGTATTGTCCAAATCAGTTTGGTCTACTGGACATGTATTAGAGGTGTGCTGTTCCAGCTAGGAGTATCTCCAGCTAATCACCCCGGCTTCACCAGCTGAAGTACTCTCCTATTATCAGAGATGATGTTGTTGGGGAGGGAGAAGGAAATGAAGATATGGAAGATGTGCCTTGAAAGTGTCACAAGACACTCTCAGTAAGTGCTCAGCTTCCTTACAAATGATCCTCAGGCACCTCTGTCTATCCATGCTTTGTCAGGGAACACTCTTCCCACCAGTGACCTGCACATAACAGATCTCCCAAACAGGAGTTTCCAGTACTTCCTAGCTACTTTCCAGATGTGGTTTCTGAGTAAAAGTTTCCCTTCTTGTGGGACAGTAAGCCAGCAGAACCTGCTCTGGCATGGCAAAGCACAGCAATGAGTCTGCCCAAGTGTGTTCATCATGCAGAGGACATATTTGGACATAGGGCAGTACTGGGATAATGCCCCCTACTTACTCTTAAATCTGATATATGGGGCCATGTGCTGTTATTACAGAGGCACTAATTACATGTTGATGTGATCTTTTTCAGATAATAATTCAAATACATTTGATGAGCAGGTTCACTAGTACACTTCCATAAATATCCCAAAGATGCTTCCTTGATTCTTTTTAGCGCTATTTTAACCTTCATTCAACATGATTTTGTAGCTGTGAATTACTTCCTGTGATTTCAATGCAAGACAGTTGCTAACTTCTCTCAAGCGATCCATAATTCTAAGGAAAAACCACTCATGTTGTTTTATCTCTTACACCCAAAGTCTGAAAGCCAAGAAATTTTAAACTTCATAAAGTCGGGGACACACAACATATGCCTTGAGCACTCTGTTGTTAACACCCTGAAATAGATTTGTAAGTAGCTATATTTTCTCATTTCCCCATTAAATAGAGTGCCTTATCTATCTGTCTCATTTCTCCTAAAAACGCTTGCAAAAGAAACAGCAAGAAGGGTCCTTGAAAAAGGATTTTTTTTCTCATAATCCTTTTAATTCTGTAGACTTTTTCATTTTTCATAATATCTCTTTAACCCAAGTGCCTTAGCATTCCTGCTTTCCTTGAAGAAAATCCCAGTTTCCTCCCTCCACCCCCTGCCCCGAAAAATCTCAGACGTGCTCTCCCGCAGACCAGAGTTGAAAAACCTGGGGGTTTTGACAATTTGATTTCTTTTTTTAGTTTAAATTAATTTGGGAAGACTATAAAATTTCTGGTCTTCCTATACCAGAAAACAGCCCAGAAGCATTGGGAATGACTTCCTAGGAGGATATTTTCGGGGGCACAAACTCGAAGGAGGTGCTGGAATGCAGATAAAACCCTCGGAGGGGTCTGTAGCAATCCTTTTCCTGCCAAGCTGGGGCAGCCCCCGAGACACCCCCTGGCCCCTGTTCTCGGACCGGGACCCGGCAGCAGAGGGCAGCAGGCGCCGCGGACTTGGTCCCGGGCCAGGCTGATCGTAACCCGGCTTTCTATTCCCCGCTCCTGCCTCGCTCCCTCCTCCTCCTTCTCCTCCCCTCGCCCTGCCCGCCCCCCGGCTCCCCCCTCGGAGCTCAGGACGGGCAGGGGCGCGGCGGGCGAGCGCACGGAGATGTGAGTGGGGGCTCTGGGGAGGGGGACGCGCTGGCACTGCCTTGTCGAGGGGGTTAGACCCTTCTAGGGAGGAGAAGAGGTCAAGGGGGCTAAGCTGCTGCTCACTATCCCTCCGTTAAAAACCTTGCTAGCACGTAGAAGGATCCTCGTGGCTGATGTTTGCCTGAGATCTGGGCAGTGAGCTCTTTTTGAGAAGCACAGAGGGACAGAGTGGGGATCTGCAAAGTGAGAAGAAAAAAAAGAGTGAGCGCCAACTTTTGGAGCAGAGAGATCGAGGTATGACAGAGTAGAGGGCTCCCCAGGAGAAACTGGCAGGATTTCCCCTCAGCAAATCTTCAGATCCTCACCAATGATCCTAAGTTGGCAATAACCAGAAATGACCCACTGGCCCAGGGCCAAAGGGAACCAAACTTCTGGTTCTCTGAGACTCATCCCCATGACTTCTGGGAAAATGCAGACCTTGATCACCTATGCTTCTTCACACTGCTTCCTGGGTTTTGAATTTCTCTGGCTGGATGGCAATGCCTCGCTGGAATCTGGATAGTGTTGGTGTATTCACTTCAGCTGTCCTCCTTGTTCCCGAGTGATCCAACCAGCGAGTTGATTCTCCAATGAGGCCTCCTTTGTTTACATTCCATTAGACAATGGTCAAGCCACTTGTGAAGTCTTCCCTGATTTTGAATGACTTCGATTTATGTAATGTCATTGTTTATTTGTCATGTTCACAGGCATATTCCTTGTCTGCCGTGGGCCTTCCTCTTTTTTGGAGTTATCAGTTCCAGTCCAGTCTCAAGAAAGCTTTTTGGGGAGATTAGATCCCCTGGTTATCCCAAGCCATATCCCAACAGTAACATTAGCAGCTGGGATGTCCAGGTCCCAAAAGGCTATGTGGTGAAGCTGACCTTCAAATACTTTGACCTGGAGCCATCTGAGTCCTGCTTCTATGACTATGTTAAGGTACATGCATAGATACCTGGGCCAAGGGGTGGATGGAGATGGGAGTCTAATGGCCACCACATGCAATGGCTCTTTTTTCACCAGGCCTCCTCTGATGGTTCCCACAAAGGAAAGGGAAGGAGTTAAAGATAGAAATGGGTGGAGCAGGTACTGGCAACTCATGATTGGGTAATGCCATGCATGGAGCAGACTCAATCTTACAAGGCTGATTTCTCCTTAACCTTGACAGATTAAAGCAGACAAGAAGGACTTGGGCCGATATTGTGGCCAACTTGGGTCAACCACAGGCAACCACCCAGGAAGAAAGGAGTTTGTATCTAAGGGGAACAGGATGAACCTGGAATTTCACTCTGATTTCTCCAATGAAGACAACGGCACAGTGATTCCCTACAGGGGCTTCCTGGCATACTACAAAGCTGTGGGTGAGTAGAAAATACCCTCAACATACAGCAAGAAAAGCCTGTGCATGGCTCCAACCGATTTTCCTTCTTGCCAGGCAAATAAAGAGAAGCTTTAAGCAAGGATATGGATCTCTAGGTACTTCCAGTATAGAGCAGAAATGTTTAAGTTTCCTTCCCTTGTCCCTGCATTTCCTGTGTCTTCAGATCTGGATGAATGTGACCCTAACAATGCTGCTGAGAATGACGAAAGGCCTCAGTGCCAGCACTTCTGTCACAACTATGTGGGTGGCTACTTCTGTTCTTGCCGCACTGGCTACCAGCTTCAGAGTGACCACCATTCCTGCAAAGGTAAAGAGAAATTCTAAAAGATCAGAGGGTTCCAGAGAAGGAGCCCTTCACCCAGGAAGGGTGGGAGAAGGGACTTAAGGAGCAGATGATGGGGCTGCCGAAGACACGGCCCCACAATGTCACCTCTGTTTTCTTCCTCTTCACCAGTGGAATGCAGCAGTGAGTTGTTCACAGAGGCATCTGGGTACCTGAGCAGCCCTGAGTACCCCCAGTTCTATCCTGAAGACCTCCGGTGTAACTACAGCATCCGTCTGCAAAAGGGCCTGTCTATCACCCTCACATTCTTGGAACCCTTTGAGATTGATGAACACCAGCAAGTCCATTGTCCTTATGATCAGCTCAAGGTAATGGAGATTAGCAAACTCTACTTCCAACCCTGCTGCCAGACCTGGACAGGAATTGTGGGGGTGCCACTATTCAAATAAGAAATATGGGATCAGTACAGGGAGAATATCCCAGCATGAAGGACTGTGTCCCAGTCCCTCCCTCAGTACACTTAATTACCACGGTTCTGAGGTCAGAGCCCATGGGTCACAGGCCCCTGTGAATGGAGGAAAAAAACCCTATCCTTCTTCCAGTTTAATCTCCCTTTGATTTAATCTCAGGAATTGAAGGGGTTGATAATTCATATGGCCATGATAAGGGAGAAGCAGAGCTTGTGGTAGGTCAGTCCATTGTTCTGCTCTGTCAGTTTAGACATCAGCAGATGGGTCAGACAACCAGCCCTATACATTGTCATAGGCACTCTGGTAAACTTGGTCTGGCTTGAAATAGGGATATTGGGGCAGAGAGGATTATGTGTTTCTGTCCCTGTGACACCTGTTTCTCTCATCAGATCCAAGTACGAGGGAGAGAGATTGGTGAATTCTGTGGCAGGGAATCACCTGGCATCATTGAAACCAACAGCAATGAGGTGGATATACTCTTCATAACTGATGAGTCAGGGTTCAGCCATGGATGGAAGATCCACTACACCTCAGAGAGTAAGAGATTTCTCCCCCAGAGGCTACTACAGCCTGTTGACCCTGTTAATCCCAGTTTACCTGTCCCTCTCTCACAGAGATACGGTGCCCACAGCCTGTCCCACGGGACCAGTTTACCATCATCAGAGACCTGCAACCTGTGTATCAATTTCAAGACTATTTTGTTGTCAGCTGCAAGACTGGGTATAACCTGATGGAGGTGAGATGCCTTCTCCACTCCTTTCAGCCATATTCTGGCTTCTCTTTTGTTTGTGTCTTTTACCTTTAATAAGACTTTCTTCAAAGATTTCACTCATGACGACCTCTTGCAATTTCTGTTTCTTCCTTGCTTCTCTTGGCTTTCTTCCAGTGGTTTCTCTTTTCCTGGCTCTCTCCACTATGCAGTTACTGTTTCATGAAGCCCTGGTGGAAGACAAGAGACAAAGATTCCAGGAAACATTGGTAAACAAGGATACCTCTTTGGAAGGATATGAAATCAGACTTGAAGCAGAAGATGTTACCTGCCTTCCTATTGCCAGGACTGGATAGCACCCCAGATTTGGCATGGTTTTATGGTTGCTGGCTCCTGGTATCTTGGCCTCTGTGTAGCCTATGTCAAACACAGGATAGAGGGAAGGCAGCAAAGGGAGAAGACAGCAACTGGAACACACTGCAGAGGGACAAATACTGGACAGCTGTGAAAAGATGGGCAGATAGAATAGTATTTTGATGTGGAGAAGGGAATGAAAGGCTATGTACAACCAACAGTTTTTTTCCTTTCCCATACAGGGCAATCAAAAGCTGCTGTCCTTCACTGCTGTCTGCCAGGCTGATGGGACATGGCATCAATCTATGCCTCGCTGTGAAAGTGAGTAATCCAAGAATGGGGATTGTGTCCCCCACTCAGGCTTTCCACCTCCAGGAACATGGAGAGTTCAGCCTCTCTGACTCAATTTATCCATACCATAGACTCATGGATGTGCTGGCTGGAAGGACCTGTGGAGGTCCACTGAACATTTTTCTGCTTGCAATATTTAAATGTTTTTCTCCCCTTACAAAAATGCATAAAATATTACTCGAAATTTGCTATAATGTTGTAACACCTAAAAGTAAAAGATCCCAGTTTGGGATCTGTTTTGGAACAACCTCTCTCTGCCAACTCTCCTATTTGGTTCTTCATATCATGGCCACAATGTGAGTCAAGCCTAGACCTGCAGGCAGCATGACTTTGTTTGATTCATCTCTTTTTTTTCTTTCCCCTTTTTAACTTTTTTGCAGTTGTGAACTGTGGCAGCCCTAAAATCCTGACCAATGGGGCATTCAGCTATGTTAATGAACTTGCAAACAATGAGTACCAGTCAGCGATCTCATACCGATGCAATGAGCCGTATTATCACATCGTCACCGGAACAGGCGGTGGTGAGTCCTAATCCCACACAGACACTGAAACCTGTGCATGAAAAGGCCTCTCAGGTTTCCAGTTAGAATTGTCTCTTCTCCCCAGTCGTAGGGCTTTTATCCTGTGAAGACTCAACAGTATTTCCTTGATGCTGCACATATCTTCTGAGGCTTGCTGTCTCAGCCTATTCCCACCTTGCTTCATTCCTGGAGACCATTACATCCCTCTTCCATGCTCCCCTCAGCTGTAGTCATGGGGCTCATTCTTTTCTAGCAGATTTCATTATTTTCTAGTGGATTTCATTCTTTCACTGAAATTTGAGGCATGGTGTCCAGGAATCATCAATATTCAAAAAACTCAGCACATCAGTCTAAGTTGCTACAGATGCAAATAAATAAACTCACACTTCACTCCACTGTAACACTGTGTAGATATTTGGAAAACTTTTCATCTGCAGAGATATCTAACAGCTAAATAGCATCTTACAGAAAAATCTATTTTTATGCAGCAGATCAGAAAAATAAGTCATTATTCAAAACTATTCACATGCCTTCTTTTTACACCCAAGATATGACTGGGTGATGCAAGAGCTTTGATTCCAAGAACAGCATAAGGAGTTCATGATTTCCTTGCCTTGGCTGCTCATTTAACCTCCACAAAAAAAAAAAAAAAAAAAAAAAAAAAAAACAACAAAAAAAAGAAGGCAATTTTTAAACAGAATCAGGTTTTCCAATGCAGTTGGCAGCATGCACACACAGCTGTGCAGCATGCTGAAGAGAGGTGATATACTACCAGTGGGGTCAGAAGCAAACAGCTAAGGAGTTCTTTGAGTTGTTACTAATGTTGAATTTGATAATTCTTGCATCCGAGTTTAACTCCTTCATGTAGAGTCAGAGCTCAGTCTCATCAGAAAAAATTCAGGAGCAAGTAAGTATCAGCACCAGCCAAATTCTAATGGGAAGACATTGTGATCTAGTCAGTTTTGAAAGAGAACAGCAAACACTTTCTTAGAAGCATTTACTTAGTGTTAAGACAAATTGTATAAAAATTATTTTTACTCACCAGAACAAACTTTCTAAGTAAAGCAAGAGTGTTGGAGGTAGTGGAGTTTGTGTTGAGAGGTGACATGCAAGTTTAGCCAACCTGCAACAATGGCTCACAAATAGATACTGAGCATGTACAATCCCTGACTCATCTTGTTCCCTTTTCTGGGACAAACCAACTTGTCCTACTCTCTGCAAACTACAGGGACCAGAAACTTGAATCTAAAATCCATATCTTTACTTCTCATTTCCTTAGGGTAAGTTAGGTCAAACAGTGCTCCATATGCATGTGGAGTGTGTGAAGTTAAGGCTTCACTCAGGTGGCCCTTCAAGGTTTTCTTCTACAGAAGCAGTGCCTGAGCTTTACTGGTTCCCTGGAACTGAGGTGCTTAAAGACACACAGACACATTCCGTATTATACCACAGGCAGCTTTTCCCAGGAAAGGTTGCTTTGGCATGGAAGGACTGAGTGCAGCATGTGGGACACATTGGAGAGAGGAACCCCTTGAAAACTATTCTGTTCCATACTATTCTGTTCAGTTCCATTCTATTTTCCTACCCCAACCCTGCAGGCTCATTTCCTTCCCTCTCATCCTACAGACAGATTCACCTGTTCTCCTGAGGGAACCTGGCTGGATCAGGATGGCCAGGCAAGGATTCCTGCCTGCTTGCCAGGTCAGTATGAATTCTGACTTCATCTGGTGTTTACCACCTCATGCTTAGAATCAGTACAAAACCGGGACAACATGCAGGAAGGGGTGTGGTGATAATGGTATTAGTGAGGGATGACAGGAAAGTCTATCCAGGAAGCCAAACTAAGGTGAAATCAAACAGTGGTGGTGTAGGAAAGAGACAGGCAAGCCAGGACAACAGAGAGTGTCATGTTCTCCTTGTATTTCTCCGCAGTGTGTGGGAAGCCGGTCCATCCCGTTATTAAAGTCCAGCGGATCTTGGGTGGCTTGCCAGCAAAGAGAGGCAATTTTCCTTGGCAAGCTCTGACTGGCATCAATGGACGAGGGGGTGGTGCCCTTCTGGGTGATCGCTGGATCCTGACCGCTGCCCACACCATCTTCCCGAAAGGAGCAGTAAGGAATAATGTGAGCCTGGACCAGCTGGCAGAGGAGGCTGATGTTTTCCTCGGCCACACCAATGTGGAAGAGCTCCACAAGATGGGTAACCACCCTGTACGTAGGATCTTTATCCACCCAGATTACAGCCCTAAAGATGAGCACAATTTTAACGGGGACATAGCCCTGCTGGAGCTAAAGCACCCAGTAACCCTGGGCCCTACAGTACTGCCCATCTGTCTCCCAGATACCACCAATACCACGTTCTACGCAGATGGGCACATGGGCTACGTGAGCGGCTTTGGTGTGGATAAAAACATCATCTCAAATGATTTGAAGTATGTGAGCCTACCAGCAGTTGCTCGAGATAAGTGTCAGAGATGGCTGGACACTAAGAGAGACATCCCTATGCTTTTCTCTGAGAACATGTTCTGTGCTGGATTCCCCAAAGGCAAACAGGATACCTGCCAGGGGGATAGTGGGAGTGTCTTCACAGTGTTAGACAGGGAAAGTGGTCGTTGGGTGGCTACTGGTATAGTTTCTTGGGGTATTGGCTGTGCCCAAGGTTATGGCTTCTACACCAAGATCCTCAGCTATTTGGACTGGATCAAAGGGATAGTAGAGGAGGACAGGCTTTAGCTGATGCTGTCCTACTAGCTGAAGGATCACTGGTAGCATATCGATTTCCAGACACAGCAAATCATATCCAAAGCTTTTGATGATGTCCCAAAGGCTTTTCAAACAGGCAAAGCATGTCACCTTCACCATGAGCACTTCTGAAAGCCACCATACTCTTTGATGAATTCTTGATGGTACCATCAAAATTTACCAAAACTGCTGTACCATTGGCAGCTTGTGGGATGCCTTTGTGGATGTTCTAGTTCCTCCAAATCTAATTACTGGATGAAGCCTTAATAATATCAGGAAATCTCATGATGGCAAACATGCTATTGTTTGAAATGCAGACAGTATCATGAGATTATTGCAGTCTACTTTTGTACTCTCTTGTGTGGGAAGGTTGCAGGGCAAAAGACTTCCTTGAAAGATGTGGTGGTTTGTGCTGAGTACAGTGTGCATTTGCCCATTGGCATCAGTGAGATTCTATGAATATTAAAATAATTGCTGGAGAAACCAAGTGTGTTATGATTTTCTGTCTTTTTAATGAGTTTACTATTCGCCACCACTGAAAGCAATTTATGAACTCTATATAGGGATTGCTTTACTTGCCACTGAAATGTTTCCAGTTCCTCAATGGCCTGTGGCAGCTGCTGACCTATCACAAAACTACCATTAGATTACCCAGCCTGAAACCCCAGGTGGCTTCAAGGGAGCAAAAAAAGTTGTCTGTGTTGCCACATTCAAAAAGATAGGGAAGACAACAACCAATCTCATGGAGAAAAGAGGCCAGGAACCTTTACTGATGAGAATCTGAGGATGGATTTTTTATACAATATGAAATAAAGCTTTAACTGCAGGACAGCAGCTCCAAAATTATGCTGACTCAGAGAGAAGGTGACCTCTTGTGTTGTGGGTATTCTCTGGAGTTGTCTTCTTGTCCAGTTTTGCTGCTGCAAAATAACCTACTGTTTTCTTGTGAGTCACTGAGAGAAATGAAGTCTACAAGAGCTTGACAGGGGAACTCTGGGAGTAAGGTCATAGTTGCCTTCTTTCAGTTTTCTGTGAGATCCAGCTCCAAATCTCAGATGTCAGCATCTCTCATTTGCTTTAGAGAAAATATGCACTGGGAAGTGTTCTGCAAAATTGCACAAGTGCTGGAAGTTCATCCATGATTTCCATGGGTCAGAATTCTGATGATTCTTCCCTTCTGTCTGATCAAGAGGGGAGCATGAGAGGCAAGAAGAGCAGGGAAAAACAAGGTGTCTGGTTGTACAGAAGCAACGGATAAACCCTGGTTTGGGAGAGGGAACCTCTTGCTTTGCAGGAGACAGGAAACTTTAGGAAGCTGAGGCATGGACAATAGATGATTTGCCAAAAATCCCTTTAGGAATCTGAAGCCCTCCTAGGAATAGCAATCACAGGTAAATATGTATTTACTCTGTCTCCTCCTCCTGGACCATTCAGACATATTTCTGGTTTTCTTCTCTGCTGTCCTGAACTGGGTACCCTAACACATCAGGTAATCTTTTTCCACAACACTACCTGCCCTAAAGCAAGGGGAGGTAGTGCTGTGAGAGAAAAATCAAGCTTTATTTCTTATCTAACTCAATAAAGTTTGAAAACATAAAGCCTAAGGACAGGTCAATGAAAGGTTTTTGAAGATGTCTGTTCTGTTTAGCTTGATTCAGAATTCTGAAGTCCTCATTGCTAGTAATGGTTGATCAGTGAGATGCAATCATCTCAGAAGAACTTCACAAAGACTCTTAGGCAGAGAGGTGAGGTACCACAAGTTATAGCTTGGTGAAAACTGGCAGCATAGTGGGTCAGAATGTGCCTAGACACATGGTTTAGGGAGCTTCAAGGAGAACTAGGTCTGGACTGAGAAGAAGAAAGGCAATACACACACAATAGCACATTGCACAAAAGGCAGTTTGGACATTCTTTAATGCTTTAGATACTCTGAACGGTACAAGAAATACATAAATCAGGCTCTGAACCTACCCTGGGAACCAGCAGTTATTCTCTCTTGTCTTCATTGAAACCTCCCTGTCAGGTGAGGCATGGCTAGGTCTTCTCCAAGTGGGAAAAAATGGGATAGAAAAAAATGAAAGGAAGCTCTTTATTCAGAATAACATCTTGCTCCTAAGCTATTATGAGTCGAAGGCAGAGAATTTCCCTTCCCCGACATGATGACAGTGGGAGAAACAGATACATATTCCTGACTCTCCACTCTGGATAGACACAATGAGTTACATTGTGTTATATGTTGCCCATTATGCACACATAGTGAACAGGATCACAGCCAGCCCAAACATGTAGGCATCACGCTTAGAAAGAGTGACTGTGCTGAAGAAGAGCTATTTTTGCCAAGCTTCTGAACCCTCATGCTTGCTCATGGTCTCTCTAATCCAGTCCAAATAACGTACTACCTTGGTGTAAAGACCAAAGGTACCACATTTCGGTCCCCAGGAGATGAGCCCTGCGACATAGTACCGTGTGTCATTAAGAGGATCTTGGATAGCATAGGCTCCACCACTGTCCCCATAACAGCTGTCCTTGCCCCCACCAGCACAGATCATATTGTCAGTGAATAAGAAAACAACGGAATCATCAGAGCCCTCTGGTTTCACAGATCGGCACTTGTCCATGTTCACCACGGGAATCTGGGCCTTCCAAAGATCCTTAGGTAGTTTTCCTCTCTCTCTCTGGCCCCACCCAGCAATGTAGCCCAGAGTACCTTCTTGCAGCTCATATTCAGGTGATTTACCAGGAAGACAGAGGGGTGAGATGTTTGGACCCATCTTCACAGGATCCCTCAGCTTCACTAGTGCAATATCATTATCAAAATCAGTCCTGGTTTCTGTGGGTTCCTCCTTCCAATTAGGATGGATGAATGAAGCTTCTGGGATCAGATGTTCGGCATCCCACTCCAGAGATTCTCTACCGACATCTACTACCCCAGCATACATGGTGGGCTTTTCATATCCCTCCAGCACGTGAGCTGCAGTCATTACCCATCTTTCAGAGATGAGGACACCACTTGCTCTTGGGTCATTGAAATACACCTGCCAGGGAAAGTTGCCCCTTTCTGCACGAGTGCCTCCAAAAATCCTTGCTTTGTCTTTGATGGGATTACTAGGCACCCCACAGACTGGAAAGAAAAGAAAAGAAAGAAGAACCAGATGGGAGAATTAGCAGTTACAAACAGCAGGTTCTTTGGTACTGCTAAAAAGCCCATAGTCCCCTATTTCCTGTGTTCTCTAAGTAATTTTTGATTCTGAGTAGCCAGTGTTTACCATGTATGCCATAGAGTTCACAATAAGTATTTATAGAGAAATTAAAGCAAGTTCTATTGAAACTACTATCAATACGCAATTTAAACTGAAAATACTCATTCTCAAATTCTTTATTCTGGAAAGCTGTAGTCACCCCACCAGTGCTAGGTATGTCAAAGCTCACCATTTAATTTCCTTCTAGCTAGCAATTTTCCTTTGCTGAATTATGCCCTTTAGGTGAAGGGATTATCTTTGAAAAAATATTTGCTCAAGTTCTTAGAAGTATGACACTGCTCTTTAATTTTTTTAACTTTTTTTTTTGTGAACTCCAGATAGTCTCAAGTTAAGTGTTAAGGTTTGTCACTGATGTTTTGCCATTTTCCCTCTCCATCTAGTAGTATGCAAAATCTTAAGCAGTCGCAGATCTTATCTATGGGTCTTAAGGGTTCAGAGATGCTTCATGCTTTTTGAGTAAAATGTTCTGTACCATTTTGCAAAATGTGACCACTAAAGGCATAAATAAGGCTGGTCATTCTAACATGGCGAGGAAATTGATTTCTTACCACATTGCCTTGTTTACATTGAATTCTTGCTCATATAGTCAGAACTTAAGGAATTATAGCCAGCAGGTAGCTTCCAATTTGAATGAAGCAGTTTGTTAAAGAATTTCACATAATCAGAAAGATTTATGCTGGAAGGTACCTCTCAATGTCTCTAGTTTAATATCTTCCTTCCTAACTGCACTCCCTGCTGCCCTCCTAATTGCAAAACCAGATTGCTCAGGCCAAGCTGGTCATTAGCCAGCCTCTCTGGACAACAGTTCCAGTGCTCTAGGGGAGCATTTTTCCTTAAATACAATCAGAATGTCCTTTGTTGCAACTTGAGCTTGTCATTGTCTTTTATGACAGTGTCCCACTGAGAAGAGTCTGGCTTAATATTCTTTGCAAACTCGTCTTGGGTGGTAAGTTCTCTGAGCTTTACCTTTCAATTTGCCTTTCGCACTATGCTAAGCTGGCCCCTAAGAGGGTTGAATCATCTTCGTCTAGTCCTTGTCCTTTGCCAGTGAGGATTTGGGGGTTTGAATAGGCATCATGTACGACTAGGCCTAGTCATGCTGCCTCCGCTAAGAAGGTAAGCTGAACAGTGTGCAGTATACATAGGTTTTAAAATTGTCTTTATCAGCTGGAAGTTGAGCCCCAACCATGACTCTCAGCAGTCAGGAGCAGGAGCACTACCCTCCTCAGCATCTCCCAAGTACACAAAGAGAGGATGAGAAGGTCCTTGACAGGGATCTTATTTCAACTTTCAGACTAAATAATTGTAGCTGAATACTGAAGGACACATTAAAACTTAAGGGATTAGGCTATGAGTTCCAGTCAGAGTAGCAAAAGGCCTTTCCCTATAGTGCTGCAGTGTAGCTTGGGAGGGACTGAAGGCAGAAAGGTCCAGCATTGTCAGATACATTTTTGGTGTGTCAGCCTTTTAGCTACCTGCAATGCACACAGAGATCTGAAGCTCTGAACAACTTGAGAATGTGCCCACTTCAAGGTGAGGAAACTGGTGCAGAAATACACATTGGTACTTGAAGAGGTCCTGTTATACCAGATGTCTTATTGTGTTACCCATTTCTGTTTCCAGTTTCTTTCTCCTGCCTTATGGAGTCCACAGGTTTCAGAAATACCCTGTTCAGTGTGACTCAAACATGAAAGGATCAACTGTACTTTCAGGCTCAACAGTTTAAAAATACAGAGATGAAAGAAGCAGTGGTCTTCATAATACTGTGTGGTTTTGGTAGTACCTGGGACGCATTTTGGTAGCTTTGTTCCCATCTCTTCATTAACCCATTCTCCACTGGCTGAGCAGTGATACACCACTTTGAAAATACAAGGAAAAAAAAGTTCCATAAGGATACAATCAAGATGAAAAGAGGGTAAGTAGCATTACTGTATAAGATGTATTAACCTTCTCATTTCCAAAGCAAGCACAGATTGATAAACATAGCTGTTATCTCCCCACCAGGGTGTTTCTATCCCTTTTTTTGGAGAGACTTCATCTAAAACAGTCCTTTAGTTTTCCACCAGAACTCTGTGCTACGTGTGACAACAACCTCCATGGTTCTCTCACAAGGCAAATGACAGAGGACTTGCTAATGCATTTAAGGCCAACAGTCCAAGTACAGAGATTGTTAGACTGTTTTAAACACAAGAGGCAACACAAAACTACTGCCTGCAACCCCCACACCAATAAGAACTTTGTCCCAGTCTTGATCAGATGTGATGTAATCCCAGTCCCATGATGATGTCAGAACCATTTCTGAGGCGTTTGATCAAAGAAATATGATTGTGCAGCAGAGGCAGTGCTTACCATCCCCTTTGTTTTCTAGGGTATAGTAAGGTGCATCACATTGATATCGGACAGCAGCTTTGTACAGAGGCTCATGGAGTTCAGAGACGTATAAGACTTGGGCATTGTCAACAGGAGGGGGATCACCACAGTTCACAGCTGTAGAGAATAAACAAAAATGATCAAATTTATCAAAGGGGTATCTTCTCTCAACAATATAATTATTCTGTATGATGGGGAACCCCTCAGCCTCTCTGATCCCTGCACAGTCACAGATACTCACTTTCTCTGTCCCTTCAGCATGCTCACAACCCAGTCTCCTTCAGCATTCTCCTAATCCAGAGATATAGTGGATCTAGAGCCTAAAGACTCCATTCCTGTCTGCTTCCCACAACACAGAGACGGGTCACTTACGAACACAGCTCAAATGGGAGTTGCTCCATTCACCATTGTCCTGACAGCTGGAGTGAAAACTCGTGATGCTATCCCGTTGCTAGGAAAAAGAACACGTGATCCATCTAAGTCTCTGGACATCAAATAAATCTGACACAGGCAATCCAATGGAGGGTCCTCAAAATACTGCAGTGGCTGGAAGAGGTTTCCAGTTACCACTGTTGTGTTGAAAATTTTGAGTCCCTGAAGGTACTCAGGGCACCTGATGGGAAATGGCCTCAAGATGTTGCTGAGTGGGCCAGAGGGGACATATGGTTTTTTGTGTACTTACCCTCACAATTTCGTAGCCTTTCACACAGGTCACCTTCACATTGTCCTTTAAGATATACCTGTCCTTCTTTGGGTCAAGAACAGAGTTGCGGATGACAGTCGTGGGACAAGTTATAGCTTTGAAGAGATAAGTGGAAATCCATGATTAACTGATTCAAGATTTACTCTCCTTCCAGCTCCCTACTTCTTTCTCCCACTGATCTTTTTCGCTAGTAAATAGGCATCCTCTTTTTGCTCAATACCAGCAGCTGTGAACATGTTTACATGCTGTTGTACCATAAATCTGACCTGGGACAAACCCTCTCCCTAACTCAGCAGCAGACTGAACGCATTCCCAAGTGTTTACTCACGATCCCCATAGTAGCGTATTTTCCAGCCTTTGTGTTGTACAGAATGGTCTGTCTGGAAGATTATGTCAAGAATGTTGTTCCTAGTTTTGATTACAGGAGGACCTGGGAATTTGCTGCCACAATAGGGACCGAAAAGCTGTTTTCCAGAGACAAGCTGGGAAAATAAAAAGAATAGATGAGAAATACCAAATGTATTTAGAGATATTAAAATAAATACTCAATATATACATATTCAAATGTATTCCCTGGAACTACAAAAGGCAACATAGTTGAAAACAAACACTCAGAGAGTCTTCTGAACATGAGGAGATTTATGGGAAATTCAGAGCACCCCGGCTCACCCCCCACACCTACTGTTAAGCTGTCGAGGCAAGTCCCATTTGAGTCGGCTGGTTCCACGTCAAAGTCCTCGCTGCGTATGGTCAGCACCACAAAGTAGCCTGGACTCAGAGCCACTCGGTACTCACACCGTGAGTTCTCTGGGTACTGGTTGGGATAGTTGGGGCTGGCAATCTCTCCTGAGGGCTCAGTGAGGACATTTCCACTGCAGTTCACTAGAATTAAGGAAGGAACACAAGTAGGATTCAGAAAGGAAATGATGGATGTGTGCAAGTGACAAGCTTTCCCTACCTGCAATAACTATGTCACAACATGGCATCTTTCCAAGAAACTGAAGCCAGTGCCACTCTCTATGCAGTTAGCCAGGAACTTTAATCCCTTTTTACTCTCCACCTAGACTCCCTTTCCTCATGCTCAAGTCCTTATAATAGACTCCTTTCAACATGCACTGTTTGTGACCTTGCAACCTTTTGATTAAAGCCAAGCAGGCCCTTTACCATTTTTGTGTCTTTATGGAACTGCCCTGTTTTGTCAGAGGTTTAAAGATTCACAGATAGCAGTATGCTAAGATTCTGCATCACAGTCTTTGTAGAATGTCATTTAGTATTTTTTTAATTCTCTTGACACAAAAATAAAATTAAGAATGTTAAGAATATGTTAATAGAAATTCCAAAAATCACAGTCTACTGCAGTTCAGGTTTGCACTGCAATGTTTTCTCTTTTTCCAAAACACAACTGTGACAAATGGCTGAGAAGGTTGATAGAGAAGGTCTTCCAAGTACAATAGCTCACTTGGCCTAAATTAACTCTTGCTGTTTATCACAGCTCATATGGATGTCTTACCTCCACAAGTTTTGTTATCCTCATAGAGGAAATAATCTGGTGGACAGGTACAGAAGTAACCTCCAATATAATTATTACAGTAATGACTGCAAGGTTCCTCCACAAAGTCTGCGCACTCATCCAGGTCTGCAAATGTGAAAAGATGAATCAACCAAAATTAGGAGAGGGGCCTGAGGGCAAGAGAAAGATAGGAAAGTGAAGCAAACAAGAGAACAACAAGGAAAAGGTATCTCTAAGATAGTATTTATACTGGCCATATTAGAATACAGTCATGTCTGCTGGCACCTCTTTTAAATAAGGCATTCTTGTAAGGAAAACCCTTCTGTCATCCTTTCTTCCTGCTCCAGCCTGCACACTACAAAGAGTCAGAGGAGACTGTTTTAATCTTACCCACTGCAACATAGTAGGCTGCAAAACCAGTAAAACGCTCCTCATTGGAAAAGTCTGATTGGAAGCTCATAGTGAGGGTGTTGTAAGGGACATGAAATTCCTCCACTATCGAGGAGCCTGGGGCATGAGGTTTCTTCTGCCCACAAAGCACGCCTTCAATGTGGTCACCCGATGTGATCTGCAGAAGAATTCAGAGACCTCTTACATGTGTAATTACCAACACTTAAGTCTTTCAGCTTATAGGTGCTAAGGTGCAGCTGAATGGAGTCCCTAGACAACCAAATTCCTGATATTCTTAAGACACTTGAGAACTGTTCCCTCCTACTCCTACTCCTACTCCCTCCCACCTGTGAAATACCTGTCTTTAGTTTCTCAGATACAAATTAATCCAGACAGTTCTCTTTTAACATCCTTTCCCCAGGTCCACTTGTACAAAAAAATCAACACCATGATTCAGAATGACAAAACCAATCCCTGACAGTCCACAGAGCAGCCCAACAGGTTCATCAGTTTGTTGCTAAAGGACCCATGTTATTACAGAGCACATCTATCCTCCTGTCCCACGTTGATCCTCCTCAAAGGTTTCCTTCTGGTGATGCACCTGATCTTATTGCCCATTTTCACACAGAGATATGGCCAGATAAGATGGTCTTGTTTCTGTCTGTGTGGAAATGCTGCACCTTTAGTGCCTTGTAGGACAACGTGGAGCAGAACTAGTTTTGGGAAGTCTGTGGTGCATAGGTCACAGAAAATGGTGGTGCAAGGGACCACAGCACTTTATCTGACTGCGTACTATAAATACACAGATGGATTGGTTTTAACCTCCATCCTTTCCAACCAATTTCTGATTGCATTTAATCATCTATGTCCACTTAGGGACTAATTCTGAATAATTTCAGGCACAGAAAACCATTGCCCTAGGAAAATGGTCCCTTTACATCTACAGTTCCCTGGCTAAGAATATGCCTTGCAATTACGAAGTGTCAGAGATGTGTAAGAAGGCTTTTCCTATGAATATAGGAGAAACATAGGGAGGGGGACATAGAAGGGACAATCAGGGGGTGGACAACACTCACATGGTTATGAGGTGAACTCAGATCCATTCAGTGACTGCTAGTGGTGATACACTCACTCATTTGGACTTCTTGGAGCTCTAAGTACGAAGGATGTGCCTACCTCCTCTTCCAACCCTGAGTTTTGTACACAGCTTTGCTGGTTTGTGCTCTAACCTGCCTTCATGTCTTTTTCTCACTCAAGAACAGTGACAGTACCTTCACAAAGTCGTATTCACAGTTCTGCGATGGTTCAAGATCCAGATGTGTGAAATAGAGGTGAATACCATATCCTGAAGGGACCTGGATTTCCCAAGATTCCTTCACATCATTGGGATACACCTGAGGATAATTGGGTGACAAGATCTCTCCATACATGGAGGCCGCCTCAGCCCAGACAGGGAGACAAAAGAAGATAAGGTACCTGAGAAAAGAGGAAAGAAGGTAACATTGAAGGAGTCTTCTCTGTCCACATACGTGCACAATCCCCAGTGAAAAAGCTAGTCTTTGGCTGTACACAGCATGCAGCAGAGCTTCTGGCTCTGCAGTATTAATGACCAATGCTGTGCCTGTGTGGGGATTGTCTTTCTCCTGTAACTTTTCACACTGGAGTACAAACTCAGTTGTGCTCTCTGGTTCTCTCAAGCTCTGTAAGAGCTGGTAAAGCTCCAGGAGCTGAACACAAGGGTCTTAAGTCCTATTCCTTCTTTCATTATCCTGTTCTGGAAGCTACTTGGGTTTTAGATACATTCAGATTTTACAATCAGTACATCACTACAGGAAAAACATCTAATTTATAAAATGCAATTATTAATAAACCTGAGTTCCCCTTGGAGATTTAATAACTCACCACATCTGGAAAAAGCAGTTCTTCCTTTCTGCAAACTTTCATGAATTGGACTTTGGAGTTACGATCTGGGACAAAAAACAGCATGATTGATTAATGTTGCCTGTGTTTCTGCGTGTCTGCTAAGTAGGTCAAAGACCCTAAAACCGCAGCTTGTGGAGACCAGGTCAATGTTTTGCTTCAAAAGCAAGTTTATATCTCTGTCTCTTCCTGCACGTAGCAACCCCAAGCATCAAGAAGGGATGCTAAGCTCTCTCCATACTGACAAAATGGAGATCCCTATCTTGGTACTCACGCTCTTTCTTTGTGACCATCAGTGTATCCAGACATCATGCTGGTGCACAGCAAATTAAGACAGAAACACTTCCCCTCTTCAAGGTACCAAATTCATTCTTCTCAGCACCTCAAAAATCATGCTAAGACCCAGGAGCTGAGGAGCAGCTTATGCTGACTCTTACAGCTGTCAGACAGCGATGCTTGGGAATATTTTCCTTTCTCATTTCCAATGTTTGTAATATTTACCTTCTCTCCCTACTGCGTGTCTGGTTTTCTTCTCTCTTCCCTTCTCTTTTCTCTCTTTCGGTTTTTCTTCCTGTGCACACCCTTGTCCAAATGCACCCAAAGCGGTGTCTGGGGAAGAAAGCTCTATTTGCAGCATCGCAGCACCCTCTATCTGTGGGATGCCGCTTCCCAGCCTGCCCGCTCGGGTGAGATGCTGGCCTTGACAGCTCTCGGCAGGAAGTCGGATTCCCAGAAAGAGTTGCACAATCCTGTTGGCTCAGGCTGCCCGGGAGAGCGCACAGGTCTAGTCTCTGTTTTCGGGAAATCAGATGATTTTTGGGAAAAGGGAGGAGTATACACTTTTAGGCTGCCTTCCCTCTCCTCCTCTTTCCCCTCCCTTTTAAAAGTGGGAACAACATCCAAAGGATGTAGAAAAAGGAGTCCAGTGCTTCTGCATAGAAAAACCTGTTTGATGATCCTGTCCAGAGACCACCTTGCTGAAGTTCACTCTTACTGTAACCTTATGGCCACAGGGCTGCTGCCACTGCTCCTCATCTGCTTCTTCAGAGACCCTTTTTAAGAGGGAAAAAAGGGAAAAATGTTAGCTTATTCATTTTGTGTCTCTCTGAGGCTACCAGCAGGAGTAGGAATGCATGGTTTTGATGGGTTTCGTATGGGACATTCATGTGAGGGGGGGCTTAGGACTAGGAACTCATAACTATCTCTTTATTTGCCAAGTGAACTTCATGTAAGAGCTTGTTCATCATGTTCACATTCATCAGACTTAGCCCCAGAGCAAGTTAGATCTTAGTCCCTTACAGACAGGACACCTTAATTCAGTCAGTGCCCTCAAGCCAAGACCAAAGTACAAGCTAAAATCACTAAGACTCTAGAAATACTCTCCTCCTCACAAACCAGTTGCACTAGGATTGGACTATAAATGAAAATGTAAAACTCCATTACAGCCTCTAGCCTTTACAATCAGCACAGCGTGTTACAGAGCTTGTTTTAGCCAGGAAAGAAGTGCTTCAAGTTTCAACAGGCCATAGGCAAAGTGCAGTAGCAAACCCCAGCTGAAAGAGTTTTTTTATATTGTCAAGGGAGAGAAACAACTACAGATGAATCATAACTGATTTCATTGTAGTCAGGATATAAAGGCTTTGCTTTAAGAACACACATAGTCTGTTTGCAACGTCAAGTTGAGAATGGAGAGAGAAAGAAAACACAGTGTCATCTCACTTCTGATGTCTCTGGGGAGCCCAGTTTGATGTTTCTAACAGGAATTTTGAGAACCAGGAAAACAGTGATGAAAGATACACAACAAATCATGGGGAGATGTTTTGTCCTCTGAGCTGGACAAAGTAAAAATCCTGCCAGTGACTCTTAAAGCTGCAATCATATTTTAAAATGGGCATGACAGAAATAAAATTACTGTGGACTGATATATTATGCATGTAATTTCATCACAAGGGAATTGTATATTTTCATATAAACCTGACTCAGCTTGTCTGTAGCAGTGGTAGATTGATATGTGTGTGAATAATAATTCTTTAGAAGACATATACCTATTAATTAAGAAAAAATTGCTGAAAAAAAAGTAGCTGCATTTTATCTGGTCACATATGTGCATAATGCTATTTATGCAGAAGACTGGTAATATTTATGTATATATTTACACTGAATACATATGTAGCATTTGATTGCATTTTCTTAGACCTGTATTGTTTTTACAACTCCTAAGATGAAACAGCTGGGTAATATATTTCATAGTTCACTGAAACTATGTCAGGTAACAATTTAAAAGAGGCAAATCATGCCATTATTAAATTAGAACATTAAGTTTGCCAATGCAATATAATTCTGCTGAGAGGCACACACATTCTCTTAAATTCCTAAATTACATGACCACATACTACTTTTCCACAATTGCATAAGACAAACCTTTTCTTAAGATGACTCAGAGTTGCGTAGCTGTAACCTTTCTTCCAGGTGTTATGAAGCATAATGGTGTTCCAGGTTTCATAAAATTACCACCTTAAACAGGCTTGACTGGCTTGTCTTCCCCCAGGAAACTTGGGAGGGGAGAAGGGGAAAGCTTCTCCCAAGCTCAGGAAAAGAGGCACATTTTCTCATCTGGAAACAGTGAGTCAATGCATAAAGCAAATGGAGTAAATATCAAAGGAGAAAGCATCAACTAAGTGAATCTATCAGAAGAGAATCAAGGATATGTAAATAACAAGTAAATGATCGATCTACCAAGACCCTGGCAGTAGTTTGCCTGTTCCCCATTCTGCCAGTAAGAGGATTCAGTGAGCTTTTTTCACACTGCACTTCCCACATTCCTCTTGTGACCCAGGCCAGTTTTGTTGTCAGTTGTTAGAACTGGAACCCTCTGTAAGCCCCAGGAAAACCTGCCAGTGCAGGTGTGTTCTAGCTCAGAACCTCTCAGTATAACCCATAGATTTCCATCTCTGCATACTGTACCAGGGGGATTTTCACCAGAGTCTGTTCATCTCTTTTACTCCCTCCATCACCAAGTCTGAATGCAAAACCTGGGAGCTGGGAGCACTGTGCTCTGTGCACTGTACCGCACTGAGATGCCTCTTGCCTTCCTTCTCCTACACCGATAGCTGTAGCTTCAACCAGCTGTGACTTAAGCACAGACAACGCCTGCACAGGCATTGCACCACATTTCCTGCAAACAGAAACCCTATAGTCATGCTTACTTTTCCCTGTTCTGACTCACAGCTGAGTTATCCTGCCATAGGATAACTGGTGCAGTTCTGTTGTGACCTTCCAAGGAATGTCCATCCTCACAGCATGCATGGCATCCCAGAGGTGAAACAGTGGCTGAAGAGAAGTTTCATCTGTGAGAGTAAAATATTCCTAAATACTTGGAATTACTTTCACTTAATCATGGAATGGTTTGGGTTGGAAGAGAGCTTAATGATCACCTAGTTTCACATTCCCACCCGGCCTTGAACACTTCCAGGGCTGGGACATCCACAGCTTCTCTGGGCAACCTGTGCCAGTACCTCATCACCTTCACTGTAAAGATTTTTTTCCTAATATCCAGTCTAAACTCACCGTTCTTCAGATTAAGGCCATTCCCCCTTGCCCTAGCACTACTTGTCCTTGTAAAATGTCCCTCTCCACCTCTTTTAGGTACTCCAGCCCCATTCAGGTACTGGAAAGTGCTATAAGGTCTCCCTGGAGCCTTCTCTTCTCCAGGCTGGACAATCCCAGATCTCTCAGCCTTTAAACCACAATGCTGTAAAACACCGCTGCTGTGAGAGGAAAGGCGACATGCCTGCGGCAGCAGAACCCACCGGTTCCCCCCGGACTGAAGCCATCGACTGAGATCAGCTCGACCGTCCCGGCGGCACCGAGAGGCGGCAGCAGAGACCGGCCGGCTCCCGGAGAGACCCGCCCCGGGGCTGCCCCGCCCGGCCCCGCGATGGATGTCGGGGGGAGGACTCCTCTGACCCCCCCGAACGACACCACTTGTGCCCGGCACGGCGTGGCCGAGCCCACCCGCCAGAAGCAGCGGACACGAACCGGAGCTGCCCCGTTCCGTGGAGGGGGAGTTCGGCAACAGAGCAAGCGGTGCTTGAGAAACAGGCTCTGATAGCGCATAGGACAAAAGGAGACAGCCTCAAGATGCCAAGGTTGAGATTGGATATTAGGAAAAAATTCTTCTCAGAAAGGGTGCTCAAACATTGTAACAGTCTGCCCACGAAAGTGGTGGAATCACCATCTCTGGAAGTGTTCCGAAAATGTGTAGATGGCACACTTAGATGTGGCACATGGTTTAGCAGTGGACCTGGCAATGTGGGGTCGATGGTTGGGCTCAAACACCTGAGATGCTTTTTCCAACATTAATGATTCTAAGATTTATTTGTGCAATAATCTCCACACTGAAAAGGTGACATGACTTCAAGCATACTGTTTTCTCCCCACCTCCAAAACCACAGATTCACAGTTTTCCTGTCTCTCTGGTTTGGCATTCACCCATTCCTGGCTTTTCCCACTGCTGCCTACAGGACCTCCTATTCATCCTTCTAATGAAAACTTATTTTCATGTCTTCCCCTGCCTGTTATTCCAAGCAGTCACCCTTCTCCATCTGTACTCAATCTCTTGATAGTGGTTATTTCTCTCCCCATCCTCCCTGTGCTTTTCCCTTGACATGGTGATTGCCAGCTGCAGGCTTCTGTCCTATTTAATTTTATTCTGACTCTTGCTCTTCTAGTATCTTCCTCCTCCCCATCAGTGTTCAACCCTAAACCCAGTCACCACAGTCACCTTGGCCCAAGAACCCTGCTGCTCTCCCATGGCCATTTCAATCAGGACAGGCACCTGTGCTTGCCTAGGGGAAGAGGCACTGGCAAGGCAGAGCATAAGATTCCTATTTCAGCTCCTCAGCATACAAGAAATGGTCCTGGAAGGAAAGTACTGCAAGAGCTCTTGAGGAACTATCTCTGATCTTGTATAGTTGTGCTATGTGGGAAGGCTGCATGAACCACTGGAACACAGTCAATGGAAGTGAATTTACAGAAGCTTCAGCAGCTACACATTGCCAAACCAAGCTCATGTGAACCTCAAGTTTCACATTAATACCTATGTAATGTTACAAATTCATGGTGTATCTTCAGGACAGTAAATAAAGATTTTTGGCTATACCCCCTCCTCTCAAGCATAACATTGCTCTGATTATTAAAATAATAATACTACTGAAAAATACTGCTACGCTCATCATGATCTGAGCCTCAAAACCAGCTACTATGCTCTGACCTGAAGTGGCTACCTAGCATTTAATCTAAACAGGTCAAATATAGCATCATTTTGAGCAACTGAAAACAGAATCTCGCAATGGAAATAGTTAGGCAATCTCAGGAGCAGACACTGCTTCTGAAAAGCATCTCTGACAACAGTAAATTACAGGGGGTTGTTTCCTCAGCTATTCCAGAACACAAAGATCCTAGGTCAGAATTTTGTCCAGCCCAGCATACAGCCTCTAACTCTTCCTTTTTTTGCAGTCTTGAGTCTACAGGAGAACACTGCTTGAGAGAGACTGTGGCTCAAACTCAATTTTGCTGCTACAAATGTGTCCTCCAAAACCAGACAGAGCACCTTGCCTTTTGAAAAGCAGGAGTCTGTCTGCCAGGAGACACGGCCTTTTGGGCAGGATGTATACCAGCGCATGCATAAAGCTAAGCCCACAGCTATAAGCCCTTGTGCCAAGGCCAACAGAGAACCAGTGGCTGCAGCAACAGTGGCATGCTTGGTGCCAGGTTACAGCAGTCTGACCTTCAAAGCAAGCCCATTGCTCACAGAATCTAAGTAATCCTCCAGGAATGATCTAAGTTTTTACAGAAAGTGGACAAGAAGAGAACAGGAAGGATGACAGGAAGAGAAGATGGGTGTGAAAGTTTATGGGAGAAAGCAAGTACATGGAGATATTTCCCTAGCATATCCTCCCATTTTTGGCTATCTACAATGTAGTGACTTACTGAGCCAGAAGTTATATTTGTATGTTACTCATTACATGTCCTCAGTGGATCTTTTTAAGGGAATGTTCTCATCCCTCTTCAACTCATTCATGGACTTTTACTATAAAGGTAAAAATTATAGTCACCTGTCAGACAACAGCACAGTTGAGCAAGATAGAGATTTTAAGAGGTTACGCCTTCAGAAATGTTAAATCTGTGGGATAATTTAATTATACCAAACATGGGAGGAAGCTTGATTATGGAGTGGATTCCCACACTGGTGATGCTAAGAGGTCTTTCTGTAATCTGGCTCTCCATTTTCATTACACTTCTACAAATGTTGCTGTTGGGGAGAATTACCCCTTGTAAAACGTGACATGGAGAGGGACAGACAATCATCATGCTCACATAGGATTAACTTCTTTGGAAACTGGCCTAAACACTATAAACACACAAATGAATGTGGAAATAAGAGATGGATACTTCTTGGAAAGTCAATCCTTGGACTTTGCAAAAAATTTGGCAAACAGTAACCAGATAGGGTGGACAAACACAGTAACCTATTTGTAAAGTCTAACTTGATGGAGTCAGCAATCTGGGAGAGTTTTTAAATCCCTACTAAACATCTTGGCCTGCTACTCTGCACCTTACACTGCCTTCAGGGGACTTCTGAAGGTGAAGGCTGAGAACTCCCCTTCTTCACACACTTCCTTACTGCACTGTGATTTATCTTCATTTCCATTTTTCTCACTTCTCTGGGGACACCCCCTTGTCACGGGGGAGAAGCTTGCGTGCCCTCATGAGGTTGAGAGCTATGCTGGAGGTGGTTTGTGCCACCGGTAGGGTCTCCCATGCCAGACAGGTCTCAGCTGAAGGGTTAGACAAAGTGTGTCCACGGGCAGGATGGGCTCGCTAGCCGTCTGGCAACCATCCTAGGAGAAGGACAACTCCAACCCCAAACCCGGGCTGATGGAGCTCACTTAGCCCTGTAAGGCCGTTCATCTAAGAGAAGGATACTCTAATCAAACCTACGTCCAGAGGTATTCACTGTCACCGTCCAAGCTCGCTAGGCCGTGGCAGATGAACCTTAGGAGTAAAGGGTGGGGCCAGTTCTGCGCATGCTGTGCCTCACCTAAAATATCCATTGCGCAGGCTCGAAGGGTTCACCCACATTGCAAAGCCCTGTAGCGACAGGCGAGGGTCGAAAATGGCAGGTGATAGGAAGCAGCTGGAAGCCGCAGACCCAACCCTGCATGCCGGCAGTTCAGGATATTGGTCATTCGAGACGTGACCCCAGAGATGACAGTCTCTTGCAGCAGCATCCTGAATGACCAAGCAGCCTTTTCTAGGGACAGCACTGCTTGCTCCACACGGAGAGGGGCCTAGCAAAGGTGGCCTAAACAAAGCTCATCTCCACACCTGGTTGGATAACTGCGGCCAACCAGCATCTTCCATGTGGTCAAACAAAAACAAAGAGATTTCAAAGGCATACACCTGCCTGCAAAGGTGTGTTCAAACTAACACTCGTATGTTGGAACATCAGAACCATGCTTGATACTGGGGATAGTGGAAGTCCTGAATGTCGTTCTGCTCTAATTGCCCACGAACTGTCACGGCTCAACATTGACATTGCTGCTCTCAGTGAAGTTCGTCTTCATGAGGAAGGCAGCCTTAAAGAACATGGTGCTGGCTACACACTCTACTGGTCAGGCAAACCCAAAACTGAAAGACACCTTTCAGGAGTTGGCTTCATGATTAAAAACTCCATTGCCTCCAAACTTGAAAATCTGCCGACAGGTCATTCCCATCGCATTATGTCCCTACGCCTCCCTCTACACAACAAGCAATATGTTGTTCCTTTTAGTGTATATGCCCCAACTCTCCAAGCTGACCCAGCGGAAAAAGACAAATTCTACACCGACCTGCACCGCCTCACCCAAAATGTTCCTGCAGATGATAAGATCATAGTCTTTGGTGACTTCAACGCCAGAGTAGGTAAGAATTCTGAAGCCTGGAAAGG
This sequence comes from Pithys albifrons albifrons, assembly GCF_047495875.1. Taxonomy (NCBI): domain Eukaryota; kingdom Metazoa; phylum Chordata; class Aves; order Passeriformes; family Thamnophilidae; genus Pithys; species Pithys albifrons. Next base: position 87,047,264 of record NC_092458.1, read on the forward strand.
AGTCCTGGGCAAGCATGGCGTTGGAAACTGCAACGACAACGGACGCCTCCTGCTAGAGTTTTGTGCAGAACGGCAGCTCACCATCACCAACACTATCTTTCAACAGAAAGACAGCCTGAAGACAACCTGGATGCATCCTCAATCCAAGCACTGGCACCTCATTGACTATATCTTAGTACAACAGAGAAATGTCAGTGATGTCCGTCATACTCGAGTGATGCCTAGTGCAGAATGTCAAACAGACCATCTCCTTGTGCATTGCAAACTTAACCTCCACTTCAAGCCCAAACCTAAGAGAGGCGGCATTCCAAGGAGGAGGCTCCAAGTCAGCAATCTTCAAACAGCCACAGTGAGAGACAGCTTCCAGATAAACCTTCAAACTAGACTTAAAGATAATCCCATAGATCCCTCTCCTGAAGCACTTTGGCAACATATCAAAACTTGCATCCTGCAGTCCTCTGAAGAGTTTCTAGAGTTCTCCTCCAAGAAAAACAAAGACTGGATCAATGAAAACAATCAAGAGATCCAGGAATTGTTGAAGAAGAAGAGAACTGCTCACCAAGCACACCTCTCTCAGCCATCTTGCATGCAGCAAGCTCCAACAGAAACTTCAAGACATCCAGAACAAATGGTGGCTCAACCTAGCAGAAAAGACACAACTATGCGCAGATTCGGGTGACCAAAGAGGATTCTATGAGGCCCTGAAAGCAGTGTATGGACCCACACAACAGGTTCAAAGCCCCCTACTCAGTGCAGATGGTCAAATGCTTCTAACAGATAAAACCTCTATCCTGAACTGATGGTCTGAGCACTTTCAGACTCTCTTCAATGCCAACCGTGTAGTCCAAGGCTCAGCAATTCAGCACATTACACAACAACCGGTGAAACATGAATTGGATGCAGCCCCTACTATGGGAGAGATACTCAAGGCCATACAACAGGTGAAAACTGGCAAGGCAGCTGGGGTTGATGGAATTCCACCTGAAATCTGGAAGCATGGAGGTCAAGCACTCCATGCCAAATTCCACGAGCTTGTTGCGCGTTGCTGGGAACAAGGGGAACTACCACCAGATCTCCGTGACGCAGTCATTATCACCCTGTACAAGAAGAAAGGAGAAAACTCAGACTGCTCAAATTACCGAGGTATTACTTTGCTCTCCATTGCTGGTAAAATCCTTGCAAGAATATTTCTGAACAGATTAGTACCCACGATTGCAGAAGATCTTCTACCTGAAAGCCAGTGTGGTTTCAGAGCCAATAGGAGCACCATAGACATGGTGTTTGTTCTCAGACAACTGCAAGAGAAGGGTAGGGAACAGAACAAATGTCTCTATGTAACCTTCGTTGACCTCACCAAAGCTTTCGACACTGTGAGCAGAAAAGGCCTGTGGCATATCTTGGAACATTTAGGATGTCCCCCCAAGTTCCTCAAAATGATCATCCTGCTACATGAGGATCAGCGTGGACAAGTCAGATATGGTGATGCACTCTTTGAGCCCTTTCCAATAACCAATGGTGTGAAACAAGGTTGCGTTCTTGCACCAACTCTATTCACAATCTTCTTCAGCATGATGTTCCAAAGAGCCACAGCAGACCTCGATGAAGAAAACGGCATCTACATCCAATATCGTACCGATGGAAGCCTATTCAACCTAAGGTGACTGAAGGCCCACACCAAGACCCTGAATCACCTTGTCCGTGACCTGCATTTTGCTGATGATGCCGCCCTCGTTGCTCACACAGGAGCAGCTCTGCAGTGCTTAACGTCCTGCTTTGCAGAGGCTGCTGAGCTTTTTGGGCTGGAAGTCAGCCTGAAGAAGACAGAAGTTCTCTACCAACCTGCACCTCAAGAAGTCTTCCATCATCCTCACATCACCATAGGGAATTCAGAGCTTAAGTCAGTCCAGTGGTTCACCTATCTGGGAAGTATCATTTCCTCAGATGGTAAGACTGACAAAGAGATAGACAACAGGTTAGCAAAGGCATACAAAGCCTTCGGAAAACTCCATAAAAGAGTCTGGTCCAATAAACACCTGAAGAAAAGTACAAAGATCAGTGTCTACAGAGCCATTGTACTATCTACTCTTTTATAGGGGTCTGAATCATGGGTCATCTACCGCCACCACCTGCGGCTTCTCGAATGCTTCCATCAGTGCTGCCTCCGTTCAATCCTAAACATCCACTGGTCTGATTACGTGACCAATGTGTCTGTTCTTGAACAGGCAGGGGTCAGCAGTATCGAGGCCATGCTGATGAGAACGCAGCTGCGCTGGGCAGGGCACGTCTCCAGGATGGAGGATCATCGCCTCCTGAAGATTGTTCTCTATGGTAAACTCGCCATCGGCTGCCGCAAGAGAGGAGGCCCAAAGAAGAGGTACAAGGACTCCCTAAAACAACACCTCAGCCTTGGCCATATTGACGCCATCAATGGTCCACTCTGGCCTCCAATTGGGATTCATGGAGACACACCATTCACGATGCTGCTGCTTCCTTTGAGAATGCATGGAGAGTCAGTCTTGAGGAGAAAAGACAACGCAGAAAGAACCGTTCCTTGCCAATATCACCTAAAGAGACGTTCTGCTGTGCCTTTTGTGACCGGACCTGCCTATCCCATATCGGCCTTTTTAGTCACCAGCACACTTGCAGCAAGCGTGGGTAGTGCCCTTCTCAAATCTTCGTTTGCTAAGCCTTGCCATGAATGAATTTTTCTCGTCTTCTGTGAGAAAAAGGCACCTTGTAAACATCCCCAAGGCTGAAGATTTCCCAGCCTCTCTAGGCATCTGTTCCCATGATGAACCACCCCTTGGTCCAATTGAACTTTCCTTTGTGGCAGCTTGAGATCATTGCTTCTCACAGTTTCACTGTGGACCTCTGAAATTATTCTGGCTCAGTTCTCCCTTAGCTTCACATTAAGCTCCATGTTATTTCAGGTCCATTTATTTTCTGAATTTTTCGAGGTTTCTGTCAAATCATTCCTTCATTCTTTTCATCCCCTATCTGTTCTACTCTTTGCACTCACTACATCTTCTGCTGCACTGCCCAGTGTGCAGTTTAACTTCTCTTTCAAGACTTTTTCCTCTTCCTTCTCTCAATCTGTGCCTTTGCTGCTAAGAAATGGAAGATAAGAGAAAATCTACATCATCTGAAGTGAAACCTGTGCCAACAAGGCCTGTTCCCAGCTGGTGAGCCCACTCCACAGCCACACAAATCTCAGATGTGCCAGCACAGGCTGGGAGACAACTGGTTAAGGAGTGGCTCAGCAGTAAAGATCCTGGGGGTCCTGGCACAGCAGCCCATGGAAGCACCCTAACAGCACACTGGGTGGCATGGATGGCAGCACAGTGCAGAGCAGCAATTATTTCTCTCTGTATGGTACAGATAAATTTGTATTTGGTTTGCTGCATTCATTATGGACTACCAGGCACAAGAGAGGTGTGAACCAACTAGAAAGAATCCAGTGGAGGACCACTGGATAGGAGACTAGGGCTTTGATGTTGAGGAATCAGGGTTTGTTTAGCCGGAAAAGAGAAGGACAAGGGGACACAAGGTCTTTAGCCTGGTCTCCTGTGTAAGTGAGGTCTGGGTGAGCATGCTGCCTATCAGTCTCTCTCCCAGTCAGTTTTGACAAGAAATAGGATCTAATAGGTGCTACTGCCTAAAGGGTGGTGATAAAAATGATAGAGCAGGACAAAGAGGATGATTCATCAGTGGCTCAGAAGTCCAGAGAAACTGGGGGCTCTTCACCCATGAAACATAGAGCAATTGCCCAGGCAATGTCCTGAGCAACCTAATCCAATTTTGGAGTCCTGCTTGTGAGCTAAGGTTTGGATAAGACCATCTCCAAGAGTCACACCATGTGCCTGAGAGCATTGTCCAAACATTTCTTGAACTCTGTCAGGCTTGGTGCTGTGATAATTTCTCTGGGAAGCTTATTCCAGTGACCAACCATGCTCTGAGTGAAGAACCTTTTCCTGGTATCTAACCTAACCTAACCTAGAAGACCATCCAGCAGATGAATTATAAGGAGGCTGAATGGGCAGAGCTACCCAATGACTACAGAGCCACAGAATCACAGATTTGTTACAATTAGGAAGGGACCTCTGGAAATCATCAAGTCCAGCCCACCCTGCCAAGGCAGGGTTACCTACAACAGGTTACTAATGAACGTGCCTGGGTGGGTTTTGAGCGTCTCCAGAGGGAGACTCCATAACCTCCCTGGCCAGCCTGTAAAGATGTAAATGTAAAGAGAGTCTTCTTCAAATCGAGGTGAAACTTCCTGTCTTGGTTTATGGCCATTGCTCCTTGTCCTGTTGCTGGCTGCCACTGAAACTGTGCTGGGCACTGTGGCATACTGAGTAGGGTGCCACAGGGACAGGGCAAATGACAGGTGTTGCCATAAAGCTGATATAGGAAGCAGATCCCTCTGGGCCGCAAGAGCCAAACACCGGGGTTCTGTCCTGAGGGGACTAACCGAGGTGGTGGGACCTGGAACCGTTGGGGAAGCTCAAGCAGTGACCCAGGCTGAGGCTGAGGCTAAGACCAGGGTTGGGGCTGCGGCCGAGGCCATGGCTGAGGTCAAGGTCAAGGTCAAGGCGATAACTCAAAACCCAGACCCAGGCCGAGGCCACAGCCACGGCCGCGGCGCGGACTCCGCGCGCTCTCCCGCCCTCCCCGCGCGCCTCGTGTCCGCGAATAACCCCGTCCCGCCCCGGCGCTCTCCTGTCCTGCCGCAGCCAATGGGGAGCGGGCCCCGCCCCTGCGCTCGGCCCCGCCCCGGGCCCGAGCCCCGCCTCCTGCCTCGCTTCCGCCAATCATTGGCCGGCGGGGCGGGCACGCGTCACCGCCCACTCGCGGGTAACCTTTGCCTTAGTGCGCGCGGGGCCCCGCCCCGCTGCCATGGCCGCCCAATGGCAGCGCGGGGGGGCGGGGCCGGGCGCGGCGCAGCCAATGGGAGCGCGGGGGGCCGCGCGCGGTGCGGGGGCCGCGGTGGCTGCAGCCGCTGCCGGGTCCGGGGCGCGAGCGGCCGGCGGCGCGGCCGGCGGCGAACATGGCGGTGGCGGCGGCCGGCTGGAGCCTGGCGCGGCTGGCCGAGGCGCTGGGCTCGTCGGAGCAGGCGCTGCGCCTCATCCTGTCCATCCTCATGGGTAAGGCACGGCGGGGGGAGGACGCGGCTGACGCCCCGGGCGGGGCTCCGCGCCCGGCGTTGGAGACGGGCGACTCCGCCGCTCCGCCGCTACAAGGCGGCTGGGGCCGGGCATCGCCCCGGCGGCGCGGAGCAGCCGCACCTGTGCCGACGCCGCCGCGCCAGGCCACGTGTGCGCGGCGAACCGGCGGGCGAGCCCCTGCCGCCACCGGCACCGCCCGGGACGTGCCCCGCCCGGGACGTGCCCCGCGCTGTCCCGCCACACACCGGGACCCGCCCGGGCTCCCCGGGGGGCTCGGGCGCGGCTCTGTCGGGGGTGCCGCCTGTGGAAGCGGGGCAAGGGAGAGCCCACGGTGCCGGCGGAGCACCCCGCGTTGGACCCGTGTCCTGGGCACAGGAACTTTGTCAGCGATTGTCCCGCGGGCTCCGGGGGAGCGCCCCGGTGCTTCGTGTGCATCCAGCGCCCCGCGGGTGTGTGCCCGCCCGGAAAGTCCCACAGCCCCTCAGGGGGGTTACCCCGTCCCGGTGCAGGGAGGTCGCTGCCCGGAGACATCACTGGTGTCTGCGGCAGTGATGGCACTGCGAGGGAGTGGCGTGTCACCACGGGGACTGCCAGGCAGGGTGAGCAGAGCCCGCCCGCGCAGCGGCCCCGAGAGCTGGGATGATGCCCCGCGCTCCTCCCGCAACGCGAAGCGTGTTGCAAAACACACGCAGCCTGCGCTTATGTAAACATGAGATACAGCCCCATGTGAAGTGGGTAAGGCAGGGCTAGTGTTGTGGTATGGGTAAACGATTGAAGGGGAGGTTATACCTCCCAAAACATTAATTCAAATGTAGGTATGCGTATGCACTGTTGCACTATCTGTGTACATTTCTGGAGCTGCCCAGTGAAACTTCGGGTTGTGAAAGTATTTGGGGGTGTAGTCACCCAGCAGAAAGGAAATACAAGCCTCCCCCCAAACCTGAAAATAAATTTGAAGTGATGCAGCCACTACTGTGTTACCTGTCAAAATAAAGTTGCTTTGGCTAACTGGAAGTATGGTTGTTAAAAAAGATAGGCAAGCAAGAAAAATTGTGTCACTTTGTAGCTGTGGTCTGCACCAGACGTATTTCTGCCTGATTTAGTTTATGATGTGTGAGATCAAACTGAACCAAAACATTCTTTATGTCAAGGGTAGATACAGGAGACTCAACTGACTATCATTTTGAACTCAACACAGAAGTTACTTAAACCAAACTTCTTCAAAAGAAAAGAAGTAATAGCTAACATATACAAGACATGTGCACAAGTAAGTCAGCATGAATTAGTCTGGCAGCTCCCCACAGCTGAACAGGGGAAGTCCTGCTTTCCTTTCTCCCACATCTGTCTCTGGTACATACTTTAATCGTGATCTGATAAAATTTACTTGCTTGGCAGAAACCTAAACCAGAAAAAGCAGATAGTTCACTATGAGGTTAGTCAACCAAATTAACCAAGGGACTAGTCTAATGGGTGCTTATGCAGAAGAGGTCCTAGAAAGCCTGTGTGGAGGCAGACACCTACAGCAGATAGATGCCTCTGCAGAATGTTTGCACCTGGATCATACTCTCAGAGTTCCTTGTTGCTTCTTACTAGTAATAAGCTAGAACATGACATTGGAAGGCTGTTTCCTGCTCAGTGTCTTATGGGTGAGCAAAACTACTTCTTTGAAATGAACAGCACGTAATTATCGTCTTTAAAAGATAAGGAGAGCTGCCTGCTGAAGTCAGTAAATTGAGGAAGCATAATATCCGTGTGTGCTGTTACAAACGTTCCACATACAGTGTTGACACTAAGCCACTGAGACAGCACAGTGTCCCTTCCTGAGGCAGGCCACTATCTATTTTGCGTGGTCCTAATGGATCTTTATAATTCGTATTAAAAGTCTGAGGATCAGGGACTAGCAAACCGCTCACATCTCTCCCCTGAATACCTAAAATGTATATACTAAAAGTCAGAGCTGTCTTTCCCTGTCCTTTCTCCCTAGCTCAGTATTTCTTAATTACATGCAGTGGAAGGCATAACTTCAGACTAAGAGCCTTCAGGGCATGCAAAAAACAGCCTTGCCTGTAGTTTGGCACTCTTGCTGGTCCTGTAGGTTGAACCACTCAGGCAGAGAGGGGATTGACTCCAGCTTTCCTGCTTAATGGATGGGTGGTAAAGCATTATACCATTACATTAAAAGGACGGGCCAAACACTACTCCAGAGCAACATGAGAGAAGAGTGAGAATAGTTCCTTAGCCCAGCACAAAGAAATGTTCATTTAATTGCAGCTTAGTTTACAATCCATTTAATGTGACCTAAAGCCTTAAGCGCATTGGTAATGCAACTACCACTGATGGCCACTTCATAGGGGGGCATGGGTTATAAATGAATGGCATTTCTAAAGCTGGAAATGGCATTAGGGCAGACAGAGCGTGGTTTTTCCTTCTTCTATTTCAGGTGTTTGTGTAGGTTCAGAAAAAAACTGGTTTTGTTATCTGCAACTCATATTGCTGAATTATTTCAGAACAAGACCACGAGGATGAAATGTGGTTTCAAAGACATTCAAAGATCTCTGTTCCAAAGATGGATTATAAAGTTGTTGCATTTTCTCCCTGTGTGATGCAGTTTCCCATCTACATACAATGTGCAGTTTTACTGTGACAACAGTTTCTAGGGTTTCATTGTTCAGATCACCAAAAACTGGTAAAAATAGTCTTCTGAAAAAGAGGAAGAATCACAAGGGATTTTGCAACCTTTTACATTTATTTCTGGAGAAAGCTGAATTATTGTTGAAAAAAGTCTGAATGGACTTTGTTATTCAGAAGAGTGTTCACTGAGCCGTGATCTGAAATAACCAAAAGGGTTAGCATTCTGTCACAACTGAAAAAAATTAAATATAGGGGAGAACCAGAGAATTAGAAAGGAGGAAGAAAGAGCATCCAAGAACTAAAATTGGAATACTCCTAAAGACACCACGTTGTTTCAGTGAACAAGTAATAGCACATTGGTGAGCAAATTATGGGGATTTTAGTCACAGCTTTGTATTTAAATCAAGGACACATTTATACATGCTGCAATTTTGTAGCAAAAAATACAGCTAGAATGGAGTTCTTTAATGAAATTGTACAGGATTAAAAATGTAGTGCAGACTTCCCATATGTAAAAATTTGCATCTTTGAAGAAATTAGTGCAACTTGGCAGCATTATCAACAGCAGTAATACCTGAAACATAGTTCTGGACCCTGCCACTAAAAAAAGTGTGACAGTAATGTCTGTCAGTGATATGAAAGTGTCTTCTACCTTGCATTCTTCACTAGGTCCAGGGTGCAGTGTTCCCACAGGAGTAACTCTGTCTTTATGTCAGCAGCAAAGACACCAGTGGTCTCAGCTCAATCCCTACAGAGTTACTTTCCCGTTGCCGGAATAAAGATCTGAACCAATGCTGCCCTAGCCCCTTGGAGGAGAAAGGGAGGAAGCCCCTCTGGCAGAGTGAAGGAGAAAACAGCGTTTCTGTGCTGCTGCTCCTGTCCTCACGTGAGAGGGGACAGATTTCTTTGCTGTTGTCACTGCTCAAAGTGTAAGCCAGGATACAGGGGGCCATGTGGCACTGTGTATTTAAGACTTTATGCTGATCTCATTTCTTGCATGGCTGTATGATCCCAAAGAATTACAGCTATTTTTCTGACCATAGTATTACACAGCAGCTTGCAAGCTACCTGGCATGTCCTACTGCACGATGTGGAGGGTGGCCAACGTGCTGTTTACAGCCGTGAGCCAGAACTGACCCTGCTGATTTGTCCAGACCTGCCAGGAAAAGCACCAGGGAAGTGTTCCCTCATCCACAGACATAGCAGGGACCTGCAGAAATGAACACATTCCTACTCAATAGGTGCCAGAAACCTATTGCTTTGCTTACAAGTCATCTTCTCTTCTACCTCTCATGAATTTTTTTACGTCCTTTGCTTCTTCCTGCTCTCTGCATCCTGAAGATTTTTAGGCTCTGAAATTTTCCCTGTGGTGACCCAAAGCTGTGGACTTAGCCCACATCAAGTCCCGAGCTGGTCAGACACACAAGACCCTTACTGCAGGGAAGGCAAACTGGTTTTGATGGATAAGAGATGAGAGAAGTTGTAAGAGGCAGCACTGTCCTATCACAGGGACTAAAACCAGCCCTGTCACAGAGCACTCATGTGCTGTCTTGTTTAAACCCCTAACTTAAAATACACCTTTTTCATTAAATAATAAAAAAGTAAAGGGAGGGAGGTGTGTAATGCTATGCACTGCCTGTATCTACATTGGCAAATAAAGTGGTACAGTAGGAGCAGATCTATATAGCAGACTTGTCTGTGGGCTTTGACCATTTACTTTCAGTTTGCTTCAGTCCAGTCATATGGACTTGCACCCATTGGAGTGTATTTTCTATTCAGTTTTGTCTGAAGAGAGCCCTGTTGATAATGCTTTGTGATAGTTCTGCTACACAAGCTAAAGCACCATAAGTGGACTTGGAAAGTACAGTCCTGAGCTGAGTTAAAATACTCATGTTTATGCACCCAGTGTTAAACAAGGTGTGTCACTTTTGCAGTACTAGAGACAGAAAAAGGGAATACCTTTGAAGTCAGATATTAGGTAATGCTGGTATTTTAAGACATTTTCCCCCTGTTGTTCCCTTCCTTTTAGTTTTAGCATTTTTACCAAAAAATGGAGACAATTGACCAGCTAGATGGTAACAAAGGAGGGGTTAACTGATAAGCAAAAGGGAGAAGGGAAAAAATAGTCAGATCTACTCTCTTGAAGGTGAAACAGAGCTAATGCATATAAAAGGGGAAATAAAGGAAGGAGAGAGGCAAAGAATGTTTCTGGTGTTCTTATTTGCAGCTTTGTCTTCAAAAAAAGACAGGTGTTACCCATTCAAGGAGATGGCACTATTTTTGCTTGGAATTAGTAGAACTTCCATCCTGCCTAATCCACCTTTTTGATCATTTACTGCTTTTGCTCAGTTAGATTCTTGTATCTGTGGACAGCCTCAGCGTTGTGCAGTGGCCCATTACTCTCCCAAATGTCTGTGGCCAAAAAGCTGAGCTTGTCCATTCCTTTCAGCACTGGGATCCTCTTAACCAGAGATCATCCTCTTGTTCTGTGAAGTTTGAAAAATAAAAAGGAGGAATTTATCATTAGCAGCATTCATGTCTAATTTGCCACTTTTGTACCAATTGCTTATTCCCTTCTATAGAAAGTCTATCTAGAGGCAAAACCCAACTCTGTGTGCAGTGTTTTTCAGCTCCATGGTGTGTAGAGAAGAATTACTTGGGATCAGAGGTTCCCTTCTGTTTTCTTCAGGAGTAATACAGCCCACTCTGCCTAAAGGAGCAGTGAAAGAAGAGTTTGGCAGAGTGGGAGCTGCTGTGCAGGATCTCTTGGCAAAAAGGAGCAGGGACTCTTGTCCTGTTGTTCTGAATGGCAGAAGCAAAGCAGCACCATGTCCTGCTGCTGACATGTCCAAAGGTGACAATCAGCTTGCCAGAAGGCAGTGATAACTCCAAAAACTGCTGTGCTTCAGGAACATGGTAGTGGGGCAGGAGTACTGTTGTTGTTATCAGGAGAAATTGCTTGTCATTTATTATATAGTTTATGAGTGTTCTAAAGGGCACAGGCCACAGCAGAATGACCATTGGTATTCGGTATCCGCTGCCATTTGGGGGTTAAAGTTTATATCTGCAGTGTCGAACTGGCCCAGCTGTAAAACTGAGAAAATTATCTCATGCAGCAGAACTGTAGGTAAATTGCAGTCCAGAGTACTAACACATTACTCTGGATATCAGAAGAATTTAGGGTGATGTTATGACTTTTGAACTGGAACAGTACCCATGTAGTGCAAGCAAGACCAGGATTTAAGTTTGTAGCTTTCCAAAAACATACATGCCATGCATATTGGTAGCTCTCTATTTGCAAGGGCTCTTGCTTCGTTCAGAGCATCCTTACCCAAATCATGATGTGATCTCCTGATGAGTGAGACAGGTCTCTCAAGGAGTAGGAACTCTAGATGGGGATGGGAGAAAAGTGATAAAACTTCTGGCTTTTAGAAATTTGCAGTACATTCTAGTATTCAGTTAAACTTCATTTCTGTCTACAGAAATGTCTGGAGAAAAAAATTTTCATGAAAATGGACTGGTTTTGTAAGATATTACTGACTTTTGAGAGAGTGGGACACCTTTGAAAATGTGGGGTTTATACCATCTATGTCAATGATCAGCAATATTGCCTGTATTTATGATCTTATTTTTCTCCCCCTTGTTCAAAAGAGGGAAACATTTTTCCACAGTAAACCTTTGATCTAATCTGATAGTAACACTTTATAATTTTTTACCACTTTCCATTTCTCAAAACCAGTTTTTCCTGTGTTTATTAAACTTCAACAGGAAAATTGGCATGTGAACAAAGAACTGCAGTCTGTATGTTCCTGAGTAAAAGGCCGGTAGAAAATACAACTTCTTTTTTATTTTAAATCATGTGAATTGCTCTAATTCTTTGAGTTACTCCTGTATCCCCAGCGAGCCTGTGTGATGAACTCCCTTTGCCAGTTCACTCTTTCCCCCTCCACTGGTGTTCAGGGCAGCAATGGGGGGAAATGGGACAGAAACTCCACGTCAGTGAACAAAGTGAATGCTGCATAAAAAGCATGGGGGAGCAGGAAGGGAGAGAGATGGTTTGGATAAGACATTTTGTAGGGTAATTTTGAGCCACTGTTACCGAAGGGAAGAGCAGGCTGGGTGTGCAGAAGGGAGGTTGCCAGGCTCTGGGAGCAGAAGGCCATGGTATGTGGGGCTGGCCGGCCGCTCAGCCCGAGAAAGCAGCCTGTGGCGTGGAAACCAGTGTGGGACACAAAAGGAGGAAGGAACAGCAACAAGGAGGCAGGGAACACTGAAAGAGGGGTGGCAAGAGGCAGAGGAAATGGGGAGGAGCAGCTCAGTTTCAAGAACCAGCAGGTACACATCTGGACTCAGTAGAATGTGCTGCCATCCAGGATCCAAGGAGCCCAAAAGTCCCAAACTCTGGGGCTCCTTCCCAAGGGATTTGTGGGGTTGCAGAGGACCTTAAAATGGCTCCACTGCCAGACTGCCAGACATGTATTTTACATAACATGACAGAGTTTCTCATAGTGACTAGATCTGGCCTCACTTACTCGAAACCTTCCATCCATCATAGACTTCTCGGCCAAATGTACATTTCATCACCTTTTATTACTGCCCCATATGAAGCATGACTGCCTCCTGCTCCTAGTACTCCATTAGTGGAGGTAGGAGAAATCTGACCACTGCTACAGATTTCAGCTAGAATAATAAGTAGCGTGGATGCCTGTGTTCTGGTATGTGATGAATTTCCTTTTAGTTTTGTTTATTTTTAAGCAGGATAAAAGAACACAATCTTGCAAAGTAAAGCAATAAAATGCTATAATTAAAGTGGCTTCGGATGTCCCAATTCTGCTCCTTGTGCACATGCTTTTAGAAACACTAATTGCATGAATGGGCTTCATGTACCCATGAGATGGGCAATGCTTCCCATGTCACTGTGTATTAAAACATAGCATATTTATTGTCTAATATGAGGCAATGTTTATTGCATGCTACGTGAACTCACCTAGACAACAGAATTTAGTTGACTCATGGTGTTCTGTATGACACTTCTCACTGTACTACCAGAGTGCTTTACAAATGTTTGCTTCTCACTTGAGCCACACATGAATAATCTGGAGGCATTCCTAACTGAGACTAGGAGGTAACACAGAAAATGCAAGGAAAAAACTCCTTCCACTTAGCTACTCCATATGATGTGCTTCTGACTGACTTTTTCTTTCCAAAAGTGATACATAGGTAGTAGCAGTGGATTTTGGTTATAGCTCTGTGTGCCCAGTAGTTCACAAATCAGGTGCTAATCTGAAGTTGCAGAGTTAGAAAAGCAAGAGTATCCTACTGGAGGTCATTTGAGGAACTCTGAAATTAAAGCCAAAAGAACTCATTGAGGTGGGCACAGGATTGAATTTTTCAGCATATTTTAATGATATTAACCATAAACTTCCTCTCTCCCTTTTTTTTTAAAATCTAGTTTTTTGCTTTGTTGAATGTTTTTGTCACAGCATTTGCAAATGAATCAGAGGCTAAAGTCTGATTCATGTATTTAAGCATTATTCATCTCATATATTGAATGAGGCCAGAAACTGTAATCCTGTAATTTCTTTCACTTCAATGTCAATTTTGATATGATTATATTCCTGTTAACTTATTTTCTTCCATACAGAGTAATTCATCTGGCATCCGTCTCCCAAGATGGAAATACAGTATCAGGAATTAACACCATGACCTTTGTTGATAATGTATCCATGTAAAGTACATGTCCCTAGTAACACGTTCAAGAATTTTATAGTCTAGATCATTACCAATACTTGTCTAAACTTATTTACAACTCTTTTTTTTTTCTCTCCTCAGGATATCCTTTTGCCTTGTTCCAGCGCTATTTCCTCTTCCAGAAGGAGGCCTACCTCATTCATCTCTACAATGTGTTCACAGGACTCTCAATTGCTTACTTCAATTTTGGTAAGATGAGTTTGGGAAGAGAGAGCTGCCTGGCCCAGGGCATGCTGTGGTTTGGGAGGATCTGTAAATGTCATTTCTATTTCTTATATCTCTGTTTTTCTGTCCCACAGGGACACAGTTTTTTCATTCCCTGATATGTGTCCTAATCCAGTTCCTCATACTGAGACTAATGGGTCGCACAATCACTGCCGTCTTCACCACGTTCTTCTTTCAGATGGTAAAACTCTCTTTCTTACTCCATCAGTTTGTAGAAAGGAGCCCTCTGTTCAGTTTTGCACTTCCCAGTAGCAACTGTGGGTGGAAAAGTGGAGGCAGATCAAAACCAGCTGGAGGAATTAGTTTAAATAACCCAAACAATGGTTTCTTTCAGACATACCTTATGGCTGGATATTACTTCACAGCCACAGAGCATTATGACATCAAGTGGACAATGCCACATTGTGTCTTGACACTTAAGTTAATTGGTGAGTGACACCTCTCTTCTATCTCTTGTACTCTGCAAGCTGTGCTTCAGGGAAGAGAGGACTTGCTTGTTCAGCCCATCCCAGGCATTCAAATAACTCTTTCTCACCTCTAGGTCTGGCCATCGATTACTATGATGGAGGAAAAGATCCGGTGAGTAAGACAACATTTCTCCATCACTCCATGCTGTTCCAGTGAGCTAGAGGTCAGAAAATCAGGTTCAGAGGATGTGAGTTAGCACGCTGCATTGTTTGGTAAAAGCCATAGCTGACAGGAGAGCCTCTGGGAGTGTCTGAGGGTATAGAGTTCTGGAGTGGAAAGAAGTAATTCGGAACAGAGACAGTAGAGATAAGAGATGGACAAAAGTTGTTTCAATAATGTCGGTGTATTACTCTCCCACCTTCCAAATTCCCCACCATCTCCTTCCCCCAGATCTGTGGCGTTAGATTCCCAATCCCTGATGCTCTGTGTCTTGTGGGTAGTGCACCTTTAACTTGCAGACCATCTGGATCTCAGTTCCCATCTTCCTTTCCTTTGGTTGGTCTTAGCATACCCTTGCAAAGGGTCACCCTTTACCATTTGTTAGGACCCTTGTTTTGGAGCAGATGAAACGGTGACAGAAGTTGCACAGCACACCTTGTGGGAGAGGGCACTGCACTTCCTACAGTCTCTTAATCCTACTTCAAGTATCTGCATTCCCCGTCTCCTGTTTGAGGCTTGACACAGTCTTTAGCATCCATGGAATAACTGCTGACTACAAGAAAAGAAGGTCGAGCTGAAATTTCCTAAGCTGAACTTTCCAGTATTTTAAGACAATGAATTCTTGCGTCAAGAAGTAGGAATTGTAGTACAATAAGGCCTTGAGAGAGTACATGCGACTGCAATCAGGGGCTGGAATAGGTCACATACAGTGCTTTTTCTATGCCTGCTGTGCTGACAGGGATGCATGTCAGTAGATCCCTTCCACGTTTTGAGTTTATTTGGGAATAGAGATCTGTGCAACTCATCTCAACCATTGGATCTTGTTGCTGTTTGGACTGAATGGGGAGAGAGAGAGGGCTGGGGAGAGGAAATTGTGAAATACTAAGTGTAAAGTACACAGAGAGCAAGAACTGAGACCAGTAAGGAAGCAGGCTGGGAACATAACATCCAGAGCTAGTATGAGTCCCCTGGGATGATGTTAATGCCACTCCCTTTGGTGCAGGAGTTCCTGACCCCTGAACAGCGGCGATTTGCTGTCCGGGGAGTTCCTACCTTGCTGGAGGTCTCAGGATTCTCCTATTTCTATGGTGCCTTCATGGTTGGGCCTCAGTTCTCCATGACAGACTATCAGAAACTGGCAAAGGGTGAGATGACTGACGTCCCAGGCCAGAGACCCAATAGGTAATACAAAGCACCTTAGCTTCTCACCTTCCTCAGATCCTAGAATGCTGAATCCTCCACTGCATTGTCCACATGTTCCCTGCAGCAAACTGCCTTCTTGCCTGGACTCGGAAGTACTGCGAGCAAAAATGATTTATAAGACAAGGCAGTCTTTCAAAAGTTGCTTGTAACTTTCTGCTTAATGTCCCAGCATTGTTCCAGGGCATGAATGTCAACAATGATTTGACATCTTAAGTACAGACTTGGTTCCAACCTGATAATGTTTGCATAGCAGCTTCCAAATGGAGGCAGCTGCTGCAGTGGAATGTGCTAACTCCCTATCACTGTCTCCTCTACCTCCTCTTCTTTACCTCTGTTTTTAAAATTATGAATTTGATGGTCTCTTTCCAAGGCATTTCTCTGACCTTCATATTTTTCTTTCTCAGTTTTGTGCCTGCTCTCAAACGCCTGAGTTTGGGTCTCGTGTTTCTAGTAACCTACACCTTGTCAAGCCTGTACGTCTTTGATGAATATCTCATCTCAAATGACTATATGGTATGTATTCACTTGGCCCTGTGGGGTGTGGGCACTGGGTCTACAAGAGTGGAACTTTATTTTTTCTTTTAGCTTTGCCTCAATTTAAAAATATTCAGCAACTAGTGGTAAGCTTTTCCACAACCGATTTGGCTTTACTTGCCTGTCCAGTGGATTCCATTTGATGCAGAGCAGGAAAAAGTTAAGGGGAACTGAACCAACTGAAAACTTTCACAAATAGATAATCTTAGATGCTACTGTTCTTTTGGAAACCTAACATATGTATTTTATGACCCTTTAATGACCTTCCTAAAAAACATTACATGCAAAGATCTTCGCTGGAGTAACCTGGAAGGCTCACCAGAATCTTTGAAGTGCTTAGAAAACTTCTAACAAATAATTCCTACCTGCAGATTATCAGCATTTCTGTGTCAGTGTGAATGAGAGTGTAAGTTCCACAATGATCATGCTAATCACAGAGTCTTCCCAAACTGTACTATTTAAGTCCAGCCAAACATAACCAAAGGAGGCAGAATGATGTGTAAGTGTGCATAAGCCTGGCAGCCTTGTCCATACAGCAGTCTGAACACATACATCAGATTAAAACAAAAGACAGGGATGAGATGTCATCTACCTTGTCTCATGGCCACTCAACTCTGGTTTTTATTTTTATTCTGTTTTACTCTTTTCTCTGCAGGAGAAGCCTTTCTGGTTCCGTTGTGGTTACATATTGATCTGGGGCAAAATTATACTCTACAAATACGTAACTTGCTGGCTTGTCACGGTGAGTGTAGATGTTGTTCCAGAGGCCAAAGACAAATGAATAAAAGTCACACCCTTGCAGCTACTTAGTATGCTCTTGAACCTAGAACTAAACTGAAGGAATAAATATCTGGAGATCAGTACAGGTCAATTTGGCTTGCTCTAAGTTAGCAAAGACTAGCTAACTAAAGAGCAGGCAGGTTTTAATCCATTTGTTCCATCTGCAGTGGTGCTCTGCTCTCCACTCAACACAGCAAGAATGACAGCTTTCTCAGCTCTGCCTTTCCAACAAAAAAAGGGCAATATTTTCCTCTTATCTTTCATGTCCATTTTTTGATAGGAAGGTGTTTGCATCCTTGTTGGTCTGGGTTACAATGGGAAGGACCAGAATGGAAAGCCTTTGTGGAATGCCTGTGCCAACATGAAGGTCTGGCTGTATGAGACAACACCTTTGTTCACAGGGACCATTGCTTCTTTCAACATCAACACCAACGCTTGGGTAGCCCGGTGAGCAGGGAAAAAATTCCCCTTCTGTAAAATGCTGGTGACACCTGTGTTGACAAAACCAAGATCCTCAGCTGAGCAGGAGCATTAGAGGAAGAATCTGCCAGTGCCCAGTTGTTGCACTTTCTTCTGTGCTGCTGTGCCATTAGAAACAGGTTATTGGGTTACTGGGTTAGAGAGATCTTTTAACTCACCTAGAGGGGGAGTTTATTAAGAAAGGGAAGCAGTTGATGGCAGCAGACACTAGAACAGGACTACAGCAAGCCCTTGAGTCCGCCTGCCTGCTTAGCCAGGCATAGAACTGCTCTCACAGCTGGTCCTGCATCATGGCTCTTGATGGTCCTGTGCCAAACTCAGCCGGGTTTTGGTTCAGCACTTGCTGGGAGACACAACTAAATTGTATGTAATGAACCCCTTCATTATAGCCAGGATTTATTTAAGACCATTCTTAAATGGGCTTGCTGTTCTCTGTCACCCCAGGGCATGCAAAGGCATATGGTCCCCTGGGCCCTGCATCTCTGACACGCACAGGGGGACAGACAGTAACCTGTTTCTTTTCTGCTCAAGGTACATCTTCAAGCGTCTGAAGTTCCTGGGTAACAAACTGCTGTCACAGGCACTGGCCCTGTTCTTCCTGGCCATTTGGCACGGGCTGCACTCTGGATACCTGGTGTGCTTTCAAATGGAGTTGCTGATTGTCATCGTTGAAAGACAGGTGCGCTTTGCCTGACTTCCAGAGTGGGGTGGCCTGCGTCAGACTTTCCCCCTGAGTCTGAAAACTGCCACGCTGAAGGCTTTACTTGGATTAAATGTGAAAAATAGCTGCTTGCTTTGGAATTGATTTTCAAACATGAGTTCAGTAGGTTGCTGGCTTCTGTGTGGGCAAACCGTAAATATACTGCAGAAGCTGACAGGAAGAAAAGTTGAGAACTTGGCATATGAGCAGAGGGCAGCAGAAGTGCTTGGCAGTTGGAAAAGATTGGAGGACAAGCACACAAGCTGAATGCCTCTGCTAATCTCCCAGTACTGAGAGAATAATATTATTAAAATTTATTTTCTTAATTAAAACTTTGGCCAGATGGGGTATTTAGCTACTTCTTTAGACTAGCTGCTTACTAAAAATTCATTTTATACAGCTGGATAGAGAACTTTGGTCCCAGAGCCTGCATATACAGCCACAGGACATCCAACTGATGAGGATTCTGTTTTTTTCACTAAATTAGGTCATAAACCTTGTTCGGGACAGTCCTGCCCTAAGCACTTTGGCCTCCATCACTCTCTTGCGGCCCATCTTCTACGTGCTGCAGCAGACCAATCACTGGATGTTTATGGGTTACTCTCTGGTGCCATTTTGCCTTTTCACCTGGGACAAATGGATGAAGGTAGTTAGTAGCCACAAAAAGACGACCCATGTGGTAACCCTTTTCCCTCCATCCCCTCTCATATGTTCTTGGCTCAAAACTGCTGGCTGATCCTCAACCCTCCCTTTCTCTTTACAGGTGTACAGGTCTATTTATTTCTTTGGCCACGTGTTGTTCTTCACCTTACTGTTGGTGTTGCCTTACATTCGCAGATTAATTGTGCCACGAAAAGAAAAGCTAAAAAGAGCAGAATAACAGCCAAAAGGTAAGGCTGTACTAGGTAGAGAGAGTCCCATGCCTGGACTAGGAGGTGAAATGGGGCAGCCATGTTACAGTCCAAGATGAAAGGCAAACATTAAATCAACCAAAACAAATACAGCACCTCTCTCTTTTACAGATTGTACCACCTGTGCATTCGTAGGAGTTGATTTAACACTCCGGAAGCAAAGCATCACCTGCCAAGTTTGCTCTGTTGAAGTATGACTTTTTTTCAACGCGAGGAGGGGGAAAGAGAAAGCACAGGGTCAGAGACCCAAAAGGAGGGGATCCGAGTAAGCGTCCTTGAGACCCTCCACCTTCTGTCTGTTGCCTTATCTCTGCCGCCCTGCAGCCAGCACGCGTCTCTCCACTGATACCAGATGATTGTACCACACTCACAGCAGGTGCTGCGTCGGATTGGAGCCACCTTCTGACTTTTCTACGTTTGTCATCTAAGATAAAAATTGCTCCTGGTCTTTTTCACATCGGCTTCAGCTCCTTTCCTCTTGGGTGCCTCAGTGTGGGAGTGTGAACATGCCACCCAGCAAGGTGATTCTACAGGACCAAGTGACAGCAGGGTGAGCAGGGCACAGCTCAGAATTTCAGTTCCATGACAAATTTGGGCCAAGTCCCTGCTATAAAGGGATCGAGCCTGCCCACATATGAAACTTGAGAAAGTAAAATTCACAAGCACTTTTTAGTCAAAAGATACATTTAATAGGAGAAAAAAGGGTCAGTGGGGCAGTCCATTTGAAGTCTCAGTGCTGCAGAAGCTACAAGGACGAAGTGGAAGCCTTTTCCTTTCCAAGAGCAGAAAGTTTCACCAGGCCCAGGCCCAAGTAAAAGAGCCTTTCCAGAATGTGCCGTCACTGTACAGAAGTCCACCATGGCAGCAGTAGCAGCAGTTCATATTACTCCCCAGACTTCCTCAAAGGCAGTAGTAATTTTAGCACATGTCAGGGCAGCAGAGAGGGGATAGTTGCTGATGGAGACCATCTTTTCTGTATAGTCAACATTGACCTGGGAGAAGAGAGGGATAAAAAAAAAACAGAAAAAAACAAACCAATCAAGCTGCAAGTTTTCACTGAGCCCCATCTATCTCCATTAGTACAAGACAAGGAGCTACTGGAGAGGGTCCAGTGGAGGGCCACAAAGATGAGGGGTCTGGAGCATCTCTCTTATAAGGAGAGACTGCAGGAGCTGGGCCTGCTTAGTCTAGAGAAGACTTGGAGGGGATCTCATTAATGCACATAAATAAGGCGGGAGCCAAAGGGATGGTGCCAGACTCTTCTCAGTGGTGCCCAGCAACAGAACAAGGAACAGTGGCCATAAACTAAAACACAAGAAGTTTCACCTCACTACGAGAAAGAACTTCTTTATGTTGAGAGTGGCAGAGCACTGGAACAGGCTGCCTGGGGAAGTCATGGACTCTCCCTCTCTGGAGACATTCAAAACCCACCTGGACATGTTCCTATGTAATCTGCTCTAGGTGATCCTGCCTTGGCACAGGGTGGGTGGTCTAGATGATCTCCAGAGGTCCCTTCCAACCTTAACAATTCTGTGATTGTATTAGTTGGAGAGGCACAGTAGTTCTCCAGCAGTACAACTGCCAGCCCTCATTAATGCCCTCTCATGGGAGGGAGAACAGACCCAAGTGTTGCAGTATTGGGCCTTTTTTTGACAAGCTTGTCTGGAGGAAAAACGGGGCTGGGCAGCAGGAAACCAAGCCAAAAAAAGGGCACATAAAACCTCAGTGAGACTGAAATCTATGCTGGTAAAGATCTTTACAACTTTACAACACACTTACCGAACCATGGGCAAAAGCTCCCACTACAATGACAACTGGCTCTGCTGCAGGAACCAGGTCACGCGGATTTGACACGTTTGACGCTGCAAAAGAGGTACCAATCTTCATACAGCCCACAGGGAGATGGTCACTGACTGGGTTTTTAATCACCTACAGAAAGCAGAAAGGTAATAGGGGTGTAGAGGTAAGACCACATAGTCCGTTGTTTGTTAAAAAAAAAACCAAACAAGCAACTGTTGTCAGCTGGTTGCAAACTGCAACTAGGAGCTCACAGCTGGTGTGAATGGAACAGTCCATCCTCACTCTCCACGGTAGTTATGACATAACATATGACAGTGTCATTCAGCAATCAATACAATTTAACATTACAGAGTGTTCTCACCCAAAAATCAAATCCCCTTGAGGTACACATTGTGTTTCCCCATCTCTGCATTACCCCCAGATGCACCCAGGTCCTTGAGCAAAAACAGTCCTGCAGAGGGATCTGCCTTTGATTGAGGCAACGATGATAGCAGAGATACTCAAGATACAGATAATGAAGGATAGGTGAGTCTTGGCTGTGAGGAGTAGAACAAGTAGTGGAGCAGTGGAATTAAGCTCCCCCTGATCAGCAGCGCAATTCCTGAATAATCCAACTTCAAAAAAGTCTGCAAGATGACCTCTAAGAGACTGTAGTCAGTGTGGAAAATCCAGGGGAAGCTGAGGCATAGTACTGCTCTCAGGAAGAGTATCCTGAGTATCACCATCTGGAGAGGAGCCATGAAGTGCATGTTGGGCCACAGCATGCTCAGGATCCCCAGGCAGAGGAACAGAACAAACCCCAGCACCTGTGTCCAGATGTTGCCAATCTCAGTGTGTATCCAGATGCTCTTGAAGCAGGTGTACAAGGAGGGCATAGTGGGCCTGTGTCTGTGCAGGAGGTAATTTTTGTGCTTGAGCCATGTGGGCAGCATGTCACATAGGATTATGCACCAGTGCCCTTCCCAACCTTGTATGTGAACTCTTCCCATCCTCTCTGTGGCACAGTGAGCCTAAAGGGGCAGAGTCAGTATCTGCACCACCTCCTCCCCCTCCTCATGGGCCACTAGGCATGGCAGGTCCTCAGGGCTAACCACACCAGTGAGTCCTCGGTCCCCCTTTGCCAGGAACAGGTGCACCTGGAACTTGCTGAGATGGGAACCAGGGGTCATGAGTTTGGAAAAGTCAAAAGTAGTTCACTTTGGGCAGCTTTGTCTCACTTTGGCTGGCAAGCAGCCTGCTGCTGGGATTTAAAACCACTTTCCCTTCTTTAAGTAATCTGGATTTTCCAGAAAAAATTTACAAAGTACATTTAAGTCATAGCAGTTCTTGATGATTATTCATTCTTCAATATATTTCTTCTTTACATCTGGGACTCTTGTTTCTGTCTGATGAGCAGCACAGTGAGGTCCTGCCCCTGCCCAGGAGCTCCTTGTTCTGGCATGATACTCAAGCCAAGTTTGTGAGAGCCCTGTGCGAGGAAGGCCAGGCCCCTTGTCTGTCCTTGCCTGCTGACCCGTTTCCTCAGGCAGATGCACTGGCTGGGGCAAAGCGTTCTCTGCCAAGAGGACTCGGTCATCATCATCGTCATCATCACATTCCTCAGGCTGCTGCTTCTCTGGCCTTTCCAGCAACAGAGGTGATTTGTCATCCAAGGAAGCCAACACAGTGATAAGACCTTTATCCCTGCAGTTTATCCAGTCTTTCCCTCTGTGACCACAGAAGCTGTTCATTTCTGCCTCTGCCATTTCAAACAGCTGTACCTGGCATGGCAGTCAGGCCCACACAAGGAAAATATCCCTCAGCTCCAAGGACAGCCGTGTGTGTGGGGGGGTTCCTTTGCTGCAGTAGCTCCCCCAGCAGGTGCCAGCCCAGGGGGATGTGGGGAAGCCCCCCTGAAACCAAGTCCCCAAGCAATGACATGGGTGATAGGGAATAGAGCCCACACAGCTCTATGCTCAGCCCTCTCTCTGCAACCAAGACACCAAGCAAAAAACACCCCCAAAAATCCATCTTACATCACTGTAGGATGTAGAGTTAGAATGTTGCAACATTAGCTGTGAACAATTAAAGTCTGTTTACCTTCAGCAGCTTCTGGGGTCCATCAGCTGCTCGAACACTGAGCTTATGCAGCAGCTGAACTGACAAGAGAAAACGAGAAAAGAATTACTTAAGCTGTCTCTTCTTTTGCTGGAGGAATCCCATGCTCTGCCTGGTGATCAAAGCAAGTAGTCCACCTTTAGACTTCCCAGCACTGTCTGAAGCAGTCCTAAGAAATACTGACCAGCAAGTTATTTTGCTGGTAGCACAATCTCCTGCAGGCACTCACCAATGTGCTGCGGAACACGCAGCTGGACCATCACAGAAGGATGGCTCCACTTCCCTGCTTTTCTCTCACTTTCATAGTTTAAGGTTGGTGCCACTTTTTGACTTTTCCCAAAGTTCTTTCACTCATAACCACCTTCCTGCAGCATTCTGTGGCCACTATAAAGTTTGAATCACTTACCCATAAGACCACAGAACCGATCAAAAGTTCTTGGGATTCTGGTTTGGGGATTGACTTCAATTAGAACGTTCTTCTGCGTATGGATATAAACCTGCAGGAGACCTGCCCGATTCAGGGGGCTGTCCATGAGCATCAGGAGACTCTGAAATTGAAAAGCACACAGAAGTAGAAACAGGCACAGGAGAGAGGATTTTGGGGTAAATTGAGGCTTCACCCCCATGACTACAAACAGGACTGATGCTGAGGCTGTTAAGTACATCTGACTAAAGGAGTTCCACAGTAATGCTGAGAAAGCAAGCCCAGACCCAAATAGCAACTAACCTAAAAGGCACAAGCATACCACAGAAGGTCAGACTTGTCCCCTGGGTTCCAAGGGCACAAGTGTCACCAAAAACCAGGAAATAAACTGCCCAACCTATTTATTAGGTTAGAATACAGACATTACTTTGTGCAGCACTGAGGTACATGGGGGATCGCTCCACCTAATGTGTACCAGCTACCAAAACTTTTAACCGTTTACATTTTTTAGCAAAGGAATTAGTGTTCACGGGCTACAAGCTACATAGTCCTCTTATTAATTAATATTGTAGTTTCTATTGGTTAATGATTCTCATGCTAATTAGCCACCATGCTCAGTTTCTCTTTTGGATCGGTGCTCTGAGGTCACAGATCCCCCTGCCAGAATTACCTTCTATCCACTTGGAGCTGATTTCTGCACAGGTACTGAGTTGGTTTTATTAGTTTCTTCCTTATCTCGGGAGACCTGTCAAATATCTTTGTTGTCCCTAAATCCCGCCCATTCAGTGGTACATTATTCGCCCCGCGCTGTGTTAACTTCCTCCACAAGGTCTGTGATCACTGAAGCACGTCAAGCCCTAATCTTGTTTTCGTAACACATGGACATCACTTGCGCGCTACCTGCTGTTTCACTGATTAAATCCCCCTTCTTGTTGACTAGGTCCCAACATTTGCCCCCACTGCTGCACAGCCCCCTCGTTAAAGAGATACAGCCTGCAGGGCGGCACAGGCGGAGCCGCAGCCCCGAGGGTGTCCCCGCCCCGCTGCGGGGCTGACCCACCGGCCCGGGCACTGCCGGGCCCCGCGAGTACCTGGTGGGTGATGTCGGGCCGCACCTCCCCGGGGTCCCGGCCGGTCCGCAGCAGCAGCGCCTTGTGCTTGTCGCAGTTGAGCAGCTCGAACGTCTTCCCCACCTACGGGCAAACCACGGGCAGGTTGACCGTGAAAGGACAAGGGCACCCCCGACGCGGCGTGACCGGACCCCCTCACCGCGCGCACCTTCACAGTCTCCAGACTCGCCCCCTCCAGCACCACCAAGAGCCGTCGCTGACCGCGGAGCCGCTTCGGCTCCATCGGGAGACCTTCATCCTCCTCATCCCGCTCCGCGTGCCCACGTGGCCGCCTGGGCGCCGCCATTTTGTCACGCGGCTCCGCCAGCCCCGCCCCCGCCCCGCCCTTCCAGTCGCAACACCCAAGATGGCGCCCGGGACGCGCCCTCTATCTGGCTCCGGCCGGACCCGCTTCCGGAGTGCCGTGCCCGCCGCGCCGGAAGGCGGGGAGGGGCGGGAGGGGGCCGGGGCGGTGCTCTCGGCGCCGCGGTTTCCCGCCGGAGCGCCGCGGCGGCAGCTCCTTCCGGTGTCCTTCCCGGCGGCGCGGCCATGGCGCAGAACCTGAAGGACCTGGCGGGGCGGCTGCCGACCGGGCCCCGCGGCGTCGGCACCGCGCTCAAGCTGCTGCTGGGCGCCGGCGCGCTGGCCTACGGCGTGCGCGAGTCCGTGTTCATCGGTGAGTGCCCACCCCACCCCGTGCTGCCCCCGCGCCCGCCGCCCACGCTCACCGAGCCCCCGCTCTCTCCCCACAGTGGAGGGCGGCCAGCGCGCCATCTTCTTCAACCGCATCGGCGGCGTGCAGCAGGACACCATCCTGGCCGAGGGGCTGCACTTCAGGTAGGGCACGGCCCCCCCGCCCCCTCCCCGCCCGGCGGCGCCGCGCCCGTAACGCGCCTTCGCCTCCCGCAGGATCCCCTGGTTCCAGTATCCCATCATCTACGACATCCGAGCGCGCCCGCGGAAAATCTCCTCCCCCACCGGCTCCAAAGGTGAGAGAGAGAGACCACGAGGCGGGAGGGAAGAAGGGACGGGACAGGAGACCTGCCGCAGCGTTGGGCTCTTTCATAGCGGCATGGGATGGATCTTAAAAATCACCTAGTTTCAGTCCCCCTGCCGTGGTCAGGGACACCTTCCACTAGAGCAGGTTGCTGAAAGCCTTATCCAACCTGGCTTTGGGCACTTCCAGGGCTAGGGCATCCACAACCTCCCTGGGCAGCCTGTGCCAGCGTCTCACCACCCTCATGTAAAGAACTCCTCCCAAACATCCAGACTGAGTTTCCCATCTTTCAGTTTGTACCAGTTGCTCCTTGTCCCATCCCTGCAGTTCCTGACAAGAAGCCCCCCTCCTCCAGCTTCCCTCTAGCCCCCTGATCTCTCCCCTCAGACCTGCAGATGGTGAACATCTCCCTGCGTGTGCTGACACGCCCCAACGCTGCCGAGCTGCCCAGCATGTACCAGCGCCTGGGGCTCGACTACGAGGAGAGGGTCCTGCCCTCCATTGTCAACGAGGTGCTCAAGAGCGTGGTGGCGAAGTTCAACGCCTCCCAACTCATCACACAGAGAGCCCAGGTGAGCCCTGCACGCAGGTCACAGGGAAACTGCCAAACTCTGGGTGGGGGGAGGGCTGTAACAGTTAAAGGATGAATATATCAGGCTGGTGGATGGTGCATCCAAATCATAGAATCAGTTGGGTTGGAAGATACCTCTGGGATCATCAAGTCGAACCCTTGGGCCAACTCCAGTCCCTTTACCAGATCATGGCACTCAGTGCCATGGCCAACCTCAGTTTAAAAACCTCCAGGGATGGGGAATCCACCACCTCTCTGGGCAGCCCATTCCAATGCCTGATTACTCTCTCTGGAAAGAACTTCTTCCTGGTGTCCAACCTAAACCTCCCCTGGCAGAGCTTGAGCCCGTGCCCTCTTGTCCTATTGCTGAGTGCCTGGGAGAAGAGACCAACCTCCACCTGACCAGAACTTCCCTTCAGGTAGTTCTGGACAGTGATGAGGTCACCTCTGAGCCTCCTCTTCTCCAGGCTAAACACCCCCAGCTCCCTCAGCCTCTCCCCATAGGGCCTGTGCTCCAGTCCCTTCACCAGCCTTGTTGCTCTTCTCTGGATCCGCTCCAGCACCTCAATATCTTTCCTGAACTGAGGGGCCCAGAACTGAACACAACACTCAAGGTGTGGCCTCACCAATGCAGAATACAGGGGAAGGATCACTGCCCTGGTCCTGCTGGCCATGCTATTTTTGATAGGGGCTGTGACAGCTGTTCTGAGATCCATGAAGAGCCAGGTAATTCTTTTTAAAGCCCATTTTACTGTTAACTGTGGACTGTGATGTAAATCAGCTCTCCCTCCCCCTCCGCTACATTATGGTACAGTTTTGCAGTCTGTGTACCAAGGGATCCAGTTTTCTCCTCAGAAGCTGATGATACAGCCTGAATATTTGCACCTGAATCAAACTAAGTGGGAGACAGCACCAGCCTCTTCCCATTTGTCCTGTATCAAAAATAGCATGGCCAGCAGGCCCAGAGCAGTGACCCTTCCCCTGTACTCTGCATTGGTGAGGCCACACCTTGAGTACTGTGTTCAGTTCTGGGCCCCTCAGTTCAGGAAAGAGATTGAGGGGCTGGAGCGGGTCCAGAGAAGAGCAACAAGGCTGGTGAAGGGACTGGAGCACAAGTCCTGTGGGGAGAGGCTGAGGGAGCTGGGGTTGTTTAGCCTGGAGAAGAGGAGGCTCAGAGGTGACCTCATCACTGTCTAGAACTACCTGAAAGGATGTTGTAGCCAGATGGAGGTTGGTCTCTTCTCCCAGGCACTCAGCAATAGGACAAGGGGGCACGGGCTTAAGTTCTGCCAGGGGAAGTTTAGGTTGGATATCAGGAAGAAGTTCTTTCCAGAGAGAGTGGTCAGGCATTGGAATGGCCTGCCCAGAGAGTTGGTGGATTCTCCAACCCTGTATGTGTTTAAGGTGAGATTGGACATGGCACTCAGTGCCATGATCTAGCAATGAAAGTGGGGTTGTATTAAGGGTTGGACTTAATGATCTTGGAGGTCTCTTCCAGCCCAACTGATTCTATGATTCTGTGAAACTGTTTTGAAGGATCTGAAAAATGAAAGGAAGGAACAGTTAACAAAGAACTAACCTGTCAATGATGGATGCTACAGAAGCGTAGCAAATACTTCTGTTTGGAATCCCAGAATGTGTCAGGTTGGAAGGGACCGCAGTGGGTCATCTGGTCCAACCTCCCTGGTCAGGCAGGATCATCCTGCTTCATTCATGGCACAGAATCATGTCCAGATAGTTCCTGAATATTTCCAATGAGGGAGACTCCACAGCCTCTCTGTGCAGCCTCTTCCAGTGTGTGGTCACCTGCACAGGAAAGAAGTTCTTCCCTCATGTTCAGGCAGAACTTCCTGAGCATCAGTTTCTGCCTGTTGCCTCTTGTGCTATTGATGGGCACCACCATGCCGTCCCTTGATCCATGCTCTTGGCACCCTTGCTGCAGTCACTGATTAGAAAAAGATTAGATGGTCATTTTGGCCGAGTGTTGCAAAATAATAGAAATATTTAGCTTAAAAACACCTGTGTCTGAAAGTTTGTGTAGTGGTTATTTGATTGTCAGGGACTCTGAGAGTGCTTATCACCTGTAGCAGCCGAGGAAGAGAGTAGGTTCTGGTTTTGTTTTCAAAGGCTTTAAAGTCGATTCTGCAGGATCAGGAAACTGCTGAAGAGGAAAAGTTGTCAGCTGAAATGCAAAGCATCTCTTAATTAGTTTCTGAACCAGGACAAAAGGAATGAGGAGTGGAACTAAGTGTCCATGTTTTGTTGTGAGAACTGATCCTAGCAGAGACTTCAGAGTTTTGTGCTCATCCATACGGTGTGGACTGGAGAGACTTTTTAATCATCATGTATAGAGAGAGTGAGTGGAAAGGATGTGACAGCAAAGAGTATCTGTGAGGGGTTCAGGTTTATTTCAAACGAAGGCTGTCAAGCATCTCTGATCACGGAGAAGAATCATTCTATGACCTCTGAAATTTTTGAACTAACTGAACTGAATTTGCCTTCTCGGCGTGTATCCTTACTAGTGTTTGCTTTTGTAAAGTGATGTGTATTGAAGGGGTTGATAATCAGAAGAAAATGAATTGCCTTTACATAGTTAAGCACTTGCAGTTCACACAGTGAAGGTTTGTGTCATTATTTTTGAGTTCTGCTGAGAAACAGCTGCAGTAAAAGTAAAAGCAAACACTGGACTGGCCAAGCATGTGATATTGTAGCAATAGTTTCTGTTTAAGTCAATATTTCATGCAGGACTTGTCAACGTGCCTGAAAAAGGTGGTGGGAATTTAAATGTGAAATAAAATATCTAGCAGCAACACCCATCCAAAGTGGCTAAAAAAGCTGGAGTAGCTGCACTAGACAAGTAAAAAAGTAAAAAATTGTGTGGTCCTGTTTTTTCTGTGTCATAATACAATTATGGGGAGAGAGCCTGCAAAAACAGTGACAAATTCATGGTGGAGAAGGGAAGGAAATGCTCTTTGCCAAAATGTGTGGGAACTGTGGAACTAGATGTGGTAGGATGTGAAAGCAAAAGATGCTTTCAAGGTTTTTTATTTTTGCAATGTTAATTGCACAGTAGTGACTACAAATAAGCTGTAACACAGTTTAGAAAATGTGATATGTAGCTGTGGATACGCAGTGTTACTCAGGCGTGGTATCCTTGTTCATGGTTTGCAGTGTGGCTTAGGCAGTGTCTGCCCCAACATTCCACAGGGCAGTTGTGCCTCACTTCTGGAGTGCACAGGAAGGGAGGAACACCCTGTGCTTGGTACTACTCTTGTTGCTGTGTTTGTATTTCAGGTGTCCCTGCTCATTAGGCGAGAACTGACAGAGAGAGCCAAGGATTTCAGCCTCATCCTGGACGATGTGGCTATCACAGAACTCAGTTTCAGTCGTGAATACACAGCAGCTGTGGAGGCTAAGCAAGTGGGTGAGTTCTGTTGGTGCCTGAAAAGTGTGGATTGCCTTTACCTTTTCACTGAATTATTAAATAAGGAAGTGGAATTTGGGTTGCTGTGTCACTGCATTTGTATCAGTACAGGTATGGAGTTACAAATCTCAGCCTCCTTAGTAACAGAGCTGACCCAAGTTTATTTTACAAGTGTTATCAGAAAGCTTTGGGCCATAGCTAATAGGATAGACCATCAGAGGGGCTGAATTCCCAAGACTAGAGTTCTTCTTCAGTCTGGGAATATGTCACTCACTGTGGGGATTACATGTGGAGGGTCTGGGTGCTGTGGATTTTACTTAAGAAAAGGTAAAGTGCAGTCAGATACACTTTGTACTTGGGGATATGGTCCCAGAATGCCATTGGTTTTTTGGAAGCAGAGCCCCCAGGCCTCAACTCTCAGGTTCTGATGGCTCAGAAGACACAATGTGGTTCCAATGTGTGTGTCCCTTCTCCCTACAGCCCAGCAGGAGGCACAGCGTGCCCAGTTCCTGGTGGAAAAGGCCAAGCAGGAGCAGAAGCAGAAGATTGTTCAGGCCGAGGGAGAAGCGACAGCTGCCAAGATGATATCCTACTTCAGGAGATTTTGTGGGATGTGATTTGTGGGCTTGACAGTCTGGAGAATCTGTCACACTGGGCTAGCACTCAGTAGACTGTGATTGGATGTAGCTTCAAGTAGGTCATTGTTATTTATTCCTCACTTCTCCAGTTGGCTGGAGTGAGGTTTGTCTGAGGTTACAAGTCAGACCACGGAAGGCCATGAGCCTTCACTCCCTGCTGTAAGGTTCAACATCTATTGGCTGTGTGAGACCATAATCCATAATGTTCTTGATTTGGGGAAGTAAAAATATGCCTGCCCAAAGGCCCATGTTACTGGGATAGAGATTTCTTTTTACCCTTCCAAGATAATTTTTAATATGGCTTGGAAAGAATTCCTTGTGGGTAGACAGCTTCTGTTCACAGGTTTTTCCTTAACTCTTGTTCCTCTGTACCTTGGGGAAGCTCTCAGCAGGAATCCAGGCTACATCAAGCTACGTAAGATTCGAGCTGCTCAAAACATCTCAAAAACGGTGAGCACTGGGGCACAGAATTCCCTTTGTCCTTTGCAATCCTTGTGCTGTCCCCCCAGCCCAGTGGCCACATGATGAATTTAAGGCGAATGTGATCTGCCCTGTCCTGATCTTTGTTCCTGCCCAGCCCTTCTCTGCTCATGCAGAGCTTAAGATTTAGCAATGATCTGCACTTAGATGTGGGGCTAAGAGTTCCTGCCCTTCGTATGACAGAGTCAGATCCACATTAGATTCCATCACCCACACTCAGCTGTAGCCAACAAAAGCTCCTGGTTCCCTGCAGGCTGAGAAAGGGGGACAAATAAGTGTGGGATCAAAGGTCTTTGTGACAGAGACAGAATGAGCACCACTTTTAGAAAGTCTGATGGCTCTGGGATGGGAAGTCAGGAAGTTACAGAGTTGTTTTGAGGAAATGCATTGATTCAACAGGGATCTTAAGTGAACAAAACAGGAGGAGATAATTTCCTAGAGCTGTTCCTCCATGTGCACTTACAGTTCTTTATGCCGTCTCTGTAATGGGTTCCTTTTTCAGATTGCTGCCTCACAGAACCGCGTCTATCTCACAGCAGATAACTTGGTACTGAACCTGCAGGATGAGGGCTTCACCAGGTAAATGATGGATGGCTGGATTTGTCTGCACCCTACCTGGGAAGCTGGTTCCCTTTCTGGAGCTCCCTCAGGATTTTTTCTCTGAGAGGAGCCTGATGCCATAGGACACAGCCAAATAGGGAGCAGTCTTTCTTACTGTGAAAATGGGGGTTTTGTTAAATCTAATCAATTCACTCTTGTTTCTCTTCTTCCCCCCCCCTCTACCCCTTACTGCATCTGCTGACACAGAGGAAGGTAAGGTTCGCTTTATTTTGGTCATTTTGTTAGTACTTGGAACAAGGGTGTTGCTGTTTGCTTGGTGCTTGGGATGTTTCTGGCTTGGGCCTTTGCCCCAGAAAGTTTATCTACCCATATCTACCTCAGTTCCCATTTGTGATGTGAAAGTTTTCCATGCAGGGACCACACAAATGTCTATACTGAGTAGGAGATGCTCAGTGATTGAAGCTCCATGTTTGTCCCATAAGGAAGCTTGCCTGGGAAAGGCAGGAGTAACTGGAGAGCGTTTTCTGATCTATCACACATTTACAGGGCATCCTGCATTTTGGAAAGGGAGCTGTAGGAAGGCAGGCAGATGATAATAGGAATTTGTGTTCGTTCAGGGTAACAATCTCCAGTCCATGCTAGAAATCCCCATTTCCTGCTTTCAGAGCTGGTAGGAGTTTGGTGGCTTTGCCTAATTTATCCACTGTTTACTGAAAAAGGCAGTGCCAGTTGTGCTAAAGTGGGATGCAGCTAAAAGCTTAGATTTCTTAAAATGAAGAAGGGAAACCAGAGCTGGTTTCTTTTCTGTGGTATCTGTGATTATAAGATCCTTCTTTCTTACCTCTCACCAGATTCTGCCTTACTGGTTCCAGAAGGCTGAAGGGGCTTTGAAAAATACTACCTAATAGACAGAACTTGGAACTCGAGATCCTTTGGGTGTGACACCCCACACCCTAAAATCCATAGTGAGGGGCTGGTTCAGCTTTGCTGTGCTTTCTGGACTAATGACTCCCTTCTATCTCCCTTTCAGTGACAGTCTCTTACTCAAGGGAAAGAAATGAAAGAAGCTAAAGACTCCTAGAACCAGCGTTGCTGACCAGCAGAAGATAAGAGTGAGGATCTTTGAACTCCTTCCACTAGCACTGTTGGCCCTCACTTTGAAGTTTGTAATCCAGTAGCCAGATTTGGTCTCCAGGCCCTGCTCCATCTCTGGTGATCCCAGTTATGGGAACAGGCTCTGCCTCTAGGCCATTGTAATCCCTTCCTCACCCCACCATTTAAGTTTGGAGAGGGGACAAGGGGCCTTACTGGTGTTAACCCATGTGGATATAGTAATTTGCCTCTAATCTTCATTAATCTGTAGGATATGAGAATTGTTTTTTGGGCAAGTGAGGGAGTTCTGCTGCCATCAGCACCAGGCTTTTTTCTGTAGTCAATTTTATTTCCCACTATTGATCCCAAGAGAACCTGGGACTGAATTCAGGAAAATGCCATTCATCGGGTGCCTGTCACTGCTGGAATATCTATTTGTGTCACTGTCTGCTCAGTGATGCTTTCAAACATTTGTAAAAATTAAAAGAAAAACAAATTTATATTGTGTCTAAGTGTGCTTAGTGCCTGAAAAAAGACTTTCCTGGCCAGAAGTGTAATTGAAATCTTCCCCCACTGACTAAACTCTCTTCTTTGCTTGGATTTCAGCAGTAAGATCTTGTGTGCTTTAGGTGCTAGGGTCTTCCCTGTCTCACTGTGCTGCTCTATACTACGATTTAGGACTTGGAGGTGTCAGAGAGTCATAGAATCATAGAATATCCTGAGTTGGAAGGGACCCACAAGTGTGATTGAGCCCAACTCCTCACTGTGCACAGGGCAACCTAAAGGTTGTAAGAGCATTGTCTAAACCCTAACAGAGACAGACTCAGGGTCATCACTGCTTCCCTGGGGAGCTTCATCACCTTGTAAGTGAAGACCTTTTTTCCTAAAGCCCAATCTGAACTTCCCCTGATGCAGCATCAAGGCATTCCCTTGTGTCCCATTGCTGGATGGCAGAAAGAGATCAGCACCTCCCTCCCTGGTCCCAGTGATGAGCAAATGAGGTCAGCCCTCTGTCTCCTGTAAGTTGAACTAGCCTTGTGTCCTCAGCTGCTCCTTGTAAGTCATGCTGGCTTTTGTGGTCTTTGTTGCCCTCTTTTGGATGCATTGTAATATTTTTATATCCTTTTATCATGGACCTAGAACTGCAGGCAGAACTCATTGTGGGGCTGGACCAATGCTGAGTACAGGGGAATCATCGCTTCCTTTGGCTGGTTAACTGTGCTGTGCCTGTTGCACTCCAGGATAACACTGGCCCTTTTGCTTGGCAGGGCACCCTGCTGGCTCACAGAGCCTGCCATCAACCAAAATGCCCAGATCCTTTTCTGCAGGGCTGCACTCCAGTCTCGTCTACCCTGATCTGTATTTACATCCTGGATTACACCATTCTGGGTGCAGAATTTGGCATTGTGCTTGTTAAATTTCATATGGCTAATGATTGTCCAGCATGCCCGTCTATCAAGATCTCTCTGTAAGGTCTCTGGCCCCTTGAGGAAATCAACATCTTTTGATTTGGTGTTATCAGCAAGCTTATGCATGGCTGACTCCTGTGTCCAGGTCATTGAGAAAAGCTTTGAAGAGAGCAGGCCCTAAAACTGAACCCTGGGGAGCACCAGCTAGATGTTACCCCTTTTACTACAACCTTTGAGCCTGACCCCTCAGCCAGTTGTTTTCTCCCTATATTGTGTACATGTCTAGCTGAATGCTGCCCAGAAGGGTACAGTGAGAGACAGTATCAAAAGCTCTGCTAAAATTAAAAGTAAAACCCTCATCTGCCTTCCGTCTGACTACTAGGTGGGTAACGTTTATTAAGTTAGTAAGCCATGACTTCCCCTTCAAGAACTCATGCAGACTTCATCAATGACTAAGTCTGTTTCAATAATTCCCAGAATAAACTCCATAGTTTTACCAGGCACCAGAGTGAGAGTGATAAGCCTGGAATTAACATTTCTTGCTATTCTTGAAAATTAGGACAACATTTGCCAGTTTCAGGTTGACTGGGACCTCCCCAGATTCCCAAGTCTTGATTAATAATGGAGGTCTTGCAATAACATCAGCCAACTCTTCAGTATCCTGGGATGAATCTCGTTGGGCTTTTACGTGTTCAGTTGCAGCAGAAAATCCCATTCAAGTTCAAAGTCAGCCATGAGCTTATGACTCTCTCTGCTGTGGCTGTCCAGCCCAGGGCTCTGGGCATCCCAGTGCCCATTGTTGGTGTCAACAGCAGCATTGAGTGTCTCCACCTTATCTCCATCACTGTTCGTGGATGAGGTGACCTACCTCATCAAGTAACAGACCAATGCTCCCTTTAGTCTTCCTTCTGCTGTTAACATACTTTAAAAAGCCTCTTCTTACCCACCACAGTACCAGCCAGCTTCAGCTGATCTTGGGCCTTACAGATTTGCTCCCTATAGTGGCAAGTAGCATGTCTGTCATCCTCCCATGTAGCCTGTCCTTGTTCCCAAAGTCTGTACACTTCATGGTGAGTTGCAGAAGGAGGTCCCTGCTCAGCCAAGCCAGTCTGCCCTGTCACCTGCTTAACTTCTGACACATTGACCTGGAGGTAGCTCAGCTGGTTAGAGCATTGTGCTAATAATGCCAGGGCTGTGGGTTTGATCCCCATACAGGCCATTCACTTCAGATTTGGATTTGATGATCTTTGTGGGTCCCTTCCAACTCAGAATATTCTGTGAACATAACTGCAGTCTCCTGTGCTCTTGAAAGAAAGCCCTTAGAAGTTGAGCAGCTTTTATGTACCCCACTGTCCTCAAAAGCAGATTCCCAAGGGACCTTCCTGACTACTGAGTAGCCTAAAGTCTGCTCTCCTATCCAGCGGAGTAGCTTTATTGACAGTTTTTCTTGTATCACCAAAGATTTGAAACTCAACTATTTCTTGGTCAAGGTGTTTGGGACAGCCATCCCTGTGGTCAAGATGAGCCCTTCACTATTTACAACCAACCATCTCTTTTCACAAACAACTCCAAGCTGAGCTCTCCAGTGAAGAGAGGCCTTTAGGGACCTCTTCCTCTGGTGAGGCAGAGCACAAGGTGTTTAAAGGTACAGTTATAATCTATGGATTCTTGGTTTTAAACTTACTGGCAGTCACAGCCATAACTAATACCCTTATGTTTTGACTTGCAACATCAAAGAAGCACAAATGTTTTGAACCAGCTTTTAAAATGCATTTTCAAATAGCCACCCCAAATAATCTCTGTGTAACAGTGCCTGTGTAAAGCTTATTTCAGTGCTGCGTTTCTTGATGTACAGTCGTGAAAGTTCTTGTTCAGTCTAATTTCTCTGTAGATGGACACATTAAACTCAGGGATTTGAACATGAATGAGGTTCTCAGGAGCCTGAGCTTGCTCCACAAGCTTCAGGTGGAGTTTAAGCTAATCCTTGGTATGCCTTGCTTTAGGCTGTGGCAGCTTTTTAAGAGGGAAGAGAATTGAATCCTGCCCATTGAAGCTACCCAGGAGTCTAAAGCAAAGGTAGGTTTTTCCTTAGACTAGGACTTCGGCCCCTTCTCCATGGCTTAGAAGGTGGTATCTGGCATTGCTGAGAGGTGAAACACAGTACATGTCCTTCCACCCATCTTTACTTCTGCCTGGTTCTTTGCCCACTGTCCCTTTCCTGCTTCCTTCCTCTGGTGGCAGCAGAACTGCAAAGCCACCTGGTAAATGCACACCCCTATTGGTTCACGGGCTAAGGGAAGCTAAAGTCTGGCACAAGGGAAGAGGGAGGGTCTCCTCACAGTGTCTTCTTGCTTCCAAATGCTTCCAACCAAGTTTCTTGCCATATCCAAATAATGGCAAGCAATGTCCTTCCTTCCATTACATTGTGTCTCAGGTACGTGTCTTTGTCCCAGGCAGCTTTCTCAGCCATGTGCTCCAGCACTAGCTGCTGAACTCAGAAAGGATGGGATTGCTCCTCTGGCATTGTTTCTGCCTTTGCTTGCTTGAAGCAGAGTTAGCAGCCGAGGAGGGGCAGAATGTCTCCTAGCAGGTGCAGGACAGCATGTTACATTCCTTGAAGGTATGATCTGTCCCTAGTAAGCTTGCCTGTTGCCTCAACAGAGGGTGAAGTTGCTTTTTCTACCAGCCTGAGTTATTTCATCTTAGAAGTATGTTATTGCTGAACCTGTGCCACACAGTATTGGCTTGGGGGATGCTGTTTCTTGTGTTAGCATGGCTGAAGTCACTGCAGAAACCACAAAGTTTGTCCCCTCCCTTGTACACTGTCCAACCTTGTCTTGGCTTTACTGGCATCGGATCAAAGCAGGAAACTTTACTGAGGCTGCCTAATCACCCCACTGCCACTGCCTTGCTGGGGGATCCCTGCTCCCTCCTGCCAAGTGCACAAGTGTGGGCACATCCTTGGACAGGTGGCAGAGTTACAGGGATGCAGTGGCTGCTTCCAGCTAGTTTGTACAGGCTGGTAGCTGCTTCACCTTGGCAGCTCCCAGGCACAGTGGCAATTGCCACTGGATTACAAGCCATGTGGAACAGAGTTAAAGTTCATCCCATTCCTTGTCTTTTCTACCCATTCCCCAGTCTGGATTTGTGTTCTAAACTGAGAGGAGAGAGCCTGGTCCTAAAATCCCCACTCCAAAGCACCAGGACGATCATAGCTGGACTTCCAAAGTGCTCAGTATGGTCCTGTGTCAGACAGCTGTTAGTAACTGATGGTGCAGTTTTTTTCCTATATGGGGCCAATATGTGGCTTCAGACCAGACAAAATTCCCTGACCCACATTTCCAAGTGTTCTTGGTCTGGATTGTAGATCCCTTTGTGACCTAGCTCAGACTTTTCCCTGAGTGAGACAGAGCTCTTCTACCATCAGCTCTAGCCAGGTCCAGGACACCTGAGCCATCTTTTTCTTTGAGTAGCAAATGCTCACAGCTTAACCAGTACCTGTACCCCTAAATTAAAGTCCCCAGCACATTCTCTGCCATCTAAGCCAGCTGCCACCAGAAGGTTCAGGTCTGCACTCCAGCTGTGTCTTTATCCAAACTCTCTCAGCATTCTCCCAAACCCAGATGGCTTCATGCTGAGTCCCATTTTAACATCAGAAAGGATAGGCTCCAGCACTAAGGAACACCTCTGGCCTTTGCAGAATTATATCAGTCATGGTGGGAAGGAGGCCTTTGGTCGAGGCTGCTGCTGCAAGGGGCACCGTTACCAGCACCTAGGTCAGAGCAGCTGTGGCTTGTCCATTCAAGGATTGAAAACTCATGAGCAAAATTCAGGTGCAAAAGCCACATCGGAGTTTGTCACAGTTGACCTTCTGTGCTCAGACTTCCCTGACAACCACCAACACTAAAGCCTCACAACAAGGAGCCACCATAATTGGTTGTAGCTTCTGTTGAGGAGCCTGAAGGCTGCAGGAGGTCATGAAAACTAAGCTAGGGCTGTTCTTGTAAGTCTTTGCAGGTTTGCAGGTGAAATCAGGAGTACAGCTGTACTCAAAAAGAAATTATAGGAAAAACCTTTTGGGACTTAGTAGTCAAATACAAGTTTATTTACAAATAAAGAAGAAAACATGGCCTTCATATCAAAATCTGGTATATTTACATCCAGTTGCAGGATCAGATAGTAAGAAGATCATAGGGCAGAGGGTTGGTATTAAGGAAATATGAAGTTTCCTTCAAATTGCAAAGGAGCTGAGCTGAAACAGGCCAAAACCTCCACACTTGAAAAGCTAAGGCTTCAAGGAACACTACCAGGCTAAACTCTTAACTCACAGCAGTGGGCAGAGAGGCAGCTCCTGTGATGACTTCCTTTGGCTCTTCCTCCAGAAGCTGACACAGCAGAGGTGAGTTTGGGTCCCAGTGCTCAGGGAACAAAGGACAGAGGGGCCTTATTTTTTTTCCTGCTAAAGAACGACAAGGGGGCAGGGAGAGACTTTGCTCGCCTGTACAGGCAAGGGACTGTGAAGTCAGCTGAGCTGGAAAGCAGTCTGGCTTCAGGGCACTGAAAGCTGGCGCAGAAGAGAAGGGGAAGGTCTAGTTCCAGTCCAAGAGCAAGGAATGTGAGACAGGCCAGCCGGGATATGAGCTCCAGTCCTGTACCCCAGGTTCAAAGCCTCACAGGGCTACCTGCAATTACCACTATTTTTTCTTTAGTGAGCCTTTCAGCTTCTTCTCTGAAGAGCGCTGTTTCCGCACCTTCTCCTGCTTTTTGCCCAAGTTCTCATAAACCGTTGACTCCTCTTTCTGCCTGTAAGACCAGGAATAAAACAAAGGAAATGGTGAGGAGGAGGAAAAAGCCAGCCAAGCCAGCGAGCAGACTATTGCCATGGGCGGGCAGACATAGCTGGGTCTCTGGGTAAGGGGAGCTCTTACTTGGAGGGTTTTCGTGAAATCTTGGCATGTGCATTCCTCGCTGCAGGGGGGTAGGAGATGTTCCCATACTCACACTCGTTTGGCTTGCCTTTCTGAGACTATGGGAAAGAAAAAACACGCTGAGAGGACTGTGGTCTGGGAGAGGCACCATGAAGAGTTCTGGCTGCTAAATCACGTTTGGTGCCAGGACCTCAGTGGAGGTTGGTGGATTGCTTAAGTCCTTATGCTCAGTGCACTCTGTCTGCTGCTGTTAGAGGGGAGCAGAAGGAATGCAAACACAGCCTTGTACAGGAGGGAACAGTGGAGCAACAAATCTCTGAAGGCACTGGAATGCCTGAGAGTGCCAAATGTCAGCTAAAGAATATTAAACAGCAGTAGCTACTGGATGCCGCCAGAGGCTATAAGGAGAGATAAAAGATGCCACTTATCAGCCACCAGGAAAAAATTCTGCAACTGCAGAAGTGAGATGTGAATAACAAAGAGGAAAGGAGAAGGCAAGGTCTTTGCTTGTCCTAGATTGAGCTTGTAACAAAACAATACTTAGTGGAGATGATACTTGAGCTGTTAATGTCGTCCCCAAACTTAAAACTCTCAAAAGAGGGGAACAGGAATTCAGATCTTGGTGCACCATTGTAGTTTGTGTAGGTCCCAGTGGTAATTTAAAACTTGTAAAACAAAGCATTTGGGCTCAGAGCCAGCACCATGCAGGCCTAGGCTCACAGGGCAGTAGCATCCCCTTTCTCACCTGGATAACTTCCAGCTTTTTCTTGGTTGCCTCTATGAACTGGCAGATGGCCATGTAGATGAACTTGTACTGGGCCTCCGTCTGCACCATCCCAGATCGCTGGGCCCTCACCATCTGGATGGTCTTCTGGATGTCAATGTCACAGTCCAGCCCTAGCAAGCAGCACCAGAAAAGGTCGTGGACATGTTCACTGCCCCCTCTCCCAATTCTCTACCAAAAGCAGTCACAGTGGAGGTCAATCAAGAAGTTTCCACCTCCTTCCATACTCTTTATTCCTGTATGGGCCTCCTATCTCTCCCTTCTGCTCAGAATCTTTCAAGTCTGGCCCTGGAGGAAGAACCAAAGCTCAGGGAAGGCTGAAGCCACAGTAAGAGGATATGGTACAGAGATCCAACAGCACAACTTTCTCAGGGCTGTAGCAGGATCTCTCCCACTGATACCATAATAATTTTCATTCCTTGTAGCTGGACTTAATGGCACAGCCCTGCTGGATAGGCCAGTTCATTTTATATCCTTTGGGGTCCTCTTACCCTTGGTGGAGATTGTTTCCACTATCATATCAATGACGATGATAGTCCCAGTGCGGCCAATCCCAGCACTGCAAGGAGAGGACAAGCAGAGGTCAGAGCAATATAGCTCCTGAAACAAAATGAAGCTGCTTCTGGGGAAAGATGTCCAGCAATGCCACAAGAGAGTCACAGATGCAATAGGCAGAAAGTTTGTTTTGGGGGCATAAAAGGGGAAAAAGCAAATATCAGGGCTGGCATAGGTTTCAATAACAATCCCTGGGGTACAGCTGGAAGCAGCAGGACAGACTTTCTATATCTCACCCTAGATAAGGGATGGAGGATGCTTCAAACTCCAGCCTCTGTACCAACCTGCAATGCACCAGAATAGGCCCTGCATCTGGGATGCTCTCTTGCTTCTGGTTTATCTGGTCAAGGAAGCTGAGGACTCCTCCTGGCTCGCTGGGTACGCCGTGGTCAGGCCAGCTCAGGTACTGGTAGTGCCAGATCTCACGCACAGCCTTACCCTGACAATAACAAAGCAGCTCACTGATGAAACTGCAACCCAGCCCTGTCCCTGCCCTCTCTCCCAGGGAGACGTGGGTCGGAAGCCAGGGGAAATCTCTGTGTCCTGCACACTTCTCAGTGATTCCACAAGTGTGATTCCAGCCCAAAGCAAGTGGGAACAGCACCCCCAAGAATGGTACAACAGCAGCATCACCACAGCACCCAACAGTTCACAGCTTTAGCTGTACAGTGGCTGTTAGACCCATGGGCTCTATGACAGCCCTTGATCATTCACACTTACATTGTCCTTGGGACACAGACAGAGCCGCCGGAGTTTGTACTCCAATGCATCGTGCTCCGCAGCATTCTCCACAAGGTACGGACCATACTCCTTTGTGCTGCCCAACTCTGGCCAATAAGGCACACATTTGTTCTGTGTGGGCAGAGAGGGCAGGGTGAGTATGGGCAGAAGGCCGGAAAGTTGGAAAAAGCAGAGCAGTGATTGAAAGGGAAAAGAAAGCAGCTCCAAGACACCTATAGACTGCTACTTACCCGCCCTTTTTCTACCTCCCGTGTTGTCATGACGATAATGCGTGTGTTCTCCTGCCACACCATTTGCCAGAAGTCATTGACTGTGGCATCCAGGCAGCCCTGGCTAGCAATGTATGTCTTGGTGCACTCATCTGGACTGATCATGGTGTTCTGATTGCAGACAGGGAAAGGTCAGGAAGGCTGCCGGAGCAGGCAGGCCTTCCCCCACCCTTAGGCATACAGCTACCTTCCATGGATCTCACCTTGACATAGTTGGCATTGATATAGTCAGATCCAGGTATATTTGGGTCCCTTCCTTGGAGTATGACTCTGGAGTGATCAACTAGGGTACAGTAAAGGAATAAACAGTGCAATGAGATACTCTGTGTGCTGCCACATGGAACTCCTTCACCGGCCCATGCCACCTCATTCGTGCTTCCCAGTGTATGCAGCACACCCTGTATCTTCACCTCCCCCTCTCTGGGGTCAGACCAATCTCACTTCATCTTCCAGTCTCCCTGCCCCTATCATGGGCCATCAGAAGCTAATGAGTCTAATGCAACCCTCCCTCCTTCCTTCAAGGACATGAAAAGGCTGTGACCTCTCATCAGCTCTGAAATCCTCAGTGCCACACACCTCAAAACCTGCTCTGGAGGATAGAGCAGGCTGAGGCAGGGCCAGGGATGCCTCAAACAGCTCTTCATTGCCTGTCCCTATTTTTTTTAATAGTGGAGAAGCAGGACTCACAGGGCAAGATGTTCTTGTATCGGTTCTTGCTCTTGTTTTCAGGTCTCTGACCCTCGTGGCGGTCAAACAGGTGCTTGGCTTCCTGCTTCTGCAGACTCTGAGAGCAGAAGAAAGAATAGTCATGGCAAGATCACAACATATGACATGGGAGATGGGCACTTGAAGGAACAATGGTGGCTCTGGGGACACATGGGCATGCTTGTGAGGGAGCGGAGAAGTGAAAATCAAACCTAGACTTGAAAAGTCCAAGGTTCATGCCCTTACTGTCTTGGTGACTTCTCCCAATCCTGAAAAAGCACATTTCTACCTCACTGGGTTCACTTAAAGATGACATTCACTCCCCAGGGGATTAGGTTCAAAACAGAGACTACTTTCAGAGATAAATTGACAAGATATACACCAAGTTTTTATATAAGAAAAAGCTGAGGGTGAAGAACAAGGTGGTGAACTGGAAATTCAAGAAAGCCAAATAATGTCCCCCCCAGCAGTTTCTTACATCAAATTCCTCCCAGAATCCAGCCTTGGACGTCTCTTCAGATAGACTCTTCTTGTTCAGTTCCTGCACCCTATTCTCAATGTCAGCAGCATTCACCCTTGTAGCATAGTAAGGCTGAGAAAGGGAAAACACAAGCAGTTTGCATCAGAGAGAGAGAGAGAGGAACTGCTGGAGAGCAAAGTCTCCTCTCTGAGCTGTGGAGAAAAGGAGGAAAGGGACACAAAGCAGAAACAAACAGCAAGTCAGTCCCTCCAAAGGATCCCAAAACCAGGAAACTAGATTTACCTGCTTCAGGTACACAAAGGTGCCAGACATCTCTTCAATTCCAATCTTCTTGAAGTGCTCGACCAGATCCGCCAAGCTGTCAAACATTTCAGCACCTCCAACTGTGTAGCGTCCATTCTAAGTGAGGGAAGAGTGTGTAATGTCTCATCACATTCATAGAATCATGGAATGGTTTGGGTTGGAAGGGACCTTAAAAGTCATCTATTTCCAACCCCTCTGCCATGGGCAGGGAGCCTTCCACTAGCTGAGGTTACTCAGACCCCCATCCAGCCTGGCCTCAAACACTTACAGGGGTGGGATTACCCACAGCTTCCTGGGCAACCTTTTCCAGTGTCTCATCACCCTTACAGTAAAAAATGTCTTCCCGATATCTAATCTAAACCTGCCCTTTTTCAGTATGAAACCATTCCCCCTTGCCCCATCACTCCATGCCCTTGTGAAAAGTCCCTCTCCAGCTTACTCACAATCCCCCTTTACATTCTAGAAGGCTGCTGTAAGATCTCCTCAGAGCCTTCTCTTCATCAGGCTGAATAGTCTCAACTCTCTCAACCTGTCTTACAGACAAAGCTGATAATGCCCGGGGAAAAGGCAATGCTGGGGTACAAAGCCATAGGCACCAACCTGCACTATCTAGAAAAGCATTTCCTCTGGCAGGGAGATCAAATGCAAGTTTGCCCTGAGAACACAGAATTCATAGCATGGGAAACTGACTCGCACTCTCAGTGGATGGAAGCCCAGAGAAGGCATATTGCAGTCAAGTCTCATTTAGGTCAGCTGTTTTCTGTCCTGGAAATCTCATCCCACATGAAAGAAATAAGAGAATTTGTGACAGCCAGGTTAGTAACATCCATCAGACTAAGTGTGGAGGCCCTGCAGATATGCCCTCTTCCTCCTTCCAAGGACTTTTAACTCTTTTGACGAACTCATTATTAGGTTATGAATCCTGTGCTCTCTTTTCCCACAGACTCCTTATACCAGAGTCCTCAGTCACACTGACCCCTGCCTTCCCCTGTGTCTGAGTCCCCAGCCCTTGGTCATCAGGCTGGAGCAAGGACACAAGGGCCTTTCAATGGAGCAGCACTTTGATCCAAATTCAGAAACACTGCTGGTGGTAATTAAGCTGAAAGGGCACATGCTTTTGAGGACACGTGATCAGCAGAGACTGAATGACTTCTTCCACTCCTCCTTCCTTTGCTCTCCCACTGCTCACCTCACACATGATCTTGACGTGTGTGACTTTGAACCGAGTCCCAGAGGCACTGGTTGCCCCAGCTGGTGGAGCATCAGACCCAGGTTTAGGCTGGTCAGTGAGGACAGACAAGACAAAATCTCCAGGTTTGCTGAGGCTCTCACGCACCAAGAAGGTCCAAGGGGTGGCTTTGGCCTGGAGAAGTGACTCAGCTGCAGGGCCTGACAGATGCCCATGGTACCACCTAGGGAGAAACAAGAGGGTCAGGAGAGAGGTGGAGAAGCAGTAAGTGGATGGCCTTGAGCTGATGAGTGAATGACAGCAACACCAGGAAAAGGTGATGAAGGAAGGAAGAAAGGAAGGGGGAGACAGAGAGGAAGGAATGAGAGAAGGAAGGAAATCAAGGAAGGAGCAGGATCTTGGACAAAGCAGATGAGACAGAAAGTAGAGGGCTGGCAAGAAGAGGACAGGGCAAGGGATGAGATGGAGGCACAAGGGATTCAGGGACCAGAATGCTGGTACCAGAGGACACAGTGGGAAAGCACCATGTGTGATCCAGTTGTGTGACACACACAAGAACAGGTAAGCAATACTTCCTGGCTTGAAGACCAGTTGGAGGAGGGTAGTCCATGGGTTTCAGCACCTCCCAGTATTATTTGGATTCTAGCACTACTGCTGCAAGGGGTTCTGGAAACTCAAACACCAGGGAAACAAAAATACGCCCCCCACTGAGTCTCCCACCAGATTTAGCAGCACTCAGATGGTTGTGTTGAGATCAGATACATCAGAGAACCATTCCAGTGACTCCTCTTTCTGGAATTCAGTCACCTCTTTAATCAAAGGATAATTCCCATTCCCTGGGCGCATCACGCTGCCGCAATCAGCTTAGTCATGGATCAGCACCAAGAGCCACCTGGAACCCATTTGCTGCCCCTGGTATTTACACTGTTGTTGATCTGTGTCCTCACATGCAGATCCTGGAACACCCCCAGTTGCAGCCATGTGCTGGGCTCTGTGTTCAGGGGGTTTGCAGCATGACTGCTGTGCCAGCCAAAGGCCACAGTTCTGTTTTGTCCTCCTCCACTGGGGAAGAGCATTTCAAAAGCAGTTAGCTGTTGCATCAGGCTGACTTGCAATGTCCCCCCTGCTCCCTCTGACTACAGGTACCACAACAAGCACCAGCCACACTCCCTGTGTCACTCTGCACGCTGTCATCAAGGCCAGGC
This sequence comes from Pithys albifrons albifrons, assembly GCF_047495875.1. Classification (NCBI taxonomy): domain Eukaryota; kingdom Metazoa; phylum Chordata; class Aves; order Passeriformes; family Thamnophilidae; genus Pithys; species Pithys albifrons. The sequence continues at coordinate 87,092,033 of NC_092458.1, forward strand.
CAGTGTGTCAGGGCTGTGGGAACGGGTTTGCTGCCCATGGAGCAGATAACAGGGAAGGCCTACTGGTGAACTCCATACTGTTAGGGGGCCATCTGTTCCCAGGAACCAAAATGGAGTTCAGGAGGCCATGCCCCAGTAAGAAAAGCAGCTGGGGCATTCATTCACCCCTGGATCTGGTCAGAGATCTGGTCACATTCCACTACACAACATCTAAGAACCATTCTGACAGCAAGAGCTGGCATACAGTGGCCTTGGCAAGTAATTGCTGTTCATCCTTGCCCTAAGCACTGCAAGAAGTAGCTGGTGATCTTCATTGCATGGCAGTCACTAATTTCTGATCCTCATCCAAAGAAGTGTTCAGCTGCCATGTGCTCAAATGCCACCTGGGGATCAGTTGACCCCTCCTGCTCATCAGAGAGCTCTCTGGGCCTCCCCTCCACAGGTAGGATGGAGTTAATGGGTCCCATTCCCCCCTCCCCCCAGCACAGCCCAGCTCTTCAAAGCCACGTGATGGAAAATCACTTGGGGAGAGAGTGAGAGGAGCTTTCGTAATAGCCTGGGGGGGTGTGTGTGTTAAGTTTCCAACCGCAGAGAGGAAGGGAGGAAACTGCAGGGGCACAATGCAATGGCCTTGACTGGAGAGGACAGACAGCAGCAGACCTGGCCCCTCTGCAGCCTGACCCCAGAACAAGCTGGGGTGTACCCTGATGCTTCGCCCAGGGCATCTCTGCTCCCTGTCTCCAGGTGTCTGAGGAGGACCTGTCTGAGGAGGACTTGTCCACCCCAGAGCAGGGTGCAACGGCTCCCTGAGCTGCATCAAAGAGCCTGAAAGCAAAATGCAAGGGCAAAACCACCTGATTTGGTTTAGGAACTTAGTGTCAGAGACCTATGCAAAGCAGGGACAGGAAGGAGACTAAGCAGGCTAGGAATAGCAGGGAAACGTGGTCCTGCTCTCAGCGATGTGAGTCACCCAGGCCCAGAATAACCAAGGAGGTTTGGGGCAACACTGTGGGCTCCCACATAACATGTGACTCCACGGACTGCTGCAGACCCACACCTGACACCACAACCTTTGCTTTTAAGAACAGTGTAAAAATAGCAAAGGCATCCAGAAAACAAAAGTAAAAATAGAGCCCCATTAGGTCGCTGTGGTAGGTCAAGGTATGGCCAGCTATTCCTGGGGATGCTGCCTCCATGGACACATAGGAGGCTATGGGAGGCAGGTGACACTGTGCAGGATTTGCCCTGGAGATGCAGGCAGATCAGAAAGAAGGCCATGAAACACAGAAGTCTCACCACAGACACACTGGCTGCTTTGCTGTCCCCATACCTCTCTGTTGTGGGGTCGGAACAGTTGAGCGGGTATCGCAGGTCGATGATGGTTCCATCTTTGTCCTGCAGTGAGCCCTGTTGCTGTGTGTAGTACTCCACCAGTTCTGACAAGGTGGCAAACTTCTCCCCCCCATACAGGTCATAGAAATCCCCAGTATTTTGGATGCGGATGTGGGTTACCTGATCACCAACCCTGTGGAATAAAGCACAGAGCAGTTCAATGAGGCATTTGGAAAAGAGGCAGAAAGGGTTCTGCTCTACCTCCTGCCATGGAACCAGAGCAAACCATCCTCATGAAACATGACTGGAAAGAGAAGCTCCTTGCGCAACTTGAGGGAGGGTCTAGATGCTGGGAAGCTCAGGTGCTTTCACAGCTTGGAAAGAACTCAAAGGAATACAGACAGGATGAAGAATATGCAAGGATCTCAGCAATCTGTGCATGTAACACTGGGAAGAGAGAACTTGGCATCCAAATTACCTACCGGACTGAAAGAGAAAAATCTCCCTGATTCTTCCGACTGGGTCTGGCCAGAAAGCTCCCATGGACACCTCGTCCCTTCAGTAAGGCTTCAGCTTCCAGCCCACTCAGGTCACGGTGAAACCACCTAGCAGAGAAGATAAAAGCAAGACCAAGTGAATAAAAATGGCCAGACACTATTGTGGAGACCTGCAGGATGAAGAATAGTCCCTGGTCAGCATTCCTAGGTGTGAGCCAGAAGCAGCATCCCTTCTTACCTGATACCTCCCCCAGCCTACGGAAGCTTCCCATTAGAAATACAGCTTCCAGGGTGATCCCCACTCCGATTTGTCCTATTTCTCTGGTCCCTCTTCTTACACACACAGACTTCTTAGACCCTCTTACCTCACCATTGTGGAGGGTGAAGGAAGAGGGGTCCAAGTGGCTACCACCAAAGCAAGTCAAAAAACAGAGAAAAAATCAGTTCGTGCTGGCAAGAAATGGGAAGTCGGAGGTCTGTGCCGGAGCACCCAATGCAAAGCTGTTCCTGTGCCTCTTGGGAGCTGGCCATGTATCTTTCCTGGAGTCTACTGTCACTCCATTCAGACCCACTCCATCCACGCTTTTCTGGATAGGTGCCTTGCTCTGTGGCCCCTTGTGCAGTGCTCTTGGGCACTGGCAGGCACAAGCCCGTGCACAGCTGGGCACGCGCGGCTCCAGGAACAGGAAGCACTCTGAGACATAAACTCCCCAGCCCCAAGCTGCTTTGCACACACTTCTGCTTCTCCTTTTGTGTCTTTCCTCCCCATCCCCCCTGTTATTTTGGGGCTCCGGCCTTTTTGCACACTAGGGCTGACTCTGTGCATGCACCTTGGGCCCTGGCCATGCTCACAAAATTCAGTTCTGCACGTCCTCTGTTCCCTCTCTTCCCCAGAAGGCCAGTGAGCAACATGAATGGCACCCAGTATCCTACATGCTCTGTAGAAGCGAACCCAGAGCAGCAGACTGAGGTCCAGGTAGTGGTCCAAGCACAGCGATGCCTCCCTGAAACCAGCCTGCTGTGAGATGGCACTGACACAAGCAGTGGTAGCTCAAAAGGGATGGAATGGAGGGAGGTGGGAGTGAAGCTGTCCAGAAAGGCAGGCAGAGACCAGGACAAACTACAATGAGTCCACGCAGCACCAAGAGAGCTTAGCCAAGGACCTTTAAGATCCCAGCATGGCATACTGAGGCCAAAGCTGACAACCTGAACAACTAGGTATAAAGAAGGAAAATGAGCTATTGCAGTTACTTAACTGTTTCCAGCTACAGCCCCTGACTGCCTTGTCCGTAGCACCAGTTTCAACGTCTACAGGTCTCGTGAAAGACTGGGAGCTAAGCAGTGGCTTAAGAGGGCAATCCTGCAGCTGGCAAAGGAGGTGGACTTTTCCCTGGGCCAATTTCAGCTACCCTATGTGGTGGGGTGGTGCGGGCAGCAGGAACAGCAAGAGCCTTGCTCGTTTCAAGTACCAGCAGCTGCAGACTTCCCTCCACACCACCAGACTGGGAAATCCTGCAAAAAGCTGAACAGGCTGCTAACTACAACCTAGACAAAAACCCGTGGCCAAGACAGAAACTAACAACAAAGGGAAGTACAGAAGAGATGAGTGGGAAGCTAAACTTTATTGCTAGAAAGGCAACCCAGGCATCTACAATAGCTTCCTTTAAAATGCTTCTAGTTTCACACACACGATGAGCCAGGGTGCCATGAGCTGCAGGGATACAGCTGTTACTGACTTACAACTGATGTTAAAAAACAAGGAGACTTCAAAGACACAGAGACCTGTGGCTCAAGGGAACAACTTTTACACAAAGCGGTAGAAGCTGCCCCTGAAAGACTGTACCTAAATCAGAGATGGTCTAGCACTGGCACAGGAAAGTATTGTTTACAGGTAGGAAAGACATGGCAGGAACCTCTGGGCAGAAGTCCCAAAAGTGAATTCCTGATATCAAAAGAATATTAGATTATGTTGGCTCAATATGAAGCCAAGACAGACAAAAAAGTAAAACCTAGGCATCCCTACACCTTATAAACTGATTGAAGGAGAAAATCTGTGAGGAACTGAACATCAGCTGGACTTGGGAATGGGGAAAGAACAAGGTAGCAAAGAACCCAGATCAGAGTAGAAAGGGTGAATTAGTACTAAACCCATGTAACTCAGTATCTTCCAGCAGGACAACTCATAGGGTGCAGTGCAAGCCATGTCAGTATTTGTGTGGACTCACAAACACCATATCACATAATTTACAGGGTGAGTTTATGCTTCTGGTTGCTTTCAGCTCAGGAAAGGAATGGATGGGTGCACACAGCTGCCTTGGTGTCTTTGACCTGGTCCATCTAATTAAAAACTACCAGAGAGGAGCACTAAAATACTTTCTTAGTATAATTAGCAGGTCAAGAGATTTCAGCCAAGAGACTACTCTTACACTGTTGTTTGGCTTTCCATACAACACAGGTCTTGGAACCTCATCTTGTGAATCCCTCACGGAGCCAAGCCACAGCTAGTGCTAGAACAAATTTACAGGAGAAGATAAATGAAACAGCTGATTAAAAGACACCCACATCTGGACTATTGTAAAAAAAAAAAGACACTGAGAAATTGGGAAGAGTCCAGCATAAGGCCACAAAGGCAGTGAAGAACCTGGAACACAGCAGAGATGAAGAAAGCTGGGTTTATTCAGCTTGGAGAAAAGATGCTTAAGGAGGGATTTAGCAGCTGTATGAGACTACCTAAAAGGGACTTGGAGGGATTTAGAAATGATGAGTCAGATTCTTTTTTGCGGGGTCTGGAGACGTTTAGAAATGATGAGTCAGATTGTTCTTTGTGGGATGCAGCAAAAGGACAAGAGGCAACAGACATAACTTGCAGCAAGGGAAATCCTGAGTTGTCTATCAGAAAAAATTGCACACGTGCTCCCCCCCAAGGGCACTTCAGCACTTGCCACAATTCCCCAGAAAATGCTGGGGAACCTCCATTCTGGAAAATGTTCAGGACTCAGCTGAGAAAGGCCCTGAGAAACCTGACCTAGCTCTGCGGTGACCAGGGTGTTGGACTAGGCGATCCAGAAGTCAAAATGGTTATTAAAGAACAGAGGGAAACGTTAGTATAGAGTTTCTTTTCCCCTTGCACTTCCTAAGCCTCTATTTGCAGCTACTTCTAGAGTCAACAGTCAAATCTATAACAAATTAGCAAATTTTGCATCCTTTGGTAAGGAGTTTTACTGCTCACATACGGAAACATTCCCTCCTTTGACTTGCTTATAACATGCTCCCTGCCTCATTTTCATTAACATCTGTTGTTGTAAAGAAAGAAAATTCAGTGACTGATTCCTGTTCGCGCCCTCAAAGCTGCTCATGGTAACAGACCTGTAACATCTGTATCCATCCTCAGCTCTTTGCCAGGCTGAAGACTCCAGCCCTACTAAGGTGTTCTTTGTACAGAACTATTCCACACCTCTCATCATCTTTGCTGTCCCTCTCTGAGATGTTTCCAACTGTCGTGTCCTGTGTTGGAGATAAGTGTGAAGGTGGGCACAGAACTGTGGTGTTCAAGATGCTGCTGAGTCAGTGATGACTTCTGATGTTCACCACAATCAGGCATTAAGCTAACAATTGGGGGGTCTTACAAATATATGATCAAAGTTTCAGTCCAGAGAGGTTACAGTTAGTTCACAGTCATTGTTTTATATATAAATTTTTAACTATTTTTCGGCATGAACATTGTTTTATATAGGCCTGTGTGGAATTTCTATTGTTCTATTGCCCACTTGTTCACTATCATAAGGTCCTTCTGCAATTATTCACAGTCAACTCTCATCCTATTAGCCTGAATAACTTTCTACCATCACCCAATTTTCTCACCTCAACAAGCTGTATTCCCAGGTCACTTGGGAATATACTGAACAGCATATTTCAAGTTAAGCCTCTGTGATCTGGCCACGGATGACTTCCCTTTTCTGTAAAAATGTGATCTTCATTTCCACCTTCCCTTTCCTATTTTCTATTAATTCTTTACCCAAGAAAACCTTAATCTTTTTTTTTTTATGCCATGACTTCAACTTTATTTAAAAACTTTGATGAGAAAATCTTGTTAAATTCTTTCAACTGAAGGAAACTGTATTGGTCAGACCTGCCTTAACCAAAAGTTTGCTAAGTCCTTCAAAAAACTCCAGTTTTACAGGACAAGATTTGCCTTTACAAAAGCAGATGCTGACTCCTTCTTTAGTATCACATTGCTTTCTCTCTTATAATGTCTGCTCTCCTGCTCAGATGATGATTTTATTGTTCCATGTTTCCCTTGCATTTGGGGGATCTAATTTAGAGCCCTTTTTGAAAATCAGCATGGCATTCATTAGTTTTAATTCTCATCCCCGAGATGACTTCAGACAGGGGGTTTTGCTGTTCTGCACAGAACTACATTGTAGTTCAGTCCTTAGTGCAGAGTGAAGGCCATTTGGGCTTGGATAACAGACAGATGGACCATCAACCTGCGACTTGCCAAAGCCAGATGCTCTGTCAGGCTGTGGGACCCCAGGACAGCGCTGGACCAAATCCTTACCACACAGTAATGCTGGTGCGAATCCCATTTCCTGACACCCTGATGCTGCAGTCTCCAGAGCAGAGCACCCATTTGGACTGACTGAAAAAGTTTTATGTCCTCCTGTTCCATAAAAGGCTAGATAGGCTGTAGCAAATCAAGAAATAACCAGGATTTAAAAAGTCAGACAGCTGACCTCTCTCTGTGCAAAATACATTGAGAGATGCTGCAGTTGCAGGGTGGCAGAGGAACTGCAGTGGTCTGGGCATCACAAACCCTGCTTGCTCTTTATCAAAGTGAGACACAGCAACAGCAAGAGCAGTAACAATCTAAAACACCAGGAGCTCCAATTCTCTGGCTGCCCTGTAGCTTCTATTAGAAGATGGGTTTTTTTCCCTTCTATGCCTAATTCCTGGTGCCAGTATTTTTATTTTTCTCAACAACAGCTCTTGTTTTGTTGCCCTAACTAGCATTCACAGCACTCACCCACGGGATGGCATCAGGGTCTTGTCTCTCAGATCCCCACTGATGGAGGACTGACAGGAGCTGGTGGAGGAAGTACCACAGCCCTCAACCAAGGGGGTCCTACTAAAGAAAATAAAGCAAGATTGGAATTATCAAGACAGTATCTTGAGATGGATTTGGGAGAGAGATCAAAGATCTTGGCAGGGGAGGGGTGGTCTTGTACCCTCCCGACAGGGCTGGAGGTTCATGGCGGTGAGTGCCAGGGCTCTGGAGCAGCAGCTGGAAGTGCCTGTGGGCTGTGGCGCCTCCCGTGACTCACCTGTGTCTGATCTGCACAGGCAGAGTCCTGGACTCCGCCTGTTCCTAGGCAGACTGAGAAGAAGGTAGCTCCAGGTCAGGCAAACCTCAGGCCTCAAGCAGAAGGCTTAATTGTCACCATTTGCAAAGCGCTTCCTGGACTGCAGTTAATGAATAATCAGAGGGGTGGGGGAAGGCCAAGGCCAAGCTGGGAGAGGTAGATGGAGACGGAAGGTACCGACTGCTCTTCCTGCCTCCCATCCACTGAGCTCACGCCCTCCCTGGCCACATTCCTACGTGATTTGTAACTGAGGCACAGAAGCAGCTCTCTCACACCTGGCTTGCAGCTCCCTGCTCTCCCAGGCCTAGCTCCTTCCCCCCATCCCTGCCACCCTCCACAAACGCCTCACCTGATCCAAGGGCAATGGGCATGCCGGGCAGGAGGCTACAAACAGACATACCTGATATCCCTCCATCAGAATAGCACTGAAAACATGAAACGTCGCACTGGAGCAACGCTGCTCTACGAGGCTGACCCCTCTGCAGTCCCAAAAAACATGAGGTACGATTTTATGTTGTTTATGTTGTTGTAATCCCAGCTGCAGCCAAATGGGACAAGCCCAGCCCTCCTACGCTTTGCCACTCCCTTCTACAACTCTCTGCTGCCTTTTCCACTAGGAATGATGTGCTGGATTGCACACAGACAGAAAACAAGGCAGCTGCAGGCAGTGGGGGCAGGAATAGGCCAGCACCAACCCTGCTGGGGACAGGAGGCTCAGAGGCACTTACTTGATCGTGTTTAGTGACACATGACCTAGTATGTTTCAAACAACACATTTGTGAATGCTCACTCTTTAGGGCTTGCACCTCTAACTTTTATTTTAAAAAAAGCGCCTCTCTGATATCAAGACCTGGGGCTTCACACTAAGGCCCTGCACAGACCTCTCTGCAGGGCGGGGTGCATACTGAGTCTCCCGAAACAGCAGCACAGGTGCCATGAGGAGGTACTGCTGTCCCTGCCCCGGGGAGCAGCACCCGAGCCTGGGAGCACCGCTGAGCTCACGGTCATTCATACAACACGGGCGTTTCCAACACGTTTTATTCACGAGCAGACACACGAGCACACACGAAGCATCCCGGTCCTTCCAGGTCTGCGTCTCCCTTGTTCAAGTGCTCCATTCCCAGGGCTGACAGGACCTGCATCTTGGAAGGAGGGCACCAGCCGGGAGAGCTCCGCGGGCTCAGGAGGCGGCAACTCCGCCGGTCCCGGCCCCGTGCGGTGGCAGCGTCATGGGCGGCAGGAACATGGCCTTGAGCTTGCCCGACATGCTGGCGATCTCCGGGTCCTGCGACTCGTAGGACTTGATGAGCCGAGCGAACTTTAGGACCCCTGCAAGGAGAGGGGTGGGCAGGAGGCGTCGCTGCCCCGGCGGCGCGGAGCATCCCGCGCGCCGGGGAAACAACCCACCTTCGCCGTCGCTGCTGAAGCCGTAGGCCTTGATCACATCCTGCTGGATCTGGGTGGCCACGGGCAGCAGGAACTGCAGCATCTTTCCCATGTCATTGCAGGCGTTGTCCCGGGCCTCCTCCATGCGCTGCGCGTTCTCGGGAACCCCGAACGCCTTGATCACCTCGGCCAGCACCGCTGCGGGGACACGGGCATCACGGATACTCAGATACCAACGTGGGACACGGGCATCACGGGCACTCAAACACCAACGCGGAGCACGGGCATCACGGGCGCTCAGCCGCCCTCCCGCACGCACCCCCGGGGGGCACCGGCGCTCAGCCGCCCCGGAGATAAGCGCGGGAGGTACAGGGCTGGACGTGTATCAGTGAAAACATGGCCACGGAGCCGCGCACGCCTCTCCGGCACTCACCCTTCGCCTGCTCCGCGCTCAGCGCCGCCGTGGCCGGTGGCTGCGCGGAGGCCGCCATGGGCCGCGCCGGGGCGGCCGCGGCTCCGCTGCGGATCCCGGTCCCGCCCGGGGGTGCGCCCGTGCCAGCCTTTCCCGCGCCTGCGCCGCCCCGCCCCTCTCTGCCATTGCACCGCGATGGGAGCGGTTTCCCGCAAGCGCGGGAAACCTACTGGACAAATTCTAAAAGAGCTGTAATCACTGCAGAAAACACGCCCCTCGCGGGGCTCCGCTCCGGCCCGACCGGCCCTGCGGTGAGGGCGAGGCCTGGGGCAGCTCCCTTCGCTGGGTGTCTCCCCGCGGTCCCCCGGCCTCGCCACCCCCTCCCGCCCCTCACCGCGCCCGCCCTGGCGCCGCCGCCCCGGCGCCGCCGCCCCCGCCAAAGAGCCGCGCAGCGCCCGCCGCGCCGTATGCAAATCACCTGCTTCCCATTGGCCCCGCCGCGCACAAGCCCCGCCCACCGTCATTCCCGGTTCCCGGCCCTGCCCGGTTCTGTCCGGGAAAACTTGTGTTCCCGCCCGTCCCCTCATGGCCCCAGAGAAGAGAAATGAACACACTGGAGTCCCGTTTCTGGAAGGGTTTTTTTTGTCTGTTTTTTTTCCTTTTGTAAGAGCTTCATATATATATTTATATATATAAATTATTAGAATGTGTGTCGGTGCTCGGGAGTGCGTGGGGAACATTGTCTGGGTGTTGTTTTTTTCCATAGCTGGGTTGTTGGTTGGTTTTTCTTTTAATGGTTAAGTAAATATATATATATATATATGGGGACCAATCGAGAGATACAACTGTGAAATCAGAACACGCACGCGGGGGCAAGGGAGTCACAAGTTGCTACATAAACTGCCACGTCTAATAGGATGTGCATGAGTTAAAGTACATCAATTAGGATGGGAGAGGGAAAAAGGGGCCGCCACCCTCTTACAGACAGTCCCAGGACTCAAGTGTCGCTGCTCGGCCACGTCGCCTCTCTCCTTGGGGTTTAGAGGGGTCACGGGGTTGATTGCAGCCTACAGAATGGTCTCCTGGTGCTTTGCACCTCGTGGCCATGCCGGTTCCCGTCAGCCACGGGAAAGCACAGCCACCATCCTGCAAACAGTCCTGTGGTGCTTTGCACCCCGACCCTCCATAGGCAGGAACAGCCGCCTAGGAAGGGTCCTGTAACGCTTTGTTTGCTTCTGAAGGGATGCTGGAGAATGGGAAGCTGCTCTGGCTAATCTGAAAAAGTTCCATGTTGCTTTTGTATCGCTAAGCAGTATCTTACACCTAAAGAGGGGTAGGGATGTTGAGGAGGCATCTTGAAAAAAGGCTCTGTTGGGTTTGGAGTTCCTTCTTGGCTGCACCTCCTCTCCTCCTCACAGAAGTAGAAAAGGCAGCAGCTTCCTGTACATGAAGTCCTGCAATGCTCTGCACGTTTTATTTAACACAACTGTTCCCTCAAAACAAAGGATGGAGCTGCTGCCACCCTGAATTCACGTCAGTCTTTGTCTTTCTGAGCTCTGTGCAGTGCTGATTCTCTTTTCTTCAGAGCTCAGCTGAAATCACGTAACCGCCCTTTCATGTCCATTAGTGGTCTTTCAGTCCCTCCCCATTTTCTCTCCTCCACTTTCTGTTCCCAGGATGCCACCCTGTACTTTTTCTCCATCTTCTCTTGTAGTCTACTGCATTGTGGGATCAGGATGTGTCACTCTGCAGCTTCCCCTCCCCCAGAATTTGGTTGATTGATTGTTCCTCTTAAGAGAAAGACATGATGATGTCACATTGACAGCAGAAGTCCATTTAAAGGGGTTTGTCACTTTCCTTCTTCAGGTGGCTAGGACAAAAAAGAGGAACAAGGTGATTGTGAAAGGGGGAAAGAGTATGTACCATGTCCCCTGACTGTTAGTCTAGACCCACACAACACTGCTGGCTTGTAAAGTTTTGCAAATCCTTGAAGTAGGAGACACTATCAAAAAAGTACAATATTGCACCTCTCTCTTTCCCAATGTGCCTCCCCATGCACCTGTGAAAGCCTTGTATTGGCAAAAGCAACAAGCCTTTGTGAATGTTGTGTATTCTGGCAGGGGTACTGGTTACCCATAACTGCATTAGCATGTGTGAAACATGAAAACTTCTCTCCTCTCCCAGAGATGAGGAGCCAAGACCCCACACGACATTAGCCAGTGAATAGCCACCTGCCACGAATGACCCTCCTGGTGGCCAACCCACAGCTGTGCCCCACAGCAAGGCATCCCTGCTCCCAGGTGTGGGCTCAGGCAGAGCCACCCACCTCAGGGGGAACACCTCCCTGTGCCCACATCCTCTGCCCGGGCCAGGCTGGGCCTGGAAGTGTCCCTGTGAGAAGCAAGCAGGCCCACGCACCTGTAGTAATCCTCCTGCGTGGGGAGTGGCACACCGTGCAGAGGGTGATGGGCATGGAGCCACTGCTGCTGCTCCAGAGCCAGGCGCTGCAGCTCAGCCGACTGCGCGTGCATGGCCTGCAGCTGGTGTGCCGCTGACATGGGCGCGGAGAGGGAGCCCGGCAAGTCCCTGTAGGGTGCAGCTGCAGCCAAAGGTGAAACAAAGAACAAACAAGTTGATGATGGGAAAGATACTGAGGTGCTGGAGTGGGTCCAGAGCAGAGCAACAAGGCTGATGAAGGGAATGGAGCACAAGTCCTGTGGGGAGAGGCTGAGGTAGCTGGGGTTGTTTAGCCTGGAGAAGAGGAGGCTCAGAGGTGACCTCATCACTGTCTAGAACTACCTGAAGGGAAGTTCTAGACAGGTGGGAGTTGGTCTCTTCTCCCAGGCACTCAGCAGTAGGACAAGGGGGCACAGGCTCAAGCTCTGCCAGGGAAATTTAAGTTGGAGATCAGAAAAAAAATCTTTCCAGAGAGAGTAATCAGGCATTGGAATGGGCTGCCCAGAGAGGTGGTGGATTCCCCATCCCTGGAGGTTTTTCAACTGAGATTGGCCGTGGCACTGAGTGCCATGATCTGGTAAAGGAACTGGAGTTGGACCAAGGGTTGGACTTGATGATCTCGGAGGTCTTTTCCAACCCAAACAATTCTATGATTCTATGTAACATCCATGGCCCCACAGCTCAGTCAAGACTCTGCTGCACTCCCATTCCCAGCCCTGCCCACATAGAGAACCTGCCCACCCCCTGATGGTGAGGGCCTGTCCTGCACCATGCCAGAGTTCTGTTTAATGGACCTGTTTGGTCCTGTGACCCCTCAGGACATCCCTGCCCGCTGGAACTCTGCTGGTGCTATTTGGAGATCAGCAGTCGCTGTGAGCATGCTTACCAAAAAGCTGGTGGCGCAGCACTTCATTCTCATGAAGAGGGTGAGGCAGGAGAGGGTTGGGGATGGTTCCAGCTGGGTATGGTATCCGGGTGAGGTGTGATCCCGAGGCAAGTGGGTCAATAAGAGGGTGAACAGAGGCTGAGGCTGGGAAGAAAAGATAACACAAGATAATTGTCCTGTGCTTTGTACGAGGTAACACGAAGAAAGGTGCAAGGCCTCACAAAACAGACATGGAGAGGGAGAGTTGAAGAATGTTAGGGATGGAATGACTTCACAGCTAGACAACACAGTACCATGTCCTTCTGAGTGTTACTCTTTTTGCCTGCACTGAGTTTCATATGAACCAGTCTGGCAGAGCTCTGTCCCCACCCTTCTCAGGGGGAAGTACTGCTCCTTAGAAGTCAATTCTGCAAGGACCTGCTCTGCAATCAGGTCTGCACCCCATATCATGCTTATTTATCTGCCACCCTGTCAGTCATTCATGTGCATACTTATACTGGGTGCCTCCACTTCCAGTCTCATGCAGGACAAATGCTCTTTCCAGTGGTCTGGACTCACTGCCAGAGTGCAGGCTGGAGGTGCCCAGCTATGGAGAATGGGGGAATGGACATTCATTTGTACCTGGTGCCACCTCTGAGCAGTTGCGGCTGCTCAGAGCCAGTGTCCTGTCACTCTGTTACTGACTGCTCACAGTGCCTGAGCAGGCACAACACTTTTTTCCTATTATATTGTATTGTAGCTTGGCCTTTGCTTCCCTGAGATTTTCAACCCTAAACTTTTTACTTTCCTTTCCTGTAGGATGTGGAAATGGAAGGGATCACCACTGAATTCTGAAGGACACCTACAGCTCGTTCTCTTCTCCCATACTATCCCACTATCTGCAGCAAGAGCCAAGAGCTATTGAAGCAAACCTAAGAACCAACATTTAGTTAGCCCTAAGGACACTGTCCAAACTGTTCTAGCACAGCTTCCATTCCCTCTGCAGAGCCCACTGTGAGGGATGCAGCCCACAGCAGCCTCAGCCTGGCAGCCAGTGGGATCCCAGCACTTACACTGCATCCCCGAATGGAGATCCAGAACGAAAGGACATGGTGCAAACAATTCTGCTTGCCATTAAGCAGCAGTGTCAGTGCCTCTGGTGTGATGGGAGCAAGGGCAAGGAAGAATGACAACAATGTTGGGCTCTTCTGACTGAGTATCTGTGGTCTCAAGTCCAGTCTTGTTAGCTTTTGGGGAGGAGAGGAGGGCCAGAAGAATGGAGTGTAAGGATGGCACAGCAGGACGGAGATCAGGGCTTTGTGCAGGGCACCACCACCAGGCGGTCCTTACCTGCATGTATGGCATCCTGCTGGTGGAGATGGAGGTGGGAGTGGATGTGGGAATGCTGATGATGATGAGGTGTCACATTGAGCATCTGCAGCCGTGCCAGAGGGTCATTGCTGAGAGCAGCCACCCGCTCAGCATGCTGGCGTTCAGCTGCCAAGCGCTCAGCATAGGACATGTCGGGACGAAGGGTGGGGCCAGCTGCCAGCGCCAGCCTCTCCCGCTCCAAGTGGCCCAGCCCTGGGTGGAAGGGAAAAGCGGGATGAAGGCCAGGGGCTGTTTGCAGACTCAGCCCGCCGTGGCGTGGGAACGGATCCATGGCAGCAGCTGGCACGGCATGGAGCTGCTCCAACTCAGCTGGTTTGACTTCAAAGCCAGGCTTGAGACGTTCCCGCAGGTCCCGGTCCCTTAGGTCTCGTTCACGAGCTTCCCGCTCCCTCAGCTCTCGCTCCCGTGTCGCCGGATCACTGCTGTAGATGGCTGGAACGTTGTACCCCAGCAAGCCTGGGTCCACTGCACCCAATGGCACGTAGAAGGGGTGGTTGCGGTTGCTGGGGGACATGACGTGGGGCCGCGCATACTCGCTCAGGGTGCGCAGCGCCGGCGTGTCAGGGCCCAGGTACGGTGGAACAGTTGCCACAGCACTGCCCTGCTCGAAGGAGGGGCGGTGGGGAACCGGCCCCAGGGACGAGCACTCCACTGGACGGCCCTCTTGGGCCATCTTCTGCAAAAGAGCAGAGAGACCAGCTTCAGGATGCCAGCAGGGAGCGGCCAAGGGCGCCCTTGAGCATCCTGGGAGTGGGACCTCCAAACCTACCACACTCCTCTCCAGCTCTCGCTCCTTCTCCCGCTCCCTCTCCTTCTCTCGCTCTCGTTCTCGTTCACGCTCCTTCTCTTCACGCGCCTTCTGCTCAGCCTCTCGCCGCACTTTCTCCACCAAGTCTGCCCTTTTCTTGGCCAGCTTGGAGCCATCAAGGGGCACGAAGTACAGGTCTGTGCGGGAGCAGGAGTTGAAGCCACGGTCCAGGTGTTTGTTGAATCTGGGGGTGACATGTGAAGCTTGTCAGTGCTGAAGGGGCTGGAGAGCAGGGATGGGGACTGGGACAGGTACTGTGGGAAAAACACTGTGAGAAAGTGAAAAGCATCATGGAAAAGACAAGAAGGGTGCAGCTGCACCTCAGGCCTGGAGTGATTTCCTCTTCCCTGCCCCATATCTCCCGCCCCAGACTGCAGACACCCCCATGGCTGCCCCTCACCTGGCAGACTGGCTGGCATGGCTCGGCACATCCACCACTTTGGGGGGCGGCGAGGGGCTGCGAGCAGGAGGCACAGGGCTCTCAGGGGGCTCGTACTCCTCCGATGGCTCCTGCTTGATCTGCGCAGCGCTGAGGGGGAGCGGGGGCGGTGGGGGGGCTGGGGCAGCCATGCTCCCTGGCAAGGGTGGTGGGGCAGAAGGGGCAGGTGAAGGGGCTTTGTAGCCCCCTGTCACAGGGGAGGAGGCCACCCGGTATCCAGGAGGGGTGGCTGCCCGGAAAGGGGCAGCCGAGGAAGTGGGGGGTGAGCCTGGCTTGTAGGGGGCGGGGGTCTGGAAGGTGGGGACAGGGGAGGCCGCACGCTTCCCATATGGGGCCACAGCTGAGGGGGGCACTGGGGGTGAGACCGTCTTGTAGGGGGCAGCAGAGGGGGAGGCCATGGTGGCGATTACAGTGGAGAGGGTGGTGGCAGTGGAGGTGACCGGAGGGCCAGCGCCATGGGCAGGGGAGGGGGGTGGTGGAGGCGGGAAAGTGTAGGTGGCAGGACTCTGCCCCGGGGGGTGAGAGCACATGCCAGGGTAGCTTCCCTGGGAAGAGGTGGCAGAGGAGGATGAGGAAGAAGAGGAGGACGAGGAGGAGGAAGAGGGGGCTGCGGCCACAGTGGCCGAGGGAGCCTGGCTGTAGGCAGCCTGGCTGTGGGGAGGGTAGAGGCGCAGCCCATAGGTGGGATGGGAAGGGTGATGGCTGTTCGACTCCAGGCCATGGGGGTAACCCCCAGGGGGCTGGGGAGGAGCTGCAGATGCTGGGGGGACACCCCCACTGCTCCCGTGGCCGTGGTGGTGCTGCTGGGGTGGCTGCTGGTGATGGGGGGACTGTCCAGGGAAGGGGGTGGCAGGGTGGGAGCTGGCATTGCCCAAGGGGCGGCTGTAAGGGGGTGGCCCCTGGCTCCAGACAGGCTGTGAGGGCAGGGAGGGCTGGGTGTACTTGGGGGGCTGGCTGGAGACAGAGAGGCCACTGGGTGGGGGAAAGGAGTGCCCATAGGAAGCGCTGTAACTGGGCAGGGGCTGACCCGGGGAGGGCTGGGGGTACTGGGCCGAGGAGCTGGAGGGTGGCAGTGGCGGAGGGGCATAGGGATAGCGGGAGGGGGCCAGGGATGGTGCCTTGTCCTGCCCCATGCCATGGGGAGAGGGGAGGTGGCTGCTCAGGGCCTGCCCCACCATCCCCGGGGAGCTGGAAGCGGCCACGGCGTTGTTGAGGGGGCGCAGGGCTGGGGGGGGCGGGAGGTTGGCAGAGACATGGGGGAAGGAAGGGGCTGAAGCTGGGGGCACAACCGGAGGGTTGGCTGGGGGAGTTTTTTGGGGGGGCAGCCCCCCTCCTACTGACGCCAGTGAGATTGGGGTGGTGGGTGGTGGATTGTGCTTGGTGCTGAGGGGCTGCTCACGACCCCCTGGTGCTGGCAGCCCTCCCACTCCACTGGTAATTTTGGCCCCAACCTGGACCACATTAGCCGAGGGGTAAAGGGGAGTGTGGGAAGAGGAGGACGAGGAAGAGGAGGAAGAAGATGAGGAGGAGGAAGGGGTAGCAGAAGGGGCAGCAACAGCAGAGGAGGAGGAGGCAGATGTCTGTGGGGCTTGGGCCTGGAAAATGCGGGAGGCTTGGCCCTCCAGCTGGGAATGGTAACTTCCTGCGGAGGGTCCCTGGGGGTGCACCTCGCCTGGGAGCCCAAAGCTGGGCTCTGGTGGACGGGCCAGGCTGTCGGGAGGGGGAGCTACTGGTGGGCTCTGGGGGAAGAGCGGAGGGTGGTGATAGGAGTGAGACGGCCCCTGGGACAGCACAGAGGAGGAGTCAGAGTCATTCTCTACACTCCCGGGGCTGTATACACTGGGTGAGGTGCTCCTGTTATCCTGGTCAATGTCCCGTGGGTCACTGCTCATCTCATCATTGAAGCTGTGGCCATCAAGACTGTCAACATCGGATGGAGATGGAGGGCAGGGCAATTCCTGAAGTAGGAGGAAAGAGCAGAGAGGCATTAGAAGGCGTCCCAGACTACATAAGACACATTTCAAAGTCCCAGAGAACTTGCTTTCTGACCTTTTCTTGCCAGCTCCAGCACTAGAAAACCCCACAGAAGGAAGGAGACATTGTCTGCCAAGGAATAAATAGCACATCCTCCTGCCTCCCCTCCAGTGCTCTCAGGTACTTCTGAGTATCCCATGTTTAGTAACAACTGGTACCTTGTGTAAAGAGGCAGCGAGGGAAGGCAGGGAAGTGTTACAGGAAAAGTTCAGAGTGAACAGATATGAACAGCTCTTGCACCACCACCACCATCGGTGATGGGCTGTTGGCCAGGGTATGACATCACCAGGTAGCACAGAGAAGCACCCACCACAGTGGTCCCAGCACAGACCCCAGACCCAGAAATGCTCTTCTTGCCCCTGCAGAGCTCTCCCTGATTGAGGAGACCAGGAGACCGTCTCACTGTCCCACCCACTCCTTACCTCCAGGAGTTCCCTCTATACTTCCCAACCTCTGCTCCTCCCCACCACCTCTCACCTCAGGCAATGTGCATTGGTGATTAGGAAGTCATCCTGGGTAATTAACAAATGCCACTCTTGAGCCTCAGGGCTTACAAGAGAGGCTAAACTGAAAAAATATCACTGTTGAGCTGAACAATGTCCAGGTGGAGAAATTAAGAGGTGTAACCACAGTGGTTTAATTACAATGTCCTCAAAACATTAGCAAATCCCTCAGTCTTTGCAGGCCTTTAAGGCCAGTTCCCTGAACAGGCTAGCAGAAAATGGAGCAGTGCAAGACCATCCAACTACCAATCCAGACTGGTGCTGTTGGATTCTGGAAAAGTCCTGCCAGAACTCTGTGTGTGCATGAGCAGGTTTTGCATGACTGTCACCTGGAACCCACCACGACTTAACCACCTTCATTCCATGCTGCACTGGGGGATCAAAGAGGCTGACTGACCTAACCAGCAGCTGCAAATGGAGTCAAGCTCTTAAGCTGGGAAAGGCAGGGCACATCCCCAGCTCCAAGGGGACAGCAGTTCCCTGCAGACAAGGCAGAAGACACAGAGAGCCTCTGTCTGCTCAGTTGTCACTCCTGGTGGCATTTTTGTAACACGCAGATTCCATTTAGGCTCAAAGAGCTGCAGTGCAAAACCAAGGTGCCAGGGCTCCCAAGCCTTTGTCTTGGACTTGGGACATGCTTGCAACCACAGCAGGGAGAACTCACCTCAGTTTTGGGTTTTTTGGGAGCATTGGTGTCCTCTCCTTCACTCTCTGAGATCTCTTCTGTTCGACCCTGTTTGCTGCTCTTGGGGGTGCAGGATTCCTCCACGCGGCCTTTCTGCAAGGGAGAGAAGGATAACAGGGAGGTAGGAGGGTCACGGGAAAATTCCCCAACCTGCCAGGCCTTCACAGAATGCAGCTGCTGAGACACAGCCACCACGGCACATGTGTTGATGACACTGGCAGAGCAACAAGGAGCCAGGATATGACAAAAATGAGAACTAAAAGGGGCTGGTGGGACCAAAAGCAGTTCTTAGGAGATGGCAGGAAGCGCAAGATGGTGAGGAGAGCGCACAGAGGGATCCTGCCCATTTCAGGGAGCTAACCTAGCATGGGTTCCTTGGTGGATCCCTTCTGGTCTGTGTCCCTGGATCCTCAAATGGATCCCACCCAGTATGGGCAGTCCTTGGCCACCCCACACTTGGATGCTAGCTTATACCTTTGCTGCTTGTCGGGATTTCTCAGCCTTGCCATCACTGCTGGAGGTGCTGACGCCGCCGGGCGAAGCTCGACCCCGTGACCTGAGCTCCTCTCGGGGCCCTGGAGTCTCTTTCTTCCGTCCACTCCGCATTGACATCTAGCAGAGGGATCACTGTATCAGTCTTGCTTTGCTTCTCCCTCCACACCTGACCCATCCCCGGCATCCCAAAGCCTCTGAACCCCCGGCACTCTACTATGCCAAACTCATGCCCACCAGATTTGCTGGACCCTCAGTCCCAACCCACAGCTCCAGCTTGATTCTCACATCCCACACCCCTCTCCCATCTCACGTACTGAGTCCTTGTTCTGTCGTGTCTTCATTCTTTTGGGTGTGGGACCCCCATTCTCCTTGGACCGGTTTGATGAAAACATAAATTTTTGTCACTCCGTACCCCTCCGGCTGTTCCCGAGGAGACGGAGATGGGTAGTTGTTCCGGTAAGGGAGGCTTGCACCAGCCACACAACAAGATCCTGCTGAATCCTGAAAGGCAGACAAGCAGATGAGAGAAAGACCGAGTGGACTGTAAAACATACTTTTGTTTTACAAAACAAAAAGTATGTTATTTTGCTATAGAATATGACAAAATTAGTATTGTTTCTCTATTTAAAGACACAAGAACATTGACCTAGAACGCAATAAACTTTCCCACCAGTGGGGGAAAGGATTTGCCCACCTCCATACCTGACTTGCAGTTTCTAGGAGTGATACCCATACAATGAGAAGTATTCCTTTTTAATGGCTTCAAACTGAGAGAAGGCAGGTTTAGATTAGATCTTAAGAAGAAACTCTTTACTATGAGGGTGGTGAGACACTGGAACAGGTTGCCCAGAGAAGCTGTGGATGCCCCATCCCTGGAAGTGTTCAAGGTCAGGCTGGATGGGGCTTTGAGCAACCTGGTCTAATGGAAGGTGTCCCTGCCTGTGAAGGGGGGCTGGAACTAAATGATCCTTAAGGTCCCTTTCAACCCAAACCATTCCATAATTTTCTGATTCTCTGATTCAGGGCCCAACAACATTACTTTGGAGGCAGCACAGAGGAATGGCTATCACGATATTGACTGTCTTCTGAAATAATTTTCATGTTTTTGTTTCTTTAGAAAAAGTAACATGAAAGTGCTTTAATATGCTCCTCATGATGATTTGCTGACTTCTTAAGTTCTTCTTTGCACCTGTCAGTGCAGTAAGTTACCTGATCATGCACTATCATTCACCAGCCCTATGTCATGAGCCCCCACTGGCCTTTGCTGGACTCTTGGTCAGGCTGGTCCATGACCAAGGTACACAAAGAGGTGCAAGAAAATGCATTCAGCTTTGATTTTGTATGACGCAAACAGAACTGGCTCTGTTTAGCCTGGAGTGCCTGCCAAGGTCTCCTTCTCCATACACTGATGTTTTCTCAGTTAAGAGTTGCGCCTAGAGATGCAGAGTACATCCTCACATTCTGCAGCAGCAGGAAGACTTCTGAGAACCCTCTGAACCAATTTACAGCTTTGTGCCACGTCCAAAAGCACTGCAGATATTTAACACCGTTATACCACACAGTTCCTGCTTTAGACTATGAAAGAACCATGATGGTGTCAGCCTGGGAACTGGACTGAAATGATTTGAGGATCATTCGAGGATTCCTGGAGCAAGTTTGCTTGACTCCACCAAGACTAAGATCTTTTGCATTGCACTGCACAGATGTAACCAGACTGTATCATTCCCCAGCCTGACATTCAAGCTCCTATACTCAGACTCTGGAATGGACAATCTGTAAGACAAGGGAATGTGTCCTGTTGATGATACATCAGGAGAAGAGCCACATCTACTGGGTTATAATGTCTGACCTGGAAGCACAGAGAAGAATTGTGACTAGGAAGACTACAGATTTGGGACTCTTGAAGGCCATCCTAGACCCGGAAAGACCAGCTTCCAGCCAAGCCGTGCTGGAGCAATCTGGATGCACTTCCATTTCTCTGAGAAGGGAGCCGAAACCTCAGAGTTTTCAGACAGATTAGAGCAAAAGCACCAGACAGAACTCTCAGACCTCCTGTACCACTCTGCTGCTGGACTGTGTGGCCCCAAGGTCACTGCTTTGCACTGCCTTCATCTCCCTGCCCATGAAAAGGGAGTAATGACACCAGCCTGTCTCTCCTGGGGCTCTACATCTTCCCTGACCAACACTTAGAGAAACCCATCTGGAAGGTACTTAGGAAGAGCAGGGGATTGTTTGTTTTAATTCTATTAATATTTTATTTGACCCTCATCTCAAAAGCCACAGGGGACTCATCCAGCATTAATTCTCACACACATCAATTCATTAACTGAGACCTCTTCTTTAATAGAAAAATAGCTGATGATGGTTTATAACTGACCTAATGGAGGCAGAACCTGCTCCCCCATCCCTACCAGCTGACTTGTTTTACAGCTTTACATTTCTGTCATGCTTTGGCCTTTGGTGGCTAACTCAGTCAGTTACCTTGGTGCTAGTCCAGATAAGCATTTAAAATTATTTCTTACATGAAACAGATGTTTTAAGTAAGGCAATCCTAATTCAGTTCAACTTTGACACACCATGGTGGCAACCTACAGGTATTAGCTCAGCTCTGAAGGCACAGCAGGAGCAACAGCTCACTGCCAATATGTCATTGCTCTCTGCATTCCACAGGGATGCCACCCACACTTCCCACACCAAAGAGCCCAACCTGGTTGTGCAGTGCACAGGTCTCACTTCAGCTTTTCAGTAACCCTGTAAAGACAATTACCATCTTCTACCCAGAGAAGTCAGTCACAAAAATAACATGCAGCCAACTACAGATCGAAATTTCCCTTTTTAAGAGAGATACCCATTTGGTACTCATGTCAACCGCTGCATATGCAATACCAAACAAAGCCAGAAACAAATAAGGGCCTTTAGGAGACATAATCAACCACTGACTGAGGCAGAAGCTTCTGTCACTTATAGAGTTTTCCTAAAGTATGTAAGAGAATTGACACACACATTATTAGGCTCAGTAGAGTAATTGTTATGGCCAGGTGAGAGGATCATAACACTGCTTTCTAATTTTAACATCTGTGAAACAAAAGCTTGCAATGTGAGCCTTGACAATTAGCAAAGTTACACCTAACATCCCACCACTGAAAGTCCCTGCAAATGTCTCTGAAGGGTTCTTAGGGCCCTGTGGTTGTGGTAACAAGGTGTCACATGTGGCAGGGTTGGTGTCAAAGGATTAACCTTTCCCTGGCCCTGTGAAGCCTGTTACAGGTTTGACTGAGTTAGGAAGCATTGCAAATTGCTATTTTCTGTTTGCATTTCATACAACCCAGCCTGGCTTGGCTTACTGCCCAAACCCCTCCATATTCTCATGTAAGCCCTGGTGCAGTCTCTTGCGAGCAGCACACACTCAACAGGCATCCCCCATGTGGGATTCAAAATGGATCCTGCTCCTCCTCCCCAGCTACAAATAATTCTCCTTGCCAAAGCTGGACTGTCCTGCACAGATAGCCAGGCGCTCATGAGCCCCACTTTTCCTACTGAGGGACACAGATAATCTCTTTCCTTCCCAGGCTGTAGTGTGGAGCAATTATCACAGGTAACTAAACTAGAATCAAGTCCACCTCAAATGAGGGGCACTCAGGTTTTACCTCTCTTAGAAAGCCAATGTTTGTCCTTGAGTGGGCTGGAGAAAACAAACTCTCCTAGACAGCAAAAGAAGCAGAGGAAATGGGAACTAATGTCCAGCTAGTCCTCCCTGGGGCCACTGCCAGGAAAAGGGAGAGTTGAAGGCTCCCAGGACCCACGTCACTTAAGAAAAAAGGCTAACACTGTAATTACCACAGCAGTCTCTCGAGCTAGCAGACATTTAAGGCCTGATCCAGTCCTCACTGAGACTAGCTGCTGGTACTCCATTGTCAATAGTCACCACAGTCCCTTCCCCTGCATTTGTAGTACTCCTCTCTTGGGGAAAAAATCCAGCCACCTGCTTGGTTTTATTATTTGATGCTTTTGATCTTCTCTGACTGTAACATCCCAGTAATCTCACGTGGATTCAGACCTGGCCCAAGCAAATGGGGAGGTGCACTGGCAGAACATGACTACGGTATGAGACACAGGAGCCCATCCTGAGCTAGTCAGTGATAGTTTGGGGATGGAAAGTTACAGCAGTGATGGAGCCTCCTCTCTCACCATGGCACTGCACAGCATTCCACATACCAGTTGGTACTGGATTTGAAGGTACCAAGGTACATGGTTGGATCGTTCAGTCTCAAAGAAGAAATTAATTGAAAACTTTGCCACCCATGCCACAAATGCTGCAAAAGAAAGGGCAATTTGACAGCAATCTGTACTTTTACACAAAATGGGACAGTGTTTGTTCTCTGGTCCTAGGGGTGATTAGCATTACACAGCTTATACCCAGATGGAAAAATTCTCCAGCCCCTCAAAAGGGGACAGATACATCTAACCCAGCCACAGGCAACTGGTGTGCTCCTGTGCTAACTTCTAAGCCACACTCAGGCATCATCTGGGAGAACACTCACTGGCACAGGCCAAAGGCTGTACCAGGAACACCATCCTAATGGACAGACAGTGCTGTGCTCTGCCAGGCTGGGGCCTGATTATTTTGCTGTTACAGACATAGCCATCTTCCACTAGGTGCTAGTCCATGGGAAGTAAGTTTGGAGTAAGAAGTCAGTAGAGTGCCTGCTTTAGTCTAAGTACAGAGGTTCTGAAGTTCAAACCTCTTGTTTTCTTCAGCTCAGAACCATCTAAAATACACGATGACTACTCTTTAAGCCATTTTTTAAAATATAGGAACCACATCCAAAATCTTACATGAAATCAAAGGCATTCAGTACACAAAGGCAGGGACTCAGATGGAGATGTAAGAGTTAAACTGAGTCTGCTTCTCTGCAATTCAATAGCTCTGTGCTCCCATACTGGTTTTTCTCTTTCCCCTCCTGCAACAGGATGGGTTAGCACTGAAGGGAGGAATCAGGGGGACAAAATGAACACAGCTGCTTTCTAACACACTGCAGATGCTAAAAAGTGTCCTGAAAATAAGTTGGGATGATAACCAATGATCCCTCTTGAAAGATCACTCAGAAGGGAGTGCCCACCAGAGCAGTATAGTCAGATGCACCATGGATGGAAGGTCAGAATTGGATATATATATATAGATATATATAGGTATATAGAAATCTATATAGATATATATATACACACATATATATAGACATATACATATATACATATATGTGTGTATGTATGTATGTATATATGTATATGACTGTCCAGTGAATGATGGCCCCAGGCATTTTTAATTCCTATCTCAATTTCCCTCATTTTATAACATGAAGTGGAAATTTCCAGAAATGTAATCAGGTTAACAACTGAGCAGTACCTTGAGAACACTAAGTTTTGTCCAAAATACTGCAACCAGACAACCTGAAGCACAGCATTTCCCAATGGCGAATTATATGATTTCATGCTTGAACCCTGGTATTTTACTACAGGGCATAGTAGAGAAAGGGAGGAAAAGAAGAGGAAGGGCACCATATTCAGCACTGGACAGCAATGAATGAACAGGTCAGTGTTCAGGTCACATGTCAGAGTCTTTTGATATGTACCTGGAGTGTGACATTATTGTAGAAGGGAAAATGATTCTGTGAGCAAAGGAATTAGGATGTCAAAATGGTTGAATACCAAAATGGTAAACATTTGATGCTAATATTATCTTGGTGTGAATATTCCCATGACTGGCAAATCTTTTTTATTCAGTAAATCTTGTTAAGAATAAATGTTATTTATGTGACTTCAAATGAAAGGTAGTTTTGAAACAAAGGCAATTTTCCATCTCCTACAAAGTAACTACAATGCTGGGTGGATGCAGGGGCTGTGAGCTCAGGCTGGAGGGTGGATGAATCAAGGAGTAAGACTGTAAACCTGGGCAAATAATCATGTGCAGTTAAAACACTGACCTACCAGTGGATGAAGTTTAACTCCATCCTTCCTGCAATACTAATTTGAAGCTGGAGGATCTCAGGTGACTGAAAAACTCACACGCCCAGACTGCTGTGAGCAGCTTTCTCCCCCTGCTCATCCACTTCCTGCAGGTCACTCCTGCACCACTGCACAGAGACAGCCCAGGATCAGAGCACAGTCCCCTCCCACAGGGCCTGTGACAGCAGCATCCATCCACCAGCTGCCACTGAACATGGGCAGGAAGGGCTGAGACCTGCCCTGCTAGGGACACTTGGCAGCACAGTGTCACCTGGCAAACTCAGACAGAAATGCCTGAAACACAACTGAAAACTGAGATTGCTGCTCAGAGGTCAAAATATAAATCCAATATAAAACTGGTAACTGTTGTCAATTTTTATTATTTGCTACAAAGGAACTGATTTCATACTGGCAATGTACTGGAATTTATTTGGATTCTTCTGTCTTCAGAATATGGCATAGGATGGATCACTATGAAATGGGTTAAAATAAATTTAAACAATAAATGTAAATGTATGGGTTCAGAAATACCATTCTGTGCCAGAAGGCAAATAACATACCCTTTAATATACAAACTGAATGGACTATCTTGATCTAGATCTATCTACGTATATAAGAGCAGATTAACGATCCCATTGAAGAGATCAGGTTTGAGACCCCTTGAGGAAACTGAACATGCACAAGTCTGTGGGACACAGTGAGTTGAATCCCAGGGTCTTGAGGGAATTGGCTGACATAGTTGCTAAACTATCCTCCTGATATTTGAAACACCACGGCACAGTCAGGCAAAATCCCCAGTGACTGGAGAAAAGGCAATATTGCACCCATTTCTAAAAAGAGTAATAAGGAGGATCCTGGGAACTACCACCCAGTCAGCCTCACCTCTGTGCCTGGCAAGAACACGGAGCAGATCCTCCTGGAATACATGTCAAACCACATGGAAGACACAGAGGTGATTAGAGAGAGCAGCCATGGCTCCACCAAGGGCAAGTTGTGACTGACAAACCAAGTGGCCTTCTAGGATGGGATTACCACATCAGTGGACAAGGGAAGAGATACAGATGTCATCTACCTGGACTTTTGCTAGGCCTTTGACATGGTCCACCACAACATTCCGGCCACTAAATTGCAAAGATACGGGTTTGAGAGATAAAGAATTGGATAGAGGACCACGCCCAAAGAGTTAGTCAACAGTTCAATGCCAAAGTTGAAACCAGTAATGAATGGTGTCCTCAAGGCTCCATACTGGGACCAATACTATTTAATCCCTTCATCAGTAATACAGACAGGGGGATCAAGTGCACCTTCTGCAAGTTTGCAGGAGACACCAAGTCAAGTGGTTGATACGCTGGAGGGAAGGGATGCCACCCAGAAGGACCTTGACAGGCTTGAGTGGAACCATGAGAAACTCATGAAATTCAACAAGGTCAAGTGCAAGGACCTGCACATGGGTCAGGACAATCACCAGATCAGTTTCAGGCTGGGGAATGAAGGGACTGAGAGCAGTCTGTGGTAAAGATCTTGTGGATACTGGTGGACAAAAAACTGGGCATGAGCTGGCAATGTGTGGTCTCAAGCTACCCCAGGGAGGTTCAGATTGGACATCAGGAAGAATTTCTTCATTGAAAGGGTAGTTAAGCATTGGAAAGGGCTCCCCAGGCTAGTGGTAGAATCACCATCCCTAGAAGTGTTCAAGAAATAAGTGGATGTGGCACTCAGTGCCATGGTGTGTGGTCAAAGGTTGGACTTGATCTTGTGGGTATTTTCCAACCTTCATGAATCCAGGATTCTGTGATTCTAACTATATAAAGGGAACTTAAGAAAGATGGAGAGAGCCTGCAGTGACAGGACAAGGGGCAATGGTTTGAAAGAAGGCAGGAGTAAATTGGACATAAGGAAAAAAATCTTTACTATGAGGGTGGTGAAACACTGGCACAGATTGCTCAGAGAGGTTGTGGATGTCCCATCCCTGGAAGTGCTCAAGGCCAGGTTGGATGGGGCTTTGAGCAACCTGGTCTAGTGAAAGGCAGGGGGGTTGCTCATGGCAGGGGGTTTGGAACAAGATGGTCTTTAAGACCGTTTCCAACCCACACCAGTCTATGATTCTGTACTTAACACCTCCCATGTGGAAAAAAGACTCATTCTGAGCCAACAGCTTCAATACTTTTCTTATATGTAGTTGTTGACAAATTCAGTTGTCAAGCTACCTAGGTGCTTCTTCTCTGCAGTAAAATAATAAATAAAAATTAAAATGCTCACACTTCAGGAAGGGGTGCCAAATAAGAGTACTAAAAATAAGAGTGCAGAGTGCTGGCATTCTTAGGATATAAAACCAGTTTACATTTTACTAAGCCTATATTAATATTTTGTTCTGTTAATTCCGCATAGCCATGAGGAGCAAGAATGTTATTTTGAGTATTAAAGCTCTAATTCTGGAACCTCCATTCAAATAAAAATGTATCCGGAGCAAAAAAAATTCTGATGAGCAGAGTGAAAATAAAAACAGAGCTAAAGCAAGGTAATAAACAACAAAAATATTCATGCTATTAAGCTATTTTAACAATGGCTTAATTTATAACATGGAAGATGATATTAATTTTTGCAGAAGCAACTGAAAATCAAGTTTGATTCACTAAATGAAGGTTAGATGTACTAAAGAAGGTTACATTAATCGTAAAACAATTCCTGAGGGCACAGTAAAATTACTTTTAAGTATGTAACAGATTTACTTAAAAATCTCCTAAGAATCATTCTGTCTCCCCAGAGGAGGGTCTCCAGATCTCTTGGAGACACAGCCTGGCAGAGCCCAGTGGAGGATCAGAAAACACACTGGGCTCTTCCCTCTGCAAGTGGGATGGAGGCCTATGGATGTGTGATGCAGAGGAACAACACACCACACTCTCCACACTAACTATTTTAAGAAGGGGAACATCTTCTGTATTTGCAATGCCTGAGCACACCTTTCTTGTGGAGCTGTCAGGGATGAAGGGTCTGCTGTAATACTTCACGCCCCTCTTTTGATACACAGAATTTGCCAAGAATGCAAAGTGAATTACTCAAAGACAACACAGGCTGGTTTCCAAGAGACCCAAAGGAGGATGTCATATGGAAGAGACACCTGAATGTCTCCGCTCCAAACTCCTGCTCACAGCTGGGCTGACCCCAAATTTAGATGGCTCAGGGACTTGTCCAGGCAAGTTCTGAACATCTTGAAGAGTGAAGCTGACCTGGGAGACCCATTCCAGTGCTGAACACACCCATTACCAGTTGTAGTTTCCCTGTTGCTACTTGTGACAGTGACTCCACATA
The DNA here is from genome assembly GCF_047495875.1 of Pithys albifrons albifrons. Taxonomy (NCBI): domain Eukaryota; kingdom Metazoa; phylum Chordata; class Aves; order Passeriformes; family Thamnophilidae; genus Pithys; species Pithys albifrons. Next base: position 87,120,010 of record NC_092458.1, read on the forward strand.
CCACAGCTTCTCACTGTCAGCACATGGAAGTTACCCACCAATCGAGCCATCGTGGTTCCAGACTGCTGCTGAAAGCCTTTACTGGGAAAGACTGCTGGAAACTTTGCAGCTGCAGGACACATGCAAGACCATGGGAAACCAGAAGCTGAATCCAAAATCAGGGTGGACACACCAACCTTCCCTCCCTTCCCTAAGAGAGCAGTGAACAGCAAGAATGGTCAGCCCCTCCTGCCAAGCCCCGTACTGTTCTGAAGGTGGCCAGAGGAAGGCCTGGGCAAGGACACGACTGCTCAGAGCCCTCAGTCTCAGGCAAAGCAGTCACTGTAGACCAGAACTGCAGAGAAGCTGCATAGCTGGAAAGATCAAACTCTGCACACAGATTTGAATGAAGTGCTAAAGAATCAGGCTAGGTGGATCCTCACAGTGATCAGTGTCCTGCCTTCCAGCAGCATTAAGAGACATTGTCTATATCACAGACAATCACCATTTAAAGAGAACTTAAGAGAACAAAATATAAAGAAGCAAAACCAGGGTGGATATAGAAAAAAAAAAAAGAAAGGGAAGCCAATGTGGCTGGTGAAAATAAATTATTGACGGTAATAGCAAGGATAAGAACTAACTGAGGAGAACTGCAGAAGGGCTTTCCAAGAGGAGTGATAGGGTTATTAAAAGGCATGTGAATTTCCATCTAGATAAATATAAAGTAATGCACACAGAAAAAAAAACAGCTCCATCTTCACATATAAAATGACAGACTCTGAGCTGACCAGTGCAACTCAAGAGTGATACCTGAGGATAAAAGAGGCAGATCCATGAAAATGGTACCTTGGCATCCAGCAGCCATCAAGAAAGTGAACCTCGCACCAGAAATCCCTGAGGAAGGAACCAAAAACAAAACAGAGAACATCTTTATGACCTTGCACAAACCTATGGCTTTCCCACATCTTGAAATGTGTGTGCAGTTCTGCTCCTTCCACAGGATCTAGAAAGGGCAGTGAAGAGGCATAACTAAGTGGGTTGGACATCTCTGTCCAGAGAAAAGGGTATTAAAGTCAGGATGCGACTGGGGACTGTAGAACCATATATGAAAAGGAAGGGTTGGGTAGGAAATAATTTTTGACAGTTTTTTCCATACAAAAACTGATGACCATCAAATAACACTATAAAGAAACAAGTTCAAAACCAACTAAAAAGAGAGAGTAGTTCTTGAAATGTGCGGCTGCAGAATTTCTGGTCAAAGGACACTATTGGTGCTAGAAGTTTGTATGAATTTGACAGGAGACTGAAGAGTTTCTTTCAAGAGAAAACAATGTGCCCCTTCTGGGTAGACAGAAACCACATCTGGCTATGGCAGGTCCGTCACTGAAAAGAGCTGGAAGCTGTAGGAGTATCAGAGGAAAACAGAACATAAGCTTGCCTTAACTGACTTCTCTTTCCTAGAAGATTTGGTAGTGACCATTGCTGGAGCAGCAGACTCTGGACTAGATGGACCCAGCAGAGTCACTGGCATGTTTTTAACAAGTTCAATTGTACAAAGTGTTGAAGAGAAGAGACAAGCATATATGCTGTAAGAACTCCTGTGCATCCACAGGGACTACTGAAGAGAGACATTTAGTAATTACAGGATAGCTGTGGGCACCACTGTTACTTGAAAGGTACCAGGGAAGGTATTAACAAGAAATGAGAAAAGGCATTAATGCCACTGTATTGCGGACGGGTCCAAAGGAGATCGCAACACACCAATGTGGTGTTCAGGTAAATCCCAACTTTATTCAAATTAGACAACATTTATAACCTGAGATAACTCCGCCCCGGGCACAGCACATCTGACTCCATTGGCTAAGGTAAGAATCATGTACTTATAAGGTAAAGTCCAAAGCTTCTTCCAGGTGAGATTGTTGGGCTTGTTGTTGTTTGCCCTCTGAGGCAGGTGTCACGTGGTTCCTCTGGACCCATTGGAATTAGTGGGCGGCAACACCACTGGACACTGCACTTGGGTCACAACAACCCTGTGCAACACTACAGGTTTTAAGGAGGTCAGTGTCATCCTGGACTGCATCAGCAACAGTGTGGTCAGCAGGACCAGACCAGGGCTGATATCCTGTACTGGGCAGTGATGAGGCCACACCTTGAATCTTGTGTTCAGTTTTGGGCCCCTCACTACAAGAAAGACACTGAGGTGCTATAGCAAGTCCAGAGAAGGAAAACAGAGGTGGGGAAGGGTATGGAGCACAAGTCCTATTAGTAGCAGCTGAGGGAGCTGGGGTTGTTCAGCCTGGAGAAAAGGATGCTCAAGGGAGACCTCATCACCCTCTACAGCTACTCAAAAGGAGGCTGTAGCCAGGTGGGTGTCAGCTTCTTCTCCAAGACAACAAGCAATAGGACAAGACAAAATGATCTCAAGTTGCAACCAGGAAAGGTTTATATTGGATATAAGGAAAAATTTCTTCACTGAAAGTGTTGTTAAGCATTGGGATAGGCTTCCCAAAAAAGTGATGGAGTCACCATTTCTGAGGCTGTGCAAGGGAGGCACTTAAGGACATGGTTTAGTGGTGGACTTGACAGTATTAGTTTAATGGCTGGATTTGATGATCTTGGGAGTCTATTCCAACCTAAACAATTCTATGCATTTGGTGCCACTGATCCAGGGGGCACCCTTTTTAAAGTCACTGTTTCTAGAGATTTATGACTGACAGCAAAGATAACACAAGAGCCACATGTGCCAAGAGCAAGGATGGACAGGATGGACAGACAGATGCAGAATGAAAGGAGTGAACTGCAGACAGGGAGATGGGCACAGGAACAATCGTACAGAAGACCTGAGACTCTGATAAACTTTGAGTCACTCCTGGGCTTGGGATCCCACAGCTTTTCCGTATTTCCTTAGTCTACAGAACTGGCCAAGTGGGATGATCCTGTCCTCTCCTCTAGGGCTGAAGAAGGGAAACTCAATGGTATGACCAGGATGATTTATATTAGAAGAGATTGCTGGAATTCCTCAAATCCCCTGTTCACAGTAAACTGCAAAGCTAGATGAGGTTGTCATGAGCCTCTCAGCAAATTCAGAGTGTCCAGCCTCCCTGGAAACCTGTACCTGTGCTGAACCATCTTGGGAGGAAGGAGAGGTTTTGGTCCTTGTGATTTTATGAAATCAGAAAACAGATGTAATTGAGATATTCCTGGTCATGATACGACGAAGGATTAAAAGTTACAAGTACTCAAAATCCTCCCTGATCCCAGGAGAATTCAAAGCAGGCAATCTCTGCCAAAGTGCTACCACCTACAGGTAACACAACCTGCCCTACCAAACACAGACACAGGCCTCTGCCCCTCTAGTGGGCATTCACTCCAGTTCCCAGAGACTGAGCCCAAACTAGGCTCAGACTGGACTGTCAGGACAAAAAGCACAACCACTGCCTGAGATATTTAATGCCTTGGGTAATCTCTTGTAAATCAGCATATGACAACCTGTGGGATGAAGCTTCATGCACAGCTATGGCACAAGCATGACCTGACCCAGCAAAAAGGCACCATGCATGGATCCATTGCCACAGAGCAAACCCCCAAAGCCCACCATGACAGAAAAACACCACCTAACACACAGTATCACTAGTAGGTGGTGAAGGCACAAACTGAACAAAGTTTTCAGGAACACAGGTAAAGTTTGCAGGTGCTGAAGCAGGTGAGATGGTAAATGATGAAATGGAAACTCTGGCACAGATGAGTTGGTGTTACTGCTGCAATGGGGTCACACAGAAAGACAAGCCTTTTAGTAATCCAAGATTTTTACATCAAGAACAGAAGAATGTAGAATGCTTTCAATGATGAAGATCCAAGCACACACAGAAGCTTGGAAAAATAGTGGGTGGAACACGAGTTACCAGCAGAAGACTTGTAAGAGGGCTTTTCCTGAATGAATGAAACTGATCAGTGCACAGAGGGGAACACTCTTCAGGAGAAGAAAAAGAGATGATTTTCACCTGACCATACACAGAATTGGTGGGGCCATTATGAGGGTAACCTATGTCATTTTCACCTGTGTACTCCAGAAGGATGCTGACAAATTGAAAAGTATGGTAACTCCTCCCCCTTACAGCCTCAATATATTTAGCTTATCAGAGAAAAGGTTAAAAGGTGACTTAGGGATAACCTGTGAGCACTACAAAGGAAGGACATTTCTGACACTTCTTTAACCTACACAACAAAGACCTCCAGATCCAATGGATCTAGATGAAGTTCCACACAGAAAAGAGTGCAAAATTTGAAAAGTAGGAGAAATGAATAATTTGAAAAACTTGCATAGCAATCCAGCATATCACTGAAAGTCTTTAAAAGCTTTTTTAATTATTATTTTATTGAAAAATAAATGCTGAATATTTTCTGCAAAGACCACCAGGTGACATTCCCTGCCATGTGCTGTGCTGTGCTGGGTAAAGGACCAGCCAGTTGATCAGAACAGGTTTTCCAGTACTAAATTCATCAACAGTCATAGAGAGGATGGCCAAGGGGTGATGGGGTCTTGCTCTGGGTGAAAATGGACTTTGAAAGCAATGGTCTAGTAACGTATGAAGAAACCCTGATGGATAAGTATGACTGAATAAACCATTCTTCATAGAGGGTGGACCCTCTTTATGTATCTGGCAAACTGAATAATTCTAAGGTAAATAATTTCATCTGTTGCACTGCCTGAAAGAAAAAAAAACAGCAGTATATCCAAAATACTGTGCTATAGATACACTTTGTATCCCATACACTACGCTATCTATATCAATATAAATTTAATATACTATATAACATTGTATTTTATGTAAGATGTATTATATTACTAAAACTATTATATATATATTGTGATATATACACACACATAAAAATATATACACACACAGTAAATCCAATCCACTGTCCAAAGAGATGAAGGTTGTTCAAACGCAACCTTCACTTAAGTGATCTATAGCACAGAGACCTTGTGGAAGAAACAGGGTATCACCAAGTGCATTGTAAGGCTGGGAAGTACAAGACTAAAATTTTCCAGCTACACTGATCTATGATGAAGAATGTCACTAGGGCAAGAGACATGAAGTAAGATTGAAAGCAACCAGCTCCCCTCCTTCAGCAAAGCCCAGACAGACCATCATTGGCTGAAATTGCTTGGAGAAGATATTGCAGTAGCCTTTGATTTGTAGGTGAAAAAACTGCCACAACAATCAATCAACCATTGATATTTTTACAGGACAAGACAACAACAAATCAGTGTTTGCTGTCACAACACACACAAAAAAAAGACTTTTGGAGACTTTTGCAAGAGGATTATCAGAACTGGAAGCAAGGCAATGCTTCTGAAGGGATCGCTCCCTCACGAAGTTGACTTCCATTAAACTTATATTCCAAATCCTTATCCCCAAAGGCTTAAAGTCCGAATCAGCCAACCACGCTAAGGTAGAGAGGTGAAACTCAAACCATTTGAGCTGGAAACATCCCCTTCTGTCTCATTATTCTCCATACACACCACACTAAGAAAATCAACTGTGGGCCCATGATTGACCAACATATGACTGGAAGGACAGAAAGATTCTCCAGTGCTCATCTCAGCGTGACAAAGAGACCAGTGGGACATGGACCTGGCCAACCTGGCAACATGTGCCTTGGGCAGCACTGCAGCTTCACTAAGTCAGGCAAGGCACCGAGATGGAGCATCTCATGCTCATGTTAAACCATCTCCTGTGAACAGACTCCAGCAGATATCACACAAATTCATTATGCAGAGAATATATATCCTAAGTGTAGCTCACTTGGTTAAGAGCATGACTTTTTCAGAGATGCCTCCACTTTCAAACTTGTGTTACCTTCTCCTTCAGCCTTTAAAGAATTAGTAAAGCATTGCTATTCTGTACTTCAATAAACACAGCCTTCAAGAAGTATAAATGGAAGAGATGAGGGGATAAATACAGGAAATATACTTCATACTTTCACAGCAACTCCTAATGGAGGTAGAATGAGATCAGAAAATCTAATGAAGGTAAGAAAGTAGTTTATTTGTCCAAAAGAGAATGGGACAAAGAAAAAAAAACAAACTGGGGACAATACAGCCTGATAGAGGAGAAAACCAGGTTCTCAGAAGAAAAGGAGGAGGAATAATATAAGATGGGTAAACATTCAGGTAGATATTTAAGCATGAGCACAGCTGAATACAGGCTCAGACCAATTCCACAGATTGCATTTGCAAACATATTACATCTCAGACCTGATAAATAAATAAACCTTCCCTACACAGCTCTGTATTCCACAGAGACTGCTCCTCTCAACTCCATCTCCACGCCCCAGAAATACACTGATGAACATGAGGGAGCTCCAGGAAAAATTGGGAAGGTGTATAATGAATGTCAGGGGCTGAACTTTGGGAAGAGAGAAACCTACCTCATGCATTTCACCTATAAACAAAACAGGAATGGAATATTTCAGCTTGAAGGAACCTACAATGGTCATCTAGTTCAGCTGGACTAGATGCTCCTCCTCTTGAAGAACAATCCAGATCAGGTTGCTTTCAGTACAGTGATCCCACCATACTTCCGTGCATGACCATTATTATTTTGGAACACAAGTATGCTCACAAGAAACCTCATAGCAATTTCTTGTGCAGACAAACCTAAAGGTGACAATGCAAGAACCTTTCAGAGGTATCCAAGGGGTACAAACCCTAGGGGAGGAGGTAAATGCATACAGAGAGAGGCAAAGGCAGGTCACTGCAGCAGGTTAAACCTGTTAATCTTCTTCATTAGGATTCACTGCACATTTAATTTTCAAATGTTTTGACGGTTTTTATAATTTTCAACAAGAACCACAGTACTGTAAGTTCACTCCTTGGCCATACTTGAAAAGCCTCATCATGAATCACAATGGGAAATGTCTGGTTTGACAGACCAGGTCACCCCCAATAAGTCGTGAAAATACACAAATGACTGGTTGTGCAATCACCAGTAACAAACACAATAAAATTAAAACAAAATAAAATTAACAACTTGGCCAAGAAACAGGGGGGAAAAGGATGAAAATAATTCCAAAATTTGACCATTCGCATTTACAAGTGTCCCATCCATGGGTAATGACCACGTTGCTCCAGTCCTTCAAGAATGTGTGTGCAGCGCAGCAGGGCACAACACCCTCGGGCTTAGAAGAAAGGCAAGTCCAGCTTTCAACTCAGACAGCTGTGGGACTCGGCTGACACCAACACATTGATTAGGGTGGTCAGTCAGGGCTGAACTCTGCAGCTTTAGGCATCACACACCTGAAGGGTGTGTAACCATGTTCCACCACTCAGGTGAACACAAAACGAGGAGGGTTTCCAACTCCTTCTCCTCCTCCACTTTCCTGCTTCACACCTTAGCATAATGGCCCACTACTTTCTCCTCACTTTTTCAATGCTGGGAAGCTTAGCAGTTCCCACGCGATCCACCCAATACACCCAGAGATAATGACAATGGATTTGAGTGCCTAGCTCGATGAGGGCACGCTGCTTCTCAAGAACCACAGCCCTGCAAAACAGACTCTGCAGACAAAAGCCACACAAATTCTTACAAGCAGCCATCCTGGCAACTGAGTAACCGGCTGCAGAACTCAAAGGCAGCCCAGCCACGGCACCGAGGCAAACGCAAGGAAGACACTGCCCGCCTGGAAAGCAACTTGGGGAACGTACGATAGCTGGCTATCAAGGCAAACTCCACAGTGAGCAAAGGCAGCGCGTAAAGTAAATGCCACGGTGACCAAATGGCTGCCACTTCAACAGCACGCCGGCCACTCGACGAAGCACAGCGGGCAATTCGCTGGCAGCAGCGCCCGGGACGGCCACGGGCCAGCAGACCCGGCAGGGCAGGACCGCACCGGCCCCGCGGCACGGCCCGTACGGCAGTGCAACAAACCCAGATGCTGCTTCTCCAAAAATCCGGAATAGCAAATGGACAACCAGCCCGACACACCGAGGGATCTCGGGCGGTTCCGCGGGAGCGGAGCCGCCCCCCCCGGTGCCACCCGGCCATAGGGGGTCTCGCCAGCTCCCCGGTACCCGAGCAGCACCGCGGCGTGTCACAGAAGGGGGGTGAATCCCACCCGTGCCCACTGCACGCACCCCGGGGGAGCCAACACGCTCCTTCGTGCCACGATGGAAACGTTATTCGCAAGCACTCCTGCCCGCTGCCCGGCCGCACCTGGGGACGCAGGGACAATACGAGGCCCCTTCGGCGGCAGGCAGGGCGGGAGCCGGTCCCCCTCCAGCGCTGTGCCGCCCTCCTCCCGCACGGCGCCGGGCCGCGAACTCGCAGCTCCCCCGGCCCCGCAGCCCCTGCGCCCGCCGAACTTCCCGCGCAGGGCAAGGGGCTCCGCAGGCACTGACGTCACGCTGGGCGCGCGGCGGGGGGTGTCCCCGCCCCGGGACCCCCGCGATAGGCGCGGAGCCCCCGCCCGACCCCCACGCGCCCCGGTCCGCAGCGAAGCCGCTCCGCCGCCGTCCAGAGCAGCGAGCCTCGGGCGGGCAGCGCCCCCCGGTGATTTCGGAGCGCCGCGGCCGGGACCCCCGCCCCGCCGAGCCCCCATGGCCCGCCGCGGTGTCCCGGCTCCCTCCCGGCCTCTCGCCGCATCCACGCCGGGACAGGGACCGCCGGGGACCCTTCCCCAGCGCCGCGGGGGTTAATCGCACTCTAGGTGTCCCCCCCCCAACTTTGGTGTTCTCCCTTTCCCCGCCGCCTCGCTCCCCATCCCGACAGACGGACCGGACGGATAAAATCCACCCGCGGAAAGAATGCAGCGAGTGGGCGACAATGACAAGCGGGGCGGGAGCGGCTGGGAGCGGGCGAGGGACTCACCGGCGGCTCCTGAGGGGAGGTCGAATGAAGGGAGGAATGGAGGCTGCGAGAAGCGGGGGGCAGGGATTTAAACGCTGCCACCCCCCCACCCCACCCCCCTTTTTTTTCCCCCTTTCCTCCCTCCTCCTTTTACGCGCTCCCTCGTTTCCTCTCGCGGCTCCGGAATAACCGGTCGGTGGGGGGGGGGGGGCAACGGCTCCGGGGGGGAGCGCGGGGAGCACCCCCCGCCCCGCGCCTCTGTCGCCCCCTCTCCCGGCGCGCTCAGGCGCCGCCGCCCGCTCCCCGCCACCCTCCCATCGCTCCCACCGCTGCCCGCCTTAGCCACCTCCCATTTCCGAAGGGCCCAGAACGAGCCCCCTCCCCCGCCCCTCTGCTCCGCGATCGCCGCCGCCCCTCCGCCAGAGACACCCCCCGCCACCGCACGCCCCCCCCAACCCACCCGTGGGCACCGCGGGACGGGGGCGGCGGAGACGCGGGCGCGGAGCCAGCCCGGCCCCCGCCCCGGCCGCGGCCGCGCCCCGCTCCGCCGGGCCCCCGGCGCCGGCACAAAGGCCGGGGAAACGGGGGGGGGGGGCGGGGAGAGAGAGAGAGAGAGAGAGAGAGGGGGGGGGGGGGGGGGGGGAGAGAGAGAGAGAGAGAGAGCCTGCAGAGGCGTTTTTGGCAGGACGGGCCCGGGGCGACTGAGGGCTGGGGGGGGGGGGTGGCGGCCGGCCGGGGCTGCGGCGGGGCCTCCCGGGGGGCGGGGGCGGCGGCCGCCCGACGGGCGCTGCTCAGCGTGCGGCCGCGCGCGCAGCCATCCCCCTCCTATCCCGCTTCCCATCCCCCGCCCGGTTGCCAGGCAACGGCACAAAGGGAGCGAGAGCCTCGTGCGGAGGCCGCTCCGCACCGCTTGCACCGGACCGCGGGGCCCCCCCGGCACACGCACACACACAGCACGGTCACGGCAGCACCGGCGATGCGGCCCTCCCCCGGCTCACGCATACACACAGAGCTGGGTCACGACAGCACCGGGGATGCGGGCCCCCCCCCCGACACACGCACACAGAGCACTGTCACGGCAGCACCGGCGATGCGGGCCCCCCCGACACACGTACACATCGCAGTCATGGCAGCACCGGCGATGCGGGCCCCCCCGGCACACGCGCACAGCGCGGTCACGGCAGCACCGGCGATGCGGCCCCCCCCGACACACGCACATATCGCGGTCATGGCAGCACCGGCGATGCGGGCCCCCCCGGCACACGCACACAGCGCGGTCACGGCAGCACCGGGGATGCGGGGGCCCCCCTGACACACGCACACACACAGCGCGGTCACGGTAGCACGGGCGATGCGGGGATACGGCTGGCGCGGGCCTTGCCCGAGCGGCGCCACATCGCCCCCCCCCCCACCCCCCCGTCCTGCCCCCCGCGGCCGTGCGGTGCGGGGGAGCGGCGGAGCTCTGCCATAGAATCGTGAAACATGCTCCCTCCCCGCGGCTGCTCAGAAACGCGGCTGCCTCCCCTCGCTGGCCAAGTTCATGGCGTCGATGGCCATTTTGGAAAAAGGGCTGTGGGGGAAAAGGCTCCGGAAAGGAAGCGGGGACCCCATGGGCTCTGACACCCGGCCAGCCCGCCCGGGGCTGATGGAGCTCCAGCCGCTCCCAGGGAGCGCGGCCAGCGGGAGTGCAGGGATGAGGCCGCCCTTCCTGCCCCGTTGTGCTGCAGAAGGCACGGCTGGTCGTGGGGACAAAGCCCGGGCTGTCACATGGACAGGGGCACGGATGCATGTTAAAATAAGGGAGATTTCGTGTGGGCAAGTTGCACTCTCATGGCCTTGAAGCATAATCCCAAAATATTTCCTCGGCAGGACCTCTCAGCGAGCAGGCTGGATGGCGCGCTCTCCACAGGCTTTTATTCAGCAATTCTCATTGTCCGTTACATGGCTCCAAGCACTATTTACTGTACGGCATCCAAAGTCGGCGCTGAATACAGATGTATTCATCTCCTCGTGGGGGTTTCTGCAGTGCTATTCACCCCAATGCTTTAAAAAACACTAATAACGAAGTCCCTGCAACAACCTTGCAAGCCAATGACTCCCAATGCAATTGTTCCACACCCACTTCCCAGGGGTACTGTGCCATTTTGGGGCCTCACTATTTATCCTGGATGCAGAATTGCTCTTGGTGTCTCTCATTCCCAAGCCAGCCCTGCTGGCACGCAGCACCCCATTGCACAACATGCTTCATGTCTCTAGCCTTCATTCATTCGTTCTTTCATCCACCCTTTTCCCCAGCCTATCCCTTTGTCTTGCCCCTTGGTGAGAGCCTCCGCCCTCCCAGCAGCAATCCTGGGGTGCTGTTGTTCCCTAGATCTCTCTGGTTCTCACACCTGGAGGGAGAGATTGAAAAATCCATGCTAACATCTGAGAAAATGTCCACTGTTTTTTGGTGGTCAGTACGAAACATTTCAGCATATTGTTTTGCAGAGGGGCCGTGTTGAAGAGAACAACACCCTGGGGATCCCAAGCACACAGGTAAGTATTATCTGCTTCACAAAGTGCCTCACCAAGTTGAGCCACAGAGAACAAGACAATATTAATATTAATTCAGGTGGTAGCGTTTGCAGCTATCACGGCTGCTTCAAACTGTCACCCATAGGAGTTGAAGCCTTGAATCCCAAGTTCACAATGCATGTGACCCTTAGAGGTCAAAGTGATGATTCACAAAGGAAACATATCTTGTCAAAATCCTTGTTTTCTGGATGCTGAACAAAATGTCCAAATCACCAAGGTTTGTGGTCTGAGGAAAAGCCTCTGTAGCAGCTACAGTGGTTGGTATTGCTTCAGTCCTGAGATCTTCTGGATGAGTAACATGTGACACCAAGTTTATTTAACCACAATGTCAAGCCTCAGATAGTTTTCCTGTCATCATCTCCCATAACCAGGTCAGTTGCTTCAGTTCAAAAATTTGACTTACACAAATGTTAAATTTATTATCACACTTTCAGTGTCATTTCTTGTTTCAATAAATAAAAAGGCAGAGATTCTAATGCCTGATGAAAATCTTACTAGGTTTTGACTTATTTCCAGAATCCAGCCAATAGTGGCCTGCAGTCTTAGTTTATGAAGAGACATTGAGGGTGTTTCAAACAAGAAGCAGGACCAGGGTAACCATTGGCATTTCTGTAGTCTTGACTTCTCAGGGCTTCCCTGTGGACAAAAAGCAGCATCTCCCACTGGTAAGGCCAAGGTTTTTGGACAGTGTGAGGAAAAATGGTGAGTGATTGAAGACAAGTGTAGCTAGTTGTGACTTTTTCTGTGTCTATGGCTGGCTGGACACAGGTTATGGGGGAAGTGAGCAGGAAGCTTCCAGAGGGCTGTGAGGAGGATTGACACGAAGTGCTGTCAGCCTTCCCAAAGGTCACAAATCATTTCCCCTTCCCAACTTAGAAATGCTCATAGCCAAATTGCTTCTAGGTCAGACCACACTCTGCTCTCCTTCAGGATGGTAAGCACAGGTCAAAAATAGGAGAAACACAAGTGGTTGTGTGGGCTTGTGCGACTGTGAGAGTTTGCAGTAGGTCATGGCAGCCAAAAAAATTAATGAGGGCACAGTTCACAGGTGTCACACAGTAAATAGTTTATTAAATCACTCCATGAAGAAAGGAAAAAAGGAAAAAATAGGTAAAGGTAAAAGCTAAGTCTATCTTCAAATTACACAATATATATTGTAAAATCCCACCCATAGCCAAGTTCTATAGGTTGTATCACGGTGTCTATAAACCTTATTACACCTTTTAATTGGATGAAACTTTCTGGACAGATGTTCTCTTTGCCATGAGAATTTTATCTCTTCAATATTCTTTCTCATGGCAGCTTGTCCCAAAACCTTCTTATCTCATTTTGGTTTTGCTAGCTTGCTGGTTTTTCTCACAAAACTAAGTGCTTGCTAGTAGGCCTCAGAATCTGTCTGCAACTCCAAAACCTTTTTCTCAACTCAAGAATCCTTCTTTATCCCCACATGCAACAAGATCAAGGTGGAGTGCCTGCAGAATATGGGAAATAAAATTATCCCACCTTTGAAATCAACAGATTGAAGGCCTTGGGCAAACCAAGAGCATTATTGTCTGTGTCTTTTCAGGATGGATAAATGACCTGGGGAGTTTGTGAGCCAGAACCCAGCCATGGCCACCCAGGATAACTTATTCTGGCTTGCTCTCTCAAACTAAGAAAAATAATACCTGCAAACTGCTGCTTGTTGGTGAATGAAACACAGAAAGTTGTAAACCTCCTTGCCTGGTCTCACAAGTCTCCCAGCAATGGCTCTACCCATGGCCAAGGTAGCTCAGTGTCTGGTGCTGAAAGAACAGACTGCCTCAATTTACCCTTTAATCAAGCCAGTCAGGGTCTGGAATGCAGCCCAGGGGCCTGTTAGTTGTGGAGGTTCATGCCTGTGCTACTCTGGCAGCCTCTAGAAGTGAGGGATCAGGGTGGTAACCTAGTTCAGTTGCCCACTTAGATGTGCCAGTGTGTAACAGCTGCATGGCTGATTTCTGAGGCACAGCAGGATGTGCACTGCGCCAGCCCTAAGACCCCTAAGATGCACACAGTTTATCCAAAACTCTGGCACTTGCATCATTTACAGAGGGGTTTTATCTCCCCCGCACATGGTGTAGTAAACAGTTATAGCTGCTTCCACACATCCAATGCTCTAATAAGCTCATCTTTGCCTAGAGACCAAGCTCTGTAATACCCTCCTGACAACCTGTTCAAGTTGTCCATATTTAGTCTTCTAGCAACAGAGCCAAATACTCTTCTTTCGATTAAAGTGCTCAGCACCTTATAGGAATTACCTAGTCCCCACATTTTTGGACTTCTGATCAGATGTTCATCAAAAGAGTGTCCCTGACAGCCTCCTATGTTAAAGATACTGGTTTTCCAAAGTTGGACAACATGCCATTGTTCTTGAGAGAAACAAGAACATACAAGAGAAATTTGGTAGCTCCGTTATTAAGGCTTCTCTCTGCACTCTGCAACAAGCCTAATTCAGTGACATCTTCCCTTCCAGTTCACTTTTAGGTGCACACATGTATTTAGAAATGAAATAAGGAAATTCTGCAGACTTCAGGGTGAGGAGGAAGCACCTAGTGTTAACTTATCCCTTTAACAGCTAGACATTGCTCTGAAAATGTAATCTGAACAGAGTATGATTTGAGAGGGAAAACCAATCAAACAAATGTTTCCCTTCACAGATAGTGTCACATCGCCAGCCCATCCCCGGGCTGTTACTCATACTCTGATTGAATCCACATTAGAACACAGCAATCTGATGGGGACATCAGCTTATACAACAGGAGTCCTCAGATGAGGGAATAGCCAAGCACTTGGACATTTCTACTACAAAGAAACTCCTACTAAATGCCTGCCACTGGGCCAAAGACAGAGCAGCATATACATCTTAGAGTGCACTGGCTGAAGATGAGCATTTGCAGTGACCCAGGCAAATGTCCCAGTGTCATGTATTCCTTCGACACATTGTGCCAGCAATGACAAACTCTTGATTTAGAAAAGGCAGCAGGTGAGATACTGCTCATGCATTCCTATCCCCTCAGTGCTTTCACACACCTTCCCTGACACCGGGATGTGGCAATGCCTCACTGGGAGTCACTCTTCCGTGACAAATTCTTCCCACAATATAGAGACATATAGGCCAGTTCTCTGCTGTTACAGTCTTGCTGCATTTAAATGGGCAACGCCAGCTACCGCGGGCACTTAATTGCCTTAGTTGCACCAAAAAAAAAAAAAGACAAATGGGAGGGGTGGGGGGAAAGGGGAGATGCTCTTGGGAATATGAAAAGTAAGAAAGTTTGTTTCCAAAAAACTGCTAAGCAACAGACATACTGTTCACAAAATCACAGTACCTAAAACAAAGGAGCAGTGAGGTGTGTACAATGGGAAAAGACAGCCCACTGCCTGTACCCAAAATGCACATTCCTTCAGGAAAAGAGCGCTGCCGCGTACACAACCTCTTTTGCAGGAGATGCGACTGTGGGGCACTGCTGGGGGGACCGCAGGACCGCGCCGGACCCCGCGGGGTGCGGGTGCCGCCCGAGGGCAGCGTGGAGGGAGCGAAGATGGAGCGTTTCCTCCGCGGCGCCCGGACTACAGCTCCCAGAGAGCACGGGAGAGACCCGACCTGCAGCCGGGCACAAGCTATTCCCTTCCACCGAGACGTGTGCTGTGTGCACTGGTGATGCCCTGGAAACCAATCCTGTCTCTACCCTCACATTCTCCCTCCCACCCTCTTTTCTGTTCTGGGCATATGTGCCAGAGTCTTTGTCTTCCCTTCTTGGACTTACTCCCTTTTCTATGCTATTTAGTGAAGAATCATCAATGAAATGCTAGTGTTTTAAAATTTGCCTTTTGATTTTAAAGTCTGCATTCAGACACAGTCAAGGGGGATTGGGACTTGCTGAGCCACCTCAGCCTTTACCCTTGTCCTTGTGCATCAGGAAAGACAAGACTTTTGAGGGTCTGGAAACTTTCAGTAGTGAAGTGGGGCAGGAAGTTTGCCAGAATTGAGTGTGCACAATAACACAGAGGGGCTACTGAGATGAATCAATAGTGGTGAGCAAGGTGGTTTTACCATTTGTTCTGCAGTTGGATTTCTCACAGTAGCATCCCCAGCCTCCTGCCTTCCTTGGAGTCTGTCCAGAATAAAGCTATTTGTTGAGCAAGCACGGGGTTGCTGGCACTCAGCCTGCTGGGGCACTGACTGGAGCACAGGCTACTTTCCCCACATTCTGCTGAGTTGCCTCTGTGAAACCAGATGGAGCTGAGAGAGACCAACTTCCTACCTGCCCCTCTAATCACTACCCTGCAAGACCTTCTGCAGGAAGGAAGATCAGCTTTTTCTCTCCCAAAGATTTGCAGTTCCAGTTTACCATCATTTGAGTCCAGCAGACAGGGGCTGGGGGCCTACCTCGAGGTCTTTACGTCAGTGGAGGGCACAATTATTTCACAGAATAGTCTGAGTTGGAAAGGAACCACAGGAATCATTGTGTCCAGATCCTAAGTGAATGGCCCATACAGGGATTGAACCCACAATCTTGATGTTATCAGCACTGTGGTCTAACCAATTGATCTCATCTCAGGGTAAAATCCCTGCATAGCAGATCTTCATGCTACATGGTTTGGTGGAGATGACAGGGGCAATTCCCACCATCCCACATGCCTTCCCCTTGGCATTACCCAGCCAGTGGTCAACAGAGCAGTCTCGCTGTGAGACAAGGCTG
Organism: Pithys albifrons albifrons; assembly: GCF_047495875.1. Lineage (NCBI taxonomy): Eukaryota > Metazoa > Chordata > Aves > Passeriformes > Thamnophilidae > Pithys > Pithys albifrons. Next base: position 87,136,136 of record NC_092458.1, read on the forward strand.
TGAAAGGTGAGGGTACCTGGGCCTTTTGTTCCTCTTGCCAGTCCCCTCTGCTTGTTTTGGTTACCTTTCTGTGTGAGCCTCTCTTTCTCTGAGGACAAAATGTCCCCATTTCCAAAACACTGGCATCCAGACGGAAACATCAGGCCCAGTCAGGCAACTCAGGTGTGAAATACATTTTAATTGAGTTTAGGGATCTGTAGTTTTTCTGTTGCTCAACTGAGCATGGGCTGTCCAGAAGGTGAAGCAGACATCATGGGCAGAAGAGAGGGTGAAGGAGTGCAAGAGGGAAGGGAACAGAGAGAAAAAAGGTCACAAGAAGCAAATGAGAGCATGGGTTTGTTTAAGGATGTTTTTTAGTACATCGCCCCACAGTACTATGTGCTGACCCAGAGACTGACAGCACACACACGCACGCACAGGCACACCCAGTGTGGGACAGCAGTGCACTCGACACTAAGCTGCCAGCAAGCACAGCCCAACACAGCACAGCACTCAGGGTGGAGGCAAGGGACACACGCGGGTCCCACCAGGGCTTAATGCAGACACACGCCTGGGGCACAGGGACACCGTAGGCCAGTACATGTACACACACCTACACACATGCACATGAGAGCGAGCCACTGGCAACACTCGTCCAGACACAGCTACAGGTGCGACATGTGCCCAAACACACCAGCCGACGCACAGATGTTCACCGCACATGCTTCGGCGCACGAGGGAAACACACCAGGCAGCATGCTCCCGTAGTCTACCACGTGACAGAGTGGCTCAGACACAGCCCTGCACAAAAAACAAGACACACAATGCCTAGATCCAGAAATGCTTATGACCCTGAAGCAAGGGACAGGGTGTAGGCCTTCCGCTCATCCTTCACCTGGGTACATCTAGCTGGGGACACCTGAACTTGAGGGGGTTTGAGGTGAGAGGGAACTGGGTGACAGAGTGGAGAGAAAGAGCAAAAACAGGAGCAGTGGAAGAAAGGAAGGTTCAGAGTCTGTGAGGTGGGAAAGAGCAGCAGGGTGGCTGTGCCCTGGGGACAATGTTCAAAGAACACTTGGGTTGCGAAAGTTGTGTCCAGCGAAGCGTGCTTCGTCACCAAGCTCTTCCTCAATCCTGCAGGAGAGAGATAGCACATGTCAGGCACTTGGGTGAGGGAGCATTGGAGGCTCCAGGATGCCAGAGGGGCAGTGCATCAACAGAAAGCTGACATGGGCCAGAGGAGCTCACTCCTGCCAGCTGCTGCACCTGTAGGGCTGTACCCTTTCAGGAGGAAAGCAGTCCACTGCAGAGGACTCCCTGAGATCCTAGTGTCATCTCTGTGCCTTGTCTTCATAACTTTTCATCCACAAGCTCCATCTACCCTTGGGCTTTTAGCTTCTCCCACCCCAATTTCTTCCACATTCCCACCCCTGGAGCCCCTTACCTCATGAGCTGGTTGTATTTAGCCAGGCGTTCAGACCTGCAGGGAGCACCCGTCTTTATCTGTAAAGCATTCCCCAAAACAAACACTGTAAGACACTGTTATGACTTGTACCAGTTTCCCATGGCAGATCAGGGGATTCTGTCTTCACATCCCTTCGCTTTCCTTCAGGCCTGTGCAGGGCCTGAGTTTCACCTACCTGCCCAGTGCACAGTCCTACAACCAGATCAGCAATGAAGGTGTCTTCAGTCTCCCCAGATCGGTGGCTCACCATCACACCCCACCCATTCTCCTGGGCCAACTTGCAGCTGCAAGGAGTGAGAAATGCAGTCAATACCTCCCACTCCTATAACCACCATCTGCACAGGGTGAGATCCAGGCACCCTCTGCTCCCACTCTCAGCATCCTACACTCTGGCAGAGAAAAAGTCTATTCACTCAGTGGATAGTGTGGCACCCTGCTGTGGTTCATCATCAATCCTTTCACAGGACAACAAGGGCAGTGGGCTGGACTTACGCTTGGATGGCCTCTGTGACGGATCCAATCTGGTTGACTTTAAGCAGGAGGCAGTTGCAGGCTTTCTCTTCAACAGCTCGCTCGATGCGCTTGGGGTTTGTCACTGTCAGGTCATCTCCCACTATCTGAATCCCCACATTGGCCGTGAACTTAGTCCAGGCCTCCCAGTCATCTTGGTCAAAGGGATCCTCAATGGAGACCACTGAAAAGACAACAGAAGAGACATGAGTCAAAGCTGTCTCCCTTCTCACCCAAAAACACAGAGGGTTTGTACCTGTTAAGTGTGCAGCACTGGTCCTGATTCCCTATGGCCAAGCACAGCAGCTCACCTGGATAATCACGTACAAAGCTTTGGTAGAGGTCACCCAGCTCATCTCCAGAAATGTAGCGGCTTGGGTCATCTGGGGACTTGAAGTCCAGGTCATATTTGCCATCACGGTAGAACTCAGAGGCTGCCACATCCATACCAATGACAATCTTGTCTGTGTAGCCTGCCTTGTCAATAGCCTCCTTCAGGAGCTCCAGAGCTGAAAGGAGGAGAGATGCAGTCAGGACAGTTTGCCCATGCAGACAGCTCTGCCTGTTTTGGGAATCTCCCCTGGAAGGGTTCGTAGAGCTACTGGAAGTCTGGTGGTGTGATGGGAGAAGTAGAAGGGAGTCCAGAGTGCAACGGAAATGTGCCAAGAAGCTGTGGAGGCCATGTCCAAAGGGACAAGGAGGAATTAAAATACAAGCTCAAAGACAAGTTCAGGGAACGCCTTGTAAAAGACTGTGCATATGCATGCAAGTTTTGTATGGAGAGGCTGTGAGACATCCAACCTCTTTCAAAGGAAAAGGAACTTAGAACCAATTTCCTAACAAAGGAGGTCAGTGACACTGAGGCATCATCTTTTGAACCAGTCTTCGGGGAATGCTGTGAGCTGGGTGTAGGAACCCACAGCACTGCAGGTAGGGGTACCCTATCTCTGTATGGCTCTCACCTTCACTATTTTCCAGGATGTTGGGGGCAAAGCCTCCCTCATCACCCACATTGGTAGCATCTTTGCCATACTTCTCCTTGATGACACTCTTGAGGTTGTGATAGACCTCTGCCCCGATGCGCATGGCATCACGAAAGCTTTCAGCTCCCACAGGCAGGATCATGAACTCCTGCATGGCCAGTTTGTTGCCTGCATGGGAACCTCCATTGATCACGTTGAAAGCCTGGAAGAATCCATAAGAGTGGCAGAGCTGAAAGAACCTGTCTTGATACCTCCTGGAGGAGGCTCTCAGATGAGTCACCACACCCATTCATGGCACATCCCACAGGATAACATAACACATCAGCTACAACACATAAGCCCACAGTGCTCCTTCCAGCAGTGACTCAAAGCACGTGGCTGGAGAGGACTTTCCCACCTATACCCCTCTCAGAGATTGCCCAAGCTGCATGTGTTTACCTGTGCTGTGTTTGTCTGCAATGCTACATCCGTCTTTCTTCCAGGACTTTTCTCCTTGATCCCAGGAAAATTTTAGCATCCACAACACCCTTTCAGAATGAGTTTCACAAGGCAGCTTCCCCTGGCGTGAAGACCCCTATGCCCTTGTTTTGAACTGTGCCCCAGAGTGTTTGCATAATGCCCTCCGGTTGCTGTGCTACGAGTCAGATCCTCAGTCAAACCCCCACCAAAACCTCTAACACATCTTCCTCAGGCTCCTTTTCTCCAATTGAAACTTGGCAAATCTCAGGCGTTGGCTTGCTTCCCTGACAAGTGCAGTGCACTCAGCTGATGTTTCAGTCCTATATCCCTTCCTTATCTACCTCCCAATACATCCTTTGAAGTTTCTTTTGGAAACACCACTCTTTTGGAGTTTCTGAAGGTGGATGTCAAGGATGGAGGAGTCTTACTGGCACAGGAAGGATGAGGTCGGAGTTGCCAGCCAAGTCAGCGATGTGCCGGTACAGGGGGACATCCTTCTCTGCAGCTCCAGCCTTGCACACAGCCAGTGAAACTCCCAGGATAGCATTGGCACCAAACTTGGCTGTGGGCAAAACCAAGGAGGAGTTAGGTTTCTCAGGCACCAACCTCCTGCCCAGCAGATGCCCCTGCCAGCCCAGCTTTGGGCTCACCACAGCCCTGATAGTGCCCCCTGCTCCAGCCTGGCAGCCTCCCATGCTCTTTATTTCACAGACCAAAAAAAAAAAGGAGTGAATTACATTTGTTCTCTGTGCCGTCCATCTCAAGCATCAGGTTGTCTATCTTCTCTTGATCCACGACAGAGAGGCCCTGCAAGAAAGAAAAAGCTCCTGAGAAAAGGAGGATTAGAAGAGCTGTTGGCTCTGGTGTGCAGGAAAGGAAGCATTGATGGAGAAGCTGGGGATACAGGGACCTTTTCAGCTTGTGAGGGAACATAAACACACAAAGCTCTGGAAACTGGTGCCTTAGTATATAGTCAGGTTAGGTAACTGTGACAATGTTTCTGCAGTGTAGATGTGGATGTACCCACGCTGAAGAGGGGGTCAGCTGCAAATCAGACAAGGCCACGCATTGCTGGGGACACAGGACTTCCTCAAGGATTTACTCAGCCTTTTGGCAGCTTCCAGGGAGCTTTGTGGTGCTGTGGCCACACAGAAGCTAGGCAGAACAACAGTACATGCTCAACCTCAAGCAACTGAATATAGACTGGATGGACCCATTCCCAGGAGTGAGGTAGAGAGCAGGCTTAGACCCAACACAGGCAGCCCTCCACCAGGCCAGGTATTGTGCAGGTGGAGAGAGCTGGGCTCTCATCCAGACCCCACTACAGGCTACATTGTGTGTAATATGTGGCTTCGGCTCTGGGTCTTCAGGTATAAACAAGTTGCAGACATGACACCACTGCTCCACAAGGCTGTGCCAGACCTTGCACAGTACAGCCATTGCTCATCACACCATCCTGGGGCCACAGACATGTGGATGAGATTCAGTGCTTGAGGAGGAGCATGGCTGGGAGTGAGCTCTACAGGGAGCACTGAGGGGACTAGTTAGGCTGTACAGGTGCTGCAGAGGATGAAGTAGCGTTAAATCCTTTCCTCCCAGAGAAAAGATTGCTGTGGATATATACAGGCATGGAGGGCAGGAGGGGTGTGCCCAAGGTTCACAGAGAGCATCACTATGTCTGTTAACCCAGTGAGATGAAGAGAGGCACAGACAGAGATCAGGGACAGAGACAGACCAGAGTAAGCATTGGACAAGGGAGAACAAAGAGAAATCCTTACAGAGCCCACGAGAGCTGGGGCGACAGTGCTGTTGATATGATCCACGGCCTGCAGAACCCCTAAAGAAGGGAAGAGACAGAGAAAGAAAGAGAGAGAAAGAGAGAGCAGGTGAGGCAAAGAGAAGAGTCGAAAGAGGGAGGGAAAGGACCAATAGAGAGACTGAGAGAGGGAGACAGCAAGGGAAGATCGAGGCCTGATCTTTCACTTTACACTAGGTCTGTGCCTTTGTGGTCTCCCTGAGGGCAGTGGGACACATCCGTGTCATGCCAGCAGATGAGCAGGACCCTCTGGCAGAGTCCCTCACACAGGCAGCCCCAAGGATGGGGTGTGGAGCAGGCATCTCCCCACCTTTTCCAAGGAAACGTGACTTGTCGTTGTCTCTCAGCTCCAGCGCTTCGTAGATACCAGTGGATGCACCGCTGGGGACTGCCGCTCGGAACATGCCTGGGAAACAGCAAAACGGGGGTGAGACCAGCAGAGGGTGAAGAGGAAAAACTCTCATATACCTGCTCCCCCCTTGTCTTCAGGGGAAAGGATGTAACAACTGCTGGTGCAAATGGATGGTCCTGCTGGCTGGCTGGTCCTGGCTGTTCTTCTCAGAGGTGAAACACCTCAGTGGCAGAAATAAATGCACCCAGGGAATTCCAGACTGAAAAACCTGGATCTCAGACACCCAGAGGTCCACACTGATCCCAGAACTGTGGATGATGAGTGAAGTCTGGTTCCTCAGCCCTCCTCCTGATTCCAGAGGCAGCCTGACCCACCTGAGTCACCAGCAGCTCCCTCCCCCTCAGACTGGGGCTGGGTTTCTGCCTCACTAAAGAAGGAAGAGAAGGGTTTGTTACCTGCTCTGGCCCCTTGCTGCTCCTCATCCCTCAGCTCACCTAATTTTGGGCCCAGCACAGATGCAGCTTTCCCAGTTGAGATATGTGCATGGACAAACCTGCTCAGAGATCTCAGGGACAAACCTTTAACCCTGCCATGAGCATGGCCATGGATGTGTTAGCAAACTCGTACTGTGTCCCAGAACTAAAGGGATATCTGCAGCAGGGCATCACAGGGTTGTGATGAGAAGGTGCCTGTATTTATGTCAACAAAACATTCCGTCCCTGCTACTAGCAGACACATGGCTCAAGTCACATGCATGGCCATCAAGCCCCATCTGTCTTTTCAGGATTTGCCCAGCACAAGCACAGAGTTGCTGAGCACAAGCACAAGCAGAGGCACAAGCAGAGTTTTGGTCTCTGCCTCTTCCCCTGGCTTGTTGTCTGCTGGGGGTTCCCTGGTGACCACACTCCGTGCTCTCAGCGGAGCGTGCCAGGCTGCTGAACAGCGCCAGCTCTGCCGGGGTGGGCAGGGCTTTCCCTCCCATCTCCACTCCTCACCCGCATACCTTTGTGTGTGTACAGGTCCACCTCAACGGTGGGGTTCCCACGGGAGTCCAGGATCTCACGGGCATGGATCCTCTCGACTGCCATGGTGAGTCTGTGGAGAGGAGACAACAGGATATGCTCACCTCTGAGAGCACCCAGAATGTGGTGCTCACCCTTCTGTGTGTAGACAAGACACTGACAGAAAGCGGGGAGCTCAAGGAAATGTGACCTTATGGGCTTGGGCTAAAACTACTGGTCCTAGGAAATTTAGAAATTCACCCAGACTGTGGGCATCTACCCACATTTTGTCCAGAACAGGTTATCTATTTGACTTTACTGTGTGCCTCTGCTGCAGATGGCAAACTGGGAGCACTCTCTCCCTGTGTGACAGTAGAGTGCCCGATATGATCCTGTATGGCAGGGCTGGGGAGGGTGCCACAGAATCCACAGACAGCAGAGAGGGAGGGATCATCTGGCATAGCGGGGAGGTGCCCCTGGCTCTGGCGTCAAGGACAGGGCACCAGCTCCCGGCACCTCCTGTCCCCTTGCCGGGAGGTGAGGACAGTGCCTGCCAGGGCCAGGCAGCAAGCGGCTGCTGTTTCGCTGTGAGTGAGCAGGGAGCCAGCCAAGAGTGATGGACAGGGCAGGGGGACAGCCAGTCTGTGGGGACACCCAGCCCCTCTCCAGCCCATGGAGGGGGAGCTTCCCCAGACTGACTCTCACAGACCCCCAGCCATGTCCCCCATTCTGAGCACCCGGCTCAGCCTTCCTGTCTCATCCGTGAACCGCTGGGTCATGGTGTGCCAAGGTGGAGGAAGAGGGGAGGATGACAGCCTGAGGACACATCCTGATGAAGGCCACAATGCCTCAGCCGTGGTAGAGAGGGCTCTGAAGGGAGGGGGTACCTGGCCCAGATGCCAACCCTTCACTCCATTCCTGATACAGGGAAGTGGATGAGACTGGGAGGTATCTGTGTCAGATGAGGAGGGGGAGGCAGCCTGATGTTTTGGGGCATCTGGTTAAACCTGAAGTAGAAAACAGGCTGGTGGGTGCTGATGGCTGTTTGAAAGAGCTTCTCTTGCTGCAGTTTGCTTCTTAGGGGGTCCAAACTATCTTATTCCTCTGTTCCACCTTCTCATTCCTTGGCTATGGGGATGTGCCATGCCAGGGTGCTGGAGCAAGGTGTATGTCTCCCCATGCCCCTAGCCCTGCCAGATTTTCTTCTGCTGGTTCCCACAGAACCCCAAGCAGGGCTGGCAGAGCCCGGGGTAATGACGGGGCCCCAGCCAGGACCATCTTGTGGTGTTTGTGAGCAGGGAGTCAGCATGGGGTGTGAGGGGATAAGTTGGAAACAGCACACCACAGCACTGGGGGGAGCTAAGAAGGGGGCTGGGGGAAGCTGGAGCCACCACTCAACTCCGCTGCCCCAGGTGGGTGAAAATCACAGGGGCGTCAGGAAATCTGCGGCTGCTGCTCTGAAGTTTCAGTCAGAGTGCCCGTATTTGAGAGTTTCAGTCAGCGACTCCAGGGTTCTCTGGAGCCTGCGCAGGGCCCTCCACCATGTCCATCTGGGCTGGGATCCCCCATCAGTCGCTTTGGCAGTGCTCCTCACGCCATCTGGCACACGCCATAGGAACTTCCTCCAGAGCCGTGCCCATGCAGCTGCAAGCTTCCTTTGCAGCAGTGTCCTGCCTGTGCCTCAACAGTCTCCACGGGGCAGAGAGGGACAGGACCCCATTTAAAATGAGCTTTGACAGCAAGACCTGTGCCAGATGCAGTGCCTTTCTGCTTATGTGGTCATGTTGCCCATGGTCACATCCCTCTGGCCACATCCACCTGCCCCCGCTGGAGCCAGCTTCGAGAAAGCCAAATGACAAGCCAAATCCAGCCTTGCTTGCCCCACCCCATCACTCACATGATCTCCCCTCTAGTCCTTTAAACCCTTTACTCCACTTGTGTGGCTGCCCCATGTCCCCCCGTGTTTGCCCTCCTTTGAACAGTGCAAAGAACCACCCTGAAATCCCTGGCATCGGCTGCACTGTCCAGAAAGGAGGTCAGAAGCGGATAAGCCAGGATAAGGGATTGGGATGGAGCCATAACAGGGAGGCCATTGACCACAGCCAGGGAGAGAGAGGAGCCAGGCTGGATGCTGTGCATCCCCCCATGAACAGGAGCTGGGCAGTGCACCCCAGGAGGATGGTCCTGCTGCAGTGCCTTCCTGGTGGGTATGGTTCAGTGGCACTGCCTGTCACCAGGGCAGCGTCTCGCTGGAGCTGGCGCTGGCAGCAATGCCCCCTCCCCGCCAGGCAGGCCAGCACAGTGAAGACCTTTCCCCTAAGCCACCTGCACCAGTCCCGCGTGCTGCTGCGATTCCCCCGGGCTGGGCACTGCTCCCAGGAAGCCTGCACTGCTGCAGTGTCGTGGCTGATGCAGCTACTGCTTGCTTGTCACCTCTTCTCCCTGCTGCCCGCCCTCCCTTGGGTGGTGTGGGGTTGTGCAAATAGGAAGACACCCCCTCTCCTCCCTCCCTCTCCCTGAGCGCCCGCGTTTATGTCAACACCTCGGCAGACAGGGGTGGCTGGGCTGCCCTGAGGCTGGATCCTTTCCCCAGGAGTGCCCATACTCGGCTTTGCGTCCTCCCCACTACCACCCCCTCCCCGATAGAAAGCTCCATCCCGCAGCACCTCCCGACAATGCCCCTGGGAGCACCACCTATCCTCGTTGGTTGCCCTGCTCCTGCAATTCCCTAGGTTCACATCTGAAATTATGATTGCCTGGAGGGGGAAGGGGGGGCTGGGGAAGGAGGGAGTACCTGAAATTAAAATATGAGAGAAAAGTGAGAAGAGTGGGGGTGAGGAGAGATAGGTGGGAAGAGCAGGGGGAGAATTGAGGGGAGTTTAGTTGTTAATGCCGCTCACCGTGGTCCTTCTCTGCAGGGACCCCAAAGTGCATGTGGGGTTTGGAGGGCACAAGGTGGGAAGCAGAAACATGCATGTGGTGAGGGGGGTCCTGGCCGTGGGGAGACACTTACCTTCTTGGGCAGGGGTGAACGAGAAATTGAGAGAGTGCTGGTAGAAAGGAGAGAGGACGAAGCTGAGGAGGGATGCAGGACCTCAAGGGGAGATGATGTGTCCTCTAAGCCAACGGCGGCGGCAGCAGCAGGATGGAGACGCCCCTGATAGGGCCGGGACAGCAGCATGTGACCCAGAGCTGCGATGAGTCAGGATTTAGCAAAGCTTTGCAAACAGCACGTAGAGGATGGAGAGGGAGAGAAAGGCAGGCAGCAAGGGATAGACGTAGACAGACTAGTGTGAGGGAGCCAGGGAATAGGAGTGGGCGTGCAGGATAAACAATCCCAGTCACTCCAGGCTCATTAATTATTTTTATTCAAATCAGAAAATCTTGCAGGATTTTTGGGAGTCATAAATCAAACCACAGAACCTGTAACTCTCAGGCCTACTGAGAATCGAACATATCTGTGCAGTGACTGCAAAAACACTGCAGTGCTTCAGGGCAGCTTCCAGGACCAGGGTGGGTAGCCCTCCTCTTTTCTCCAGAGGTAAAATGAGGTGACACTGGTACCTACAGCTCTCACTTTCCCAGCTGCACATGTGGAAAAAGGCATATCGACAACCTGACAGCCTCTGGGAACAGGTGTTTAAAACAGGGATCACTCAGTCACATCATCCTCTTGAGATGCTTCTATTTCCTGAGGAATCACATCATCCTTGAGAGATGCTTCCATTTCCTGAAGAAGGGAAGAAGAAGTTAATGACCTCATGCCCGACTTCTTTTCCCCTTTTACTGCTCTCTTCTGCTAGTGGGGTCAGGAATGACAGCAGGGTTGCATGCTGGCCATCAGAACCAGGTTGCAAAGCCCAGTCTCTTTTCCAGGCTCTTCTGCATTTGGAACTGATGTCCCTCACGCTTCCTCATAGAATCTGCAGGATAGGCTTCATCAGCATGTTTGATCCATTTACTCTCTCTTCACTTCCTTCTTCTTACCCCCACCGTGTTGTTCCTACCTTTTCTTTTTCTTCCTGCCTTGTCTGACGGATTCTCATCGCCTCTGCCTGCTCATCTTTCTCAACTGCTTCCTTGTCGAGGCGTTGCAGGTGTGGCAGCAGGGCAAGGACCTCCAGCCGGTAATCAGGTTCGTCAACACACGGATTGTCCAACAACACCAGCGCCTGCAGCATGGGCAGAACCTGCAGTTTTTCCACCTCCTGCAATCTACTGATCCCGTTGTTCCTGAAGAAAAGGAAGCACAGAGAGCAGGGAGATATATGCAAGTAGTGAGATCCCTTTGGAACAGTAAGTGGACAAGACAGACAAAGCAAAACTTAGCAGCAGGATGGACCATAGACCTTAGACCACAGGTCTGTCATCTAAAAATACAGAACTGCCTGCAGCTCCCTGGACTGAGGGACAAACAGGACATCGCCTCTGGATTTCTCTGTACTCAGACAGCTCATTCAATTGTGGGATATCACCATCACCCTTTATGGCAAATGCTGAGAACTAAAGGGCACCTGCAGGCAGGACATATAGAACATGCTTTGAGGGATCCAACAGACTTATGGCAACGAATAAAAAGCATGAGATGGTGTATGAGAGTGACTGGAGAAGCAGATATTTCTGAGAAGCCCAGGAAATGTCCTGCCCGTTACACACCTAAACAGCTGAGTGCTGGATGCCAGTTAAAATGTTAACTATCAACCCATTCCTTCCAGGTCTTCAACTTCCAAAGAAACCAGAAAATTCTAAAGATCTAAATGGGAGTACAGTCTGATGAAGGGATCTCTGGTGCCAACATAGCGCAGGGAGGACCCACCGTAGATTGAGGTACTGCAGGCATTTCATGCTACTGAAGAATCCATCCAGGATCTCAAGCTTGTTGTCACGCAGGTGCAGAGTCTCCAGTTGCTCAAGCCCCTCAAGGCCTTCAAGGATGCTAATGTTGGTCTGGGCCTGAGCACCAGGGAGGCAGGAAGAGAGAAGGAAGAAGGGGACACACAGGAGGGGGAACAGCAGTTATTTCTGGCCTTTAAAGCTCTGGCCTTCAGACTTCTACGACTCATAACACAGCCCTCTCTGAAGCTAGATCAGGTTGTTCAGGGTCTTGGCCAAGGGGGTTCTAAGTATTCAGATTCAAGGACTGAAAGTTTTCTGAAAAAATATTTACTGGAGCATCACTTGGTGTCTGAGATGGAACCATACCAGGTGATTACTACCAGCACAGCTTTCCTTTCCATGGCAGTGCCAAATCTGGGTCTCAGAGAGCAACAGTATGGAGGGGAAAGCACAGATCTGAGCCTAAAATGAGTGTATTTAAAGAATATATAATCAGCTCCTCTCAGTCACATAGTCCACATAGTCCAGGCATCTTCCAGTCAACTGCTTGTCTTATAGGGGAAATCTACCAAGAAGTCTCTTCTACATCTGTGGCAGCAGAAGCAGGCTGTATGTATGTTCCTGGGAGAGGTTACAGGGGGATAGTTGTTGGCTGGTTTAATTCTAAGCTTTGTCAGGTGTAACTTTATTATCTATCATACATTTTCTTGAAGCGAATCTGGCAATCTTACATCAGGAAGATTAAAATTCCCCGTAAGTGAATTTCATTCACTTTACTTTGGTGTGGGTTAATAAAACAGGGAAATACGAAGCTCCGAATATGAGGAACAGTTTCACAGCAGGATTCCGGCTGGAAAAGACCACTAGAGGTCTCCTGCCCAAGCGCGGGCTCCCCGCAGTGAAAGCACCAACGCTCTGCCAGGCTGCTCACCGCCTTGTGTGGCCAAGTTCGGAGCATCCCTGGTAAGTACCACCTCCCCGCTACATTCTCCAGCTTGGAGCTGAGCAAGGCTTCACTTGTTAACGTGTCTCTAACTTTCTAAGGACGCAGACACCTGAACAGGAAACAGGGAGAGAGATGCTGTTGTGCTCTCTGTCCCTCATAGGTACCCAGGCAGTGATGTGGACAATACCTGAGACTAATAAGGGGGCACAGGCTGAACTGGTGGGATAGGAGAAGAGTTTAGGGCTAGGTCACTCAGGAAAAGGACATTTTGTGGAAAAGGAGGATTTTATTGGAAACTTGACCAGCTGGACCAGGTGAAAAGAATAAAACAAGGACAAAAAGAGGAAAGTTGGATATTTAGTGAAAGTTGTTAGAGCAGATTTAACAGTGAGGAAGGATTAGGACATTATACCTCAGAGGAAATTAGAAGCTGGTGTGGGTGGGGAGCTCACAGACCACTGGTTTGTAAAAGGAATAGTAACCTCCCATCGCTCTCACATTCTTCATCACTTCAGTGTGAATAGTTTTAACAGCTCTAGCCCTGCAAGCACTAGCAGGGCAATGCAGAATGGACATTTTTCGAGGTTGTTTTATTCTTTTTTGCCCTGAATGAAATAACATCCCTTCTGACACACCATCATCTTGCCTTAGATACCAGTTCACATAAACATGATGCCACCATTTTGCATGGAAAGCTACCATAATATGTTGCCCATGATTCCTTCTCTCCTTCCTGGACACTTCGCCTTCCTCTGGTTAAGCCTTTGTCACCACTGCTGCACCATGACCAGGAACTAACACAGCCCTACTGTGACCCTCAAGCTGCTGCAAGTGCCACATGGTACACAGCCAGCTTGTAGTCTTTCTGCTAGTATGTATAACTTTTTTCACCTGCAGCTATGCCATACATTAACCAAATGTGGGCCTTTAAACTGACTCTATCTTGAATCCTGTCCTTGAGGCATCAGCTGCACCTACCCAGGGCTGAAATAACACCAAAATCTTTATACAGAAAGCAAAACATTGATGGAAGAGATTTTTCTGCAAAATTATTTAATGAGCATGTGGACCCAGGAGACAAATTCAAGCCCCAAAGATTCCTGAGAGTCAGTTGTTCTAGTTTTAATGGTCATCCCTTGCAATTTTCCTGCCTCATATGGGTAGCTTAGAAACCCCTCAGTCATGCCAGAAACCTTCTTTAGATACAGATGCTGTGTTTGCTTCCCTTTGCTAACTCACTGAAGTGTCTGGATATGCTTTGAAATGCTGTGACTTACCAACTTCACCCATTCTTTGAGCATCTCTAGTCCTAAAATTCCATTTTTTCACCAGAAAATTGCAGGCAATCCCAGCAAGCAATCTCCTCAGTGTTTTCTGCCAGGGACTCTTGATGAAAAGAAACCAGATCGTTTTCCAAAGCCATTGCTTTTTAAGAAGTAGTGACTCAGGTTATCTATCTAGTCTTTCCAAGCTGTAGCACTATGTGATTCATGGCTATGCATACATAGATATGTCATACACATACATATATACAAGCCATGCATACTCCCTTCACTTGCATCTCTAGGAGTAAATGTTCCTGATGCAATTGTTTATGATATTAGGAAATTGCTCCTCCTGCCCAGTTTCACTGTGATGTTCAATCAATTTCTTTTTTGGCAGCTGAAGGTCTGAATCATATAGTTGTGTTGTTTTTAAACCAGTATTTGATTAGGCTCATCAGAGAGTAGAAAGAGGCACTTCCCAGTGTCACCCAGAGCAAACCTGTTGCTTTGGACAGGGATCTCTGGTGGTTCCAGGGCACAAGGAATACAAGTTTCTCTAACACTGCCTAAAGGGAAAGTTGCTCTCCTGCAGCAGGCCATGAGGGAAGAACCCAACACACTGAACATTGCCGACTCCTCTGCCATTTGTGGTTAGTGGCTACTCTGCACTATTTCGGCACACAGCGCAGACAGAGCTACTCCCAAGAAATGATTTTGTCTCTTTAGCTCTCTGAAATCTTTTGCTCTCTCAGGCTGAAAAGACTGAAATCCCTTCCTCCCACTGACTGGAGGTGCCAGGTTCTGGAGCAGCTCTGTCCCACTCCCCAAGCTGGGTGATCCCTTACCAGATAGAGTTTCTTTAGCTTGGGAAGACTGAGCCCTGCTGTGCTCTTTAGTTTGTTTCCTCGCAGCTCCAGGACTTGCAGGCTGAACAACTTGTCCTGACTCAGGCCCAGCATTGTCTGGATTTTATTTTCTGAGTGCCAGAGGAAGACGAAACAACGAAAGAGTTAATCCCACCCAAGGAGAGCGTCCCCACAAGAGTGAAGAGAGATGTCTGTATCACCTTTCAGGCTGAGGGTGGCTAAGCGGGGGTGAGTAATGCCCTCCATATCCTTGATGCGGTTGTGATCAAAGCTGATAACCTGGAGGTAGAACAGCTCCTCCATGCAGGCACTGGTGAGCAGGTTCCCATCCATCTTCAGCCAAAGCAGCTCCGTTAGGCTGCTCAGTGGAGATAAATCTTGCAGCTTGTTCCCTGACAAATCCACATACCGCAGGTGAATGAAGCTTTTGAGAAGGCTGATGTCTGTCAAGTCCCTGAGGGAGGGAGAATGTGACTGAAACATTTCTCGTATTTCCCCACCACCAGATTTTGATTTGCTCCTTGCCACTACTGAAGGAAGGGCAACCTCCTCTCCCTCTTCCCTGCTATCCTGGCTTAGAGGTGACCTCATCACTGTCTGTAACTTCCTGAAGGGAAGTTATGTCCAGGTGGGGGTTGGTCTCTTCTCCCAGGCACTCAGCAATAGGACAAGGGGGCACAGGTTCAAGCTCTGCCAGGGGAAATTTAAGCTGGAGATCAGAAAAAAATTCTTTCCAGAGAGAGTAATCAGGCACTGGAATGGGCTGCCCAGAGAGGGGGTGGATTCCCCATCCCTGGAGGTTTTTAAACCGAGATTGGATGTGGCACTGAGTGCCATGATCTAATAAATGGACTGGAGTTGGACCAAGGGTTGGACTTGATGATCTCAGAGGTCTTTCTCAACCCAATCGATTCTATGATTCTATGATACTAGAAAGCCTAGATGGAGAGAAAGAAGAAAAAGGCAGGTGACAGGGACAGGCCAAACAGTCTGTAAAGAACAAATAGCAAGATTGGACCTGCTTTCCTGGCAAAGAGAGTACTTATTCCCATTGAAATGTATCTGTCACAAGAGAGCAGAACCAGAGCAGAAAGGAGGATAAGTTATGGGGAGGGATCTGTCAGACAATAGTGTCAACACCAAGGACTGTGTAGAAGGACTTTCTTAGTGGGAAAAATGGTGGTTGAGATGTGTATGAAGCTGCTGAAAGAAATAGTTTTATTGCAGCCTATTAGTTAGGTCCAGAGTAAGTTAGGTCCAGGGTCTGCTGATCTCGAGCCCACTGTGGCACTGTACTTACAACTGAATGCCTTAAAATTAGCACTTAACAGGACAGATGTTAATGGATTTTTCTCAAAGTGCCTGAGGGGAGGTCACCCAGTTGTGTTTCCCCAGGAGATCACAGTCCAGAGCAATGGGCAAGCTTCCCTCAACCTCTAGGGACACTGATGTCCCACTGGTGTGTGTGGGGGCAGTGCCAGCTCAGGGCTGAGAGTGGGCAGGCGATGCTGAGGCACAGCCTGAAAGGCTGCAGAGCTGGGGAGCAGGACCTGGGAACACTCCAGCCCCACATGGCCGGTCAGCAGCTTGTGGCACAGCCGCCCCATGGCCGTGGGTGGCCGTGGACACTCACTTTCCTATGGCTTCAAACCTCACGAAGGCGTGGGCCAGCCCATTGCCCGTCCTGCTGAGCAGAGAGAGGCCCTCCTTCAGGACTGCCTCCGTCAGGGGACAGGGAGCCGGCACCTGGGAGAGAGAGCACACAGCCAGCGCTGGCCTAGGCACGGCCAGGCCGTGCTGAGGGCCATCCCTTACCTCTTCTTCCTCCTTCTGCTCTTCTTCCCCCTCCTTTTTATCTTCCTCTTCTTCGTCCTCCTCCTCCTCAAGGCCAGGCTCGTCCTCCTCATACTCATCGTCCTCCATCCTCCCCGGTCAGTCGCTTCCCGCTTCCCGCGGCTGCGGCTGCCATGGGAACCGGGGCGGGCCCCGCGGCCCGTGGGCGGCCACTCCCACCCGGAGCGCTCAGAGCGTGTCCCGCCTCCCTCAGAGGCGCTTTGCCACCCGCTCCACCTTCCCAGATGGGTGACATCTGCAATGGCTGGCGTGTACAGAGAACTGGAGCATTATTTGGGTGGGAAGGGGCCACTGGAGGCCATCCTGTGTGCACCTCAGCTCAGAAATGGAGCCAGCGTCAAAGTCAGGCTGCGCAGGGTGATGGGCACTCAGGTGGTGTGTACGTGTATGGCCAAACCTCACGAACACAGATTTGGGCAGGGCTCTCCCCACGTGCCCTTCCAGCCTGTGCAGTGGATTTTTTAGGTGAGGCACAGCGTGCACAGAACTGGCCCCACCGTTTCAGTCCTGAGGTCCATTTGCCACGGCCGAGCGAGCTTGGACAGTGACAGGGAAGTCCTCGGGACTGTCACAGCCCCCGGTACTAACCGGGGCTGACCCTGCTGAGCATCCGAGATGTGACGGGATGGGATGGCAGGGAGGCATTGAACTGCCAGGGGACGGTCCCCACTGAGACTGGAACTCAGAATCTTGGGATTCGGAGTCCGGAGTGCTCTCCATTACACTACGGGAATGTCCTGAGGAAAGGCATTCCCTCTGGTAAATGTTTAATTAACTTGTTAAGCAGAATTAGGCTCAGGGTCTTCATGAAACCTCCCTGGACATGACTGCCTGGATGCCAGGAAGGGGCTTTTGGGATCCACTGCTCCATCCCTCTCCTCCAGGCTGTGGGAACAGGAAGGGCTGAGGCTGCCAGTGCCCAGCAGATGCCACCAGCACCTGCAGGAGCCGGGTGTTCACCTGCTGGGAACGCTGATGGTCACCAGTGATTTGCAGCCAATACAAAGTCCAAGGCCCTGCTCCCTTTGCCTCCGGTAGACTTTGCTCCTTCGTAGTCCCTGGGCAACATCAGTGTTAGATAAGCTTGTCCAGGTGGAGCTGGCTGTTAGACATGTGTGTGCCAGCCATCACCCCTCCTGCAAGGCACCCCTCTGCACTCAGAGCTGCCATCTGTGTCCTCTGCCTTGTCCCACGGGTCTCCCTGGTGCCAACTCCTGCTGCTGTGCTACACTTACCCCATCTGAAATCACTCCCTGCTCATTTTGGTAGAACCACAGAATGGTTTGGATTGGAAGGAACCTTAAAGATACCTAGTTCCAACACCCCCTGCCATGGGCAGGGAACCTTCCACTAAACCAGGTTGCTGAGGGCCCCATTCAACCTGGCCTTGAACACCTCCAAGGATGCGGCATCCACAACTCTGAGCAACCTGTTCCAGTGCCTCATCACCCTCACAGTAAAGAATTAATCTGCATGTCAACCCTTCCTTTCCTGCCTTTGCTCTCTGCTCTAAACATCCCCCAATTACAGAAGCCAAATCTTTAAAAGAGAGAAAATTTATTTAGGTTATATATGTATAAAAAGAAGGATCCCAAACCTAACTATTCCTGATTTTAGTCTAAAAGCTGGTCTGCATACCTAAAAGGAACACAGGGCAATCATGGCAAGGACAGGGAGAACAAGCAGCACCCTGCTGGGCTGCTTCCAGGCCCATCCCAGGAGCCATCAGTCCATCAAAGGCCCATCTTGAGGAGCACAGGGGCACAATGGCAGGTGGGAGCCCAAATTAAGGACTCAGAGAAAAGGATACCCTGTCTGACCCCCTCCCTAGGCTGTCCCAGGGGATCCTCCCACCCAGAGCACCTTCAGGATCGGGCTGTCATGGTGTTCAGAGGTGTGGGACATGGGACAGGATGGAGGGGAAGAGCATTTTGCACAGGACTCATTAAGCAGATATTTAGGGCAGGAACCAAAGGCTGGAAAGAGAGGGATCTAGGTGACTTGTGGGGAAGCAAGTGTGGGATACAGAAATAAAAAGGGCCAGTCACATGTAAATGGTTTGTGATGATTTGGCCATGCCCTGCACCTCATCAGTGCAGCTTGTCCCATCTTCTCAATAAACTCCTCTCACAATTTGCCTCCGGTGACCAACTTGTGACCAAGACCACCACAGGGAGTTGGCTCCTGAGGGACCAGTAGGACTGGAGAGGCTGGGATCAAGGGGCAGCTCCTGGGCCCTGTACATATATAAATACACCTCTATACATGGGTGCACATGAGTGTACTTCAACCTGGCTCAGCTGGAGCGGGGCAGGCACGACCTGTGAGTGGTCTGTGTGGCTGGATGTGTCATCTGTGTGGCCATCCATGGTTATGTGTAAATGGTGTATATTCAGAATCACAGAGTATTCTGAATTGGAAGGGACCCACAAGTCCAATATGTGTGTGCACATGTGGTGTCTGCCAGGAATATAAGCTCAGCCTGGCTATTGTTTGGGGTTGAGGAGACAGAGCCACCACAGCCTCTCTTGGGCTGTCACATCTGGCACAATGCATTTTTCCCCAACAGCAACCTGTTTAAGATCCAACCCCTACAGTTCACAGGGAGGATCTGGCAGTATTTCCACTCCACAAAGCTGCAATCCTGCCAGAAAGACAAAACAGAAGAAAAACAAGATCTGGCACTCCTGCTGATACAGAAATTATTTTCCTTGAGTTTTTCCTCATTAAATAAATGCTTTCATGCCTCTGTGTTCTCCTCAAAGCAGCCAAGATCAGTGCTCAGCTCCCATCTGTTTTTTTCTATGTAGGTCAGTCTCCTGGGCTCCTGTGCTGTGGGCAGGGCTGGGCAGGAGCAGGAACTGACAGTGGAGCTGCAGCTCGTGCCTGATCCCTGTAAATGATTCTACTCACTCCCACCAGCCCTAGGCCCCCTCCCTGTCCCTGCAGCATCACCACTGCTCTGGCTGTGCTGACTCCAACACACTGTGGCACCAAACTGCAACCATCACCCAGCAGCTTGTCAGAAACATACATTCTGATTGTAGAAAATACTGTTTTCAGAATTATTCTTACACCTTTGAATTGTCTTCCTCTTCCCCACAACACTCCATGTGCACTCAGAGCTGGGAGCTGCCACCTCCCTGGTGCTGTCAGGCTCTTCCTTCTCACACCACTTGATGTCCTTCCACATCAGATGATGTTCTCACCACACAGAGCTCCCCAACAGTGATTATCCCAGTGCCCCCCACTGGTTTTAGCGCCATTTTAGCCTGTTCCCCCTCCCACCAGAGGCTGTGGCAGCAGAGGGCTCTGCTCTGCTCCCAGCTGGGAAGGAGATACCTCTGAAGGGCTGAGGGCTCTTTCCTTGACATCCCCTCCAGGTGGGCAGCAGGAGCCCCCCCAGCATTAGGCTTTCTCCTCCTTGCTCCTCAGCTCCTGCTTCTCATGCCTCAGGTGATGCTGGCAGTAGCAGCTGGAACACTGTCCATAGGCTTCCAAGGATATGCCGCCTCCTAGCTAAGCTCCTCCTTGTGAGGCACTTCCTTTTTGGTCACCCTTAGTACTGCTGAAAAAAATCAGCAGCTGGGAAGTAACATCTAGTTTCATCCAGTGCCATCTTCAGCGCAGAGCTGAGAGAGAGCAGCAAGCACAGCCTCAACACAGTCTGAGGTCCTTCACTGTACAGAGAGGGAGCTGCTCTGCTCCACATTTAATGAGCGGTCAATTATCAGTCCTCACAGGCAGAGCAGGGATGAATTACTGAGCCCACCTGGAAACAGTGTCTCACTAGGGGGACAGGCAGTTGCTCCAGCAACCACTGCAATAGACACTGATGGAAAAAATAGTCAGATCAGCACAGGCCCAAAGAAGATGACCTGTTATGTGACAAGCCAGATGCAGGTTGAACCTCTGCCATGCCTACTGGGACAATGGTGAACCCTCAAGGAAAAGCCCACAAAAACCACACTACCCTATCTGCAAACCAGCTATCTCTGTACACTCCTTGGCCCTAGCTGCTTCTGAAGAAGATCCAGGACACACCCTTGCTTTTTCAGTTTTTCCTTTATTGTTCAGTACGGGACACAGGTGAGGTAAGACAGCTCACAAGGGGGTAAGCTGACAGGCTCCTTGCTTGATGGAGCTGAAGGATGCAACAGACTGTGTGGTTCCTTCCCCCAGCACCTGTGGTCCCCTCTCACTGCAGTACTGCAGGAAAAGGGGGAGATACTGGCCAGGTGGGCTGTGGGCTCTTAACAGGTCAACAGGCAACTGAGGATTCTGTCAATTCAGAGAGGAGGCTGTCAGGACTTGGCTGAGACAGGCTCCCACTAACAGGACTTCAACATGGTGGGGGTGGTTAGCAGAACAACTAGAACAATGACCGTGAAGGGGGAAAGCCTCAGAGGAGGCCTCCGTACTGAGACATGTGCAATGAAAGGTCCCTTCTTGATTCCATTTCTCAACCACAAGGGACTGCTCCTCACAGGTGCTTCAGTGTTTGGCATTGATAATATCCACAAACTCTGGCTTGAGAGAAGCTCCACCAACAAGGAAGCCATCCACATCATGCTGAGAGGCCAGCTCCTTACAGTTGCTGCCAGTGACAGAACCTAAAGAGGGAGCAGCATTTTAAGGTCAGACATGGCCAGTCCCAGGAAAATGGGGGATAGGACAGAGGCAAGACCTGAAAGGTACCAGCAACCTCCTGCAGACAGCAAGACTGTCTCTTACTTATCCAAGTAAGCTGTCCAAACAAGCTAGTAGTTGGTTCTTAATGCTCTGACAGTCTTGAGCAGGATGTACAACTGCAGCAACAGGCAGAGAAACAAAGCACTTTCCTGCCCTGGAAAGTGGCTTCAGACTCACCTCCATAGATAATCCTAGTTGACTGAGCAACAGCATCAGACACGTGACTTTTCAGCCACCCCCGCAGTTTCTCGTGAACTTCCTGAGCCTACAATAGAACACAAGAGTCCCATTGAGGGCTGAGCCATTCTGCACAGAATTCCCTTCCAAAGAGAAGGGAACCTTTAGATACTTTCTAGATCTTTAAGTCTAAGATTGCCTAAGTCCCTAAGAATCCCCAGGAAGGTTTCTTGTGTGGGAAGGGTCATTGGCAATTTAGTTGGCCACCTTTTCCCTGCTCATACCTGTTGGGGAGTTGCAGTTTTACCAGTTCCAATAGCCCAAACTGGCTCATAGGCAAGAACCACTTTACTCCAGTCCTTGACGTTATCTAGAGAGGAGGGAGACGGTATAGATAAGCACAGTAGCCCCATGCTGAAAGAGCAGAGCTGGAAAAGTGATAAAAAGAACACCCTTTCTTCTTCTCCTCTTACCAGCAATAGCCTTGGTCTGTTCAAAAACCACCTTCTCTGTTATGCCAGCTTCTCTCTCATCCAGCTTCTCCCCAATGCAGGCAATGACTCCAAGGCCCTCAGCCAGAGCATGAGCCACCTTCTGCCCAATCAACTGGGAATGGAAAAGAAACAAGGCAACCAATAAACCAGACTACTCTTGTAGTCCTGTTTTACCTGCTCACTCTTCCAGTCTTTGTAGGCCCATCTTAGCTGGACCATCTTGCCATTCCATGAGGCCACTCACCTCATCAGACTCTCCAAAAACATGTCTTCGCTCCGAGTGGCCCAGTATCACCCATGCAGCTCCAATATCTTTGATCATCGCTGGGCTGGAAAGAAAGGAGACGACTCACACCTCTGGAGAAAATTCAGGTCCCAGGGGCATCCTGACTTCACTTTCTCTGGGGCTCACCTGATCTCTCCTGTGAAAGCACCCTTTGGTACCTTGTAACAGTTCTGTGCTGCGACTCCAATCTTTGCATCAAGCTTCTGACGGGCAAAGTCAAGGTAGATGGCAGGGGCTCCACAAACCACCTCTGGAAGGCAAAGCACACGGTCACCCTTGAGACTGGCAAAGGGCAGAAACTGTACCCAGCCACTGACCCCAAGAGGTCAGCCCTCTCTCCCGGGAAGGCTCGGCCCGCCTCTCCTCGCTGACATTTTGGGGAGCCCTGTGCCACAGGACTATCCCTGCTATCCGATGACTCAACAGAGGGGAGGAAAGCCCTTTTCAGCGAGCTGACAAGCGACACCAGGCTGCTGGCCAGGTCACAGGGGTCCCTTGGAAAGAGCCCAACTAAGACACCGGTCGATAATCCCACCCTACAGCCCGGGCCTGGTCTGGCTGAGCTGGGGAAGAGCCACACCGTGTTCCCCCCGGGGCTGTAAGCGAGCCCGGCGGCGAGGCAGCAGCGCGGCCCGGCTGCGGGGCGGTACTCGGCCGTGCCCGGGCCCGGCGGGGCGGGGGCTCCCGGGAGGCCCGCGGGAGCCGGGGGTGCAGCCGGGGGACCCGGGGTCGGGCCGCACGTGTCCGCCGGGCCCGCGGGAGCCCGGATCCGGTTTCGCGGATATATTTAGCACCTCTGCCGCCGGGTTATATTTAGACCCCCGCCGCCCTCTGACATTTGCCGCTCCCCTGTGCGGGCCCGGCCCGGTCCCGGCCCCGGCCCCGCCGGGCCGTGCGGGACGTGCGCTACGTGCGAGCCGCGCCCTCACCGGTGTCGGCGGAGAGCTTGGCGCCGTTCAGCGTGTGGATGAGCTCGCCCAGGCTCTTCTTATCACCGTTCATCTTCCAGTTGCCCCCCACGAAGAACTTCCTGGGCGCCATGGCGGGAGGGAAGGAGCGAGCGGGGCCGGTACCGGAGGAGATGCGAAGGTCAAGCGGCGGCGGCGGCGCTTGTGGACCCCGCGCCGGCTTTTATAGCCTGGCCGCTCCCGAAGCCCCGCCCCCCGCGCGGCCCCGCCCCCCGCGCGGCGGGGACAGACAGAAACCAGGGCGGTTTTCGACTTTTATTTTGTCCCTCGTGTATTTTGGCATGTAAAGGGCACACAAGGGGAAGCGCTGCTCGTGGCCCATCTTGCTGCCCGCCCTGTGCCCCCGCCCGGCAGGGCAGGCAGGAGGAACCCCCCCATACACAAGCCACACGTACACACAAGCCCCTTCCTTTCCTTCCAGACAGCAAGGAGGTGGCACCATCCCACAAAGCAGCGAAGCACTATGGCTGTGTGTCATGGGAGTGGGGACAGTGAGGACATTTCCTAGAGAAAGAGATATTCCCACCCCCCCGGGCCCCCTTCGCTCATGTCCATGGGGCTCCAGCCCCTAGTCGATTAGTCAGTGAACTTGTCTCCTCCTGTGTCTCCACAGAGAGGCTGTGAAGGGACAACTGGGGAAAGAGGAGCAGGGAAGGACCCTGCTCCCATCCTCACTGCCCTCACCCCTTTCCCGCCCCACACCTTCAGCCCACTCCCCCCACCACACACAGCAAGAGGATGTTCTAGCTGGGAATCCGCTGATAGAAGTAGATGTAACCCAGGTCCTTGGGAGGCTTCTCAGAAGCACAGACTTTCTGGTCGTTGTAGATCACCCACCTGCAACAGGCACAAGAGGAGCTCAGGGATGCCATTGCATGGTTCAAACAAAACTCCACTGAGTCCCCTCACCTGCCCTCATCCCCAATCCCCACAAGACCCCTGAAGAAACGCGGGAGGATGGGGATTTAAAGCAGTACCTCAGAGTCCCCTTATGCTGTGGAAATCCCTCTCACCTGCCATCTTTCTTGATGTGACAAACATAGTGTCCACACATAGTTGAAGTGCCCATGTGGCTGATGAAGGCAAACAGCTGGTATTCTTGGAAGGAGGAGAGAAGAGAAGAACGTCAGGGAAAGAGGAAAGGCATCTTACTCCAAAACACCCTGTGCAAAGCTCTCTCTAGAGCAGAATCCCTGAAGAAAGTGCTCCTGGGTAATAATTTAGGACTAGATCCTCATCAAGCCCCTGTAAGTGGGCTTAAGGCCAAACATGCAGGAAAATGAGAGACGGTAACTTCCATTTAGCCTTCTCTTTTCCAACTTTTTATTTAGCCCATGGGTGCTGGATGGGTGAGGCAGGGATTCCCCGTCCCTATGGCACCCAGCAGCCCAGCAGCACTGGCACCAATGCTGCACACAGACTGGAACCAGTTTGGTCTGAAGGGCAAAAAAGCCTCCTGGAATGATTGGAAAAAAACCAGCACAGCCCTTCCTGTCTTTCCCTTGATGGCACTTCCTCTGCCTTTCTCTTACTGGCTTCCAGGTAATTCCCACTCAGCCTGAAGGGTCTGGACTACATTGCCATTCCTCCTCTTTTCCTCTCTGCTTCCACCAGCTCTGTGACAGTTGCTGCTGCTAACATCTGTAGTACTGCATGGATCAGAGACAGTCACACGTTGAGTTTGGACCCCAAAATCCACATTCCTACAGCATGGAACTCACTTCCAGGCCCATCGCGCACTTTAGGACCCACAGGGACGGATTCAGAGATGGATTCAGCTGCTGAACGGCCCTCTGAGATATCCATAGCAGCTTCTGCATCAAGGTCATCAATGTGACTAAAGATCCAATCCACAGCACGTTCCAGACTGTTGTTCTGGAAGGAAGAAGAGAAGACAGTGAACTGGCAAATCCCTGTTGCTGAGACTATCCCTGTGCTCTGATGTCACCTATGCCTCTCACCGTGGCTCTAAGTGCTTTCATAGCCTGGTCCCGAGAGAAGCCCATGGAGACAATGGTGGCCACACTGTCTTCTGAAGGAGGGTCTGGGCAGGCAATAGTTGACCCTGGTCCACTGGATCCAGGGAGAACTAATGGGTTAGCAAAGTCTGCGGGAGGAAACAGAACACAGCTCAGAACGGTTAGATCTCTCCAAGAGGGATACAGTCCAAGTCCAAACTACTTCAATTTTCCATTGTGGCAGTGGGACAGGAAGTACCATGGCCCAGATGCAGTAAGCTCCACCATGGTCATGTGGCCTCATACCTGGATCATCCATATGTGACATGACCCAGTTCATGGCCGCCTCCACCCCACTGTTCCCTGTGTAATACACGGCTTTGCGGCAGGCATCCATGGGAAAGCCCATCTCCACCAGCTGGATAATCACTGACTCATCCAACATGGGTGCTGTGGGAAGACAGAGATTAGAGCCACCCACTCCCACCCATCCCTGCCTGCTCCGTTTTGTGTAGTGTCACACTGCCTCCAAAGCCACCACTTCCTGGCTTTATTTCACACCAAGCTCTGTCTCTCTGCTTGTCTCATCCTTTACCACCTTTCTTCTTCAGAAATGCCATCTCACACACAGGCATCCCGAAAGAACAAAAGAATTGAACTCATGAACTTGGGAGCACTGATTCCTCCCTAGGCTCCAAACCTGACCTCCCACTGCGGCTTGTGAAAATAAAATAATTCTATCAGTTAAATCTTGTATAAACCCCAGCTCTGCCTCCTCTAAATGCACCAGACATGCTACCCCTCCATCTTGCACACAACAGGAACCAACAAACTCCCTTGCATAACACCCTTGCATAACAGGCATGCAAGGGAGCCAGCCAGCAATCACTGACAGAGAGACAGGGAAAGTCTGAGCAAGTGGGAAACTGCTAGCAGGGGAGACAAGACAAGGAGAGCAAGGAAATGAGTCAGGCATCAGGAAGAGAGGAGGAGAATCACTAACATGTCGGAGAGGAGAAGTGAGGGGAGCAGAAGGAGTCGTCGTCCTCGTTGCCATAGAACCCCAGGCTACCTTTGGGCTCGTCTGGTGTCACCAGTGGGGGTGCGATGTCTGGCATTTCTTCTTCTCCATCTTGCAGCCCTGTCCCCTGCAGCGCAGAGATATCCAGCTCCTCTGGCATTTCAATGGAAACATCTGCAAGACACAGTCTTGCTCAGCCTCTCCATAGGGGCAGAAACAAAGAATTCAGTTGGGAGATCTTGAAAGGTAAGTCCTTGGGGATGCCTAAACCAACTTTTGGGGTAGTTCCTTTCTTCTTTGCAGTGACGACCACAATATCCATATGTGACTCCCAATACCTATATGTTCTGTACTTCTCATCCTTCTTACCAAGCTTTTTGGGCACCCAGTCCAGACCGAACGTGAACTTCTTGATCTGGATGACCAGATAATCCGGGAAAGAGGCGAACCGTGTTGTTCTGAAAGAGACATGTAATACTTTTCAATACTTTGTCAGCAATGATTGAGGGCCCCTAGTTGATTTAAGGAGCATATTCTAAGCCAGGGGTACACCTGTTTGTGCAGCATTCCTGTGCTAAGCTTAAAGCTCCGCAAAGAACCATTTCTAAAGAAGGCCTGACAAGATGAGACAGAATGCAACATTTACAAAATCTTGGGGGATGAGGACAAATAGTATATGTCCTCTGCCTTCCAGTCCTGTATTTTACAAGCCTCCTCAGATTTTGGTGTTTAATTAGAAGTCTAATTCATAAAGAATGTAGAGGAAATAATATAGGTTATTGGACCAACAGATAGAGCTCAAGGGACTGACAAGCTTTCAAGCACAAGAGCATTTTTTTGGATACAAAGCAGAAGTGAATTTTAAGTTAACTGAATTTGAGTGAATCTACAAATTTTGGAATCTGTGAAACAGAGGAACACTCAGTAGCATCACAGGAGAAAGCTGCTTACATTTGTTATCTTCTCACTACCTTTTCACTCTTGCATGTGCTAAAGGCAGTGAGAAGAACAAAAGCTGTTTTTCAAACTTTGCTACTAGACCTTAAATTGGCATTCTTTAGAAGAACTCTTACATCTGTTATACTCGGTGTTTTGCTCAAATCTTAACAGCTAAAAACTTGGTTAAAGAAATCTTAGAGACCATGCAAAACCAGTGTTACCGTACTGTCAGTACTGACTCTAAAGCTAAACTTTACATTTACAGAAGTTACTAGTTTTCTGGAATACCACTCTATTTCATAGCCTGTCAGCAACTGAAACCTGATTTCACTAGCACTGCTGTTCTGCTCAGCTGAGGGCAACCATTCCAGCGATGACAAAGTGGTTCCCTCTCTGCTTCAACCTTCTATGGGTGCAGGGTGTGGAGGACTACAAAGCTTTGGTAATGCTTCTTCCACAAACCACGACAAGAAGTCCCTAAAGATGCAGCTATAGCCAGTTTGCCACAGCCTGGCTGACAAACACTCACTTGAGAGCCACAGACTTGGCCTGCAAGGCTGTGCTCCAGAAATCATCCACCTGCTCTGGAGCTCCATAGGCCTCTAGGCAGGAGCTGAAAGGCACCTTGGCTCGCACCAGCTCAGGCAGTGGCTGCTTCTCCTCCTCCGCCTGCCTCTTCTTCTCCTCATATTCCAGTAGTTCATCTAGAAAATAAAGCAGAGGAGTCAAGGAGCACCTCTGGGTACCTACAAAGTGACCTGTGTCAGCTATACCCAGGGGCAGAACAGGGATAAGATACACGCCCTTGAGAATGGAGCAAAGCTTCCAGAGCACTGTTCTGCTACTGCACTCTTGTTTTGCTGCTGAATCACAGCCCAGCTTGTGACGTCTGAGGGAAAGGCTCCAGAGGGACATCACCACGTCACACCACCTCTGAAGAAATCAGCCCAATCCCACAAAAGCAGGAGAAGGATCTGGCCTCAGAAGGGACAAAGAAGTTCCTTTCTCATTTAAGCAGTTCTGTAAGACTAGTACAGTGTAACAACATTGGGTTTGCTAGGGTTCAGGTCTTGGCACATTACTGACCTTTGTTGAGTGCAGCATCCATTGGCACAGGCAGCTGCATAATATAGTCCACACGCTGGGTATATTTCACCTTTTCTGTGGCCAGGCACTTCAGCTTCTCCTCCACCAGAAAACGGAAGACCTCGTTAGGGTTCTCCGAGCTGCGGCAGTTCCTCTGAAGAAGGAAAGATTAGAAGAACAGATGTAACATTAGAATGGCAGAAATAACTACCTGCAGTAGCAGTGATGCCACACAGAATGTGGCTAAGGAGTGTTCACTTCTGTAACCAGTCCTTTTGAAAGATGGCAAAGAGGAAACTAGAGCCAACTTCTCTAGCCCAGGAACCCATGACATTCCTGCCCCTAAAGAAGAAAATTTACATCTCCAGCCGTGCCACTCCCAAATGAGATTTCTCCAAGGAATCAGCCCTGAAAACACAGCCAAGCATCTCTCCTTTTCTGCCCCAGCAGATGCCAGCTGCCCAATTTCCCTGTGTTCTCCCTCTGCTCTGACTGTCAGCTTCTCACCTCCACTCCTCACCCCTTGCTGTGAGGAGAAAACTAAGCTGGGCTTTTCCATGATTTAACAGATAGACTCAACCATTACCTCCACCATGTTGATGAAGTGCAGAAAGAATTCCTGGGCATCCTGCTGTCGGTTAGTGGAAAATTCTGGGTGCCCCTTTCCGATGAGGGACTTAAACATGCGTGGAGCAATGCCATTTTGCACACCCTATAAACAACAAGGTGGAAGAGAAAGGTGGTCATAATTTGCCAAGCATGTGTCCTGGCAAGTAGCACTCTACTCTTAGCCAGGCTTTTGTTCAGGTGACAGGGCCTTGGAATGAACCTCAGGAAATGTCTTCAGAAAGTTTCCCTTCTTTCCCATAGAACACACAATACCTTATGCAACACAAACATCAAGAGGATGCCATATCCAAGTCTCACCTTCTGATCAGGCTGCTGTTCCCCATCTGCGGAAGCTGGCCTTGAATACTCCCCAGAAAGCAGTCCATGGCCCAGTTTGGCTCTGGAATGATGAAGTCACTGTTAGCATCAAAACAGTTTCTTCAGTCCCACATACTCCGGGAGCCACATCAACTCTTCCAGCTTTAACAGTGTCAGTTTCACAGATAAGACCTTTCTCTGCTGCACCAGACATGATCATCTTATTGTGGTCTGCCCTCTGGCCCCAGGAAACATCACTGACTTCAAAGGTACGTGGACTTTTGGGCACCAGTCTCAACCACTGCTTCCATGCTGAGCAGAACATAAAGGACCACCTGGTGCTGAGTCACAGCAGCTGCATAACAGCCAAACTGTGCTGTGGGTAATGTGGCAGTGTGTCTGACCATGCAGGAGACAACAGGCGCAGGGAAATTGTCTGAGCCAGAAATAGCATTGCTGTGAGCAGATTGATCACCTTCTCCCAGAGGAAAGATTAAGGATGACTGCATGAGGCACTTAATGGACAACAGCAACTTCTTCCTATGCTGCCTCTCCTACTATTGCACTTCAGTCATTCCCCATCACTACTGCCATTTGTCTGGAACCAAACCTTACCAATTCCTCCCTTTGCCCAGGCAAAAAATCTTTCTGGCAGCCTCACTTTAATCCCCTCCTAGCAAACACCTCACTCCAGGCTGTTCAAATTTACAAACCTTCCCTACTACTGAACTCCCTTCTCCCAGGCACTCAGCAATAGGACAAGGGGGCACAGGCTCAAGCTCTGCCAGGGAAATTTTAAGTTGGAGATCAGAAAAAAATTCTTTCCAAAGAGAGTAATCAGGCATTGGAATGGGCTGCCCAGAGAGGTGGTGGATTCCCCATCCCTGAAGGTTTTTCAACTGAGATTGGACGTGGCACTGAGTGCCATGATCTGGTAAAGCGACTGGAGTTGGACCAAGGGTTGGACTTGATGATCTCGGAGGTCTTTTCCAACCCAATCAATTCTATGATTCTATGAAATGTCACCTTTCATTTCTTCACCCCAAACCTCCACATGCTGCTTTGTTGTTTTAGAGCAGCTGTAGCACAGATTTTACATATCTAAAATGCAAAACCCTCCCAAGTTCTGTGTTCCTCTTTCTGCATATTCTCCTGCTATCGCTCACACAATACCACTTGAGAGAAGCCTCTTTAATCATAGAATCATAGAATCAATTGGGTTGGAAAAGACCTTCGAGATCATCAAGTCCAACCCTTGGTCTAACTCCAGTCCATTTACCAGATCATGGCACTCAGTGCCATGTCCAATCTCAGTTGAAAAACCTCCAGGGATGGGGAATCCACCACCTCTCTGGGCAGCCCATTCCAATGCCTGATTACTCTCTCTGCAAAGAATTTTTGTCTGATCTCCAACTTAAAATTTCCCTGGCAGAGCTTAAGTCCATGCCCCCTTGTCCTATTGCTGAGTGCCTAGGAGAAGAGACCAACCCCCACCTGGCTAGAACTTCCCTTCAGGTAGTTCTAGACAGTGATGAGGTCACCTCTGAGCCTCCTCTTCTCCAGGCTAAACAACCCCAGCTCCCTCAGCCTCTCCCCACAGGACTTGTGCTCCAGTCCCTTCCCTTTAAGCATATATAAATTATCCATTGAGAATAAAGTTACCTAAATCTAAGTATTCCTTTGCTCTTTGCCATCTCTCTCTGTTGCATACAGCAAGCACCTTTTTGCTGTTACACAGGCAGAAGCTGCCGACCAGAAATACCCCTTGGCTAAGAGGCAGTATTGCCTTCCCACAAAACTCATTTAAGAGCCTCCCATGAACACTGAGGTGCTCTTTGTCCTCTCCACCTAGGGCATTCAGCTGAATTATTTGGCTTAGATCCTTATTAATCACTGAAGATCAGTGTCTTCAGTGGTGGGCATGGAAATAGAAAAAACTGAGCAAAGCAGCACAGAGGGGATGCACCCTGGTAGCCTCAGCCGTTCTTCTCTCACCAAAACTCTACGTACACTTGCGTGCTGAAGTCCTGTGTGGGGTCTGAAGGTGCACTTTGGAATATCTTCTCCAGCTTGTCCACATACCTGCAGAGCAAAATGAGGCAAGCTAAGGCATATACAGGTTCATCTACCAAAGAGGCAGTTCTGAGCATGATTACTATAACAGAAGTTCCCAGCTCTAAGCCACCTTTCTACTGATCCCAGACCAATAGAAAAGTGTGATCACTTACTTTCTCTGGAAGTCTGGGATACTGAACAGCACCTGCATCACAGAATTGAGGTAGCAACTGTTGCCCAGGTTACGGATACCAGTGTACCCAGGCCCATAGAGGGGCTTGAGCTGCACGCCAGACTCCTGGATGAGCTCCCACTCCCCAATGCGCTGGTTCATGTCTATTTCCAGTTCTGTCATTGTCTTGTCTGTCTGCAGAGGGAAAGAACAGGACAAACCCTCACAGCATGCTCATAGGCACATCAGTCCCAGTGAAAAGTGCAATGTTGTAGAGACATGCAGAGTCAAACACATTCTGGTTTATTCTACTGGAAGAGGAGGAAGAAACAAGAATTTCTTCCATATATCTGAATACCTGGAACAGACAGAGGAATATGTGCTGGTTTAAAGGCGAACCAGCAGGGGAAATGAACTCACCACGAGAGAGATTATAAGTCAGAGCTAAAATTTAATAATAATATTACAATAAATACACTGACACAAAAGGGAAATTGCTTTCAACTCACAAAAACCCAGCAGTATAACCCAGTGTCCTGGGGCACAAACCCAAGGGGGTTTGTTAGCCCTTGTGCTGAGACCCCTGTGGCTCCCCCAAGTCCAGAGCAAAAGGAAAAGGAAAACCTGTTGGTGCAGGCGAGGGCTGTGGTCTGGGCGAGATCAGTGATCTCCTCCTGTCGAGGTCCTGCTGCTCCTCTGGATTCGACGAGAAGTTACCAAAGTCTTTTTACCCACCACTTATGTACCCTCAGAGAGCACCCAGTCTCTCCCCCTGGGCGGGGACTCACACAATGGGTGATTAACTCTGGGAGCCAGGGGGTATTGAACTGTTGATGGCCCATTAGCAGCTCCGCCCCCTCAGGCTGGGTGTGAAGGTGATAACGACTCCCTGGGGAGTTGCTGCTAATGGCCCATTGTCCTTGGGGAATGAATAGAGGGGGTAGAATACACAGCTTTCATCACCCCCACACAGTGTCAACTGGTCCCTCCTGCTCAACTAGGACATTATCCACCCCTTATTCTACACCATCTAGTCATTCCCAAATTTAATTCCCCTTTTACCTATATATACATATATACAATGAAACATTACAAACTCTTCTCACTCAAAATTAGGTCCCCTTGTGGTACACAACGTGTTCCTCCATCTTTTTGCATTACCCACCAAGTGCAATTAGGTCCTTGAGCAAAAACAATCCCTTGGATGGGTTTGCCTTTGTTTGAGGTGGGACTAACCCAAACAGTCTTTCCTAACATACCTCTCACATGGACCACAGGGACTTTATCTCCATCTACAATATTCAAGAGCTCTGATTGGGCAGGGCCAGCTCGATTGATGGAGCCCCAGGTGTTGACCAACCAGGTGGCCTTTGCCAAATGCAGCTCCCAGTGTTTGAAAGTTCCCCCACCCAACGCCTTCAAGGTGATTTTCAGCAGTCCATTGCATCGCTCAACTTTCCCAGCAGCTGGAGCATGGTAGGGGATATGATACACCCACTCAATGCCGTGCTCTCTGGCCCAGGTGTCTATGAGGCTGTTCTTGAAGTGGGTGCCATTGTCAGACTCTATTTTCTCTGGGGTGCCATGTCTCCACAGGACTTGTTTCTCAAGGCCCAGGATGGTATTCCGGGCAGTGGCGTGAGATACGGGGTATGTCTCCAGCCATCCAGTGGTTGCCTCTACCATGGTCAGCACGTAGCACTTGCCTTGGCATGTTTGGGGAAGTGTGATGTAGTCAACTTGCCAGGCCTCCCCATACCTGTATTTCGACCACCGTCCACCATACCATAGAGGCTTCACCCGCTTGGCCTGCTTGATGGCAGCACATGTGTCACAGTCATGGATAACCTGTGAGACACTGTCCATGGTTAGAGCCACCCTTCGGTCCCGAGCCCACCTGTATGTCGCATCTCTGCCCTGATGACCAGAGGCATCATGGGCCCATCGGGCTAGAAACAATTCACCTTTATGCTGCCAATCCAGATCTACCTGAGAAACTTCGATCCTGGCAGCTCGATCCACCTGCTCGTTGTTACGATGCTCCTCATTAGCCCGGCTCTTGGGTACATGAGCATCTACGTGACGTACCTTCACACTCAGCTTCTCTACCTGGGGAGTGATGTCCTGCCACATCTCAGCCGCCCAGATAGGTTTCCCTTTGCGCTGCCAGCCGGCCTTTCTCCAACGCTCCAGCCATCCCCACAAAGCATTGTCCACCATCCACGAGTCAGTGTAAAGGTAGAGTCTTGGCCACTTCTCTCGTTCAGCGATATCCAAAGCCAGCTGAACAGCTTTCAGCTCTGCAACCTGACTTGATCCACCTTGTCCTTCAGTCGCTTCTGCAACTCGACGTGTAGGACTCCATACAGCTGCTTTCCATTTCCGGCTTGTCCCTACAATGCGGCAAGAGCCATCTGTGAAGAGAGCATATCACTTCTCCTCTTCTGGCAGCTGGTTATATGGTGGGGCCTCCTCAGCTTGTGTCACCTGCTCCTCTTCTTCTTCAGAGGACAATCCAAAACTCTCACCTCCCGGCCAGTTGGTGATGATTTCCAAAATCCCAGGGCGATTAGGATTCCCTGTCTGGGTTCGCTGCATAATCAGAGCGATCCACTTACTCCATGTGGCATCAGTGGCGTGATGGGTAGAAGAAGCTTTTCCTTTGAACATCCAGCCCAACACTGGTAGTCGGGGTGCCAGGATGAGCTGTGCCTCAGTGCCAATCACTTCTGAGGCAGCTCAAACTCCTTCATAAGCTGCCAGGATCTCTTTCTCAGTTGGGGTATAGCTGGCTTCAGATCCTTTGTATCCCCGACTCCAGAATCCCAGCAGTCGTCCTCAAGTCTCTCCAGGTACTTTCTGTCAGAGGCTCCAGGATGGGCCATTCTCCCCAGCTGTAGTGTAGAGCACATTCTTCACATCCTATGCTGTCCTGACTGGCCCAACGGCTACTGCATGGGTAATCTCCTGTTTAATCTGCTCAAAGGCTTGTTGTTGTTCAGGGCCCCACTGGAACTCATTTTTCTTCCATGTCACAAGGTAGAGAGGACTTAAAATCTGACTGTACTCAGGGATATGCATCCTCCAAAAGCCCACGGCGCCTAGGAAAGCCTGAGTTTCCTTCTTGCTGGTCGGTGGGGACATAGCTGCTATTTTGTTGATCACCTCTGTTGGAATCTGGCGATGCCCGTCTTGCCACTTCACTCCTAGGAACTGAACTTCCCGAGCAGGTCCCTTGACCTTACTTCGTTTAATGGCAAAACCAGCTCTTAGGAGAATCTGGATTATCTTCATTCCTTTCTCAAAAACCTTCCCTGCTGTGTTCCCCCATACAATGATGTCATCAATGTACTGTAGATGTTCTGGAGCCTCACCCTTTTCCAGTGCAGTCTGGATCAGTCCATGGCAAATGGTGGGACTTGTTTCCACCCCTGGGGCAGTCGATTCCAGGTGTACTGCACCCCCTTCCAGGTGAAAGCGAACTGCGGCCTGCACTCTGCTGCCAACGGAATGGAGAAAAAGGCATTGGCAATGTCAGTGGTGGCATACCACTTGGCTGCCTTGGACTCCAGCTCATACTGAAGCTCCAGCATGTCCGGCACAGCGGCACTCAGGGGGGGTGTGACCTCATTGAGACCACGGTAATCCACCGTCAGCCTCCACTCTCCACTGGACTTTCGTACTGGCCATATGGGGCTATTAAAGGGTGAGTGAGTCTTGCTGACCACCCCTTGGCTCTCCAGCTCACAAATCATCTTGTGTATGGGGGTCACAGAGTCTCGGTCAGTGCGGTATTGCCAACGGTGCACTGTGGCTGTGGCCAGCGGTACCAATTGTTCTTCAACTTTCAGCACTCCCACAGCAGAAGGGTCCTCTGAGAGGCCAGGCAAGGTGCTCATCTGTCTGATTCCCTCTGTCTCCACAGCAGCTATGCCAAAGGCCCAACGCAGTCCCTTTGGGTCTTTGAAATATCCATTCCTCAGGTAGTCTATGCCAAGGATACACGGGGCTTCTGGACCAGTCACAATGGGGTGTCTATGCCATTCCTTCCCTGTCAGACTGACTTCAGCTTCCAGTACAGTCAGCTGTTGGGATCCCCCTGTTACCCCAGAAATAGAGATGGATTCTGCCCCGACGTATCCTGATGGCATCAACGTGCATTGTGCACCAGTGTCCACTAAAGCTTTGTATTTCTGTGGGTCTGATGAGCCAGGCCACCAAATCCACACAGTCCAATAAACCCGACTGTCTCTCTCCTCTACCTGGCTAGAGGCAGGGCCCCCCTAGTTCTGGTCATGGTATTCACTGCGCTCTCCCTGTGAATATGACCGGTAGGTTCCTTCAAGAGGATCGGGCATAACATCATCATTCCTATACTGTCTGGAGCCTTGCCCACGAGAGACTGGAGCAGCCTTCAACCTTGAAGAATTCCCTGTGTTAGTTGTGCCTCTTTGCAATTCACGTACCCGAGCTGCTAAGGAAGAGGTGGGTTTTCCATCCCACTTCCTCATATCTTCTCCATGCTCATGGAGGTAGAACCACAGATTGCCACGTGGAGTGTACCCTTTCTCCTTAGCCGGAAGACGCCTGCTTCTGATGGCAGAGACTCTTGTTTGTTCTGGAGAGAGTCCTTCCTTAATCTTCTCTTCCAGTTCAGCCAGTTTTGTTTCCACAGCTGAGACATGGGCTCGTAATGGAGCAGTGACAGTGTCTTCATAAATCCTGAGTTTGCTGACCAGTGCGCCCACCTTGTCTTCTCCCTCTCTCCACTGCAATGTTGCAAGGTAGCGAGAATACATTTCTGGCCCAAGTCGTGCAAATTTTAACCACATCTGGGATGTGCACTGGACACCATCTGGACTTTTAGGGAATCTCTCATCCTCTGAAAAGATTATCTCCAGTATGGCTAATTCCCTTAAGCACCAGATACCTTGTTCCATTGTGTTCCATTGTCCTTGCTGTACGTGGAGGTCCTCCTTACAAAGATATCTCTCCCTCACGCTTGACAACAGTCGCCGCCAGAGGCTGAGAGTTTCATGCCTCTTTCCAATGCCCTGATCAATGACAACATCTCAAGAAAGGGATCCCAGCTGCCTTGCCTCACTCCCATCTAGAATTGTATCATTGGCCGCCGCATCCCAGATTCGAAGCAGCCAGGTCAAGATGGACTCATTTGCCTGTCGTGTGAACTCTCTCCGGAGCTCACGCAGCTCTCCCAGGGATAGGGACCGGGTGATTATTTCTGGCTCCATTTCTTCTGCTTGAGGTGAAGGTCCTGCGTCTTTCTCGTTATTCACTATACAAACTGATTTGGTCTTTGATTTTCTTTTCTGGACAGGGGCAACTGCTATCGGTTTCTGTTGTCCTTCCGGCTCAGCCGTGGTTTGGGTGGACATGGTGCTGGTTGATGTATCTCTTTTCCTCTCTGGCTCAGCCGTGGTTTGGGTGGACATGGTGCTGGTTGATGTATCTCTTTTCCTCTCTGGCTCAGCCGTGGTTTGGGTGGACATGGTGCTGGTTGATGTATCTCTTTTCCTCTCTGGCTCAGCCGTGGTTTGGGTGGACATGGTGCTGGTTGATGTATCTCTTTTCCTCTCTGGCTCAGCCGTGGTTTGGGTGGACATGGTGCTGGTTGATGTATCTCTTTTCCTCTCTGGCTCAGCCGTGGTTTGGGTGGACATGGTGCTGGTTGATGTATCTCTCTTCCTCTCTGGCTCAGCCGTGGTTTGGGTGGACATGGTGCCTGTGGATTTGCTCCTTTTCTCCTCCTCCTGATGACGCTGTACCACACCAAGCAGTGTGCGGTAGGCAGTGGCCAGGGCCCAGCAGGTTGCTGTGAGCTGCACATCTCTGGGACTACCAGAGCATCTTCCTTTCACATAGCTTAGCATTTTGGCAGGGTCCTGCAGTTGTTCTGGGGTGAATTTCCAGATCATTTGAGGAGAGAAGGTCTCCAAATACTGGCCCATATCTTTCCACTTCCCGTGCCACTCAACATCATCCGCTCCCAGGGCAGGCCTCCAGCAAGTCTCCTTAGAGAGCCCAGTTCTGACCCTAAACATGGTGTATACAGTACAGAGGAGACAAAGCAACACTAACAGCACTAACAGTAAGATTATGCTGTCCCTAACATCAAAAGGAAGCTCAATATTTTCAATGATTGTTGTAGCAGAGGTGAAAAGGTGGAAGTAACCATCTCCGCCTATTTTCCCCACAGTCTGGGTGCTATTTTTAATGAGACCCCAGAGGTAACAACCCAAACCAGGACAGGCAAGCCAGACTGAATATACATTCACAATGAAATTCACTGCTTCTGATGTTATGACAACATAAACATAGTACATTAATAAAGCAATTTTGATCCTTCTCCCTGGTATTAAAGAGAGCATCAAAATAGGCAAATGGTTCCCCATGTGTCAAAATATGAACAGGCCCAGATACACCATCCACATGAATACATCAAGCAACATGGTAGTCAGGGAGTTTCTGTATCCAAATACACAAAATAAAAAACCCAAGGGGGTTTGTTAGCCCTTGTGCTGAGACCCCTGTGGCTCCCCCAAGTCCAGAGCAAAAGGAAATGAAAAACCTGTTGGTGCAGGCGAGGGCTGTGGCCTGGGCGAGATCGGTGATCTCCTCCCGTCGAGGTCCTGCTGCTCCTCTGGATCCGACGAGAAGTTACCAAAGTCTTCTTACCCACCACTTATGTACCCTCAGAGAGCACCCAGTCCCTCCCCCTGGGCGGGGACTCACATAATGGGTGATTAACTCTGGGAGAACTGTTGATGGCCCATTAGCAGCTCCACCCCCTCAGGCTGAGTGTGAAGGTGATAATGACTCCCTGGGGAGCTGCTGTTAATGGCCTATTGTCCTTGGGGAATGAATGGAGGGGGTAGAATACACAGCTTTCATCACCCCCACACAGGGTTAGCTGGTCCCTCCTGCTCAACTAGGACAAAATGATAAGAAACATGGGAGAAATCTGAATCATTCCCTGTAAAGAGGCATGGAAATCACACACTAACATTGAATTTAGGGAACAAAGCTCAGCACCTGGGAGCATCCCTGCCCACAGTACTGACACATAACCGCAAGGAAATAAACCTGAGGGACATGAAAGAAAGGCAAAAGAGGCAATGAAAGAAGAGGTAGATGAGACAACTCTCTATGTGACAAAAACAACCAGGATTTCTTGACCAGATATGCTTCTGCATAGTCACAGAAAGCTGGAAAACAGCTAAAATACCTTGAGTTGCTTCTCACTCCCTCTGAGCCTATAGAGCATCACCTTTCCCCCTCACCTTCTGCATCTTGAGCATGTCAATCCCAAAGTGTGCCAGGTGTTCTGCAAGGTTGGGATCCAACACCATGTCATCCTCATCATAGGAGTAGACATCTGTGCAGGAAAACAGAGCAAAAGAGAGCCCATTATCTCAAATTCACAGCTGGGTAAGAGCAGAGAGTGCTCAGAACTGGGAGTTTTGACGAACTGCCCAGTTGGTGTTTCTTTTTCTCCTCAGCAGAATAGCATGACAGACAGAATGGTGAGATTCCTCCAAAACGTGACAAGACAAACAACTTTGTCACTGATCAAGGTACGGAGGTACCATGTAAGCCTGGAGTGAGGAAAGTGGGTTACTGTTCCAAATACTCTCTGCTTAGGATTTGGACACAAAATTCTTTGACAAACAACCCACCACAGAAAGTAAGACGGCAACTCGGATAACTATTCTAAAGTCCTCCGATTACAAGGGAAGCAGAGGAGGAAGGCAAGGGTTTATCAGCTGTTTCTTTGCCTGACATAAGAAGTACGTCAGAGTGGGGAAGTTCATAATGGGATCACATTGCACATTCTAGGTAGCATTAGCCCGATAGGGACCTTGATAGGCTGGAGAGAAGGGCTGATTCCAATGGGATGAGGTTTAACAAGGCCAAGTGCCGGGTCCTGCACTTTGGCCACAACAACCCCAAGCAGCGCTACAGGCTGGGCACAGAGTGGCTGGAGAGCAGCCAGGCAGAAAGGGACCTGGGGATTCTGATTGACAGGAGGCTGAACATGAGCCAGCAGTGCCCAGGTGGCCAAGAAGGCCAATGGGATCCTGTCCTGTATCAAGAACAGTGTGGTCAGCCAGACAAGGGCAGTTATCCTTCCCCTGTACGCTGTGTTGGTGAGGCCACGCCTTAAGTATTGTGTTCAGTTCTGGGCCCCTCAGTTCAGGAAAGATATTGAGGTGCTGGAGTGGGTCCAGAGAAGAGCAACAAGGCTGGTGAAAGGACTGGAGCACAAGTCCTATAGGGAGAGGTTGAGGGAGCTGGGATTGTTTAGCCTGGAGAAGAGCAGGCCTGGAGAAGGGGAAACCTTATCACTCCACAACTACTTGAAAGGATGTTGTAGCCAGGTGGGGATTGGTCTCTTATCTCAGGCAACCAACAGCAAGACAAGGGGGCACGGGCTTAAGCTCTGCTAGGGCAGGTTTAGGCTGGATATCAGGAAGAAGTTCTTTACAGAGAGAGTGGTCAGGCACTGGAATGCGCTGCCCAGGGAGGTGGTGGATTCTCCGACCCTGGAGGTTTTTAAGGTGAGACTGCATGTGGCACTGAGTGCTATTAGCTAGCAATCAAAGTGGGGTTGGATTAAGGGTTGGACTTGATGATCTCAGAGGTCTCTTCCAGCCCAGCTGATTCTATGATTCAATGATACCTGGAAATCCTCCCTGACTAGGTTTGTCAGAGACCAAGTCAGCCTGAATGTGCCTGGCATCTTTCCCCCAGAGGATCCCCCTTCTCACCAGCCCCATCAGGAGTAATTGTTCCCAGTTTCACAGCCAGTGGGTAGCCGGTTTCTCGGTAATGCTCGACTGCATGATTGTTGCCACCGCTGCCATCAAAGTAGCGCCGACCGCAGAGGATGGCTCCATCCGTCATGTTCAGCCACAGGTTCTCCTTCATGTCACACTTGCTGCACTTCCAGCCACTATTGACAAGGAATAGAGAAAAAGATATCAGTGGAAACCTTTGGATTCTACCTCCCAAGCCCTCTCCATTACTACCCACTGACTGTATTACCCATAGTATAAGAAATCATAGAATCATAGAATCGATTGGGTTGAAAAGGACCTCTGAGATCATCAAGTCCAACCCTTGGTCCAACTCCAGTCCATTTATTAGATCATGGCACTCAGTGCCACATCCAATCTCGGTTTAAAAACCTCCAGGGATGGGGAATCCACCACCTCTCTGGGCAGCCCATTCCAATGCCTGATTACTCTCTCTGGAAAGAATTTTTTTCTGATCTCCAACATTAATTTCCCCTGGCAGAGCTTGAGCCCGTGCCCCCTTGTCCTATTGCTGACTGCCTCTTTTACTTCAGAACGCTGAGCATCCTGAAATACCTTAGTTTGCCATCTACCCCTAATTTACCACAAGGCATGCTCAAGAGACTCACAAAAGCAGTCTCATCTGCTGCTGCAGCACAGGACCAGAGAAGGTGACAGGGACAGGTCTGGGACCCAGAGTGATACACCCAGTTCCAGTACTACGCTCACCATGGTGGGATGCGGACATCGTTCTGAAGTTGGTGCAAGGAAAAAGCATGTTTGGAAACACGTCGGACCTCCCCATCCCAAGCTTGCACCTCCTGCTTCCGTGAGGCTGAGTCTGCTGTCAGGATGGCCTCAATCGCACTGGCGATCTGGAATTAGGACAGCAAAGAAAATCATGAAGGGCACAAGGAAAGAAGCCTCCAGTGGCCCAACACTGCACATTTAGGCAAGTCAGTTGTGCTGGGGAGCCTCAGTCACACATAAGCCAGGACTTCATAATATAAAGAACTGTGTAAATGCAGAACAGTCCTGCTTACTGCCAGCTGAGACTTCACAGCAGCTCTGCAGGATCCCTTCAGAGGGCAGTGCTTCGTTCTCTGTACATTTCCTCATCAATACAAAACACAGCCTTCCCCACAAACATACCCTGTCTTTGACCATGTCTGGTAGTCCCTCCAGCCCATCACGAGGAATAGCCAAATGGTCTGGCAAAATTACTATTTTTACATCTTCGTCATATTCAAACTTTTCTTCTGTGATGTCAAATCCACCTTCTACACCTACAGGAAGAAAAAAACATTGCAGTAACAGTTAAAACCAAAGAGCTTGCAAAGCTTCTTTACCCAGAGCTTACACGAAATAAAGCACCATGACTAAGACAAAGGTCTTGAAACAAAGCACCATGACTAAGACAAGCTCTAAGTAAGTGATCTACCATCTTTCTTCCACCTCTGGATCCCAAAATTTCTGCTGGCGGTGTGGACTTCACAGAAGCAAATATAAGCCTAGTGACAATAGGTTTGCCTTTCCCAGTTCTTATTACAGATGCTCAGAAAGAATCCCTAGACCGTGACTAAAAGCAGAAAAAAGAACACCTGCTCTAGAATAGAGCCAAGATAAAGCATCAGTGTTCACCCTTCACCAGAATAAACAAGACAATAAATGGAGACGTGCATGAAGAGATCATCTTGTAGCCCAGTGCAAAAGTCAGGTCTGACA
Organism: Pithys albifrons albifrons; assembly: GCF_047495875.1. NCBI lineage: Eukaryota > Metazoa > Chordata > Aves > Passeriformes > Thamnophilidae > Pithys > Pithys albifrons. Next base: position 87,177,784 of record NC_092458.1, read on the forward strand.
GCCTCCATTTCTTGCCTTTCAAGGGTAGTTCAGGGTCCTGAACTCAAGCACAAAGAACCTGAAGTAGAGAAAAGCCAGAACCTAGGGGATTTTACTAAAAGCACCCAACTTTCCGGGGAGTCTCCAAGAGATAAGGTCTAATTTATGGAAGACATCTAACTCTCAGTGAAGTCATAATTAAAGGTCCATGTAGTGAATAGGTTAATCCCAAGAAAAAAGCCAGAGCACCATGTTTGGCAAGACCCACTGCAAGAATCTGCAAGAATCAGCAAAATTAGACTGAGTTGAAAAGTTCATGAGGATGAAGAGCAAAAATACAACCACCACCAGATGAAGTAACAGGATCTCCCCACATAATATTCCTCAAAATGGACAGCTCCGCCCCAACTCCGCCTGCTATGAATATTATAACTAGATATTGCAATATTATAATCGTGCATGAATATGTAGGTAAAAATATTGTAATCCCTCACTAGAAATGTATAAATACTGTAGCTTTTCACTGTAGATTTTGGAGCTCTTTTGTCCGATACTAATCGGAGAGTTACCCCAACGTTGTCTTAATAAATACCTTGCTGTTTATTGACTAAAACTTTGTCTCTAAACAGTTTGTTCTGCCTTTTTGGGCATCAAACCAGAAACTTCCCTGGAACATCCAGAATTGCAGGAAAAGTCTTAGGAAAGGTATAGTGCTAGTAGCTTCTCATGCACACCTAACTTTGTTTTCCAGAAGTTTCAACAGAGATGGGAGACCCATAAATAAAATGTTATTTGCCAGTTGTCAACAGTCATGATAGATGCTTGTCTAAAACATCTGCAGTTTCTGCAGATCCTCTCATCTACAGCAAGGAATAGTTTCTAAGTTACGTAGGTACTCAGGGGAAAACCTTGTCCTTTCCTGTTCTCCAGGTGTTCACACACTGCATCCCAGAAGGAAGCAGGCAGAAGAGAGAGGGCTTATTAGCAGCCTAACCTCTCTGATTTTTTAAACTGAATTGCCTTCATTTCTTGAAAAATTGCATGCTGTGACTGCAATAATCTCTGTAACAGATCTGTGAACATCTGTGACTGCAACAAATCTCTGCAGGGAATAGAAGCTTTTGCTCTTCAGTGTCTCTGCCTCAAGAATCCTGTGTGCAACACAGTTCTCATAACCACTACTGCATTTCTTTAAAACATTATTGACAAAAATACCTGGTTCTATGAGATCTTCTGCAACTCTCTCCTTGGATACCTGAGATTTCTGCACTATGTACAAACTGCTATGTATGAATACAGTGATTTTAGAAATATCAGAAAACACTCACCAGCATCATGCAACAACATACCCAGACAATCCTTTTCTGTGCCTTTTCAGCACAGTTCAGAGGTTCCCTGTCATCACTTCAAAGAGTAAAGCAATACACAATCCCCCAGGGCAATACACAGTTCCTGAACTCTAAACAAACTGGACTGGTGAAGTCCCCTCAGTTGTTCTGTGAACCTTCTGAGGCTCCAGATGAGGAAGAGGGTCTTCAGGCAGCAGACTGACTACTAGCCCTTTCCTCCCCCACATATAGCCAACAGCTTGCCATGAGGCACAGTGTTCCCCTTTCCAGGAAACATTCCAGGGAATCTAAGCACCATACACTACAAAAGTCCTTCAGCCAACACGCAGGCATAGGAGGCAAGCACTGCAGATTTGTTTTTCCCCAGGGAGAGGAGAAAATGAGGTACAGAGAGAGATCAAGGGGTACATTTTGCAGTCAATGACATGTTGCTCCTAAATGTTTCTAGTACTTTAAAAAAATCTCCCATGTTAGGATTAGCCGAATCACCACAGTGCAACTAAAATAAAAGAGTGAAAAAATCTCTCCTGAACTTAAGACCACTGTCTCACAGGGCTAATACTTTCTTCTACTCTCTCCTGCTCCATTCACACCACCAAGCTGTTATCAGAGAGAGATATGTGTTGAGGCACTGACAACACTTGTCTCAAGGCCTTTGTAGGATTCATGATACAGAAATAATTCACAACGTAGACCAGGCCTTATCTCTCCAAAAGCAGCATAATCATATACATGAAAGGACTGGCTATTTGAAAAAACACAGATTCTAGTTTCAGTTTTGCTACAGTGATCTTTGAGGCTTCATTCAGCTGACCATCAAAACAGAGAGCAGCTGACAGTCTTAATAGTGGTGTTTGCACTCTGGCAGCAGTGGAAAAAGTGAGCCAAAGGAAGATGTTCACGGTCCAGGTTCTGGATTTCCCTCTAGTGGTCAACTTCCTGCAAGCCAAAAACCTGTTACTGCTACAAATGTTCCTGTCCTGTACTTTGTGTGTCTCCATAAAGGCTCAGAAATTATGAGCCAAGACTGCTCCAAATAAGCAGCATCTCCATTGATTGCCATGACAGCCTTTTCAGTCAGTGCAAGAGAATAATGGAACACCAGCCCTGTTCTTCAATAAAAGGGCTCGTTTGTCACATTTTAATGTTCACATGTATTTCCTCCAGCATCAGCCTTGTATTTCAAAGACCTATCGAACCAAAAATGTTAATATGGCATTTACCATTGAATTCCTCCCCATCTGTATCAATAACACTAGTTCAATATCTGAGAACTTTACAAAATAGTTTATCTAGATGAGGGGATTGAGTCCATCATTAGCAAGTTTGCAGATGACACCAAGTTGGGAGGAGTGTCGACCTGCTGGAAGGCAGGAGGGCTCTGCAGAGGAATCTGGATAGACTTGAGAGATGGGCTGATTCCAATGGGATGAAGTTCAATAAGGCCAAGTGCCAGGTCCTGCACTTTGGCCACAACAACCCCCTGCAGAGCTACAGGCTGGGCACAGAGTGGCTGGAGAGCAGCCAGGCAGAAAGGGACCTTGGGGTACTAATTGACAGGAAGCTCAACATGAGCCAACAGTGTGCCCAGGTGGCCAAGAAGGCCAATGGGATCCTGTCCTGTATCAAAAACAGCATGGCCAGCAGGCCCAGGGCAGTGATCCTTCCCCTGTACTCTGTGTTGGTGAGGCCACACCTTGAGCATTGTGTTCAGTTCTGGGCCCCTCAGTTCAGGAAAGATATTGAGATGCTGGAGTGGGTCCAGAGAAGAGCAATAAGGCTGGTGAAGGGACTGGAGCACAAGCCCTATGGGGAGAGGCTGAGGGAGCTGGGGGTGTTTAGCCTGGAGAAGAGGAGGCTCAGAGGTGACCTCATCACTGTCTAGAACTACCTGAAGGGAAGCTCTGGTCAGGTGGGGGTTGGTCTCTTCTCCCAGGCACTCAGCAATAGGCCAAGGGGGCACGGGCTCAAGCTCTGCCAGGGGAGGTTTAGGTTGGAGATCAGACAAAAATTCTTTGCAGAGAGAGTAATCAGGCATTGGAATGGGCTGCCCAGAGACGGGGTGGATTCACCATCCCTGGAGGTTTTTCAGCTGAGATTGGATGTGGCACTGAGTGCCATGATCTGGTAAATGGACTGGAGTTGGACCAAGGGTTGGACTTGATGACCTCAGAGGTCTCTTCCAACCCAACTGATTCTCTGATTCTATGATCTTGTCAGCAGCCTCACACTTACTTTTCCCAGACATATAATTTCTCAAACTTACAACAGCCCCACACTGGGCATACTGTGTTTAAGCAATAGTCCCTCACTGGTTATACCCCACACCAAGCTGAGCCAGCCATGTGGAGTCATGCCAGAGGATACAAAACATATTAGTCCACAGAAAACATGATGCACTTTTGGACAAAGAACACAACTACCACCTCAATGACTGTTCTGTAGAAACTGCTCATCTGAAACACACTAGAAAACACAAAGTCTGAATTTGGCCAGAAGAGTAAAGGCAAAAGAGACGAGGCAGATAGCTCCAGAGAACTAGCTCAAAACAACAAGGACTATACAGTACACAAGTGCTTCCTTACCAATAGCCAAGCGAGTAGGTTTCTTCCTCGGGGGGTCCCCAGCACTGGAATTGGTGTCTTCTTCCTTCTATGGCATTAACAAGAGGGAAATAGAATTAGAGGTCAGGCAGGCTGTGGCAGGCCTTAAGGACTGAAATTAAGCTACTGTGAAAGCAGAAGGAAATTGGGCAGAAATAGCATGGGCAATCTGTGCAACAATTCAGTGACCCTTCTCCTGTACTCTGCATTGGTGAGGCCACACCTTGAAAATCATGTTCAGTTCTGGGCCCCTCAGTTCAGGAAAGATATTGAGGGGCTGGAGTGGGTCCAGAGAAGAGCAACAAGGCTGGTGAAAGGACTGGAGCACAAGCCCTATGGGGAGAGGCTGAGGGAGCTGGGGTTGTTTAGCCTGGAGAAGAGGAGGCTCAGAGGTGACCTCATCACTGTCTAGAACTACCTGAAGGGAAGTTCTAGCCAGGTGGGGGTTGGTCTCTTCTCCCAGGCACTCAGCAATAGGACAAGGGGGCATGGGCTCAAGCTCTGCCAGGGGAAATTTAAGTTGAAGTCAGGAAGAAGTTCTTTGCAGAGAGAGTAATCAGGCATTGGAATGGGCTGCCCAGAGACGGGGTGGATTCACCATCCCTGGAGGTTTTTCAACTGAGATTGGACGTGGCACTGAGTGCCATGATCTGGTAAATGGACTGGAGTTGGACCAAGGGTTGGACTTGATGATCTCAGAGGTCTTTTCCAACCCAATCAATTCTTCAGTTCTGTGATAAGCAGAACTGAAGAACTGGTGTCCCTCAATTCACCAGGAAAAACATCAGTTGTGTCTGATGAGAAAAAACTCTGTATGTGGACAAATAGAGACACAGCCCAGTTCTCAATTTCAGAACAAATTTGAGCATATGTATCTTTATTTTTTACCGGTTTACGTGTTCTTTTGAGGTGCAGGTACACCCGCTGGCCTGTTTTCTGATAGTGCTTTTCCACATACTGCTTCCCAAAGCCCAGGAACGTGTTCATGCAGATATACAAGCCACCATCTGACTCCTGGAAGGAAGGAAGGATAAAACTGAAGTGAGGTGGTAAAGAATGCCATTCCAGATGGTAGGACAGGCATGGAAGACTAGTCATTATTCATTAAATCATGGCAACAGCTCATTTCTACATACCAGCCACTTAGCAGCAAGTCAGAAATAAGATGACAAGTCCTTAGCTGGCTGTCCCAGAACAGGCAGTCCTGTCATGATGATGTATTAAAAAACTATTTGCCTGTTCATTATGGCACAATGCTACTGAAGTAGGAAAGCCTGAGCTTCCCCAGGAGCTTCTCTTGCAAAAGGCCCTTAGCACTTACAGTTCACAAGTTCAGAGCACAGCACAATGATTACCAGCAAAACCGTGGCACCCTGTCCGACAGTGATTCCCAGTGCCACAGGGAATGCTGCCAAGCTACAGCGTGAGGAAGGTTAACGGACCACTATTTGCTTTTGCTGGTGTGCTCAAAAGCTTGTGAGCAGCTTGGACACAGACTCAGAATAAGCCCCACTATCCCACCAGCAGCTGGCAAACACCACGCTCATTCAGCAGAGATAACCTTTCTAAACTGAAGGGGTGAGGTACCCAAATACAGAGGCTGAAAAGGAATGAAACTGCTAAGAAGGTCTCAGCAGCAGCTGGGACAGAGTCAAAATGGGCAGTGCATGGCCAAGCATCACTGTGGGGGTCAGGCAGGGAAGGAGGGCCGGGGTGCCATGTGCCACTTCCTCGAAGGACCCGTATCTTCCAGGCGCGTCCCATTTCTGGTGGGCTGGGGCTCAGCCCGGACGAGCACCCGCGGAGAAGCCCAAGGGGGGCCCTCACTCTCCCGCCGCCTGCGTCTCCTCGGGTCTGCCTAGGCCGGGCGTGGGTAGCGCAGGAGGCGCAGGGATGCCAGCGGGGTGGAGACGGCTGGAGAAGGGACCACTGCCATCTTAATGACACAGCACAGCCTCGGCCCCCGCCTGCGGGGCCACACCGCGCGGCGAGGCCGGGAGTGAGCTCAGACCCGGGCAGGGCGGGACTCCCGGCCCGCTCCCCGCCGCCAAGGGTGGGCCCGGGGCGCGCCCCGACCCCCCGCGCCCCGCCGGACTGCAAGTCTCTGGGAGCCCCCGCAGCGGCGGGTTCGTGCAAGGGGGACCCTCTCTCCAGGGCGACCGGGCCGGGCTGCCGCTGATCGGGGCGAGCGCCCTGCCCACGCCCGGCCCGGCCCCAGAACTACAGCCCCCAGCGCGCCGCGGGCGGGCGGGCCGGGCCGCGGGGCATGCCGGGCACTGTAGTCCGCGCGGTCCCAAGCACCGCCCGGGCGCGGCCGCCGCAGCCGCCGAGGAACCACAAGTCCCATGAGGCCCCGCGCGGGCGTCGCCCGGGCGGGCGGCGGGGTGTGAGCCGGCCGCGGCGGGAGTAGCCCGGGCGCACGGGCGGGCCGGCGGCGGGGCGCGCTTACCGGCGTGTCGAAGGAGAAGGCGCACTCGTCCTTGTGGACGCGGTCGCCGGCCTTGGGCACCCGGATGGACGGCAACACCGACAGCAGCGCCTCGCTCAGCTCCGCCATGACAGCGGCTCACTGCGGCACCGCCCACAGCCCCGCCCCGCCCAATCGCAGCCCAGCGCAGTCAGGCGGGTTCTGGCCAATCAGCAGCGAGGTTGAGGGACTCGCTCCCTGCGCCCACCGGCCGGCTTGGCCAATCGCAGCCATCCTCCATCCGTCACAGGGGGCGGTGCCAGACTGATTGACCAATAGCGACGCAGAGCGGGGTGGGAGGCGGGACTTCTCCGAAGATTGACAGCCGGGCGAGGCCGGACGTGACGGGCGGAGCAGCGGGGCGGTGGGGGGGCGGGGACATGGGCGTGGCCTGTTGAGCCCCGCCCCCGCACAGCAGCCAATGGGCGACGGCCCCGCCCGGCGCGCGGGAGATTTGAACGGCGCGAGCGGCGCACCCTGCCCAGCAGAGCGGCCGCCGCCGCCATGGGGGTCTCGGGTAGCGTCCCCACCACCCCCATCGCGCCCTGCAACAAGCACCTGGCGCACGTCAGCGACCCCCGCTCCCCCACCGCCGGCATCCTCCGCACCCCCATCGAGGTAGGCGCCCTCCCGGCCGCCGCCGCCCCGCCCTGGTCGGCCGCGGCCCGCCGTCCCCACGGCTGCCCTCTCCGCAGGTGGTGAGCTCCCCGGCGGGCAGTCCGCAGCCCAGCCCCGCCGAGCCGCCGGCGAGCACCGCCCAGGAGCGGGACCCGCGCTCGCCCACGCCCGGGATCTCCCGTACGCCCATGAGAGCCGTGTCGAATGGTGAGTGAGGCCGCCGCGTGTGCGCGGGGTGGAGGCGGCCCGGCCCGGTCTGCCGGCTCACCCCGTGCCTTTGCTTCCTTGCCAGACAGCGTGGACTGCCTGGTGAAGCAGCTCAGCGAGGCCTTTGGGGCCGAGGCCGCGGAGTCGGCGCCGCCGGGAGCGGCAGGCCCTGCTGGGGAGCCGGCCTGTCGGAGCTTCTCGCCGGCAGCGGGGGAGGCAGAGGGGTCGCTTTCCGCCAGCACGGCCCCCACTCGGCCCGCCCGCCCCGCCGGGCACGGCCTCTCCTCGGGTGAGTGCTCGGTATGGCAGTTACAGGGCTCCGTCTGCCCCGCGGGAGCGGAGTGAGCAAATCGGGGCGCTCGGTACCCTCAGCAGCAGGTGCTTTCTCCAGGCTTTGCCCCCCGATGGAGGCCTTGTCCTTAACCCCCAGCTCGGCTGTGTCCTTCCACTGGGGCAGCCCGGCCTGGGGGCTCTGCAGCTGGGAGGCCCCTTGAGAACTGTGGTGTTATCCAACTGGATTCCTTGAAGAGTTGAGAATGAGGTTTTTTTTCCAACCGGGAGCCAATACGATGGGGTATATGTGAACTGTGCCTCTCTCTGTGATGGGTTTGAGATGGCTTTGTGATTGTGGAGACCTGCTCAGAGAAACCTTTTGGTTTCTCCTTGGGAAGAGCTAGGGAGCAAGGGTGGGAAGCATGTCTTGGTTATTCAGCTGAGTGTGATACAGATTGTGCTCCCAAAAGCTCTGTATTGAGCATCCTCTCCTAGGAGGACAGACTGACAGCTGGGACTGTTCTACCTGGAGTAGAGAAGGCTCAGAGGGTATCTTATTAATACTTCTAAATACCTGAAGGGAGAGCCAGGCTCTTTTCAGGGGTGCCCAGTGATGGCACCAGACTGGACAAAACAGAACAAAGAAGCTCCTGAACATCAGAAAACAGTTTTTCACTGTAAGGGTATCTGAGCACTGGAGCAGGTTGCTCAGAGAGGATGCAGAATCTTCATTCTTTGATACATTCAAAAACCACCTAGACATGGTCCTGGGCAACTGGGTCTAGGTGGCCCTGCTGAAGCAACTCCTCTCAAGTTCCCTTCCAATATCAGCATTTCTGTGACCCCCTTGCCTGAAAGTCCCTCAGGAAAGTCTTTGCAGTACAGGCAAGCAAGCTAGATCGTAAAGGTCAGGAGGCATTTAAAATATCCAGGACCTTCTAGCTTTGTTGTGATGCACTGACGTGTTTCCTTCTGTCAACTAGTGAGCAAGTCTGTAAGACACAAGCCCAACAACAAAATCATGGCAGCATCTGGAGGAACTGGCCGCTCTCCCCTCAGCATTCTAAGAGATGATAATTCTCCCAGTGCTCCTTCCCCTCGTCAGGTAAAGCTTAATGAGTCATACTGTGGGAGGGAGAATGGGCTGAAAAAAATAAAAAGCCAAATCCTTCAATTTCTGTGTGTTATGGGGCCCCAGTTTGGACTTGTGGTCTCCTAGGCCTGTAGAGCCTAGTGAGTTCATAAATATTTTTCTGTGGGTCAGTCCTGTCCCTAGGTGCCTACAAGTCTTGTTCAAAGTCTGTCTTGGGTCTTAAATTGATATTGCAAATTTCAGTGCATTCTTTCTCTTTAGGCTACATTGTCACAAGAGAGTCAAAGCTGAACGGCCTGAAAATAGGCTATATGTTCCACTGAGAATTACCTAACCTTCAATTAACTTGTGTTTTACACTTTGTTTGGGTTTTTTATTTCTCTAGGGCAAGAGGCAAGTGTTGGGAGAGAACCTTGGGGAGAAGAAGGAAGTGACAGTGGACCTGAGCAGGAGCCTTAAATCTGGGAACTGTGCTTGGAGTCACTTGAACAAAGAGAACCAACAGTGTCCTTTTGTGGAGAACTAGAGGCTTTCTTTTTCAGGATCTTGCTGTAACATGCCCCTGTATTTTGAGAGTTTTCTAGTGGGGAGAAATCCTGCAATAGACTGAAATTCCAGAGCAGTGGTCACTCTTCTTGCCTATCCCTTTGGGAAAAGATCACTCTCTTTCTCTCCCCCTCCTAGCTTGTCCTGTCTTATGTACAGCACAGACTTTGGCTCTTCTATTGTATGTCAACTGTATTGATTTTCTGTGTAGATTTTGTCTGTTGTAAATAAATTTGTTTTAAGACTCTGCCAACTCTGTGTCCTGATAGGAGAGGAGTCCCCTGCTTGCCCAGCATAATATTTTCTTTGGGGACAAGGGTTCAGGAACAAATAGTTCAGCTTCCTTTTAGCCTTGAAAACTCTGCTGCATCTCCTGCCTGTAACATGCTGAAGGGCCTGGCCTTGAACACACACTCTAGCATTGGGCAGCTTTGTGCAGGAGACTGAGTGTTGGTGTTGCTTCTGAAGTTGAACTGTGCCTATACTGGCCTAAAACTAATGTATACAAAGGACTGTAGACTATTGCAAGGATCTGGTGTAAGGGCGAGATCCAAAACAACATGAGATAGTACTGTGTGCTAATAGTGATCTTCTGTTAAGTCCTGAAACCTCTCTGACCTTCTGCTAGTAGAGCCTTGGGATGCCAGTGCGCCAATGGAATAGGGGCTGAATAAAATGGCTGTGTCTTTTAACTGATCTTAAATCTCCAGGGTTTTTATGGATGCACTTTCAGCGCTCTATCCTAACTCCAGACTCAACTAAAACATAGGTGAGGAACACCCTCCCCTGAGAACTGTGAGCCACAGTGAGATGTCTGGTTGGGGTCAGGCAACAGTCACAGAAGAGGAGTTGTTTGCAGTAGCTCATTGCAATGCTGGAAAGAACACAGCCTGCAGTGCTTATGTGAGCTTTCTTTATTTGCCTGGACTATGAAGATCTAAACAGACTTGAAAACAGGGGCCAATGGCTACTGGTTGGACAATGTCACCATACAATGCAGAAGTGATGCAAAAAAGGAAGGAACAGCAAGAAGCAGACAATAAATAATAAATATAATATTCCCTGATATTCTGGCAGGTCTGAGGACTACCTTTCTGCCATTTATGCATAGTTAAGACTTTATCTAAGAAAAGAATAAATATATTCTCTGGTATTCTGGCAGGTCTGAAGACTACCTTTCCCTCATTTATGCATAGATAAGACTTGAGCTAAGTCTTCCCCGATGGAAATGAGTCAAAATTACATTAGCTTTTTGTTTGAGGTGGTGTGATAGAACTCTCAAACCCAGTGCATCTCTGGGGCTGTCTGCAGGTATATAGGACAGCTGCACAGAGAAGCTAGGTAGAGTTAAATCAGGGAGAGGGCTTGGTTGGGGTCAGGTGTTGGATGAGGGGTCTTCTGAAGAAGGAGGATGGGTGTCAGTGTGGGTGGAGGTGTTAAAGGAAGATGCAGGATGTCTGAATTGTACTGTAAAGTCCTGAGACAAAGAACAGTGTTTTGCAACTCCAAGCCTGCACAAGGCTGGAAACTGCTGGGGCTATTTAGGGGTGGAGAGAGGAGCCAGCATGTATGCTCCTGTTCCCCAGCTCCCCCTGCTTTTCCTCCCTGACCTCTCCTTTCCCTTTTAGTTTGGGAGACTCCTACAAGTGACCTGTGTCTAGAGACAAGCAAGAGTGGTAGGTAGGCATTTCTGTTGTGCTCATCTGATGATGCTCTTTGCATGGGCTTGGGCTGTGCTTCTGCTGCTCTTCCCCTCTCTGCTGCCGTCCTTAGTTCCAAATCTTGAGGAAGCTGTCCCAGGAGCCAGTGGCAACAGCCATGCCATCTGCTGTCACCCCGAGGCAGCTCACTCTGTTGTCATGACCTGAAAGGATCCCTGTGGAGGGAAAGGAGAAGTCAGGGAAGGAAGTGGGACCTGCAAGATGTGATTGACCATGCAGAGGATGTGCATTGTGTGTACCTACACCCCTGTGTATCACCCTGTGCCTGCACAATGTGTTACAGTTGGTATGTGTCTAATAAGAGCAAACATGCAGAAGAACTTTTGTGCATGGCCTCAACCACCCATGGGACTGGCCAAAGAGCAGTGTTCCTGGGAAGGGATGGCCAGCTGAATCCTCATACAACTTCCTTCACCCTGGAGTGATGTAAGACTAAGATCGGAAGTTGTCCTTGACAAGGCTGAGAAATAGCAAAGGCGTTGGTGGGTTGTTTTGTAAATTTTCAGGGGGTAGAAGCCACATCTGAAAGAAAAATGGTGTGTATTCTGTGTATAAACATCACAGCACATCCAAAGATGTTGGATGGAAGCCCTGGTCCACTCTTGGCTTGGTGTCTGGCCAGCAAGTGGCACTGTGAGTACCTGGAACTGGCAAATGCCAGAGGCTAGGAGAAAACAGGAAATTCTGCTGGTGGCTGTGAGCAGTTTTAGCTAATAGGAACCTTCTTTTCCCCCTTGAGACAATGTTCCTTAAAAGTTCGACTTCCTTAACATTAGAAACAACAGTTCTGCACAAATGAGAGCTGTAGTAGATAACGGTGTGCTCCTTAAGTGCAAGGACCCTTGTTGGTTTTCAGTCACTATAGGATATGTTCCTTTTAAAAAGAATAACTGCCTTTTCCTTGGGACAGAAAACCTTGCAGGGAATTAAACAGGAACCTCCAGGTGTCACTCACCCACACGCTCTGCTTTCAGGGAGTCCCAGATGTTGCAGTTGAAGTCATCATACCCAGCAAGCAAGAGACGCCCGCTGCGGGAGAAGGCGACTGATGTGATCCCACAGATGATGCTCTCATGAGAGTACACTATGAGCTCCTGGTCCGCCCGGAGGTCAAAGAGACGGCAGGTGGCATCATCTGAGCCAGTGCAGATGGCTTCACCGTTAGGGAAAAACTGGGGAGGGCACACACCAGATTTTAATGAGGTTTTCCTGAGATCCTAACAGATTTCCTCAACTTCTTCACCTCTCTGCTAACCTCCAGGAAGCCACAGGGGTAAGAAAACTCAGTGACACAAGGCACTGGATCATAAAAGTTGAGCCTGCTGAAGGAGGGGATTGATGGTTCTCCTAAGACCAAATAAACCCCTTCCACTTCAAGAAAACCAATGACCTAGGGGCTAGAGCTATAGACATCTCTCCTTGAGGAAGGATTATTTTAGCTCCAGCTGGGGTCTAGCATGATTCAGAGCTGCACAAGCTTTCCTTTGATCTTCATACCCCAACTTTCTCATACATGCTCCCTTTCTCTGGCCTTGCTCTGAGAAGCAAAGGGTTCTTAAGGAGGAGGTACGGCAGAAAACTATGGCTGGGAAGGTAGTGATAGGTCAAATAAGCTGTAACTGAAGTCAGTGGAGGGTGAGTCAAGCAGCAGACATTGCAGAAAGCTGGCAGACTCATTGGGTTAGCCACAAGGATTAGTCTGGTGTGTTTCTTGCCCTTGCTGTCTCTGGGGCTCTGTCTTGAATCCTTGCCTCTGATTTCTCCCAGATATCTGTGCTACCTCCCATGAAAATTTAATCTTCAGAAGATCTCCTTGTGATCCCAAGCTGCTGCCTCTTCTGTCTGGAGCTGACTAAGCCCCTCAGCTGAGTTAGGTATTCCTGCTGCCTCATGTGGGTTTTGCACCAGGGCTGCTGGAGCATGCCTGAATCACAGTTCCCTACAGCTGCTATGAGCAAAGCTGCACCAGCATCTCTGTTAGGCTGCTGAGCTCCACAGACCGTGGTGTGCTGGCTGTACAAGATTTTAGGTGCTTTGGTGCCTGGGAAGAGCCAGCCTCCAAACTTCAGTGAACTTGAGCCCTCCGTGCTTCAGGCTGGATCATGCAGCCAGGTTCTGAGACCCTTGTTACCCACATGACTGTTAGCGCTTTTTTCAACCTTGTCCCAAGACTGTTTCAGAGCTGTTCCAGCCCCCATTTCCCATGCTTCCCCACCGCTGGGCAGACAGCATACATACAGAGATGGCATTGATGTCGGACTCGTGTCCTGAGAAGGTCTGACGGCAAGAGGCCTCCCGCACATCCCACAGTTTGGCAGTAGCATCACAAGCCCCAGAGATGAAGAGTTTGAAGTCTGGGGAAACGGCCAAGCTCATACAGTCCCCGGTGTGACCTATGAACGTGGTCTTCTGCTGCCCTGTCTCAATGTCCCAGAGCATGCTGCAGGTGGGGAGAGGAGAGAACTTCTCAGTGCCAACCCAGGCAGAACAGATCTACAGCTGGGCTGAAGAGCTGTCCCACTTGCAAACAAAAGGAGAAGGGAAATCATGAGTACAGCATGGAAAAATGGGTGATAGCATCCCTGGAGTCAGCTGTACATACAACAAGAGATATCTTCACAGCTGTTGCTGGTGATACCTTTGCCAAAGCAGACTTAGACTAAGGCTAGGTGGATGTGAGGTTTGACCATATTCCCATAACTGCAACAGTTGAAGGGAATACTGAGCAGAGGTAAGAGTGACACATACAGCAAAAACCAACAGCTGAAAAAGGTCTGCTGTGGCTATGCTTGTAGGATGCACAGCACATATTCCCTGGGGTCCCACACTACAGCCAGGCAAACAAGCCCTGCGTGAGCCTGATCTTGGAAGGAAATGCCACATCCTGACTTGTCCTCTGTCAAGAGGTTCTTTCAAAGCAGGTGTTGGGATATTCTGCACTGCTCAGAATCACGGAAGCACAGCGAGAACTGAGAACCAGGAACCAAAGGATCCAGGTGGTAGTTCTGCAGGTGTCCCTTACACAATGGGCAAGACTTGGGAAGAGAAGCACATAGATGGGCTCCACATAAATTAAAAATGTTTTCTGTCCTGGGATAGGTGACACTGTGCTTTGTGAGAGCTGGCAACCTGGTCCTTATTGCTTCCCCAAAAGACCTACATCTTGACCTGGCATCACCTGAGGTGCTCCATATGGCCTCCCCATGTAGGAGCAATTCTTCCTTAGTGGACTGCTGCAGAGCCAAAGGACTGCACTTGCTGATGTGTGCTGTGCCTCTAAGAGCCAGAGGTCATGTCACTAGGATGCAAAAGATAGCACTCACCATGTGGTATCTCCAGAGCTAGTCACAATAGTGTTGTCATCAAGAAATCGGCAGCAGGAGAGGTATCCTGAGAAGCAGGAACAAGCAAATATGAGAAAAGGTGCAGGGCTAGAAGGGTGAAGTTTGGAAGCAGGGGGTGCCCAGGTTGCAGGCAGGTGGTGCACACACCTGTATGGGCTGAGAGCTCCCTGCTCACTTTGACATTGCCCTCACGAGACTTGAGGCTGTAGATGGAGCACACATTGTCAAGGCCTCCACAGGCCACAAAATTCCCTGAGGGGGCATAGGCACAGGTCATGACCCAGGAAGAACGCAAAGGGATGGCATGAACCTGGGAGGACAAGAAATCATGACAGGACTCTTGGCAGCAGAGAGAGCAGGGCAAGGGCAACAGCTCTGAAGGGACCCACTCCCACATCCCCACTTGCTGCAGCCACCTGACTCCTACCTTGTTAGTTGTGTATGTGTCCCACACAATCAGTTTCCCATCTTGTGAGGCACTGACCATAAGTCTGTGAGAAAGAAATGAGATCATGTTAGTAGCTCTTCCCATCAGAGCCTTCCTGCCCATCACACCCAAGTGCTGCCCTGCACCCAGCAGAGCAGTGGCATCGCTCTCACTTGGAGTCTGTGGACCAGTGCAAGGCGTAGATCTTTGCCAGGTGCCCCCGTAGGGTCCTTCGGGTCCTCATCTGGATACGGCCAACAACCTCCACTCCAGACACAATCTGAGGAAAAAGTGGCAGGAGAGAAACAATCAGTCTTGGACCAATAGAAGCTTTACTGTTCTCCACATCTCTGCCTCCTGACTCTGCTTCCCAGCTGGAGGGAGACACCCTCAGACTGGTGCTAGCTGACTCCCACGTGCAATCACCTGCCCAGCCAGTGCTGTCCCTCACCTGAGCCAGTGTTGTGTCTGCACAGGCTTTCCGGGCATCCTGGAGGAGAGACAAGAGCAGATGAGACAGGTTAAAAATATGTGATGAAAGCAATTGTAAGTGAAATTCAGGGGTGTAGCCTGGAAGCTTCTAGAAGTAGGAACTGTGGCTTTGCTGTGTTTGGATTGTGGCCAGGCCAGGGGGATCCTGGGCTATGATTAGGGCACCTCAACATCAGTCAAATGTCAGGAAGGTGAGCCAAAAGCTGGTCAGCTTCCAATTCCCTGTTCTCCCTTTCTGTGGATCCTCCCACCTGGCAGAACACTAGCTGCTTCAAAGACAGAGGAGATCCTGAGGACTCGCTACCCTCTTTGCACCTCTGTCCCCTCTTCTTTCCCTCCCCGTCCCACTCTTTCTCCCACCAGGCTATGAAGGTCTCCATTAGCACTTAAAGCACATTAACTGTGGACAACTGTAAAGGGCTCCAAGTATGTAGATGGAGAAAGCTCAATTCCAACTCATAGCTGAGAAGAAAAGTTTGTTCACATGGTGAGGGGGGGGATAGACACTCCCTCAGCAGTTTCGTGACTGTTGCCAGCATTACCGCAATCTGTTTCTTCAGCTGCTCAGCCTCCTGCTTCATCTGTTCCATTTCCCCCATCTTTCTGACCTAGGGGTGGCTCCTCCCCGTGGAGCAGCCTTGACTCTGGAGAGACAAAGCAAAGGAGAGAGGTATGAGTTAGAAAGGGCACTAACATGACTGATCAGTTAGGCAAATACAGATATCTTTCATAAAGCTTTAGTGACTATTCCTTGGCTGAATGCTTGGTAAGGTTGTCCTGTATCTAGTCAAAGCTCTTAGCATTTGGGAAGATCATGCTGGGCGTGATCAAAAGTCCATTTGGTCTCATGTTCTGCTTACACATCCACACTGGGAACCTGAAGAACTCCAGAGCCTCTTGTTGAGGTTCTGGCTACACTTCTCTCCTCATTTTTAACCTCTCCATTCCAAGCTCTATCAAGCCCTCAGTCCTCTTCATCAGCTTCCCTGTTCATGGCCAAGCTGTTCATCCCACCTCCAGGAGGAGGAAACTTGATGGGGGGAGCCCAGTGGCTATTTCTTGTTTGTTCTAGGAAAGCATCACCAGGCCAACACTTTGACCACCAAGGACATCTAAGGCTGTTGAGATGCTCTGTCAGGGTTCCCTTCTAGTTTCTCATCCTAAAAAGAAGAAAAAGTGGAAGCCTAGGGAAGGATCTAAGAATAACATACGCTGATAGGCGTATTTCTCTTACTTGCCCAGCCCCAGCTTTTCACTGATGTCCAAAGCAGAAGCAGCATTACTCTATGCAAGTCCTTGAGCTTTTCTTCTATGCATTTGCCCACACAATTTTTGTGCCCATGTCCTCAGTGCCCCATCATGATGATTTCCACAGCTTGGTAGCAGACTGTGCGAAGAAGTTCCTGCTTCCATTACTTCCCAATGGCACTAGTTCCACTAGGAGGTATATATATTTTGAGTTCAAAGAATTAGCAAATATATGGTCTCTATTCACCTCTGCATCATTTTGTATTTTATACATCTTTGTCATATCTGTCTTCATTCACCTCTTTTCCAAACTGCAGGGTGAATTTAGTCATTCCTCCCATCTAAGTTGTTACATCCTATTACCTCTGTTGTTCTCTGAGCTCTTTTCAGTTGCTTACAGAGTATAGATGATACGTTTTTGCAGGGAGAGCAGTGAACCAGAACTATAATCCATATTCAAGATGCAGGTGCACTGTATCATTATACAGCATCTCTGTTCTGTTCTCACTTTCTTGTTATGTGCATTTAAAACATCAGGAGTGATTCTAATATCTCCCACTCCTGCAGACAGACTTGGTCTCCTGGACAGCTGTGTCCATATGTGCTTCAGGTGTTGTTCATCATTAGAATCAGTGCTTTTTCCCCAGGCCAAGAAATGTTTCAACAGCATCTACAGAATTTCTCCCAGTCCCTGTGGGACACACTACCTCCATCCCTCTTTGGCCTGTTCCCCGAAGGCCTCATTTCTTCCAGCCTGTGAGGCTTTGGGTCCATCCATGCCAGGCTGCTCTCTTGCCGTGGGCAAGCCCATTCAGATAGATCCCAAGTCCCACCTTTTCTTGCTGCTTCATAGAACTCTGAGTTTCCCTCACAAAATCTTTCCCCTGAATGTCTCCATGGCTTTCCTTTGATCCTCCAGGCAAGTCAGTTTCTGCTTGGTCAATGATTCCTGAGGCACGGTGTTGAGTGTAGGAAAGACAAGGAGATACAGGTTTCCTCTGCCTCCTGGAAGGCAAGAGCTTATCCCAGTGGGAGTCTATTTCAGGCTATACTTTTGCAGAGAGAGATTTGTGCATGCTGCCTGCAAGGCTGGACAGCGTCACAGCACTGCTGACTCTTCCTTTGCTCCCTGCCCATGCACTGGATGCAGCTGCTGGCCTGGTCTCCTGGCCCCAGCACACACTGAGGGAGCATGAGAGGAACTTGGGACTGCACTGTCAGGAGTATGTTCCACAGCAGTGGCCTGGGGCTGCCAGCCTCAACTACACTGAAGGATAGGAGCAGACCAGCACCTGAGCTGGGCCCTTTACACTGTTTTTTCTTCTCTCAGAGCAGTAATGAGGGAGGTGCTCCCAGCAAGGATGTACAGCTGCACCTTGCTGAGTGATGCTGGCTGTGAAAGCCCATCTGCGTGCACTTCTCCTTTTGGAAGGGGCTGGACACCCCACTCTCCTCTCAGCTAACTGACAAACTGGGGAGATGCTGAGGAAGACCTTGTAGCTTTCAGCTGGAGGCTGCATATCCTCCTTACCCTGCGGTATTTGCCCCTGGGTTCCAGTGTAGAGAGGCTGCTGTGTCCAGCTGTGGCCACTGCCTATGGGCACACCAAGTGGCACACCTGAACTTCCAGCCGCCCTGTAGAGACCTGTTGTGGCCCACACCTTGTCCTTTCTCAGCGTTCCTTAGGACTAATCCTACTTTTCCTCCATGAACCTTAAGAGTTGGATTTCCTTTTCTTCTGGGCCACCTCTTCCCTCTCTCTCCTTCCAGCCTCCTCTGCTTGGATTCCAAGCTCTTCAGGCTGCTTTACACACCTTGGGCTATCATTGCCCATCCACCTGCCCTAATCTGTCTTTGTAGACTTCTGGTTTTGCCCACCCAGACCTGCATGACAGGAACCATGTTCTCCTTTCCCTCCAATTTCTGCCCCAGGGGAAGCTGGCTGCACATGTCCTCGTTACCCATCGGATCCCAGTCTTCCTTGGATTGTTCCTACTTTTCTACCACTCTCTTCCCTTGCCCAGGTGTTGCTCAACTCTGGCACTAGCACAGGAGTGCCAGGTCACAGCCTGCTCTGTAAAGCTGCACAACCAGATGAGGGGCTTTCAGAACCAGCAGGCAGATCAAACGGCAGGGGCAGGATGTCGAGGACGGATAAAAAGGGCTAAATATAGAGAAGGTGCAGCTCAGGACTCTGTCCGAACCTTTAAATCCCTTTGAGGGAACACTCTAAATGAAGCTGGGAATTGTTCTCAGCCTCAGAAGGACAAGGAGCCACAGATGAGTGATAATAATAGCTCCATCTTTCCCTGTCCCCTCCATCCATCACATCCCAGTGCAATTTGTGGAGAGTGAGTTACCCAGTCCCCAGTGTAGTGCAGCTGCCTCCCAGAAGGCCTATGGCAGGTGTGCAAAAGAGCTCATCATGGTCATGTAAATTTAGGACAGGAAATAGGGGGAACCAAATGGGGGAATAACAGAGGAACAGGGAACAGAGTTTGGAGTTTCACCAAGGCACGTTCCTGCCTTGACCAGAAGGACCTAGGAATGCATATTTCTTGTGAGTCCAAGGATCAGCTCACGGTTGCTCATGGTAGCTGCCCACGATGGTTTTATTGGGAAAGGCTTCTAAATGGTGTACACTCAGTGCTTTCTGGAAGTAAGGGTTCTTTCAAGTGGATGGTAAGCAGGAGAGGAAACCACATCCTTAGGTACCTTTCAAAACAGCAATTCACCCCCATCAGCACAGCTATTGATAGGTGGACCTTGGCATCAGCACTAGTCCAGAGCTGTGCCTCCTACAAGCATGATCAGGGAGCACAGCACAGCCAAAAAAAGCCTGGGCTTAGTCAGTTCATGCTAGCCCTCTTCTGAGCTCTGCCTTTGCTGTGCTCATCCAGTTCACAGTTCTTGCCTTCTGAAACCACATTTAATTTCTTCTGCTCTCCAACATGACAGTTCTTTCCAATTCTGCCTTTTCTGACAAATTTGCTGGAGGCACCTGATGTAGCACTCCTGTCTGTGGACATCCAAACCCATCCTGAGCCCTTGAGTGTCTGCTCGTAGCAGACGAAATGCCTCTACTCTGGTGTGAGGCAGAGGGGAATCTGAAATCATGTCTTCTGGCTTTTGCTGCCACACCCTGACTTTTCACGGCAGTGGCTATATCCCTTGCACCATGCCATGGAAGAGGCCCAGCTTGCACCTCAGGTACTGTCCCACCAAGTCACCTGCATCACTCCTTTGTTTGTGGGACCAGCATGCAAGTGATGGGTGGGAAAAAAGGGGTGAGCCCCCTTATCTATCCTCTGGTAGCTTCCCCCACACTGGGGGTCTCTCTGTGGAATGTTGGGAGAGGGCTGTGAATGGAAAAGGGAAAGGTGCAGGAAAGAGGACTCATTATTAATAGGCAGCATCCCTGGGTCTCTGTGTAATCCCTGAGTAGCTTCGCAGGCTCGCCCTGGTGACCCTGGGCTCCTTGCAGAGCCGGATACAGAGATGATCCCTCTCTCCTGTGATGGAGATCAAAGGTCAGGGTAAAATTACCCTGATCTGCTCCTTGCTTTTTGAGGGTTCCTTCTTCATCCAGAAAAGCAGCCAGCTGCAAAGAGGTGTGCACAGGGGCACAATGGGATTGCAGAACTGTGTATGGGTATAGAGTGCCAAGTGCCTCAACAGAGGTAGTTACATTCCTGCTCCACTCCGGAAACTGGTGAGATTTACCTGCCAAGGGGAGAACAAACAACCCTATCCCTGTGCACAGCCCCTCATCACTCTAAAAACATCTCAGTGCTAACTCGAAGTCCTTCCTCACCATGATCTCACCCGCCCTCATCCCATGATGGGATTGGCCTTGTACAAAAGCTCCCCACAGAACCACACCAAGAAATTCAGGGTTCCAAGTGCCCGATTCACCAAGGTGACCTCAGTCATCACAAAAAGGCAGCATACTTACCGGGATCTGCAGAGTCAGGTGAGTTGCAGCCCCTTCTGGATGGGACCCTCACAGCCTGTCTCCCTTCTGAGAACAGCTCCTTGGTGGCCAGAAGCCCTTCGTCCCTTTGTGGTCTCCAGTCAGTTCTGTTCGTCCACCCAGTGAGTCCCTTGCTCCCTCTCTGTTCCTCAGCCTCTCCCAGGACTGATCTCCCCATGGGGAGCTGGAAGGCTATGGACGGGAGGGGTTGGGGGAGGGCTGATTCCAGGAGCAGCGTCAGGCAAATTAAATCAGACACCAGAGACTTGGGGAAATCGGATTGGGACGTAATGCAAAGCAGGTGGATGGGGAGGGGCGAAAAGAGAGAGTAGCACACTGCTCCTGAAGAGAAAGAAACCATCACAGGCGGATTTGACTCCCTCTGTTTATATCAGCAACAAACTAATAAAGGGAAGATTAGCTAGAACAGGCTGGGATTATCAACCACCAGGGATGGGCTTGCTGCACCTCACTGTTCACAGGAATTCCCGTTCCCTGGGGACAGCTTGCTACTCATGTCCTGGGCAGGGCAGAAAGAGGGATGATGCCACCCACAGAGGCCCTGTCCAGGGAAAACCAATGGCAGGGCTGTCACACTCTCTCTGGGAAGCAAACAGGGCTCTGGATGGGGAAAACAGAACTGGGCACAGAGGCCAGGGGTGGCAAAAGATTTGGTGGCATGCCTTTTGGCAGCCACTTTAGTGGGATGCTGCAAGGGGATTATCTTGGCCTCAATCTCTTTTAATCTCTCCTGCAGCTTTGGCCCAAGCCCGAGATAAATACCTTTTAACGGATCTCATCTGACGTCAGGAGGCCATCAGTCTAATCACCCAGGCCACCTCTGGGCAAAGCAGAGATGTGGACACTGGCCCCTCACCTCCCAAAATGGCCTCGCCAAGCAGGAACCATCCAGCACCTCCACATAAATCACCACGATGGACATGTGAGTGTCAGGATGTGATGGACTCTTTCCCGGGGAGAGGGAATTGGAAACGCACATGTCAAACTGTGTTTTTGCTGTGACCCTGGGGTGGATGGGAAGCAAAAAGGGTTGCCAACACAGGTTTCCCAAGCTTTCATGTTAAGGATGTATCAGGATTCAAATTGAGCAAAGACTTCACTTTCCAGGGAGCTGGAAACCTGTGCCGACTGTGACAAAGGGATCACCCACCCATCTCCTACACCACTGGCCCTGGCTCTACAGCTTTCTTCCACTTGAACTGCAGTTGGGGTCTCCATGCACAACTCATCAAGGCCTGAGCATGTCATGACCACAGATTGATCTCTGGCTCTAATGCTTCCCAGGAAAAAGGTCACTGCTCTTTTTGATACTCCATATCCACTCCATTCAATTCCTATTTGGCTACAAAATAATCCCATCTCGGGACACTAATCCCCCAGGCAGTGACAGCAGATTGTCTACCAGGGTGGAAAATGATAAACAAAATCTCTCTTCTGCTTTCAGGGACAATTTAGTGCATGGAGAGGAAAAAAACAAACAAAAAAGAGAGGCTTTGCTGCAGGGAAATGTGAACGTATAGTGGTTTTTCTTAAAGGCACTCCTCACCCTTTCCATGCTAGTCATGGCAGACCTGACTTTTACTCATCTGGACAAAGACTTTTTCACTTAGGGCTTAATCCCCTTCCATTATTTGTTAATTAAATTTTCATCAGCAACAAGTGTACATGTCTCCCTCGTGGTGTACAGATTCAAGCTCCCACCAATATTTGTGTCCAGCATTTTGCCTTTATTCCATATGTTCACAGTCCCTCACCTTCCTGCCTCAGACCAATGGCAAGGTTCTGGAGTTTGCAGGTGCCTAGGAAAGTCAAAGGCTTTAGTTTTGAATTCCTGAATGTGAGACAGCCTTTTCTGAAAGACTCCAGGCTCCTCCTCCCCCTTTCACATTTAGCCCTGGATAACCAAGAAGTTGGGACTGAGAGGAGTGGGGTGAAAAGACGTTATCTTCTTACTTCTGAGTGACAAAAACACGGTGAGACAGTGAGAAAAGTTCCCGGTGCCACTGACTTCCACACTCTGCCCTTCTCCCATTTTTCAGGTGCTGGGACATCACACAGAAGGAAGCTGCATCCTTCCCCATCACTACAGCTCTATCATGCTAATACACTGCTCCAGACCTCCACAGTCCCGGTCCTACCGTGACTGGTTAGGCCATGGTGTGTGCCAGTCCTGCCTCCGGGGCCCTGTGTCCTCAGAATTCATCTCTGGCCCGCAGCACCTTGGGGTGCTCCTTCCTGTCTGAGCCAGGCTTCTGTCTCTGATTCACAGGCTTGGATCCACTGTTGGGAACAGGAGGCTTTGCGGATGACCTGCTGCTGTGATCAGTCCCTTGATGTTTTGATCCATCAGACCAGTCCTCCTCCACAGCCCTCTGCTTCATCAGCTCCTCTGCCTGAACCCGTTCCTGCAACCATGGAGAGAGAGATTATGTGAACTCCTCCCTGCTCAGGGGGGCTGACAAGGCACATCTTGTCTTTGTCACATCCATTCAACCACCCCAGAGCCCATTCTCTCTTGCAGGACCCATCACAGGCTGGCCCTTCCATCAGACACCTTATCAGAGGGCAACCAACCCCCAGCTGCAGTGCTAGGCTTTGTCCCACAGGAAAGCCCAGGAGATATTCCTGAGCAGGATTTGACCTCACTTGGAGATACTTGCATTTGTTTCTTCAGCATGGTCCTTTACCTGCTCTGCATGCTCCCGAGAGTGTGTGTACCAGAGAGCAATGGCACAGCGCCTTCCACGGCTCACTGCCCACACGCCATGGGGGTTCTCCTTGCCAGAGCTGAAAGCTACCAGCTTCCCACACTTAGGATGCACCTCAGCCTGCCAGGAGAGAGAGGAGACCATGAAGCCAGCAGTCTCCTGCTCTGAAGACACAGTCTTTCTACAGAGGTGACACTGCCTCTGAGAATGTGGAAGAGCAGAGAGCTGACAGGCATCTATAGCCAGTCTATCAACACGGTAGATCTTGGAGAGGAACAGAATCAAAAGGACAACAAAGGTCACAGACATCCACAGACTGGAAGAGCCTGGAAAATCTCAGCTAGAAAAGAGTTAACCTCTCCTCTGTCTGAAATTTGCCTCAATTTGCCTTTAGCTGCTCCTATTTGAATCTGCCAAAGCACCAGCACTGGACTGTTTTTGGAGTGGTGGGATTCAATAACCAAATAGTTTCCTCCTGTCCAGACTAAGTGTCACCCTCAGTCCTCTCTCCTTCTTTTGGCCAGTTCCAGACTTACTGTGACAGTTACAGTGTCCATTTCAGTGAAGAAAAGGCCCCCACCTTGGAAGTCATCATTGAGGTAGAGAATGCCACTGTGGACAAAAAGCAAAGAGTACATTGAAGCTTATTCCTCCCAAGTGCTTCCCATGCTCCTTGTCACAAGAGGCTGTGGATACCACAGGTTCAAAAAGTGAATAGACCAGTTACCAGGAGAATCCATTTGAGGGTGTTAAATACACCAGTGTGTAGCTCAGGGGAGTCCCTGAGCTGCAAGCCACAGGAGGCTGGGAGAGTGTGCCAGGGAATTAGCTCTACACGCTGGTCCTGTTTTGTTTTGGTTTGTTCTTAATCCTCTGCAGCATGCAGAGGCATCTGTGGCACTGTTGTGACAATGTTCAGGGCTGGACGGACCCTGGTTCTGACCTGGCATAATGTTGTTTGTATTTTAAGTTTGGGAATAATTCAATGCCTGGAAGAAGAGACTGATCAGCAAAGAAAGCCATGCCTTAAAAATCAAGGAATTTCAAGGTAACATAAGAATGATCAAGAAGAAGCTTGGTGCATAGAGAACAGAGAATCAAACCAAGAAATTTCTTTACTAAAGTTATACAAAAAGAAGTAGAGAGATCACTGTGCAGCATAGGTGAGACTGCAGTCAACTAGGTGAAAGAATGGATGACAAACTATGTGAGTTTTTCTTGGTATTCAATTAAGCTTATAGAAAACTTCAGAGGAACAACACAGGCTCTTAATTAATGGGACTGGGGGAAAGAAATAGAAATCATTGTGTCTGCTGAAGCAATGTTAAGGATATAAGGGCAGTGAGCGGATTACCAATCCTGAAACACAGGAAGTTATAGCTCTTCTGCCATAGGGTTTTAATAAGGCTGTGAAGCCAGGGTGGTAACATGAGTGGAGAACAGCAAGGAGAGCTCTTACATGTACCAAGGGACAGGAAGGTAGGGATAATGGTTGAAGCCTAAACAGGTCTGTTATCCTGACCTCAATAGTCTGCAGGGCTTTAGACTCCATTTCTGAGGAGAAGGGTAATTGGAGGACAAGAAGTAAATGGAAAATGGTCTTGAAATGTAACATGGGGGTACTAAAAGCAGACTGGACTAGCCACACAATGTCTGATAAAACAGTTGATTTTCCAGGGAAAGACTACATGCTTAATCTCAGGCGCTTGGACTCCAGTAAAATACTCAGAATGGTGCCACTGGAGAAATTCTGCATGGGAATTGCTGGGACTTGTGGGTCCTGGGTCTAACCCTGTACAATAGCATCATTAACAACCATAGCATTAATACACAGAAGAGGTCCAGGAAGTTTGGAACACAGGGACTTCATTCAAAGAGATACTCTAATAGCTCAGCCCTTGTGAGCTCACAAGACCTTGGACAGTCACAACTCAACTGTGAAAGGACAGAGATATTCCTGAAAATAGCTCAGTGGCACAGATTCCAGGAAGGTATTTTACCATACATTCAGGTGGAAGTCCGAGAACTCAGGGAGGAGTGAAGTGACAGGATGTTTTCTCACAGGAGGGACAGGGATCTAACCAGTCACACAACAAAGCCTGGGAACTTTACAATCTTATTATACCAATTATCTTATTATACCTATATCAGAAGGGAAACAACTCAATGATACTGAATTTCCTCTAAGTCCCACATCCTCACCACAAGGTTGCTTAGATTTCTGCTCTGGATACAGATACTACTCAAAGAAAAGACAAGATTTTACTGGATGTTCAGGGATGGAATGCTGAGTAGCAGGAATCAGCTGTAGTGAACTGACCTCATCTGGCTGCAGTGTGCAACAACTGCCATCATCATTAAAATGTATTTCAGATTCTTTCACAGAAGAGTAACAAAACCTGCCACAGGCTGGAAAAAGCATAAACTCTCACACAGAATGGAAAAACCCAACAGAAAGTACTGGAAGTGAATCTTGAGAGAGGGGAATAGAGAACAGTCACCAAGTGACCAAGGTGACTGCTCCAACAAAGTCCAAGGAGGTTGATTATCCCTCTCCTGTAATGTACAGGCTGTAAAAGATGGACCTTGACGAGAAGAAATAGACTTTATCAAAAGGGCTGGCAGTGGACTGTAGTACTTGTGGCACTTGTGGTAGCCCCACAACGCAATTTGATATCATGGTTCTAGTCCATGTAGCCTCCCAGCCTCATTCTCAATACACTCTCTGGTACAGGTGGCTGTGAGAAGTAAGGAGGGGAAAAAGGGCAGGTTCTCTTCCCAGCCTAGAGAAGGTGCTTCACACCTCATTCTGAAGCCACTGATGCAGCCCTCTTCCTGATGCTACAGTCCTGGATAGCTTTGAGCCAACAATCCATCACCTGATTTCTATAAGCTAAGCTCATCCTCTGATGGGGCCAGGGAGATGTTCTGATCTCTACATGATCTAATGCAGGTCCTCTTACCTGTAGTCCCTGTACACATAGGCAGGCGGTTCTTTCCAGCACTCTTGCCCCTCAGGATCCAAGAGACAATTATCAGCATGGACAGGATGACTAAGATCCATGCGACCTTCCTGTTGCCCTGAAAATTATAAAAATTAATATGGGAGCTTTCAGTTTCAAGAAAGAATAAGTCAGAGAGAAATGGGCACAGTGAGAGTAAAGTGATGAGAGTCTCCTGAGGGCACATGACTGGAACTGAGGAGACTCTTCAGGAGACAGGGACTAACAGGATGAAAGATTCTTTACCATCTACTGCTGTGCGACACACAAGGTGTGTGAATGAAAAATGGAGTTTCTTTCCAGGAGTAAAATAGGACTCTATGATTTTCCGAGATTTCTCACTAGCCTGCAGAAGCAATTTGGCATCTCTCCAGTCCACGTCCCCGTTTTGGGCCAGCTACAAGTGAAAAACAAGTCTGTTATAATGCTTACAAAGACACTGTAAGAATGATACACGTACACAGTACAGAAGAAGAGGCACATGTAAAGTTCTATGGCCACTCAGTTAAGAAAATAACATGTTTTCTCATTTAAATATAAATCAGGAGTACAACTGTACAGCACAGCAATTCTTTCCTTTGGCACACGAAGCCACAACTGGAATGCGGCATCATTTTGGGTCTCCCACTATGCAAGGGATACAAGCAGACTGGAATGAATCTTCAGTGAAGTGCCTTTAGATAAGAGAAGTGTTGGAGCACATGACTTGGAGAAAGAGGCTGAAAAGATCTGGGTTTCTTCAGTCTAGAGAAGGCTAAAGGAAGATCTAACTACAGTCTCCTGTCACCTAAAAGGGAGTACAGACAAGATGGAGACAGTATCTTCTCAGAGAGACAAACTGGAAAGACAAGAGTCAACAGAGAAAAGTCGCAGTAAGGAAAATTTTGGCTAGATATAAAGAAAAGTTTCATCCTCACAAGAGTGGTACAGCACCAAAAAAGGTGCTGAGAGAGGCTGGGGAATATCCACCCTTGATGTTCCAGACTTGCCTACGCCAAGTCTTGAAGGATCTCACCTAGCTTTGGAATTAAGACATGCTGCAAGCAGGGGATCAGATTAGAGATCTCCAGAGGCTCTTTCTACCTTAATATAGTCTTCAATTCTAAGCTAAGCATGTCCGTAAGTTTACCACACAGGGACATGCAGCAGTCCCCAAACCCTGCCTCATACAGGAGAAAGCACTTATCAAGTCCTCCATGGACAACATGCCTAAAAACGTGAACATGGAGGAAAGCAGGTCAGAGGAGACTGCATATTGTTGTGAGGAAGACAATACACCCACGACATCATCCAGAGTGCAATTCAGAGGAAAATGCTCAGGTGGCAAACACTCCTTTGGGACAATGAGGAAGGTGGCAGACACAGAGATACTTTACCTGCACAGCCTTCAAAACAGTTAACCCTTCAAATCTCTCATGTGGGGTGTGAGGTGACCGTCTGGCCCGGTAGCCATCTCCTGCTTCTCCTGCTGCCTGTAATAGAAGGATACATGCACTAGGCTGCCATCTCTCCTCTATGGAAATCCTACCACCCTGCCTGCTAAGGAAGACACATAGAGGAGCTCTTACAGGACCATGGCCTCACCTTTGTCAGTCGGAGGAGGTCCTTACACTCAGACTCCGTCAGCACTCTGTCAAACACAACCCTCTGGGTTCCATTCATCTGGTGGGAATCCATTGTGATGGTAATATCCTCAAAAGGCAAAGGACCTGTTGAGAAGCAAGTACAGACATGAGCAAGCCTGGGACAAGAAGCCCTCAGCCTGCATAAGGAAGTGCAGAAACTCTAAACAATCTCTGAGAAGACAGGACAGTTCCCCAGAAGTGCCCGTTCCTTGCAGAGCCGGGCCACTTGCACCCCTTGCATGCTTCAGGGGAATCAGAGCATCAGCTGGGGAAGCTGGGCTACAGCTTGTGCTCAGGAGCCAGCAGAAACCTGGGTCTTGCTGAGAGAGCAGCAGGGAGCTGGGGAAAGTTGAGTGCACTGTGGATCGCAGCAGCAGAACAGACCCAGCCTACTGGAGTGAGGGTCTGGAGAAAACAAGGTAAACACCTCCATCAATCCTCCTTTCTATCACATATCTTACCCCAGAATTCTCTCCAGTGAATCTTTCTACTTTCTACAGCCTCAAAGAGAAGCAACGGGTATTAGTTGGTGATTTGGTCTTTTGATATTTGGCTTTTTTTTCCACCCTCTCTGGCCTCTGGATGGTCAGGAATACCAAGGCACTCTGGCCCTCAGGCAGATCTGCTCTCACATGTGCCACAGCAGAGAACCACTTGGGGTCATTCTAAGCAAAGACTCCAGGACACAGGCCTGCAAGTGGCTGTGTGTCCACAGGTAAGAACAGGGGACCAGCAAGAACACAAGACTTCACTGCAGTCTACATCATCCCACCACAAACCATTTAGACTTCTGTTTATCAGGGAAAGACTTGCCCAAGCCAAATCGTCTGTTTCCAGTTTCCATTTCCCAGCCCCTCCCTTCTTGTCCCCTTCAGAAAAATGTGTGAAGTTGCGCTGGTGGAGTTGAACCAGGTTTGGTGTAGACATTCCTGCCACACTGAACAGGGATCTGCACGTCCACAGGCTTGCCACGTATTCAGGCTGCTCTCAGCGTCTCCAGCCACAGTGCTCTTTGAGTTCCCATCCCAGAGAGGTACGCAGTGAGATTTTGCAAGATTACACATGCATCAAAGAGGGAGAAAAGAAACAGTGAGAAGACTTGCTGAGCCATTCAAGTCAGTCTGCAACTATGCTAGCATTCAAATGTCTGAGGATGGAAGAAAAGACAGCACTTAGCCTGACTAAGCTTGGCTGACTGCAATCCAAGGCATTCTTCAAGCTTTTTTACTCACCCCTCTTCTCCCTCTCTTCCACATCCAGAGTTTCCCGCTTTTGCTTCTCCTGATCCTCTCTCAAGAACAAGGGGAAAAACAGAGACCAGGGCTGTCAGTACATAGAGCTATGCCTAACCCTCCTCTGTGGTAGCATTTCACAACTTTTCTGCTCCTGTTTTGCCCATTTCTCTAGGTATTACCGTTCCTTGCAACATCCTCTACTTATATTTCAGTCCTAGTCAACTTGTCCAGTCTTACCTGTATTTCTCCTTTAGGTTTTCAGGGATAAGCTCATCTGGAGTCCAAAGATCCTGTACGAACAAATAGAGGCAGGTCAGTACAAAACAAACAACTCCCACGGTGCATCATGTCAAACAGCCAGTCCCGTGACCTGCTTCTCCACTGAATATCAGACCAACAGTTTTGGACCACTTCTCAGGACAGACTCATTGAGCCAATGCATATGGTTACCGAAACAATTTCATCTTAACTTCAGTCCTGGAGCAGTGAAAAGGCCTCAAAGATGCACCTAATAAGGACTTCAGGGTCCTTCTCGTCAGCATCTGATCCTTTCTAGATTATGTCCTACTAAAGTGAATTCTGGCAACTGTCTTGGTGAAATCAGGGCAGGAAGATTAAGATGATACTGTTACTTACAGGGTCATTAAAAGTTTCTCCTAGATGCTCCACTGCATAATAAATCAACTTCTTCTCCATCAAAGATCTCTGCACATACTGATGAATATTCTAAGAAAAGAAAGAGACTGTCAAACAACTACCCCATAAAAGACAACCCCATCCCTGTCTAGGGCAGAAACCTGCCCAAACACACTGATGTGCACTATTAAAGCCTGGTTTTCTCCTGAAGGGACACTGATTGTGACAGACTACAAGTAAACTCAGGCTTCAGTTTCTTCAGTCCAGGTCTTGGCACACATCTACAGTGAAACATGTTTCCTTTTTTGTCTCCTGGACTGCAATCCTGCAGTATGGGACAGGAGAGGGCCAAAAAGTACAGAGGTGGAGTTGAAACTACCTGTCTGGCTCTGACAGCTGTGTCCTCTCCCAGTTCTGTGCGATACTGTTTCATTTTCTCCAACATGGGCTCATCCGTGGGATAGAAGAGCAAGTAGGAAGCAGCACATTCAGCAGCTACTGTCTGGTTCCCAACTTGGGCAGGGACAGAAGAGAACAAACACCTATGTCTCCAAAAGACTTGACTTGAGCAGCAAATGTGTATAGGTCAGCAGTACCCAATGTCCCAGTCAGGATCCAGTAGCTGGCCTTACACCAAGTACACATCAATCCCTGACTAGCTGGACCTCTACCCAAGGATGGGCTGAGATCACAGGGTATGAGCCTCGTAAAGAATGGACTACCTTTAATAGTTACTGTGAGCTTGTTCAGAAGAGACAGAATAAGAAGAGGTATATATTTGAAAGAGAGATGTTCTCACCTCCCTCATGCAACAGATATGATGAGGGCTCTGGAGGCTTCTTTGAGATACAAGTTTTACCACTGGTCTGACAGAGCAGGTAAGAGACAGCTGGGTCAGTGTGGGAAGGAGCAAGGTATGCAAAACAAGGGCTGAGGGACTTGTGAAAGTGACCCAGTGACAGGATGGCCAGTATCATGAGAGGCCATCAGCGCAGCAAGGGCAGGCATGGCTGTCTCAGGAGGAACACCCCTGCTGAGATGAGACGCACATGTAGGCCCCAGATAGGAAGTGGGGACCTGGTCTGGAGCCATGTACTGAAATAGAAGGCATAAAACATGGCAAATAGTTGAATAAGGACTTGAAAAGGAGCATGCTGAAGGCAAGAAGTGGGAACAGTCCCACATTACAGACACTGTGCAAGGAGACTGAAGCAGACTACAAGGGACTTCTCCCAAGAAAAGTGAAGGGAGGTCAAGGGCAGGGCAGATAGGAGCAGATCTCAGGTCAGTGCACCACTCTTCCCCATGACATGCTGCCCTCCAGGACCAGAGGCAAAAGGGAAGTGTAAGACTGACACAGCATAACCTGCTGGGTTGTGGCTCTGCTTACCTTGACTGTAGGCAAACTGCAGTAAATCAAGATGAGAAGGTATGAAATCTTCCGTGGCAGAAATCCGCCCTGGCTTTGTGGCAATTTCAAGGATGCACTGCTGCCTGCACTTCAAAACCTGAATATAATGGGCTGCAAGAGAGAGGAACAAGAAAGGCAGTAGCCCATGCTTCTTCTAGATAGGAGCACTGGGAGATGGAACATGTCCAGTGTAGGGAGCACAGCGTTCCTACCCAACACTCTGTGCCTCTAACACTACCTGCAATGGCTTCATACAGTCCAGGTTGCATCTCCTCTTCCTCATCCTCATCCTCCCAAGGCCCTTCACACAGGGCCCGACACTCCTCCAGTGCTAACAGGGCCTCTGTGAGTGACTCCTCCAGCCTAGCCACAGCCTGCAGGTACTCATCTGCATCGTAGTGCTGCACACCAGCCTCATATGCTTCCTGTGAAGGACAGATCCAGGTCCTTTCATCAGTGTGAGTTACACCAAAGGATGCCCTGAGACATCTGAGTTGCTCACAGGGTGATGCTGACATATAGGGGTCTGCCTGGTCATACACAGCCCACCACACAGTGACAGCAAATCTTATGGACTTAAGCCAAGTAACTGTGACCAAAAAGTCCCTGTGCCACACTTGCAGTGAAGAGAAGGCTCCAGGGAGATCTTCTTGCATTCTTTCAGATACAAAGGGGTCTGAGCAAGACTTTCGACCAAGGCCTGTAGTGACACCACAAGGGCCTATGGTTTTCAACTGAAAGTGGGTTTTGATTGGAGATAAAATACTTGTTGGATTAGAGACAAAATACTTATTCTGAGGACTGTAGTGAGACAATGGAGCAGGTTGCCCAAAGAAGCTGTGGATGTCCCATCCCTAGAAGTGTTCACGGGCAGTTTGGATAGAACTTTGAGGAACATGGTCTAGTGGAAGGTGACCCTGTCCATGGCAGGGAACTTGGACTAGGAGATCTTTAAAGGTCCCTTCCAGGCTAAATCTCTCTATAATTCTACGTATGGGGACCCTGTCTGAAGCCATGCCCTTTGTGTGGGAACAGATCAGAGCCCCAGTTCGGTCCCTAGGATGGAATAAGAACTGCTAATGCCTGGCTCTGTGCTGAGCCCTCACCCAGTGTGGCGTGGCCTCCAGGTCCCGGAAGCTGTCTGACTTCACCCCTGACATACGCCGGTACTTCTCAATGTCCTCCCGCATTTGGAGGTGCTGGGGATTAGCGACGAAGAAGGTGTGAGCAGCAGACACAGCCTGATCGAGCTTCTTCAGCTGTGGAGAAAAGGCAGCAGCGCCTGTCATGCTCCTGTGGGGCCCTGCTGTTCACACCCACCTCCTCACCCCAGCTGCTCCCTGTGTTCACAGAATGGGTCAGGCTGGAAAGGACCAGAGCAGGTCATCTGGTCCAACCTCACTGCCTAAGCAGGGTTGTCCTACAGCACATGGAACAGGATGGCATCCAGATGGTTCTGGAATGTCTCCAGCGAAGGAGACTCCACAACCTTTCCAGGCAACCTGTTCCAATGTGTGGTCACTCGCACAGTAAAGAAGTTCTTCCTCATGTTTAAGTGGAACTTCTGAGCATCAGTAGTTCTGCTTATCGCCTCATGACACCACCGGGAAGAGCCTCGACCCATCCTCTTGGCACCTCCCTTTAGATATTTGTATGGCCAAAGCTCACGAACGCAGATTTGGGCAGGGCTCTCCCCACGTGGGTGTGCCCTTCCAGCCTGTTGTGCAGGGGATGTTTTAGGTGAGGCACAGCGTGCACAGAACTGGCTCCACCGTTTCAGTCCTGAGGTCCATTTGCCACGGCCGAGCGAGGTCCATTTGCCACGGCCGAGCGAGCTTGGACAGTGACAGGGAAGTCCTCGGGACTGTCACAGCACCCGGTACTAACCGGGGCTAACCCAGCTGAGCATCCGAGATGTGACGGGATGGGATGGCAGGGAGGCATTGAACTGCCAGGGACGGTCCCCACTGAGACTCGAACTCAGGTCCTTGGGATTCGGAGTCCGGAGTGCTCTCCTTTACACCACGGGACCGCCCTTTTAGATATTTATACGCATTGCTAAGTTCCCCTCTCAGTCGTCCCTTCTCGAGGCTGAGGGCAAAGGCCTCACCCTTGGCCGGCCCCTGCCCTGGCCGCCAGCAGCCCCCGGGGCAGCGCCTCCCATGCCCCTGTGCCGAGCCCCCCGCTCCGGCCGGTGCCCACCTTGAAGAAGGCCACCTGCAGGTAGTTGTAGGGCTCCCTGCGCTCGAAGTCGCGGCGCACGGCGCGGCTGGCGCGGTGCGCGGAGGGCGCGGGCGGCAGGCGCGGCCCGAGGCAGCGCTGCAGGCACCCGGCTCGCTGCAGCACCGGCCCGAGCAGCGCGGCCTCCCAGCGCCCCGGCCCGCCGCTGCCGAAGGGCTCGTCCCGGGCGCAGGAGGAGCGGCAGGCGCGGCGGGCCGCCCGCAGCCCCGCGTAGCTGTGCAGGGCGCGCTGCAGCAGCTCGGCCGCCCGCGCCCAGTCCCGCGCCAGGTACGCGCGCACCCCGTCCGCGTACAGCAGGTCGTACGGCACCAGCCGGCCCGGCGACGTGGCGGCCGCGGCAGCAGCGAGGAGGCTGAGGCACAGCAGCGAGGCCATTGCTGCAGCGGGAGAAGAGCGGGTCTGGGGCGGGCGGGCGTCCCGCAGGCCCCGGGCTCGGCCCACCCGGGGGCGGCGCCGGGCCGGGGCCGCGGTGGGCGGGCGACCTCGACACCCGTCCTGCCGCTCCGGGGTGCCCCGTGCTGGTCCTTCTTTGTCTGATGAGGCCTTTGGTCCAGGCAGCCACCCCAGCGTGAACTCTCCCCTTGGTGTGGTCACCCAAACCCCTGCAAGAGGCGACTCCTAAGAGGTTAAGGTTAATCAGTCTATCAGGAGTCACACTTGGACATTTCGTAGACCAAATGCCATCACATGGAGAACTGCTTTGGAGGTGATGGACTACTTATCTCCCACAGCTCCTCTGACACTGCCAAACCTTTGCCCACGGCTGGAACTGCAGCCAGCACCGGGCAGGAGAAGGTCCATCTCCCACAGAGTCAAACCTTTGCCCACTGCTGGAACTACCGTCAGCACTGGACAGGAGAAGGTCCATCTCCCCGAGTCAAACCTTTGCCCATGGTTGGAACTACGGTCAGCACCAAGCAGGAGAAGGTCCATCTCCAACGTGCTACCCCTGCACTGCCCTCCCACGAGTTTTGTGTGGGGCAGGAGCCTGTTCCACACCTCACTGCTCACCAGCTTTGATGGCATAGGCAGCTTGGGACCTTTCCCGAGAAAGCTCTGGCAGCTTTCCTGTTTGGGTGAGAAGTCTGGGCCAGCTGATGTTTCATGCACAGTTCACACTGGAAGCAACAGTTTGCATTGGTGAAACGAGATATTATAGGTCAGGGCCTTTTTGGAGAGAGTTTAATTTTTTTCAAGCCTGGCATTGCCTCAAAGCAAAACCTTTTGCTGAGCAATGTTAGAAACCCCACAGGCCACTCCTGCTTAGCACCCTATCCCCTGAAACCTGAAACGGACAGGAAGACTTTTCACCCAGTCTCCCATGACAACTCCTCTATGGGCATCATTTACTTTCCTGAGCTGTGAAGCATCTGCTACCTTTCAGATCCACTGACAAGAAAGGATGAATAGAGAGGAGAGGAGCCTCGCACGTTCTGCATTTCCATTCCAGAAGCCTGTGAAGCTTCATTAAACATTGGGCCAGACATTTTGTTTCTATGGAAACAAAATTATTACTAATATAGTATTTTAAAAACAGACACACGATTGACACTCCAAATATAGAATTTTAATACCATTCTGCGCCTGCCTTGTCTCTTAGGGCAGAGCGGATGCGAGGGTGGAGTTCACAAAGGGACGGGACTGGCAAGGGTGCCAAGTGGCGGTGGCAGCGGTGGATGTGTTTGTAACCTGAGAGCAGGCACAGGCGGTCTGTCTGTCCGTTGTGCTCCCTTCTGTGGATCTGTCCCACTTCTTTTTCCCCCAACAGCGTGGGGTGCCGTGTTTTCTGCCTGCCGGCAAAAAAGATGAGAATGCAAATTAGTGATTGGGTCCTGGGACAAAGGGGACACTTGGAAGTTTTATTTAAAAATCGTGATGGCACTGAATGTTTTTGATACTGTCTCTCATAGTTTGGGATCCTGGAAGGTCTGTGGCTCGCAGGCCTCAAGGGTCCTTTCACATGGCGCCTGTTCTCCATTCTGCAGATGCCAGACTTCGTTGCCAACCAAGGAGCAGCGCCGTGGCCGGTCGGCATTCTCCTCCTCTCTGCTGCCGAGGGAGAGGCGGCGATCGCGGCGTGATGCGAGCAGGAGACGGGAGTGCCGTGGGCTGCAGGCTGGGGTGGGTAGCGGCGTCTCATCGATGAACGTGGTGATCTCATCTCGGAAGAAGCAGGCACTGGAGCTGGAGCCCCGAGGCAATAGTCCCCCCTCCAAAAATTGCCGTAAGGTCGTCAGCTCATCTTCTGGGGGCCGCCTGCGGTGCTGGTAGTCATGCAGCTGAGGAGGCAAGAATCCAGGGCCCCCAGGCTTGCGGGGGGTGGAAATGCGGATGTCGTCAGATGAAGACCACTTGTGTAGGAAGGATGGAGCAGAGCGGTGGGCGGAGAAGATGTTAGTCTCATCATGTGACATTCTCCGTGAGATAGGGACCTGGAAAACAGAGAAGGAGGAAGGTGATGGAAGACTTGAAGAGTCAGAACAGGAAGGGAGTAGCTGAGGTTTTCTCAGAGAAGAGAGTCAAGAGTACACAAGGGCGTGGGAGACTGACAGAAAAGGAAGTGGGTTGTGGGGCTGCCCCTGATAGCTCTCAGCTCACCTGCAGGTAATGCACCTTGTCCTGGGGCAACAACATGTGGTGCATGGGTAGCAGCTTGATGTCCCGAGAGTCCCGCTTTACAGTTGCAGCGCCATTCGCATCAAATCTCACTTTGCAGATCCTGCCATCACCATAATCATCACACACACCATCTGTTGGCAAAGAGGAGAACGGCAGTCAACACTTTTCAGTTAGAAGAGTAGTGTTATCAGGGCACCTGAATACCATCCTAATGCTTGTCTCACTTCAGCTGTCCTACTTGCAGCCCTCAGGGCTCACTTCTGAACAAGGACCTTGTCTTTCTGCTTGCAGCAGCACCAAAACACCCAGAAACTGTGTGTCTTCTGTGTCACCTTTGAATCGCTCACTGCCAAAGATCCTGGACCTTGGGATCAGCAAGTTGGGCTGAGGCCCAGCATGTCACTTTGGTTGTGGTTTGGCAGCCACATACAATGTCTCTAGGCTTGCAACTACTGAGAGGGATGTTGCACTAATTCTTCCTGGATGTTAGTTTTAAAGTAGGTGAGTGGCAGAGCCTTCTCCAGAAGGAATTTTCTCATGGTTGCTGACTCCAAGCTATAACATGCATCTCAGTCACCTGCAACACCATCAAATACTTTTCCCAAGGCAGACTCCCTCTTTCCTCTGTAGTCTTTTTGTGAGGTGGTTAATGCAGAAAGGTGACTGTGGGTTGGTGAGGAGCTTACCATCATCTGGGTCTTCCTCAGACATGATAGCCACACATTGCTCCCAAACAGTGCGGAGATCTGCTCGGTAGCGCTCGCAGGACCAGATGAAAGAGGGGAGCAGCAAGGTCTGCACCATGGAACACCAGAGCACAGCCAGGACCATCCAGGTGGGGGCCGTATCATAGCGCAGGCTAAAAAAGCTCACGACCTTCGAGGTAAGAAGAAGAAACAATGCCAAGAAAGGAGACAGAAGTGGGGATCAAGGGAGAAAGATAACAAGAATCAATCCTGTAGTGGAACATTGTCTGTATTCATCAAGTAAGCACCCGGTGTTCCTTTGAAAAACTGCTCCTGGGGTCTTGCCCCAGGTTTGCTGCACCAAATTTCAAGCTGTCACACCTCTAACATGACACTTAATGCTACTATCCCTTCTTCCCTGTGCTCATTATGAGCTGGAGCCAAATAGATGCTAACAAAGGATGCGGCCACTGGGGATGAAAAAGCTGTGACGAAGCCCCTCTGTTGTCTCAGTGGTTTCCTTTGAGAACTTCTCCAGTTTTGCAGAGGATCAACTGGCCAGTCAAAATCTGAATGCTGCCTACAACTATACAAGCAGAAGAAAAAAGAAAACTGGATGCAACAGCTTTTAAAGCTGGTGTATCAGTTCTTGAGAGGCAGATTGGAGAAACAGAAATCTCATTGTTTTTACAAGTTGGCAGAATAATCTCCTCTCCTCTTAGCCACTTAAAACTTTCACAGCGGTTTTAGCTGTGTGGTGTGTATTCCCCAGGCTTAGACTTAAGAAAATGCTGCTGCGGAAGGATGAGAGAATTACTGCAATCTTTTTAAAACCGCCACTCAGAATAACACAGACTCAGATGCGGCAGTTCTGCGGCTGGTGGCACAGGAGACAGAGTTTCTGCTCTAAAACTTGAGAGAAAGCGAAACCTGGTTTAACTGCAGACTCTGAAGGGAAAGGGAGAACTTGTTGCTTACCAAGATAGGCACCCCAGTGAGTGTGTCATACAGGAAGACAATAGCACTTATGAGGTTGGTCATCTGCAAGGAAGTCTTGGCAGACTCGGAGCCATCCAGTGAAGATCTCCTTTTGCCTCGTACATCCTCCACCACAATGGCTGGCACATTGAAAGTGGTGTGTGCTGATGAAGAGCAGGAGGACGCTTCCTCTGCTCTCTGATGGCGGCACTGCCGGCGTCTTCTGTGTGCCCACAGGGTTTGGTAGAAAGTGATACCCACGCACACCAATCCCATGACAATTCCTCCAAGCAGCAGGAGGCTAAAGCAGACACCGAAGCCCAGCCCTATTTTGCTGACAATGAACTGGCAGCCACGGGCATAGTAGCGCTCACCATTGTTGTGCCAGCCGATGGAGGGCAGGGTGGAGAGGATGAATGACACCATCCAGATACCCATGACTGCGTGCAGAGCCTGCTTCTTGGCATTGCTCAGGCGGTAGTTGACTGGCCATCTCACCATCCACATCCGGTGGTAGGAAAGAGAGGCCACTGTGAAGCAGGTAGCCAGTGCCAGGGTGTAGTACGTGGAGACAAAGACCTTGCAGATACTTTCGTTCCAGTCGTAGTCAGAGGACTCACGCCGCAGTTGCACCACAGCATAGGTGGTGAGGGGTACTGCTGCCATAAGGATGTGGGTGCCAGCAAGGAAGCATAGCAGCAGCTCCAGAGGCTTATGTTTCTGCTGTTTGGCCGTGATGCTGAGGATAATCCAAGAGTTGGCCAGCAAAGCTAACATCCCACATGCCAGCCACCACAGTGAGTTGTTGTGCAAGGTGGACTCTGATTCAGAGTCCCCCATGCTGCCACCCCGGCTAGACTGCACCCTGTCCCTGCCACTGGAGTTTTGTAAGAGGCTGAGTGGGACTATGCACTGGTGGAGCCACGTCTCTCCTCATCTGCTGCTGCAAGTTGTTTGCACACTAGAGGGGTTCCTCAAGGCATTTTCAGGCAGAACAGACATCAACTCTCTTGCTTTGAGTCTTCCCTTTCCCTCCTCTTTGATTATATTTCTTTCCCTTGTTCTAACTTTTTCATCTCTTTTTTCTCTTGTTCTCTTTCTTTTTCTTTCTTCCACCTTCTTTCACTCTCATGAACACTTGCCAGTGCTTCTTCCCTCACTTCCTTGGGCTCACTTTTTTTCCCCCTCCCCATCTATTTCATCTCCCTCCTCCACTCTTCCCCCAAAGAAAAAAGCTCTTCTTACTTCATGTGACAACCAGCAGGCCCTCCTACGGGGACTTGTGAAGGCCACACACAAGCAGTTTGGTAGAAGCAAGTGCCTGCTGCCCAGCGTTCTAGGGAATGAGGAGCTAGCCAAGAGTTTCAGAGATGATAGGAGGGAGAACAAAGGTCCTGCAGAAATAGGGAGGGTGGTGCAGACACTGTGTGAATTCCCTTCTCACCAAATGCCACCACGCTTGTGGCCCCGTAGAGGTTTCTTGCCAAGGCTGTCAGAGAGCTATCAACAGAGAGAGAAAGGTGAGGAACGGGACTCAGAGGGTTCCCTATCCAAAACCTCATAGCACCCTCAACTACATTGTCCTTTTTGCAGTCCTCCAGGGCTCAGCGTGGTCTTTCAAGCCTTCCTGTGCAGAGCAGAGCTGGCAAACAATAATGAGATGGCGGGGAGGGGAAGATCCTTTTCAAAGGTTCCCTTGGAGATTCAGGGCATGAGGTTCACTGTAGAAGAGAGAAAAAAAGTAATTTAAGATCATCCTATCTCCCCAGATCTCTCTCTCCTTGCCCACACTAACACCTTGTCATGATTTAGACAGTGAAGAGCACTCTCTGTGTCTTTCAGGCAACAGAAGACACAGATTTGCATCAGTCTCTGCATAGCTTAGAAGGGACTCTATCCCTCAGCAACTCCATCCAGTGCTCCTGAGACACACCATGCTTCCTGTCCTTCCAGTCTGAAGCTCCCTACATAAAGCATTACTTAATGCCATTTCTGACATGGAAGGCCTGATCTGCATTATCTCTTGCCATTCCAATGTACGCACTGCTACACCCCTTGTTTCTGCCATACAGCTCCCACAGTCTTTGGACCTCAGCTTTTCTCTGCTCTGGATTTTAACCTGCTGCTCCAATCCTATCCCATCCATGGGTGCATTCCACCATTCCAGCAGTCCCTTGCCATCCCACTGTCTTGAAACTCAAGTCTTTTGGCCATACATGTTTCTGCTAGAGCAGTTCTGGTCTCCTGACACCCCACAGTCACAAACCCAGCAAACAAGACTGCTAACCTAGTCCTGAGACAGCTCAGCTTTGCCAGTGACCCCTAGTCCTACCAGCTCAGACTCCCTCTCTTGTCTTCATCCATACAGGACACCCAAGCAGTATATTCCGGGAAGGTACAGGCCTGCTCTGTGCATTGACCAGAGCAGATGTAAACTTAATCTTTATATGGATGTCTCTGTACCCTCCAGGTTCTGAGCTAGTGGCTCAGTTCCCACCCCTCTATTTCCTTCTGTTTTTCCCTATTTTTTCTCACCCTCTCTGTAACCACCTGAGGCATTTCCTCCTTTCCTCCTGGAGCAGTTTGCCATGACTGGATCGGTGATGCCCCCATTCTGCCCCTTTTCATCTTTTTCCCCCCAGCACCACCACTCTTGCAGTTAGGCCTGTGGCCTCTGGAGACACGTACGGAGCTACCCGGCCCCAATAATCCCAGGGGAACGAATTTCCTTGCAGCTTCTCCTTCTGCTGCCCTTCCCACCCCGCTTGTTCTGGTGGCCCACGCTGTTTACTCAGTGAGGCTGGAACCCTCCCGCTTCTGCTGGCTTTGGGGCCCAATTCTGCTCCAGGTTGTGGTCCTCCCGCTCCCGGAGATGGGAGAGCCCAGGTCGGGGAACCCCGTCCTCACCTGGCACTGCTCCCCAGCTTCACCTCACCGCCCATCCCACCAGCGGGCAGAGCACAGGAGGCACTCCCGGGGCTGGCGATGCAGAGGGAGGCGAGGGAGGGGGCTCGGAGGGGAAGATGACCCAGAATGATTGCAAAGAAGCGCGGAGAAAGCGGGGGGACGCGGCGGTGGGGCCGAGGTGCGCTGCTGCCCCGCCGCCCCCTCCCTGCGCCCCCCGCTCGGCAGCCCGGGCACGGCGAGGGGTCCGAGCGCCCCGAGCCTGGCCCGGCGGCAGAGGGCAGCGGAGCGGCCGGGGCTGGGCTGGGCTGGGCTGGGCTGTGCGGGGCGGGGGCCGCGGAGCCCGCGGGGCGCCCCGGGGCGCGGCCGTGCCCGGAGGCGGCGGCGCCGCCCTGCGCTCGGCGGAGCGGGGGCTGCCGGCGGCGGAGCGGGGGCCGATCGCGGCGGCGGCGGCGGCGGCGGGGCCGGGGGGACCCATCTTACCTCTCGCCGGAGCAAGCGCTGCCATGGCGACGGGCGCCCCGCGCGGATGTGCGCGCCTCTGCCCGGCCGTGCCGGCCCCGGCCCCGGCCCCGCCGCAGCAGCACCGGCCGCCGCAGGCAGCCGCCCCGGCCCCGCGCTCCGGCCACCGCCGGGCGGGGCTCGGCGAGGGGCGAGGGGCGGGGAGCGCCGGCGGGGGACGGCGGCGGGAGCACCGCCGGGCCGAGCAGCCAGGGGGCGGGGGGGGCGGGACGGGAGCGGGAGCCGGAGCCACCGCCCCGGCCCCGGCCCCTCCGGTGCTCCCGACGGGCCGCGGTGACGGGGCGCGCTGTGCCCGGCTGTGCTCCCGGAGCCGGTCTTGGTCATGGCCCAGCCACAGCGGCTGCTGCCGCCGGCCCCGGCGGCTCCTCCTTGCGCGCAGCCCTCCTGCCCCACGGGGCGAGACGGGCCGCCACCGCAATGCCACTTGCGGGACAAGGAAGTGCCGAGCTCCCGTTCCCAGAGAGGGTTATAAGGAGGCACCCAGGCCGTAATAGATGTGGGGAGGATGGGTGCGAGGCGAGGGGAAAGCCAAAGAGCTGGTGCCCACAGAGGTGCCTGCAAGGGGTGCTCGGAGGGCAGGGTGCCCGGGACACCAGCTGCCCAGGGCGCCGCAGTTTGCAAAGCTACTGTAGTGGCTTCTTTCATCACCAACCAGCAGTGTGGTCCCACAAACGGGGGAAGAGAGATAAGATGGAGCAGGAGCAGTGCTCAGATGAACAGATTGGTCATGCCAGAGGGGTAAAGCTCCCCCTCCAGCTGTGTCACCTCAGCAAGGGGAATCCTGGCTAGGACGGCTTCACAAGACAACAAACTTCTCATTTTTCTGTTACTGTCTTGCTACTGAAGAGAAGGCATTAACACCCTTCTTGTCTTCATTCATTTTAGGACCTGATGTCTGCCAGAATATCTACGTTCCTTTCCTCTATCAGAATTGAGGTAGAAGTCCAGGTTTCTAGACAGTCAGGCTGCAGCTGCATTAGCACCTCAATTTGGATGAGGAGGACATGAACAATTTAGGTGAAAGGACCAGCAGGATGTGCAGCAATTGTGCTTTGAGGACTGTGAGAATTCAGCTTTGCTTTGTGATAGGGTTAGTCTGAAGTAAGTCCCCAGACATTTACAGCATGGCCACGAAGTCCTCATCATCAGTTGTTTTCCTCTACTGCTCTGCTGCAGCTGCATCACCCTGTTTGCTAAAGTGCACCTGCAGATCCAGGGTCTGCTCAGTTTTATCACCCCCTCTGACAACACAGACTTCATATATCATTCCTAGGATTGGCAGAGGTGATTCCAAGTGCCTTGGATAGTAAGGAATTTCATCTGAGGTTTATATGATCAGCAGAGAGACTCCTAAGGAAGAAAGCTGGAGGTACTGCTGGTTCTCAGGCCCAGGGGCAGCAGTAAATGAAGTTCCACTGGTGTAAAACAAAAATTTGCATTGCAGTAGCTGTTGTGAGTGGTGCCTCTTTTAGAGACAGTTAGTGGAACGAAGAACACTAGAATAGATCTGGCTTTGTGTCAGGCAGGTAATAAGAGATATTTTTGAGGAAGGTGGGTGGTGATGATGCTGCCATACTCTGGCTATTCTTTGGCGTGAGGGACTCAGAGGAATGGCCCCAAGATACTTTGGCTCGGTGGCCAGTCCAGCAACGGCGGGAGACAGAGATGTGAGATGGGACAGTTATGGCCCTCCTCTGTCACTGCTTTTCAACCCATATAATTTGTGGGAGGTTTATGCCTTGAAGTGAGAAGGTCTGTATCCACAAATGTAAACACTTTGCAGCTCCAATTGTGTCATTTATATGAATTGCTTAATGTGATAACTTCCACATTATCATCCTCTTCTGATTCAGAAGTTGAGTCTCCTTAGCATGAGTTGTTAGCCTGCCTGCGTGGGTGATTAAATCCTCTTGTTATCTCAGGGAAACAGCAAACCACGTTTCCAGCACTTTCTGCAATGTGTCTGCCTGCCTCGGCTTTACTCATGTAGGGACATCCTGCAGCACAGCACCTCTTCATGGCTTGGGCTACACCTGGCAGAAATTGGTGAGTAGAGCTGGATGGGGACTGTCCCTCCTGTCTCAAAGAGGCTTCTTGTGTTTGCAAATCTGTCTGGGTTATTAGTTTGAATGAAAGCACAAAATTGAAGTTTTACTGTGAAGTGGAATGAACTCTGTGGAAAGAAGAGCTTTTACCCCAGGGCTGTCTCACTCCCAAGCAGTTGCTTGTTCATCCATCCATCTCATCTAAATGGATTTCAAAGATTCCCTTTATATGCCTAGGATTTCCAGACACCTGGTTTCACTGGTTTTCCTAAGAGGTGGGTTGCCACTGTGAATGTTCTGAATATTGACAATGCACATGCAAAGGAGCACTGATGCTCAGATCTGGAAATCCTGGAGCCCCATGGTGCAGGGCTGCCTGTGTATCTAGGAAGTCTAGGGTAGAAAATGAGATTCCCTCTGCAACTCATCTCTCAGAAGAACTCACAGAGCTGGGAGCAATTTTTGATTCCTACAGTGTCAGGCTGTGCTCTGACCAGCGATCTGCTGTCTAAAGTCTCAGTAGTGCACTAAAATAGTCTTAAGGCATCCAGGCCCAAAGAAACACCACTGTTACAATGTCAGGATATGAAATGTTTTCTGGAAAAAGTTCATTGCATAAAGATCAGTTATTTCTGGACAGCAGCTCTGCAGGTCTAGGGAAATGCTCTTCCCAAAGGTGCCTTGGATTCTTAAAGGAACAGAGCTCATTAACCAAAAAACAAACAGCAGAATCCTAAGAGCAGAAGCATTAACAGGCAGCCAAATGC
This sequence comes from Pithys albifrons albifrons, assembly GCF_047495875.1. Classification (NCBI taxonomy): domain Eukaryota; kingdom Metazoa; phylum Chordata; class Aves; order Passeriformes; family Thamnophilidae; genus Pithys; species Pithys albifrons. Next base: position 87,221,524 of record NC_092458.1, read on the forward strand.
ACTTCGTGGGGTTTTGATGGTTCGCAGCTCTTTACTCAGGACTTTGATAGTGACCATGGGAGGTTTGATATGTTTCTCACAGATCATGGATGCAATTAAATCCATCCTCAGAGCCCCAACATGGCTTATACAGCCTCCTGTGAGGCTGCAACTGGCGTGCTTGCAGGCAGGTTTCCTGGCATCCTCTCTGGCTCTCTGAGCAGGGCGTGGTTAATGGCTAATGAGAATCCAACCAAGCAGATACCTTACCATTTTCCTTCAGTGACTGTGACTGCAATGTAGATTTGTCATATCCAAACCTTAGGTTCTATTTCTAGCACTGTACAGAAAGATTTAGTGAGTTTTCTCAGATTTTTCATCTGCAAAATGGGCCATTGATAATAGCTCACATCAGGAGATAGTTGCCTAGTGCTGGTCATGAGCTACATGCAAATATTAAGGGCTTCAAGTGTAAAATCTAGGATTTGAACTTGTGAATGCCTGTTTACCACTGAATGTTTTTCCTTACACAGCTAGACATCTTCTAAAAGATTTTTTTAAACTTCTGTCACATATATAATTATTTTTGTATGGTACTTTCCTTGAGCAAAGGAATTACCAGGGTAGGCTTGTCAAATATATGATTGTTATGATGCTGCATGCCATTTTACAGAGGTGTTTATAGCCTCCTACTTCCCCCCACCCCTCTACCCACCTTCTGTCATGCTTTGTGTGTTCTTCTCTTGAGAATGTAACTGACCATTTTTTCATCCCTTCTGCCCTTGTGTGATCAGTGGTAGCCCAGTGCTGTCTGTATTCCAGCAGAATTCCAGTCTCTAAAGGATGTAAAAATGTCATTTCAGAATTTAATTATGCTACTTTCCCAAATTACTGCACACTTACTTGTTTGTTCTCATACACAGAGCTAATTAGGAGCTCTTCAATCATTAATCTGAGAACCTACGAAGTCTGGAAGGAGCTGAAATGATTTCTTTGCTTTAAATTTGTAACACTGAATTGCAATTTTCATTTTACCACCTGTTCCTCTAGCTTCTGTAGGTATGTTTGAGGTTTCTCAAGAGCAGAACAATCGTTTCTTGATTCAAAAATAGACTGGGCTTTCAGGAGCACTGCTGACATGCTGGATGCAGCTGGCCCCTGCCAGGGAAGGTCTCTGGCTCTCCTCATTGTTTCAGGTGGTATGCTGGCCTCTCTGGAGTCCTCACACAGCCAGCATCACTGTTCCTGCTGTTCACCTCCAGAACCTCATCTCCACACAGCACACAGACAAGTTCAGAGGAGGGACTTCCCAGCACTGGAGCCTGAAACAGGCACCTTGACACAAGCCAGCTGGTGCCAAAGCAGTGAGGAGTTGAGATTTCCTTCCCCTTTGATTCCTTGTCAGCAAGCCAGTCTCTGCCACTTCATCTGTTCCTAGTTCTGCTGTTCTTTAATTCTCCAAATCTGGAAGCACCTCTAAGACTTGGCCAAGCTGGCTAGAAAATGAACAGGAGGAGAGCCAAAACTTCTTCAGGGGGGATGCCAGGGAAGGATGCTGACATACATGGGCAAAGGTAGCCCACTGTGGTTTGGAGGTGTTGCTCAGAGATGAGTTCACTAATAAACGCTGGGCTCCTTCTTAGTAAACACGCACTTGGGAATACTGTCAGAAAGGAACCAGTCCAGAGCTGAGCATCTTGGAAGGGTCTGGTACTCCAACTCTACCCTCACCTTTGAGAAGAGTGTATGTGGATGGAGGCTACTCTTTCTCTGTAGCTGCATTAGGCTGATAAGCCATACAAATGGGCGCTGAGTACTGTTCTCCCTCTCTTCTGCACCCCTCTAAAATGAAAAGAAACTAGAAGAGGCTGAAGTGCACAGATTTCTCACTTCTAGACCTTGGGAACATGCAAGGAAACACACAGGGTCATTTGGCTCTGAAGGCTGAGAGATGTGAGTGCTTTGCTGCAGAGCCTGCGGGGAGCATGAGTCACATGGATTGCCTCGGCAGATCCGGGCTGACAGCATCCACCACATCACTGCCTCACGTTGCACTCAAAGGGCAGAAATAAACTGGGAAGCAGGAGGGGCTTGGGGAGTTAGTGATGTGGGCTGGGGTTATTTCAGCCCACATGTTTCTAGATCAGCAGAACTGGACAGGGCACTATATCCTCAGCTGTGTCTAAGCCCCTTCCTCCAGCGCAACAAGCAGGTCTGTGGGTCCTGACAGAGGGCCATGCGTTGGAGGTAGATCAAAAGGACTGAAGCATGTTCTTTTTTCCTTCTGCAGCCCAGAAACATGGGGAACAGTAGTACCAGAAAGACTGACATGGTAGGGAAAATCAGCCCTTCTCATTTTTTTCCAAACTCATGCTTTCTGTCTTCTTTCCACATCACTACACAGAGCTCTTGCTGCTGTTGTAATTTTGTAAGTATTGCCTTGTATGCCTTTCTGAGTCCTGCCATCATCTCAGGGCTACTCTGATGAGCTGTCACCACATGATAAAATACATCTGTCATTGTGTTTGCTGCTTTGCAGCGTTGTACAGCGCTGTGGTTTGCATCATGCAGAGGCATTATTCCATTGCATAGTGTAGATACAACCTTATCACACCTAGCAAAGGGAGAAGTCCTCAGTGCCTCCTGAGAAGGAGGGCCAGGACACATGGAAGACAGCCTGTACACCCCAGCCTGGGCAAGTCCCCAGATGGGGACTCATGTACAAGCTTGTTCTTATCTGGCTTAAATCTCTAGCTCTGTACTGCCTTGAAGTCCACACTGAAGCTTCCAGTACTGCACTCTGATGGAAGCAAAGCCCATTAGGACTCACTCTGTGAATGACTTTTCTCTCAATCAGGGCAATCTGTGCATCTAGGGAACAAAAGAAGGTCATCATGTTAAAAGATACAGACAGGAGAGCTGCCAAAAAAGAAGATTTATAAGATTGGAGCCTACAGTGGTTTGTACTTGCAGGTGAGTTTCAAGTAGAGTAGGGCAGGGTCACAACTGTTGAGATCAGGAGACCTACTGAGGAACTGTGCAGTATTGAGAAAGGCCTGTCATTTTTGTTGCACTGGAAGCTGTGCATATGTGGATGCAGCTGTGCACTTACAGGCATCCCAGTGGCACTATCACATCTGCTGTCATTCTAACCAGGCCACCTGGAAACAGATGGAAGGACCTTCTGAATCACTGATGGTGGTGTGAGACTGAGCACTCTTTGCAGGTGGGTCCCAGCTGTGAATGGGGACACAACCTTTGGTCACTTGTGGGGTCTCAGTGTGCCTCTTCCACCCCTTGGAAGCGAGGAGAAATAGGGTTGCCTCCTGGCTTTGACAGCTGAGGGCAGCACTGTCAGGCAGCTCAGGCACCTCTGTGATGTCCAAACCACCATGCTGGCATTCTTTGCTACCCATGCATTTCATCCTGGCCAGGCCAGGTTTGCTGGACCCTGTGCTGGAGGCCAGGTAAGCCCTATTAGCTTAGTCTTTTGTTGTCAGACTGGTTCTCTTATTGAAAAAAATCAAGGTCAGTGTTTTTTGGCACAGAGGTTGTTGGTTCAGCTCTCAGAACCTCAGGTGAGCAGTGAACTGCTGGAGATAGCTGCAGTGCTGGAGGACCTCCTGATGGATGCTCACCCAGCTTGAATTGTGCCACTCAGGTATCAGGTAGTACAGGGTATCAGGTAGTACAGGGTAATCCCTCTGCTGCAGACACCTATGTGAGTGAAAAATGGAGCTGCCTTGTGTACTCAAGCAGGTATTTAAGGTGAAGGGTCTGGACTGCAGATGCAGGGGTTGGTTTTTGTTGAGGGGACTATGTCAACCAGTTTGTCATGACCATTATATCGACCACCACTGCCACTGTGCTTGTTTTCCCTTACACAGCTCCCAAAATGGACCTGTTCCCTGTTCTTAAGCCATGATGATGCCTTGTTTAACACATTGATGGGCTGCAACTGCCTCTCAAGGTACACTGGCAGTTCAGGGACAGGGACAGGACTAGGAGGAGCAACTGAATGCACCAGGATAAGGACCAAGGCTTTTCCAAAATTAATGTAGTCTTGTGCATATAAGCACAAGCTGTGGGAAGGAAAATGGTATTAGTGTGGGCCTTTGTCACTCCTGTTTGTGTGAGGATGGTGGTAGAGGAGCAGGCATGATGCCAGTGGTGGCCCACACCTGCTGCCACAGCTGCCTGGGGCTGCATCCCCACTCCAGGCCCGAGATGGGTTTATGGGGGGAAGATTTCCCCTGACACACAGGTGTTGTCTCTGCCGTTATTGCCACCTGCCTATTCTCTGTCAGTAACAGCGTGATACTGGCATGACTGCCACAGAGAAAACCCCTTCTCCAGCACTGGACATCTCACAAGGGGGGGGGTCTTCACAACCGGGAGCCCTTCCCACAGTCCAGTACCGCTCTGTGCCTCTCCCCAGACAAGCCCAGTGCAGACGAACAAACCTGGACCATGGCCAGTGACATCTGTGGGACCTCAAGGCCTTTTTGACCTGTCACTAGCAGACAGCAGAATAATTTCTATAAACACACGACTTCTGTGTACATATTTTAACAGCATTTTTTTCTTTCAGGACATTCTGTCATCTCTGCAACATCGTTTTAGTTCCATCATAAATTTCCTGGGCTTTTCACTCCCTATTCTCATCTCCTTGAGCCAAAAAAGGGTCATTTTGGTGAGAAGCCATTTTCAGTGGTTTTCTCAGAAGCATCTGTTCTCTGCATTCTGAGGGATTACTCAGTCCAAGGCTGGTTTGTTCTTCTATGAACAGACTTCCTCACCCCCTTAACAAACCTACCTTGGAGATCAATACTCACAATTTCTTCAGGCTCTGACTTCCAGAAGCCATTAGTATCCCGAATGTCCCCCTGATAAAATTAATTGTGAGTTATCTCACTGCCTGTGCAGTTTTCACTTGTTTGTTGGTTTGTGGTGGGGGAGGTGAAAGCCACAAGCTGAGGGATGGCTATGTGGGATAGTGCAGGGCTCAGACTGCCCAGGAAAGGCAAATGAGCATGGACAAGTTTCACAGAGCAGAGAACTGGTGCATTAAGAAAGGCTTGTGGCAGCCAGGGAGGTGGGAGATAGTGAGAATAAGCATTCCTAGCAGAAAAGGGAGAAATGTGAATTGGGACCAGACAAGAATGCCTCAGAAAAAATGTAGTCCAGCTTGCAAAAAATAACTCCCAACCCCAAAGTAATTTATTGTTGCTCAGGCAGATAAAAGAAGCACATAAAATTGGTTTCACAAGAAGATCAAATTAAGTGCATGAACAAAATACAAGCATATTATATATCTGTATATATATATCTATCTTCTATTCAGTGTCTCATTATACAACTGGGGATTAATCATAACCCTTCAAGGTTTCTTGTCCTGTCCGTTGGCCTCTAGCCAGACTACATCCCTCCATGGCATTAGACTGGAGGAATGATGAAGGAATGAAGAATTACATTAAAACAGGAGAAAGAGAGATGGATTCACGGAGCACCGTGGCCTGCCAGGTACTCACGTACAAACAGAGACTTCATCAGTCCTTCTGATGCTACAATATTACTTTTTTCAGCTGCAAGAGAAAAGTATTGAGTGAGTACCACCCCCCACTTTTTTTTTGCATAGAGAATGCCTGCCTGCCTCTGTAGCTGAGGATGCAGACAGTTACCTGAGCATTCACATGGCTGTGATTTAGGTTTCAGTTACACTGAGCTGCTTACTTGGCAAAGAGAGTTAAAGAACAACTGTATCAGCACTTGTACTGCACAGATTTATTTAGGTTTTGATGTATCTGTATGGGCTTTGTCCTCTTTTTATGGTGATTTTTTTTAACCTTCAAAAAAAGTAGGTGAAAACAAGGTGAATTCTTTGACACATTATGGTCTTCACCACATGTACATCCCAGTTGTGATGTGGTGTTTGCCAATAAACATTGTTACTAAGTTCTTGGTGACAGTGAAAAAAATTAGGTGGAACTGTCAGTTTGCCAGGGTCACCTGTGAAAATAAGCAGACATCCAGTTCTGTACCCATACATTCATTGAACTTGTTCATGCAATCATTTATACTCTCCTTGGCTCTCCTCTTCCAGTGACAGAATGGCTGTCAGTGTTTCCAACAGCTGCTTCTGATGCCTGATACCATATAAGCTTAAAGATCTGGAAAAGGGCAGCTTCTCTGCTGAGAAATCCTTGCTCCCAGAAAAAGGGTCAGGACATGATGGTGTATTTCACATCACCCCGGGCCTTTAGAAAAGGGTATAAATCACAGTGTTCCGGGATTATTTTTTCTCTTTTGCTACTCCTGTGAAGTTATTGGCAATTTTCACTGACTGCAGTCTAGCACTGCACTAGCAGAGCTGGAATTACATTATACACATCATGGATTTTTAAATTTTGTGTTTCATCCTTGTGCTTGGTTGTGTGCTTTCCACCTCCACAACCTGGATATCCAGAACCTGAATATCCAGATCCTGGATTCACTGTGGAACCTATCAAAGGACTTTGGAGCACCTGCTTGGTTTTGGCTAACCTCTCTCAACATGAAGATAATCCAAGTGAAACCTCTCTGCTCAAATGTTTCCCAGCACAGTGCTACCATAGGTTTGGGATATAACAGGAAATTCATTGAGCATATCTCATAAATCTTAGGCAGAATTTAACATGAGTAAGAACTGAAAATACTGAAATGCAGCTGTATTGTTTCCCCAAGGAGGCTCAAGCTCAATTTCTCCCTGCTCAACCATCAAGCTCCTCTGCCTTGAAAACAGTCTTTGCCCATTCTGGGTGCCCTAATTGACACTTACTGTTGACACTGACATGTCTTGTTGTCCAGCAAGTATTGCCTTGCTCGTTCCATCCTTTTTGCCCGTTGCTGCCAGGAGAGAAGGGATAAAGACCAACTGGGTATTTTTATGCTTCAAATGTTTTCCTCTAAAATGGTAGTAAAGTGTTATCTGACATCTGCAGACTGCCCATTTTTAACTGTTTGCTTTGAGTCTAAGGATTGACCCTTTATCTGTTCTGCCCAAACCCAGACAGGAAATCTGACGACTCCTGTTGTTTGGAGAGAAAATAATCTCTTCAACTTTCACAGGGACCAGAGTACTTACCCTTCTCTGCTGCCGTCTTACGCCACTGATGATGCACAAGCATACAAGGGCAAGCACCAATACACTGCCTGCAATGCTTGCTCCAGTTACCACATAGTTAATCCAAACAGGAGCTTCCTCTATGGAGGGAAACAAGTATTTAGAGGCAGAAAAAAAGATCATTTTAAGACTTTAGGTTTGAGGAAGGGATGTGATGGTAATTTCCATACCCACGTAGTAATGAAGGCTGATCTTTTCGTCATTGTCTTCTATGAGGTGACAGCTCCACAGCCCTGCAGCACTGATGTTCACCTCCAACTTTACTTCATGCTGCTTTGAGTTCTTGATGTCACTCTGAGTCCCATTTACACGTTCCCAGCGCAAGTGGGCATTGGATGAGAGTGGACCAGAGACCTCGCAGATCAGGGTCATATTGGACCCTCTGGAGAGTGGCCCAACAGGGTTAGCTGAGACTGTAAAGGCAAGAAAACAACACATAAGTGAGAGGGTGGGAAGATGGGTCCACCTGTGCTCTTGTGGCCTCCAGGTTTCTGCAGCTCCTCATCACTTGACCTACTTCTCTTTCTCTCACCTTTCATCACCACCAACTCTATCTTGCTCTGTGTGTGTCTTCCTTTGTATGCCAGCTGACACTGGTACTGCCCAGAATGGTCGAAATGGACACGGGGGAGTTTCACTTCTATGGTACTTTCAGGTTTTGTTTCAGGTATCTCAAACAGAAAGTGACTGCTTTTTTTGGTCTCGTGTTGTTCTCCTTGTGCTGTGATGTTGAAATCAAGCAGCTCATGAGCATTTGCACTTTCCTGTTGTTTCCAATTCAGTTGTCCTGTGATACCTTCATTCCATTTTATCTTCTTGAAGTTCAGATGCCATGACAAGATGACAGGGCTGTCAACAGTTGCATACTTTCTTTCTGATTCTGGATTCTGAAAACCTGGATTCAAAACAGACAAGGAATACAGAGGCAGGAAAAGCCATAGTTACACTTCCCCATGTCTGCCTTTGATCTAGAGAGAGGCGTGCTGTGCTCAGCTGAAAGGGGACTTGGAGAAAAGCCAAGACATCCCCCAGGAAGCGTGAACAGTTAGTGTCTGAGAATAAGAGAGCAGAAAAGCCAAAGCTCCCAAAGACACCAGTGCTGAGAAGAACAGATCTCAAGGAGAGGACGATCTTCTGCTCACCACACCTGGAGAGGAAAATGGGCACAAGTGTGGAATACCTCAGGCAGTAAAGTGATCCCAAAGCTGCAGTGTTGGAAGCCCTGGGAAATCAACACTGAAGTGGCAGTGCTTGGGGTGCTGGAGAGTGGAAGCTCAGTTCATGAGCTGGAGGGAGCACTGGTTCCCAAGCCTGTGCATGAGGTGCATTTTTGTTGTCACATACCTAATACCTTCACAGCAAAGGAGATGTTCTTATTAATCTGTGGAGAGCCTGAATGGACTTGACACGTCCAGGTCCCGCTGTCTGCAGCCTCCAGTTTCTTTAAATTCAGTATGTATTTTTGAGGGGACTTGTCTTCTGTTTCCAATGTTACTATGTTCTTGTTACTGTTAAACAATGTGATGCTGAGATCGGATAGAGGAACAGGTGATTTGTGCATTAAAGTTAGCTCAGGGACTTCATTTTGCAGAAAGAGCCCATCCAAAGAGATTGTCACTGTAAAAAGAAAAAAACCTCAGCCAGTAAGTCAACTCCTCTTCCTGCGAGAGAGGGACAAGTGTCACAGCAAAGCCAATATGGAATCTTTGCATCCTGGAGATGGAAGATAAATGAACTATGATAGCCCTGGCCAGAAGAAATGGCAGCTAGATAAAGAATCCCAGCAGAGATGTCTCCCCTAACTCTATGGCACCCTCCTTTCCGTGTGGATAAAAGCCCTCTGATCACTCACATTTAAAGACATGCAGTGAGGTACGGACTTGGTGAGACCCATATTTACAGGTGTAAATGCCTGCGTCGGAGAGCTCCAACTTCTGCACCTTCAGCTCTTTAGTTGAGCTCTTGACTTCAGATCGACCAATAATGGCAGCTGGTTCTTTTGAAAAAATAGGCTTGGTTAGAAGGGGAGAGGTTTCTCAATCCTATCTGTGAAAATGGGGTGATGAATTGGAAGCCTTACTTTTCCAGTATTGATTATTATTTTCCATACGCCATATAACAGCATCAGAGTACATCCAGGTCACAACTGTGTCACGAGTTAATCCTGAGTCAGAAGGAATGCCTGTGCAGGGTAGGGTCACCTCCTGTCCTGCAATCCCAATCCGTTGTTCATTTTGCTGAGCCATACTGGAGATCACACCTGAAAGTTAATACCCACCAAAAAAAAGGCATGCATTCACTTTGTGAAGAGTGGGTCAGTAAACACTTCCCATCCTTCCGGAAAGATGTAGATATTTCTCCTCCTTTTCCCAGACACTGGGAAGATTATCTTCAGTTCCTGAATTTTTCACTCCTTTATCTCATGAATCAATCAATCAATCAATCAATCACTCAATCAATCTCTTACATTTTCAGCTCCATAGCTTCCCTCCCCTCTGCTGTGGGCACTTTACCTGGCTAATACCTCTTGTCTTTCACGTATATTTAGAAATAGGAAAAATGCCAGTAGTTGTGCTGGACTGACCATCACTCACAATTCTGAAATGTCAACAGTTTTACTGAACAACCTTTTTCCACTGGACAAGACTTAGTTGTTCTAGTGGTAGCAAAGGCAGGACAGCATACGTCAGCCCTCCTTCACAGCATATGTCACCCCTCCTCTTTCCCACTCGAGACTTGACACAGAACAGACAAATTTGCTTACCTCTTCTTCCAATTTTTTTTGCATGGAGAAAGATTGAAAACCCAGCAAAATGAAGAGATAAAGTAGAAAATAAATAAAGAAGGCTGACCTAGTGTCAGTTTCCTGTTCTTGGGGTGAGGGCTATGCGATACTAAAAGAAATAGGATGTATAAGGTTGAAGAAACATTAGGAGTGGTTTCTTGGGAGAACCACTTCCTTTTCTTCACTGTAAAGAGGGTTTTTGCAGGAGACCATAAGAAAGAGATGGAGCTACCAGAGGTAAGACTGGGAATAAAGGAGTTGTGGTCTCCTGCCTCACTGCTGATAAACTCACAGTGATGTCTAACCTGCAGATCCCCCAGGTGACCCTAGTACTAGGGAGCCACAGAAGTGTAAAATAAAAAGTTTATAAGAGTTTTGTGTATGGTTTTCAAAAAGTTACATTCCTGCAAGACATATTTTTGGTAATTGCGTATTGGACTACAGAAGCTCATGATTTTGTCTTAAACTGTGAAATTAGAAATGTTAACAATAGGAGTTGGTATCTTTTGCTTTCATTTTGTTCTAGGGTACATAAGATATTTCCAGTCTTTCCTCAGCAACCAGAGGACTCAAAGCTGAGTATCTGAGAAATGTAGGCTTGGCCTTATTCACTGTCCTTCATTTCCTGGAAAAGAAGCACCACAAAGTCTACTAACCATTTTAACATCAGCAGTCACACTAAGCAAGCTGGTAGGATTACATTTCTAAAGGCAAACCTGTGATGAGAAACACATGTTTTTGCCCAGACAGCTGAAGGCAGTGTGGAGGGCAGTACTTTCCACTCTGTGCTCTGTGTGTATCCTGGTTCTCACAGGAACCTCATCTCTACAGGGCAGCTCCCTGAACCTGGTGATGCACCCTGGTTTAGGCTGGCAGGCTCAGCAGGAGGGCTGCAAACACCCTGAGTCTCAAAGCTAAACTGTGTGAGTATGTTATCTGGCAAATCAGGAGGAGCCTAGAAACACCTCAAACGTTGTGAAGGTTGTGTAAAGGCTGTAAGAACTATGAAGGTTTGCTGAGATGAGGACTCACCCAGATGCAGAACCAAGAAGACAGCAAGCGTGCGGCTCATCACGGTGCAGCATGGCTCCATTGCGGTGGGAATGTTCCTCCCTGCTGTGGACTGCAGGGCTGGAAATGCTGTCACTGCCAAAGGACGTTGTCTTGGAAGACCCAAACGCTCTGTAAATAGTGGTTGATTTTCAGACCTCAATGGATGGGACCCCTGTTCCCAGTCAGCTCCCACTATCCTTCAGCACAGCAAAGTGGAGGCTCATTGGTACAGTCAGCAGAGCCCTGTGTGTCAGCAAAGAATCCATCTGCAGCATGCCCCTAGAGTTTGGTTATAAACATTTCCTTTTACTCATCCATAGGTTTCTGGCATTCATCAGGCTGCAGCTGTTTATATTGCCAAGAGTTCTGTGCTTTTTTACTTCTCTGTGGTGGGTTATCATCACTCTTGCAGAGATTAAAGCTAAACACATACAGGGCTGCATTAGCAAGAGCACAGCCGGCTCTGCTGGAAGTAGAGCAAAGTAATTATTTCCCGCTGTTTGGCACACCTGAGGGCTCATCTAGGATACAGGATCCAGTTTTGGGCCCCCAGTACAAGAAAAATGCCAACAAACTGTAGAGTCCAATGGAGGACTAGTGGGATGGTGAGGAGGTTAGAGCACATGACATATAGGGAGAGACAGAGAACTGGGTTTGGTAGGGAGAAGGGAGCCAAGTCTCCCATTATCTAAAGGATATTACTTAGAAGAATGAGCCACATGCTTCTCACATGTGCACAGGAGAGGAACAGGAGGCAGTAACCACAGGTTGCATCAAGGAACTAGGTATAAAGAAATCTTTCTTGCCACGAAAGGTGGTTCAGCAATGGAACAGATGCCAAGCAGTGCCAAGAAATCTCCACTCTTGGAGGTGTCCAGAAGTTCCCTTGTCAAGGCCCCAAGCAATGTGTAATTTTAGAGTCAGCTCAGCTCTGAGCAGGAGATTGGACTGGAGACCTTCCAGTGTCCCTTGCCATCTAAATATTTCTATGTGATTTTGTGATTCTATGATTACAGACATCTTTATCCTGTTATTAATATTTTTCTTCAGTTTTTTGTTTTTGTTTTGTTTGGTTTTTGTACTTATTTCTTACCTTAAAAATCTCAACAACCAGCAAATCTTATTGGAAAGGCCTGCTCAAATTCTTCAATGGGCTATTCAATTAAAAGTCTGGGAAGAAGAGAGGAATGAGGTCGGAAAGAATAAGGTGTATTGATGGTAACAAAACCTTAAGCGGGAACTGGGAGCTAACAATCGTGTTAATGTGAGTTTGAAAAAAATTAGGTGCAGTATCTCACTGCAGCAGAGACCAAGTGATGGTAACATCCGTAGCTGGATGGGCTGAGAAGGTGAAGGGGGCCATGGCTGCTGGTGCAAGGAGACTACTGAGCTCTCCATCCCTAAACCATGGCATATATCGCAAAAAGGAAACCACGCAGGTTAACTGTTCTGGGGAGTGAGCAAGCCAGTGAGGTGACCTCACTTCTCTGAAAGCAGGCACTTCCCATGCCAAGAGCATGACAGACTGAAGGCTAGAGTCATAATGGGATTAAATTAAAAGGAAATGCATTAATAATTTTATTCAGTATTTATATGTATGATGTGCAATATTAATATATTCTATTAGAGGATAATTTAATATTGAAATCAATTTAAATTAATTTATATGATCAGAGCACATGAAGCTATCAAAGTGTAGATGAAAACATCAACATTATATGGAGATCAGGTCAGCACGACTGACAGTCTGACATCTAAACACGTTTACACACATGCATATATGAAAGATACAGGTGCAAGAGCAAAACAGGAGCCATGTGCACCATCAGAAGATAAATAGATGGCAAAGGCCTTGTCTCATGCAAAGCAAAAAAACCATCCTAGCCCCAGGGAATATTTGCATGAGCTGTTTTCTGCAAAAATAGTAAAACTAAAGAGCCAGTGTATAGGATTGGAGATCAGTCCTAACAAGATGCAGAAGCAGTGATGAAGCAGTTTGCTGGGCTAAGCTATAGAACAAAGAAAGGGACACTAACAAGGCATCTGTATGCATCTCACTCAGAAGGAACATCCATAACTGAGAACTGGCACAGGGCCCTGAGTAAGATCCATTCCTGAGATGCCAGGAGAAACCTTGTCCCCACTGTGAAAACTCACATCACCTGTTCCTCTGGGATGTGCAGGAAAAGTCAGCCCCCACTCTAAAGGGATACCTACAAATTAAAAGGACCAGTGCTAGGTTTCAAATATTTTAAGTCATTAAATTTTTTTATAAAAGCTGAAGGCAATGGAACAGATGAAAATTAATGAAATCGCTAAGTCACATCCCATCATTTTGTTTTGACTCAGAATCTCTATTTTCTTGTCATATGGCTTCAGCTTGTTCTTTGCCTTCTTGCTACCTGGTTTGTGAGCAAAACCACACAACCAGAGCACCGTGGGACTGGTGAACTGCTGATCTTGTGAATCTTGATAGATGCAGATTAATGCACCTTTGTTCTTCTGTTTCTTCTCGTGGTTTCACAACTTCTGCATTCCTACTTTGTTCACACTAATCTTTGTATTTCTGTGTCAGATCTCTACAGCGTGATGTTACCACCTACAAGTCACAAACCAGTGGGAAAAAGGGGTTGCCTTCAGCTAGGATTTCTTTTACACATTTTCTCTATCTCCCTGTTTATTTTTACTTGTCATGCACGCCACTTCCTATCCCCCTTCCCTGCCCCCCCCCCAACCCCCGCCCCATCCTTCTATCTCCCTCTGTATCCCTCCAGGCCAGATCACAGGGAATGCTACTTTGGAGCTTACAGATCTCTGCCAGTGAGGCTTTGCTGTGCTAACTGAGCAAGCTGCTCTCATTAGTAGATGCCCGTAGCAGACCCACAGCCTCCTTACAGGCAGCCCAGCTGTATCTTATGGTGGTACTCATAAATTAAGTGGTGTCACAGAATGTCCCCAGGCACTGGAACATACTCATCAGTCCTGTTAAATTGCTAGTACATTTCCTGACACATTTTTGGCCCAGGACAGCTCTCACCCTCCCAAGCAACTCCCGGGATGCACTTAGGTGTTAGCATGGGCCAGGGACCTCTTAGGTGGCTGGCATGTGGCCAGTTCATTTTGGAGGTTAAGTGAGTTTAATAGCCCAGACCATCTCATGCCAGCTGCTTCCGTGCCAGAAACAGTCCAGGCATACTTGATTTATTAGCACATCTAGCGATGGAGGAGCAGGGCTCCCTCCCAAGTGAACATTGATTTCCATTTCATTTTAACTTTCCCCTCTTATTAAACTGGTTTAATTTCCTTCTTGACTTATTTTAATGATCCCTTCCTCTCTGAGGGATAGGAAAAGGAGAGCTGAGGTAGTGAGCACTCTTGCTCTGGGGAATGATGACTGCAGGACCAAGTCAGGCCTGGAGAACATCTGCTTAGGAGCAGAGCTGGAAGCCCCTCACTCCCTCCAGCACCGAGCTGCAGTGGGTGGTGGCTGCAGAGAGCTCTCCTCCAGGCTGGCACTGGCATGACACAGGAGGAAACTTAAATTTAAAAACAACCCCTACAAATATAAAACTCAGCAACTGCTCCTGATGAAGAAGGCCACCTCCTCTCAGTGTTCCTATATCTCTTTCATGCAGTGTGGTTTTGTTTTCTTCTCTCCCTCTTGCTTGTGGCTGTGTTTTTGATCTGGCAGCAGCTTGTCTGCTGGGGTGGGGGGGCCTCCCATCCCTCCCTCCCTCCCGCACCAGGGTTCTACACCTCAGCTTCCGCTGCTGCATTTCCCCTTGCGGTGACTGCCAGGCGAGGGCTGAGGGACACAGCTGCCTCTTGTCCCTGTGCAACAGCTGGCTTGGCTTTGGGCATCTGGGTTAAAGGGCTTTGCCTCTCTTTATCTCATTTGAATATGTAAAGCAAAGCTGACCTGGCTCTTTTACTGAGTAGTAGTTTCTTTGAAATTATGTATTAACGTTAAAGATAATGTTAGGTGAGCAGCAGGCAGGTTAAGAGATTAAATGCAACAAAAGTAGCTAGCAGAGAACAAAGTGACAATAGTCAATAGTGGTGAAGGTCATTTCACGGTCCCCACTGTCCCCCCAGACTGTCCGAGACTGCCTCCATTTTCCCCTGCACATTTCTGGCTCCTCATCTGAGAGCAGCTGCCACCCTCCCATTGGAGCTGCTGTGAGAGGCAGATGATGGAGGTGCAGGATGGGATCACAGGGGTGAAAGTAGCCAATCCTCCTGGAGAGAGGACTCTCTGTCAGGATAAGGCAGGGTGGTGAGGCCACTGTGTCAGCACCAGCCAAGCTCTGTTCAGCCATAAAGTCCCCCTGACCCAGCCACGTGTCTGGAATCATGTGGAGGCTGTGAGAAATAGCTTCATTTCTGCAGCCTGGGCTACTCCCTATGGCCTCCAACCCCTCTGATGGCTTAAGGGGAATCCAAGACCTGCCTTTCTAAAGCCACAGGAGGCTGTCACTAACCAAGGCACTGTGGTGCCCTCCGAAATCAGGCCCTCCCTCACCCTTCCAAGCCGTGTATGCACTTGGGATGATGTGCAGGTATCACACCTCTTTAATTTTCCCTGGTGAATACAGGGTTCTTGCATGAGGCTGTGGCAGATCAGGTGGACACTGTCCCTGGGTGCTCAAGATTCATGAGTGGGAAGGGGACTGATATAATTTATATGAGGCAAGCCCTGCCACACTGCAGGAAGCTTTGACAGCCATGTTTGTGTAACAGCAGAGATGATAAAGGAAAAGTCAGGGAGACCTCGCTGCAGCCTTTCAGTACTTAGAGGGATCTTATAAAAAAGATGGAGAATGACTTTTTACACGGATAGATAGTGATATGAGAAGTGGGAACAGTTTTAAACTAAAAAAGGGTAGGCTTAAATCAAGTATTAAAAAATTCTTTACTCAGAAGGTGGTGAGGCATTGCAACAGCTTGCCTGGAGAACTTGTGGCTACTCCATTCCTGGAAGTGTTGAAGGCCAGGTTGGACAGGGCATTGAGCAACCTGATTAAGTGGAAGTTGTTCCTGCCTGTGTCAGGGGGATGACTGGAACTTTGCAACCAGATATTTTTTGAAGGTCCCTTCCAACCCAAACCATTCCGTGATTCTGAGATTCTAATGTGCACCAGGGACTGTTCAGTTTATAGCGGAGAACACTACATAGTAAGCTGAACTCAATGCACCATGTGGAGGAATATCTGAGGTGGCTGAGGAAGGTTGAGTAGGATACGCCACTTGAAAGTGGAAAAATTCAACCAGAAATGAAACTCCTGTTTTCAATAGTGCAGCAGCCCATGAAAGTAGGAGGCAAGTCTCTTTTCTGTTGTCCTTAAATTGAAAGCATCCCTCTTTCTCCAAGAAATCCTGCTCCCTCAGCCCTGAGCTAATGGATCAGGCTGCATCAGGAGCCAGTGTCAGGCAGTGAGCCAGTCAGCCTGGATTAGCAGAACAGACCCCTCCGGTCTCAGCACATACAGATGTAAGTAGACATCCCTACTTACTTAGAGACTGGCATCTTCTTATTTTTCCAGGCTTTTTTAAAAATAAAGTTCCCCTTCCTGAAGGGCACATGGAGAAGGTGATAGCAAGTGGCAGCTGGTAGAAGGCTGCTCCTCAGTGCATTTCCAGTCCTTGGGGGTATACAGTCACCAGTGATAGGCCCTCATATAGAACATATTTCCCCATAAATGGATTCAAAAGACCCATGAGATCTCCAGGCTCTGAGGCAGGTTGAACTTTTTGTAGCTACTTTTTTTTTTTGGCCCCTTTTCAGGGAAAAATCCAGGGAGACAAATAATTTTTAGTTAAAACTAAAAGACCTCAGAGAATTTGTGCAGCCAGAAGTATTATCAAGTCAAAGGTTTAAGATGGTTTTGCAACAGACCTTTAAGTGGGGCAAAACCCGTCCATGCCTGCCGAAACAGCAACTTGTGTGAAATAGTAAAGTGCGTAACATTAAAAAAGCCCGTAAATAGATTGGCCTCTTTCCTCAGCAAAACAAAGAAAGTTTCCTTACCTCTCTTCTCTCTGCCTCTGTGTTTCTGTCTCCTTGTGTTTGTCACCTGCCGTAATTGATCTCACCCAGCTACAGCTGAAACAAAAGAAGAACGAAGTTGATGTTCAGCAAGCAGCCCCCACAGGCATTGGCCTTGATGTCTCCTCCTCTCCAGCCAGAGAGTCAGCACGGTCTTGCTGCCAGTCCAGCTCCTGCTGACATCCACAGGCTTCTGTAGGTAGATGGTGATTTTCCCACTGCATGTGATTTCAACTCTGGGTGTGAACAGAAATGGAGACCATAGCGGAAGGCTGTGTATGGCAGTGGTGGGAAGAATGAGTGTGCAAAACAGAGAGAGCCTATTGGCCATATGGCAGCAGATGGGAGGCTGTGACGGGGCTGAAACTGAAAAAAGGAAGGGTTGGAAAGTTGTTCTGCTCCACAAAGTGACATGTCAGCTGGACAGATCTCAACCCAGGCCGGACGGTGGACACTCTGTAACAGCAAGCCCAGCTCCATTTCCCAGTCTGTCTCCTGCATCACCACTAAGAGGAGGCACCTCTGAGGAGCTGACCCCAGGGGTTGCCCAGGAATAGTAAGAGAGGAGAAGGGGATCCCTGAGGATATGTTGGGGGCACCTGTCTGTGGAGGGCGTCTGACATTTGGAGTGAGATGACAGAATATTTTCATTGTAGCAGTGGTGGCTTTACCTTGGCTGTCTGCCAGCAGCCCACCCAGATGCTCTCTCACTTCCTTGCTGCCTCAGTAAGGCAGGGGGAGAAGATGCAAAAAAACCTTCTTGGGTCAGGATAAACACAGGAAGATCTTTCACTAGCTATTGTCATGAGCAAGACATATTTGACTTGGTGAAAAATTAATTTAATTTGTGGCCAATTAAAAACAGAGTAGGATAGTTATAAATCAAAGCAAAACTAAAAAACTTTCTCACATCCCCCTTTTCTCCTCAGGCCCAGCTTCACACCTGACTCTTCTGTCTCTCCTTCCTTACCCAAAGTATCACAGAGGGACAGTCAGGTCATGGGAGTCGTGGGCACTTCGTAGCACTTCATCTCTGCTGCTTCTTCCTGTTCATGATGGTCTCCTGATCTACTGTGGGGTCCTCCAAGAAGTGCTCTGATGGGGATCCTTCCCATGGATTGCAGTTCTTCATATTCATCTTGATATTAGAACGACTTTTTTTACAGTCAAAACAATAATTCACTGGAACAGCCCCCACAGGATTGTTGTAGAGTTGCTATAGCTGGAGGCTTTTCAAGGATTGAGAATGGTGCTAGCTAAATAACCTCATCTAGGAATCCTTTCCCATGAAAGGCTGACCAGATGATCTTTCAAGGTCCTCTCCAGCCTGGGAGGTTTTATGATTTGATGATTCTATCTGCCCCAGTGTGGGCCCTCTCTATGGGGTACTGTCCTTCAGGAACAGACCACTTCAGCGTGGGTCCTCCATGGGCCACAGCTTCTGCCAGAAAATCTACTCCCAGGCGAACTCTGTAGGGGCTGCAGGTGAATCTCTGCTCCAGTGTGGACCTCTCTGGGATGTAGAGCAACAGTCTGCCTTCCTCACCATGGTCTTCTCCAGGGGCTGCAAGGGAATCTCTGCTCTGGTGCCTGGAGCATCTCTGCTCCCTCCACTGGTGTTTGAAGGGCTGTTTCTCCCACATATTCTCCTTCCTGTCTCTCACAGCTGCTGTGCAGTGGTTTTTACCCTTTCTTAAAAATGCTGTTATAGAGTTGCCACCAGCACCACTGATGAGCTCAGCCTTGGTCTGTGGTGGGTCTGTTTTGGGGCTGTCTGGACATGGCTCTGATTGACATGGGGCCAGCTCCTGCTCACGTCTCACAGAAGCCATCCATGCAGCCCCTCCACTCCCAAACCCTTGCCCTGCAAACCCAATACAAGGTTAATCTTAGAGAACCTGTACTGCTACTGAATCTCAGCTGTTTCCCTTCTCTGTTGGGTGGAGGAGGGGGCTTTTGTGGTTTTCCACCCACATTTGGTGTTTCTCTCTCTCTCTGAATCCCAGCCTCAGCCAAGACAGCGGAAACCCACTGAGCCCCAAGCATGGCTGAGATTTGATCTCTGTGCCACCCACTCTTCTCCTCCTCGTAGTGACTTGCCCCTTTAACTGGAGGATGGGGGTGCGAGATGCAACCAGGCTTTGGGGGAAGCAGGAACTCTCAGCCACAGCACCAAAGTTCACAATGTGCCACAAGGTGTGAAAAGACCAGCTGGGACCAGGCCTTGAGTGTGAGAGCTGGTTCATTGTTTGTGACTTTGGAAAACGATGATGTCCCATTTCAGAGCAGGAGCCACCTGCATGAGACAGGAACTTCCTGGTGTGTGATACAGGCTATGGGACAGGATGGCATGGCATGGCATGGCATGGGGACTCACCTTGCCAACATCCAGAGCCTGCAAAAGCCCTGTTCTGAGACATGGTTCTCCTGTGAGAACCTGACATATCACATCAGTATTTTCAAAACTCTCTCACATTTCAAACAAAAATATCCTTTCTGGTCCCCAACTGCCAGAGAGAAGCTGTCCTGAGTAAAAAAGACTTGAGAAAACTCAGTTTAGGATGGTAAGGCCTTGGCATTTCAGTGCTTGGGGCTCTGGGGCATTGAGCTGATGCTTCAGTTCGCACAGATTCTGGCTGGCATTTTGTCTCCCCAGCATGCTGTAATGCAAAAACACTGACTTGTTTTTAAACAGTTGGTTTATGTCACTGCAAATATCTACCAGAAATAGCATTCCCTGAAGTGGTAAAGCTTGCAAAATACACTTGAACTTGCTGCAGAGTTACAAGGAGAAGCAGAGCTGTGGGTCTGAGGTGGCAAAGTTTCAGGCTTGGCCCCCACAGGAACCCATTCTCATCCCAGGGAGGGGATTCTTCTTTTGGAACTCTTAAACCTGTGTGGTGAGCAGGTACCTCTGGGACCAAGGGTCACAGTGTGCAGTGACGTGTTTGTATCACTTTCATCCAAGCATCTCAAAGCACTTTGCAAGCATTAATTAAACATCAGAATCCAGAAGGGATGAATAATATTAGCCAGCCAGTCTCTCTTCTGAATGTAATATTCCTCATAAATATTTAACTGGTTTTTAAGTTCTGTGCTAGTCTGGTTCTTGCGTCGCTGGGACAGTTGCTGTACTGCATCCTGGGGAAAGTGGGGCTTAGCCAGCACCACACACTGACCCTGCGGCACAGCAAGTGGAGCTTGAGCACTGCACACTCCCTCCCCAGCAAGTTTGTGGCTGTCATGTTTCCCTGCTTTATCCCCTGCAGAGACACTCTGTGCTGTCTGTCTTTGCTCTAATCCCATCACCAGAAGTATTTTTGTAAGCTAGAGCAAGTGATTAACAGATCCTCTCAGTGGAGAGAAGATGCTCCCAGGCTATAGTGAGTGAAGGTCACAGTCTGCAGGAACACAAAGTCTTCCCGAGGAAGTGAGAAAAAGGGAGAAAAGGGTCTCAGAAATCAGATGTTGCGAGGGATCTTTTACTGGCTCTGCTGGAAAGCCAAGATGCCTCCAGAGATGGTCTTAAAACCAAGTCCCCTGCACATCAGTGAGGACTCTGAGTGTGCCTGTGAACTCTGCTAGGTGAAGGATACCCAGATGTGTTGGAAAATTGGTGATTGCTCAGTGGTATGGGAGAAAAGGAAACACAAGTGTTGAACACAGCATAAAAACCTTATCTTCAGACACCTGACTGTCAGCAGCTTCAAAGGCCAGGAGTGTTCCCTTTGTAACAGAATAGCTGACGCCTGGTGAGCTTGTTGAGGAGCATTTGTAGTGTTAGATGTGGGGAGCTAGAAGCAACAAGATGTCTGGTGAGGCGGCCTGGTAATTTGTCCCAGGACAGCTTTGTTCCTGGAAAAGGAGGAAGGCTCCTAGGTTGTGCTGGAGGGAGATACCCATCTGCAGGCATTTGGACTCTCTCTGCAGAAGCCTGATTGGGAAGAAAGGACTCTCTAAGCATGTGTCATGAAGGTTCATTTGTTGATCACAGTGGAAAATCAGGAAACCTATAGAAATGTTCTTCATGAGTAAGGAGTCTTCTGTATTTGGGCAGAAGATGTGAAGTCTGATGGGGCAAAACTAGCCAGGTGTACTGGGAAGTCAGGAACTGCTCAAAGGGCACTTGAGAGAGGAATGGTCCAGGAATCACCAACGGCAAAAGTGTGTCACCAAAAGTTACAGGGGCTAGAGCAAGCCTAAAAAACCCCAATTCTGATGTGTCAGGATGTGTCAGAAATGCAACAGGCAGGAGGGAGGTAGCCTGGGGGAGTTTTTAAGGAACTGTATATGATGGATATTACTTACTAACCCACTATTAATTACCGTAGCAAAAGGAAGGGGGAGAAGCTGGTGACAATTTTTTTTTTTGTTGCACAGTCGCAGGTGTTTCATCAGCACCGAGGGTCTGGAATATCACACTGGAAGCAACTTGGGGCTCAGAGCATTAAAGCATGACACAACTCAATAGCACACGCCATCAGATTGCAATAATTTTGAGAAATTTTGCTTTAGCTTCCTCAGCTGAAAGCAAAGCGAGAGAACGACATGGTCGGGCCAAGCGGTCCCGGGGGAGCTGAGTCACGGAGAGTGCAGCCCAACAGGCACCAAGGATGGATGTACTCGATCCGGCGGCGCGGGTGGGCAGGAGGATCCCGGCTCAGTAGGACACTAGATGGCGGCATTGGCTCGGAACAAGGAATGGAGCGCTATGCCAGGAGCTGGAGCCTCTGGTCCCTTTCGTGCCCTCGTCCCTGAGAATACGTGCTTCCTCAAAGCGCTGCGGGAGTGCGATTTCATACAGCTACAGAATGGCTTGGGTTGGGAGGAACCTTAAAGATCGTTTCGTTCCAACCCCTCTGCCATGAGCAGGGACACCTTCTGACCAGGTTGCTCCAAGCCCTGTCCAACCTGGCCTTGAACACTTCCAGGGATGGGAAGTCCACAGCTTCTCTGGGCAACCCGTGGCAGTGCCTCACCACCCTCACAGTAAAGAGTTTCTTTCTATTATCTAATTTAAGTTTTTGAAGGGCTAGGAAGTGCCTGAGCAGAGGGTCCTAGCTGAACTCCTGACAGTCCGCAAAGCTCACTGGGGAGTTGGCTCATGCCAGCTCCTTGGTCCAAAACCTGTGTCGTTTTCCATGCAAAAAGGGGAATGCTGGCCTGGTGACAAGATAGGAAGACACCCAGTGCTTGTAAAAGAAGAGGAACATGAGAAACCTTAATGAGAATGAGAATTAATAAATCCTTCCAAAAGCTGCCCTTGTGTGTCACCTCCTGCCAGTGTCCCTAGGCACCCATGTCCTCTTTCCATAAGGCCCTCTGAAACCCATCTGTTTAGGTGGGAGTGACATCCCCTTCAGAGTGCACCATAGGACAGCCTTTGGAGTGAGTCACATTGAACTGGCAGGCCAGAAAGATGGAAACCATGGAGAGAAGCTCTTGAGCATGATGGAATCCACAACTATGAAAAGACTGTCCCAAATGCTTCAGGTCTCAGTGGGTGGCACAAGATGCAATACTTGCAACAATAGCATTCTTGTAAGGACTTTGGTTTAAGGGAACCTTTAGAAGGCAAAATGAAGAACCCTAGATATTTTGGTTTTCTTCATCAAAGTGTTGAAGAAATACAAGCAGAGCAGTAAGTCATGTGGTTTTTGCTGTTGTTGTTGGGTTTTGGGTTTTTTTTCAGAATTGGTGCTGAAATTGTTCCTACAAATTTGCCAAGCAAGTATAAAACTCAGTGTGCCTTAGTATACTACATAATTTGAGATCTGGTTCTAATTTTTTATTGTTTTTAAAAGGCTGCACAGAATGTTCCAAAACCACAATAGATGTGTTTATAGTTGCTCCTTTGTCAGATTGCACTATTTGCTAGCACTTACTTAGCCTCTCACTGTAAATCCCTCAGAAGTCTCAAATGCAGAACATCTGGACCTAGTTATAATTTTTTTCCTGATGGTGCTGATCTTTCTTACCAAAAAAAGATTAATTTGGGATTAAAGATTGTCTTCCTATTCCTTTTGGAGGAGTCATATGCAAAGGAATTTGCATGCATAACACTTCTTTTGCATTCCTTAAGCTCTCCTCTCAGCCAAAAGGGAATCCACTGGATTTCCTGTGGTTTTTTTCAAAGTTTTCAGTCTCTGTGTGTTGTGTTTGCATGGTAACGTTTGGGTGGCAGGAGAGCTACAGGGTTGGCTTCTGTGAGAAGCTGCCACAAGTATCCCCAGTGTCTGACAGAGCTGGTGCCAGCCAGCTCCTAGATGAACCTGCTGCTGGCCAAGGACAAGCTCATCAGCAACAGTGGTAGCACCTCTGGAGTAACATGGTTAAGAGGGGTGGGAAAAAATGAGCAACTGCAGACAAAGAGAGGAGTGAAAGTATGTAAGAGGAACAGCCCTGCAGACACCAAGGTCAGTGCAGAACAATGGGGAGGAGGTGCTGCAGGTGTCAGAGAAGAGATTCCCATGCAGCCTGGGGGGAAGACCCTGGTGAGGCAGGCTGTCCCCCTGCAGCCCATGATGGTCCATGAGTCAGGAGGGGATTGGGAAATAGCAAAAAATGGGA
Organism: Pithys albifrons albifrons; assembly: GCF_047495875.1. Classification (NCBI taxonomy): domain Eukaryota; kingdom Metazoa; phylum Chordata; class Aves; order Passeriformes; family Thamnophilidae; genus Pithys; species Pithys albifrons. Next base: position 87,245,119 of record NC_092458.1, read on the forward strand.
TGTGATAAAAGATGGCAAAATAATGACCACCTAAGATATGATAGATTTGGGAGTCCCTCTTCTTGCAGTCTTTGTGACAGGTGAAAAGAAACCAGATGATGAAAGCTTTGGATTCAAATCTGATAGAGAAACCATTTTCACAGAGTGAATAAGCAGACCTGAGGACTGATTGCCAGAGGAAATCAGAGAGTACAAGGAAACAGGGAGGTTTAGAGACAGACCAGGCACACACATCTGAGCAATGAGAACATCCAGGCTGGTATCAGGCAATGCTGGAACTACTACACACAGGAGGAGAAAGCATCCTGTTGCATATGAGAAGAGAGAGCAAACCGCTGTCAGGCACTGAGAGAATATGATGTGATCCTGACTAATATTGGAGAGCCCCTTAGCCTGCTGGGGCTCACCCACCTTTTCTCTATCTCCAAAACACCTGTCAGAGAGAGCAGATTGAACTGGACTGATCACTCCAAACTAAAAAAAATTTGCAACATTATCAATTGCATAGGAAAACGCTGGTACCAGGTTAAACTGTCCTGCACTTTGTTGGTTCTGCTTGAAATTGCAGAAGACAAGACAAATTGAAGAAGACAAGTCTACCTCGCAGTTGTGCTGCAATTCTCCAGGACTCAGTGGAGAAATGGGTGTCATCTTCAGTAAAATGAATGGCTAGCTGTTTAGCTAATGAGCTGTGAAGTCCAGACCTGCTCTCCAGTGTGGGCTAGTTGTGACTTTTTAGGTGCTGCTCCACTGCCTGCAGTCTGAGGATCCCAGAAGGCATTCACTACCTGTGTGCTTGAATCTCTTGGAAAGGGAAGGTGAAAGCTACCACAGAAGGAAGGTCTTTTCATATGCCTGCTGAAATAATGAAAATCTGGCCTGCTCCTGATCTCTCTTACTCAAGTAAAAAGAATCTATCACCTAAATATTGAGAGCCTAATTTTTGTTCCGCTGCCTCCTTGAACAGCCACAGCCTGGGGACCCATATGGGAGACACCACATGTGTGACTCTATTTTCTAATGAGGCTTTCTTCTGGAGTGGCATGTAATGGCTGCTCAAGAGCAGTACCACAATCCTCCAAGGCTGTTCAGAGAGGAGGTGAAGAGCATTCTCTGACTACATGAAACCTAAACACGTTGAAGGTCTTGAGAGATAGGACCTGGCAGACTCATGCTTACATTACTGAATACATTCTTAGCAGGAGGAAAGTGACAGAGAGCCCTAAAATCAGTTGTAGATCTTTCAGAAAAATGTGAGGACGAAAGGAATAAATGAATGAATGAACAGGGACAGCCAGATGGGAGAAAAAAAAAAAAGAAAAAAACCCTCTGAAACACAGCAAAAAGGAGAGACTGAACCTGTGATTCTTTCTTCTCTAGTGGCATTTAATTTCCCCTTCCCCGCTGTGAAGATGTCAGAAATGAACAGGCAACTTCAGTTAAACAGAACTGAAAGAGAAAGAGAAGGCAGCAAAGGCCTTAGAAATGGCTTCACACAGGCAGAGATACACCCAGCACTGTCAAACAGGCACAATCCTCCATAAGCACACGCAGGGACTAGCAGAGCTTTTTGTCATAAAGATTTATTTTAAGTTCTAAAATGAGTTTCCCATAAGTTAAAATACTCAGAATGTGCAACAGAGCAGTGATCAGGGCAGTGTGGGCAGAGGGAGAAAAAAATAAGCAGGGGGGAGAAAACACCATCAGGCTGGAGAGAAGATGGATTCCAGCCATCTCCTGCACCCTGGTGTTCCATCAGAGAAAGGCTGTGAGAGCGGCCATGAAGGAGGGCCAAAGGGTGGGCTAAGATGTGGCACCAAAGCAGGTGATAGCTATTGGCTCAAATACTCCCAATAGCTCCAAAGCGTCTGTGCTGCTAGCCACGTTCCTGCAGCTGTGAGGCTCGCCTTACCCTGGTGGGCAGCTTCCAGCCCCTCTGCAGGTACAGACCTCCCAATGCTCCTGCATTGTTCCTGCCATGCCTAGGCCCTCCTGACAGGTCTGCATGGTGCCCATCTCTTTGCAGCAAGGCACACAATGTTTCATCTTCCCATGCAGACTAGCCCCGGTGCCCCTGCTCCTGTCAGCACTCAGTTTGCTGGATCTTCTCTTTCTGGTTTTCCTTCATTGACATCCATGGCCCAGCAACTGCAAACATCCCTTCCAGTGCTGGGAAAGCAGGAGTCTTTGCCTGAAAGAGAAGAAAGAGTCAACATCGGGCATGGGAGGGAGACAATGGCACAAGACTGGGCTTCTCCATGACATTGAAGACATGATCCCACTGCTTTGCAACCATAAGGCTCCCATTCCCTCCTAGAGCCAGGGAAGAAGCCACTCTTAGAGACATGCAGTTTCTTCTGGGGAATGCTGTCCCAACGTGATCCTCTGTAGTGTCATGGGCATAAGGAATAACAAAGACAGGACATGCTTAAGGGAGAGCAAAGAATGATCTGGGCAATGGTCAGGTTTGATGGTATGCCAGATTTTACAGTATCTTTTCAGAAAGAAGTAGTAAAAGCATGAGGGTTGTGCAAAATGAGATAAGAACCAATTAAAGACAGAATCACTTTTACAAGTGACTTTCTAAACAATGGAAAAGATGTGGATCTCAGGGCAGTAAAGTATAGGGAAACACAGACAAGAAGTACAACGAAAAGGATGAGATTAGTTAGAGAATGGCGTGGTAGGTGTAATCTCAGCTCAGAGGAAGGGACTGGGATTTTGCTGGCAGGTTTCTGTCAGGCTGTAGGGAAATGATAAGCACAAGTCTTCAAAGATCAGTCACTGGCACAGGGAGTGTGAAAGTGCTAAAGAGTTAGATAGCTGATAAAGTTGAGGAGCCTCATTTGGAAGAAAGGATGAAAATGTCACGGAAGACACAGATGTTTTAGGAGAACAGAGCACTAAACTGAATGACAGAATGAATGAAATGCAACAGTACCAATCACAGGCTGATAGGCTCAGGGGACTAGAATAGGAATTCCTAATGTGTGGGCAACAGCCCATCAAGTGCACATGATACACCATGGTGAGCATCCGGTGTCCAACCAATGCAAGGAGAGCACATGTAATCTCAGAGGAGGCCAGCAGAGAGAGGAAGAGAACCAGAGAAGAGCTGATATCTTTGCTTGAGGCACCTCATCTGCACTCTGGTGGAGGATGAGCCCAGTGGGGAGTCTGTGCAGAGAAGGACAAGTCACAGAATCACAGGATGTTGGTGTTGGAAGGGATGCCTGGAGATGATTCGGTCCAACCCCCTTTATAAAGCAGGGACACCCAGAGCTGGTTGAGGACCACCTGTGGATGGAGGACCTGCGCTGCAACACAGGAGCCTTGCTTACTCAGCAATGCACAGCCATGAGGGCACATGCAAATGTTTTGGGGTGGTAAATATCCTGGCTGCATGAGAGTTTAACTAACAGCTGGACACCCAGGTATCCAATTTCTGGCTAGCTGAGGCTTTACAGTTACAGTGCCAAGGGATTTCTCCCCAAGGTTTTTGGCCAGAAAGGATGGCTCTGATCATCTTGTCCTCGACTTGCACAGTCTGGAGAGTCACACAGAAACTGTAGATTTCTGCTTCAGATTATCCTTCACCATCAGTGCTGATTAAGGACAGATGACGCAGAATCTGTTATGAGCTGCTCTAGTGCTACCCACAGTGTTTTTTTTAAAAAATCCCACCTTGGTTTGTTCCGATGCTGCCTGTCTTCAGTCTCCAGCCACGGGGACTTGCTATGATTTTTCATCAGTGCTAACACATCCCTCAACTTCTTCTTAAGGCAGTTTCCAGGCTCATAGCTCTTTTGCCAGGGCAAGCACTTCCAACCTGAGATTGCTCTGATCCAACAGAGTCTTCTGCACTAGAAGGGGATTTTCACTGTGGACCCTTTCCAGAAAGATAAGTAAAAGGCAACTACATCACAGCTACACTCGAAAGGTGTCCGTTGTCAGCAAAAGGAAACCTTGAAGGATGAATCTGCCATGTAATTAATTTGCAGAGCAACAGTATGAAAACTACAGAAAAATGGTCTGACTTGTTTTTTTTTCTGGGGACATGCTTGTGAACGATTAGTCCTGGCCTGGTCTTTGGGATCATAAATGTAAGGTAGAGTTTTCAGAGGACAAGATAGTGGAACAAGTTGAGCAAATGAAGGGCAGTAGTTGCCAGAAGCAGAAGCCAAGTTGTGAGGGCTGAGCTAGCACTGCACTGAGGTCTGTGTCTGGGCACCAGTAGGCATATTACATTAAGCATCCAGATGAGGAATAAGAGAGAGGACATCTACAAAAGCCTGAAAATTAATGCTTCTCTATTACAAAATGTCAATCTCTGGGAGAATAAACATGAGCTTTTCAAGGCTGGGCTGTGACTGCCTATTAGGAAGTTTCATCTGTCCTCTGAGATGTGTGACCTGCCCCCAGACAAATGCCATGGTTATCCAGAGCTGCCAAATAAGGTCAAATAAGGGTTGATGTACAGGAAAAATAACAGAAATGGGATGATGGACACTTACCCTTTTTAGTAGGGCCAGAGCCACAACACAGGCGGCAAGCAGGAGGAAGAGGGTGAGTATGAGCCCAAAAGTGACCTGCCCACTGAAGACAGCAAGAGGATTGGAGACCTGGGCACCTGTAAGGAGGAACCACAGTCAGGAAGGAAGGGAGGGAAGGTCGATTTTGCTCTGGGGCAAGGCTGAGACTGCACAAAAACAGGCAAAATGGGAAAGAGTGCAGGGAACTCAAAGGAGCAACATGAGGGACTGGTGAGAGCTAAGATCCAAGTGGTCCAAGGGGAGAAGGATAGAGCGAGGCTGAGAGAGGAAAGGGCACCAGGGAGCTGAGTAGGGCGAGAAGAGGTTGGTTACAGATCCATGGGGACAGTACCTGTCATCTGCAGCCCATACTCCACTGCTCCCAGTTGGCCTTCTGGACCATATACACTGCATTCCCATGTGCCTATATCCTTTTGTGACACTTTAGGTATTTCCAAGGTAGGTCCCATCTGAGCCTTGTGGTCCTCCAGGTTACAGGGAGTGGCCACAGCCAGCTTGCTGTCAGAGGGAACTGACCCAAGATGCTTCCACTGGAAACGTTCATGTCCCTGGGAATGTGTGAGGCTGCAGATGAGCAGCAAATGACTCCCCTCCGAAACTGGTCCTTGGATGCTTGGAGTCACTGCAGCAAAAGAAAAAAGTACCCTCAGGAAAGACTAGACAGGTCCACAACTCTTCCTCATCCATCCTTCTTTCTATTATACCCCTTCTTTATTACTTCCTCTAATTTATTTTCTCTGTCTTCCTCAGTTTTAAGAGGAATAATCAATAATCACCCAGGAATACTCCTGATTTCAGCAAAGTCCAGTGCAGTGCAATGCCCAGAATAGAGACCTTGTTTCCTGCCCCAGGGTGGGAACCCATGACCAGAAGCTACCCATGCTCACTGCACTGACATGCTGGGATTTATCTGTAAGCAGTGGGGGACCTCAGAGGGGTAATACACCTTCCTCTCTCTCCTCTCACCTGTAATCACTGCCAAGGTCACATTCCTACTGATTGTCTTGTGGCCCACAGAGACAGCACAGCGATAGTGCCCTGCATCACCTGGTCCTACCAGGGGGAGATGCAGAGGGAAGCTTCTGCTGCTCAGATTCTGGGACACACCCCAGTCTTGCAAGTGTCCTCCTCCAAGGTGGCTCCAGTGGGCTGTCACTGCATTAATCTGTAAGGAACTGGGAAGGTGGCTCAGGTTGCATGGTAGATGGGCTGCAGAGCCAGCTGCAGCATAGACCACAGGGTTGGTCGGGCCGTCAAAACCTGAGCCAGAGAAAGAGTACAATGTGAGGTGATGGCTGGAAAGAGCTCTACGGGAGATAACTGACTCGGGAAGTGAGGACAAGGTGGGAGCTGGGAAGCTGGAACCTCCAGGGTTCATCAGTTATATCAAAGGGGTCAACTTAGGGATGCTGGAGTACCAACACAGAGGCTGAGCTCACCTAGAATTTGCAGGTTGTATGTGGCAGAAATGATCTTGTTATCAGAGTATCGAAGCTGGCAGCGCCAGGACCCTGCATCACTCATGGATGGCCGCAGGATGGAGACAGTCCCAGACAAGAAGCAGAAGGTCCTGGAGGTGGAGTCCAGGTGCCCATTATGGAACCAACATGTCTCCACAAGGCTTGCCTGGTGGCTGGAGTTGCAGTTCATCAAGACCAGCTCATTTTCCATCACAGGGCTGGGTGGATTGAGGGTTACTGCAAAAAAGAGGAAGTGTCAGGGCGGAGGGAAAGCTTAGATCACAGGGGAACTACCAAACCAGCCCTTTGTGTCCCTCTGTCCTAGCTTTGTGCCATAGGCAGCCATCCCTCCAGAGCTGAGAGCACACAGCAGGAAGATGTGTGCTTTCAGGAGGATGCTGCCTATACTCTAACCTGCCCTGCCAAACACAGCAGTCCCAACCCCATCCCACATTAACAACCTTCCTGGTCCTAAAATCAACATTCTCCAGGTTTTCCATCCTCTCCTACCTGTAATTACCCCCAGCTCCACGTGGCAGATGTGGACCTCCGTGTTGTATTTCACACGTGCCTCATACAGCCCAGCGTCCTCAGTCCAGACAGGGTCAATCCGCAGGGAGAAATTGCCATTGCGTAAGGCAGAGGCCTGGAGCGACACCCGGGGCTTCATGAGCTGTGCTGTCTTCTGCAGGCCTGGGAACTCCACCTCCAGTACCCCATGTGGCTCCTGGTGGACACTGGAAGTGGGACAAGTGAGCAGCTCATGCCAGAGGCAAATAGGAGATCAAGGGAAGGGCCAGGCAGGAGGGAATATGAGGAAGGAGAAAAGGGACTCAAAGTGTCTCCCAACTTCCTCAGTCCCCCTGAAGGACTCATATTTGTTTTGACCCTGGCATACCTTCCCCCATGCCTCTTCCACTGCACAGATGTCACGTCAGGCAGCTGCTTCAAGCTCTTCCTCATCTTTCTGAGACTCAAGTGACAGGGCAGTACGGCTGAACTTCCCTCTCTGACCCACACTTTCTGGTCCCTGCTTTCCCACTCCGCTAATCCTGGCAAGGTGTGACCTGCTGTAACAAGATAAAGAGTTGAGCAAAAATTGGGAATGCCATGTTTGCCAAGGAAGGTTAGAGTACAGGGTAATATCTGGCCATCTTCTGTGGATTGAAAGGGCACAAAGTCGCCCTTCCAGCCTTGTCAGGGACCAGGTAAACACCCAGACTTGGTTAAATGAGCTGCTCTGCCCTCCCCAATAGGTTCAGCCTCTCTTACCACTGAAAGCCAGCAGAGCAAAGCTGAGGAACAGCACCAGGGACATTGGCCTCATGGTGGCATCCAGAAGAGGCGAGGGGCTGGCTTCTGCTTGAGTCTGTGCTTGACAAGGTCCAAAGCTTGAAGAGATCAGCAAAAATGAAGCATGGGCAAAGGGTGGATGGGTGAGCAAAGAAGGGTTAGTGGGGCATGCTTGTTCTCATGCTGTCTCTCTCTCTCTGATCAAAGCATTTCCCTAAATGCCCTTATATTGCAGGTGGGCAGCAAATTTCCTCATATCACTAAGAAGATGCGTCATGACCAAGAAACCAGTATAAGCCTGAGGCACGTGAGGACAGAGGAGGGAGGGACCAGAGACACTGCTCTAAGCATCTTTTAGTGGAAATTCTTTGGGTCGCTGTTGTTTTTCTTACAAGTTTCGCTTCTACATAGCCAGTGGAAAAAGTGTAGAAGACACTTCCCAGCAAGTACCCTTCATGTTTTTCTTTCATCTCTTACCTTTTTTGGTTTGATCTTTCCGTCTCTTACAGCTTCCCTCTAATTGTTTCAGGGCTTTCAAGAACATGTTGTTCTTTTTTTCTGCTGTTCTTTCTTTTTGTTGGGTTTTTTTCCTTTTTTTTTCTCCTGTGTTTTTTTTTTCCTTTCCTCCTTTAATCCCCAAAATATGCTGATTTCTTGGCCTTTTCTCATTGGTCAGTTCACAGGCAGTATGAGGAAAGGGTCTATGGTGAGCTCCAACCAGGGCACATGTGACCTGATTGGAATCTGGAGTCTAGGGCCAATATAGGACAAAGCTCAGGCAGTCCAAGGAGACAGAGAGGAGCATCCAAGAGAAGGAACCAGCACTAAAAAGAGAGCCTGCATGCTGTGGCATCATGAGGGGTGTAAGGAAGGGACCTTCCTCCTTCAGCAGCTCTGGGAAAACACACTTGAGCTCACGTGCTGAGGGGGCTCATCCTAGCCCCCATTAAGCTGCTGACTTTTGCATAGGGCAATACATTTCCATCCATGTGCCTTGTCCTGGGCCCCCTTCTGTCTCAGAGAATCCCTGCTGTTGTGGTTCACATTTTCCAGCAGCCCACTGGCTCTGACTCTTTCGGACTTAATCAGCCCTTCATGACAGGTGTCAGACACCCAAGCCCCTCAGTGGCTCATGCCCCAGGTGTTGGGGCTTTTTGTGGGGCTGGGAAAAGGGAGGTGACTCATAGTGGTCGCTTCTTGACTGTGTAAGGATCCTTGCTTGCTCTCTAGTTTTCCTCAGGTAGGTGGTGAAGGTAGAGGATAAGAGAGAGCCAGTGCTATATCTCACTTCAGCAGATCCCTGTTGTAGTGATAGGTCCCGTCTTTCATCATACATGGCTCCCCAGCCTCCTGAGGAATAGGATTGGTGTACCGATGCAACCCTCTGTGCCTTCATGACCCTGAGGGACTGCTTTGTGGTGGTCCTGCAAGCCCTTTAGTATAATAGAGTCCACAGGATTGCAAAAGAGAAAGGAGCGAAGATAGGGGAGAACTTGTGACAGTTGTCAGAAGGTGTTTTTTCCTTCTGTTCAAGAAAAACAGTTTGTGGTGACCAGTTCAAGCAGAAAGCATCAACCTCTCTTTCCCTTGAATCAGCAGCACAAGGGTGGTGTGAGTGTGTGGGTGAAGATGAGAGAGAGAAGGGAGATGGAACCATGGTGGGGAGACACATATGGTTCTGCAGTCCAGCACCTGCTCCCCCTCTCCTGGCTTTGCCTGGGGGACACTGGTCTCCCCTTCCATCTCAAGTCTCTCTGCACTCATAGCCTTGGCACCCTGGCACTATTCCACCCTAGCCCTCAAAATCACCTTTAATGGAATCCATGCTCTAGGAAATGCATGTCTCTTGCAAGAATCAGCAAAGGAGAGGACATAGTCCCATCCTGCTGCAGCTTTCCAAGAAGTGGTCGCAAGGGACTGATGGAGAGCCCAGAAAAATGACAGAAGCTGCCTGGCATGGGGGGTGTTCGGGGCCAAGGGGTTATTATGCTGAGTGAGCATGTTGTGAAAGGAAGGTTTTAGAGGCACCGTTTTACTCAGCACCAGGCTATCTTTAGCAAAGACACTGTGACGTTTCTCTCTAACGACCCATTTTAAATGCTGACTCCCTCAAATGGCATTTTCGTCATCTCCCAGAACAGGACCCCCCCGCAGAAATAACAGTGACCGGAGAGAGATCAGCACAGGCACATCATCTCAGAACCGCCTGCGTGAGTGCCCTGGGCAGAGAGGCTGACAGGGATGTGTGACAGGCTACAACGGAGTAGCCAAGGGCAGGGATACAGAAGCCCAGCTCACTAAAAGCTCTTTTGTCCATGTTAGGCGTTAGGAGCTCCAGCCAGGTTCCAGACTTACCCGCAGTAGTCAGCTTGGGCACAGCCTTAACACATTGCTTTTCTTGTCTCTCTTGGCATGTCTTACAGACGTAAACTACACTTACCAAAAGAAATAGGAGTAGAAAACACTGTTCTGCAGTATCATTGAGTTAGTCTTGCTGAAGGAATTTTCCATTGCATTTCCAGATTTCTGTAATACCATGTTTTTCTCTGAGTGATTCCACTTTCTTGTTTTGGTCCTTACAGTAACAAGACTGATCTTTTGCTTTATGCTGACTTTCTCAGGTGGTCTAGAATTTATTTGCAAGCTTTAGCTGATCTAGGAAACCACACAATGACTTGAAGACTGGGTTATCAGCTTGTCTGGGTGTTCCTGAGATGGAGTGCTCGCCAGAAGGACCTCATGTAAAACATCGCGATTGCTGTTTGTCCAGTGCTAAAGCAAACATGGCAGGCAAAACCAAGTTACTTACTAAGGAGAGATAACTAATAACTTCATGGCAAGGGACTGTAATCAAAAAGCAGCCACACCCAGGGAAACAGAAGGCAAGGTCTGGCAAGGATATGGTGTGAGCAAGAGCTGCTCAGCAGGTGGGTGCTCAACAGGCAACAGTACAGAGGCAAAAGCATTTCCAGGGATCAGACTGGGCCTAACTGCAAGAATTCTTGTGCTGGCTGGGAAGTTTAGGGAGCTAAAGGAGATCTAAGGTCAGCTGCAGAGGGGAAATAGTGGCACTGCCCTTCTCTGGACACTTGGGACAGATGCAGTGGTTCCCAAGTTAACACCTTGTTGCTGCAGAGAGGCCAAGCAGCAGAATGCTGAGGCAGAAAGAGCTGGTGCCCATGGCTTGGCAGGCCATAGGCAGGTGAGATGCACCATGGGGAAATACATCAAAATAGGCACCCCTGAAGTAGAGGGATGCAAGCCACTCTTCCTACACAAAGGGCCGTGATAGTTTCTACCAAGACACCAACCTGGGATGCACTCTGTATATAAGTCCAGGGTGGGTACCAAACATGCTTCATGATGCCTGGAAGCAGCATGTTTTCTCCCCAGGGGCTGGGTACACCACACATCAGAGGGTGGTCTTGAAAGAGGGACCCATGCCTCTGAGGTAACAGGTCCCAAAAATCTGTGAGGTGAAGAGGACTGGAAAAGAGATGGTTCCCATTTCCCATTAGATATGGGGAAAATCAAAATGTGCTCCTGCAGAAGTTCTAGTAGGAGGAACAGTGACTGGCTGCCTGACTGGGACCTTCTTTGAAAAGGTCCTTTTTAGGGGGTTTGCTGAATGGGCAGTGCCTGGGTCTCTGACGTGATGCTGAGGAGAGTCTAGCAGTGCTCTGCTTCCCAGAATCCCATGGGAATACCTTGAGGAGAACTTAGCTTTATGGGGTCTTTGGACAACTCTGCAGCCTTTTTCTTTACAGTACTAGAAGGTGAGCACAATTTGTGTGACAATCCTCAGCAGACAGCTGAATATCCCAGAGCAACTTGAATTAGTAAGTCAGAAACAACATTGAGAGTGCTGAATAAAGCTGTGGGCTGCATTTCTGGTAAAAAAAAAAACCAAACCAAAAACCAGCCAACCAATCAACCAACCAACCAAAAATCCCAGTGATTTAATTACTGAAGAGAATCTGCAGCCTTCATGGGCATATTTGTCAGCAGCATCTTGTACCTGCCCAGCTTTGCTGTGGAGAACTGTATAACTGTTCTCTTTCGAAAGACCTCCAGATCCTTCCTGGGGGAGAGATGGGACACTGCAGGATCCTCTTTGGTCATCCACATCTACCTGTGAAGATGCTTATGGCTATCAGTACCTTGGCCAATATCTAGTTAAGTGATACCTTTGATGCCACAACCTCTGTGTTTTGCAACAGAGAGGGTGGGGTGGATTAACTACAAAAATCCATGCAGCAAGCTAGGTTACATTTTGACTGCCTTCTAATCCAATGGAAAAATATAAGATGGCCTCTCAAACATCCCTGGGCTGCAGTGAGTTTTCTCAAGTGCAGAGAGCTACCCAGGAGCTCAACGCATGCAGGGATGGGAGACACGTGCCAGCTTTGCTCTCAGCTACAGTGACCTTGACACTGCAGTGAAGGAGTGAGGCACTGACCCAATGTGCCATGTGTTGCTGAGACTGGAGCAGTAGCTGAATGGTCCTGAAAGACTGCCTTAACTCAGGTATGGGCTGAGGAGTGCTCTGATAGGAGCTGAACCTTGGTCTGAGAGTGGAACACCCAAAACATGATTCTCTCAGGGGTATCTGGAGAGAAAGGGTCCGACCACACACAGAGTCCTTGGGCCCCAGGGGACTGGAAGTTCTAGTGCCCACAGCAGAGCTGGATGACAGACTAGTGCTGGTCACAAGGGGTAGCCCAGAAAGCAGGCAAGCATTGGCAGAAATGGCCAGCAAACAGGACCTCTGAAAGTGCCATCAGCACCAAGACTGGTGACAAGGTGGTGTAAAGACAGACTGTGAGGATGATGGTGGGCATGCAGTGAAAACAGGGCACCCAGATTCCCCCAACAGACTGCACAAGAGCCCTTTCTTAGGTGTGACTTCTTTGGTTTGCCAGTCTCTTCACAGCTGTGCAAGGAGACTGACTGCTTTTCCTCAGAAATGTTTTGGCCTGGGGAATCTCCAGAAGAGATGTGGATTGTGTCTGCTGGTCTTAAGACCTAGCAGCAGATCTGGTGGAACATCAGTATTTCTCCTGGTGCCAAGAGAAAGAAAGGCTGATCCACATATTCCAGGCTTATATCCTAATTGCTGCCATTGCTCTCACCTGGCGTAACAGTAACCCTTCAGAGAACTGCACAGAAGGATGTGCTTTCTGCTTATGGGGCTCAAATCCTCTCTGTGTCCTACTCTTGGCAGTAGCATGGGTTTCTCCAATACAGAACAGGCACCTTGGTCATGTTCCAGATGCTGGGGGATAAGCATTGCTCAGAGCACAGAGGGCTCTGGCTCTAGGTGTAGTTGCCTGTGTCCCCAGGAGCTGTAAAAGAGTAGGTCTAATCCACGTGCTGTATTTTCATGGTGCATCATGGCAGGGAAATGGGAGCCCCTATCTCATGGTACACTGGAGCTCTGGAAGCCGCAGGCAAACACTACTAAATAGAGAATATGTTATTTCTTTCTTAGTCGGAAAACAAGATAGGAAAGAGTAGAAGGTAACTGAAGGAGCATGTGATGTTATGAGAAACCATTTGCAGAAGATTACAATCACTGTGAAGGCTGCTGTGGTTGGTGGCACAGCAAGGAAGGGCACAGCAGTCCTGAAGAGAAAAAAGTCTCTGATTTGGTGATCCCCAGCCACTTTTCTTTGAATAAAAAATTGCTAGGGAGGGAGATGGTGCATTTTCAGACTGAAAGGGCTCATTGTAAATCAAAATGTATTTATTCCTTTACAGTTTAGTTTTCAGCTGGATCAATTCTCTGCTGTTCATCAGTATTGACAAAAGAGAGGCAACAGGAGAGATGAAAGGGAAGATGGGATTGCCCCTCTCTGGAACGCTATGCATTTGTGCTGGACTAATGTGATTGTGTGCCAGACTGCAATTCAGAGTGTGGTGGCAACTGAGCTGTTTTTAAAATTTCCTCTCCACTTGGCACATCATGGCAGGTAGCAGGCTGTGTCCTTTTGTAATATGTCTTCTATGGCCTCACTAAGAAAAAAACAACCATGAAATCAAATAAACCCACTTGTTTTTTAGTCAGGGCATCACAGGAAGATTCATGCGGGAAGGGATCTCTGGGGTCTCTACTTCATACCTCTGCTCCCAACAGGGTGACTCACGGACTAGACTGGGTTGCTCAGGGCCTGGCTCAGGCAAATCCTGAACACCTCCAATTGTGGATAATCACTGCTTGCTCTGTTCTTGCCTTTAGCACTGCAGAGACCCCACTGGCTCTGGGGATACCTCCATTCTCACCATGCTGGAAGGTGACTGGCACATACAATTGCTTTCTTGGTGTAAAGGCTGACTCTTATTCACCCTCAAAGGAGGCTTGGAAAAAAGAGATGGAACTATAAATGGACTTTAACATTCCAAAGAAGGGATGGAACCTCCTGTGTCATGATGAGGGCTGGGAGAGATCTGGGTTCCCAAGCCAACTAAATATTAGGAAGTTCTGCCAGGAGCTGGTCAGTGGAGTGCAATTGAGGCCACATGGAGAAAACATGGGTTTAAGCTTGATTTTTTTTTTCTTCAGTGCCATTGATAATTTCCTCTGGTGCTAAGAAGTTTCTGTTTTCAGATGTCAGGTCCTGTTCTACAGAAGGTGAACATTCCATGCTGCGCAGTGCTCTCTTCACTGCTACAGACTTCTCTGCCAGATTTTTCTCAGAAAGCCACAAAAGACCAAAGGACTTTCTTTAGCTGCACAGCATGTGTGAGAGTAGAAGATAAAGCAGCTAATGCTTTTGCGTCCTGTGTAAATACTTCAGACCCTTTGCTGATGAGATGAAAGTGTCCTAGAAATTCAGACTATGTGAACTTCCAGTGCTAGGCTGCCACAGGATTGTTCAACATCCAAATGCTTTCTGATGTTCATGGATGTCTTATAATGCCAAAACATGGTTAGGAGGGCTACACAGCTCTGCAGGTGTGACTATCTCTCCTGGCATGGGGCATGTATATGGCAAGGTTAGTGGGAAGCCACTGCCTCCTAAAACCCCCGTAAAATCACACTTAAAATTGAAACATAAGGTTTAATGTTGAGGAACAAAGTATGTGGATCACACTTCCAGAACACAACAGAATACAGTATCCTGGGAAGACGAGGCTCCAGGGAGGGAGATAGATGATACACACTGTGTAAAATGGGATCTCACGAAGTGAACAGATTGTGTTACCTCTGTTTACAGCACAAGTTAACAGAATGTGCCCATACTTTGAAAATGGATGTGGAAAAATGAAAAAGAATTTAGAAGAGTGGTACCAAAAAAAAAAGAAAGAAAGAAAGAAAACAAACCCCTGACTTGGGAGCCTGGATATCCTGCTTTGAAATGAGTGAACTTGAGGTGTTTAATCTCTTTTGCCTAATCTGAAGGAATCAGCAGTGAGCTCAGGTAGAAATTTTACTGCAAACAAAAGGAAATTCATTTTACATGTCACAAAAAGGTGTAATTATTGTTACAGGCTGTTGTGGAGACCAGGAGTATAAATGAGTTCAAATATAGATTACGTAATTTGTGGAAGATCAGTTTCTCACTGACTTTTGAATATGACAGCCTGGTATGACTGCCAGTTCAGAATGTTCTTGACTCCTTCTTGCAGGAAGCTTCTACATGATGCCTTGATTCTTGATGCCTTTCCTTAGGGATCTTGTATTGGCCATAGCAAAGCACTATAGAGACACCATTGGTACAACCATTTTTATGCTTCTACAATCACAATCCATCTTTGATATTTTCTTCGCATGAGCAGAAGATGTGAAATAGAGGCAGGTTCTCTACTCCACCAGAGGAACATAAGGATGACCAGAAACTCAAAATTAAAACCAAAAATCTGGCTGGAAATGAAGGACGTGTTTTTCACAGCAAGGCCCTGACACAGGAAGAATTCTTGTGGTGGCCTCTTCACCACCTGCAGACTGTTGATATGAAAAATGGTCAATATCATCCTGTTGCTTAGTCCTAGGATATGAGACTATCTGCAGGAATGAGGGAGCCAAGCCAGATGATCACCATCATGAGAATAAAACACTATCTATTCATATTTCCCCAGGCTTTTCCCCACTCACAGCCCTGACTGGAGGGCCCCCCTAAGAGTTCATGTGTGCCCTTTTTAAGACTCAGAAATAAAAGCCAGCTGGTCTTGCTCTGCAAGAAAACTCCAGTGGAGGAAAACAGTGGAGGAGCATGACTGCCGAGCTGAGGCACATAACCCACAGGGAAAAGGAAGGAAAAAGCTCCTAGACTCAAATGAACTGAGGTGGTGGTGGCATATGGGTGTGGGGACTTTCCCTTCAGTTTGGCAGGGACTGGCTGTTTTTTCCCTAGCTGTAGGTGCTTAGAGGGCTCATTTGTTCCAGACTTGAAGGAGATAGAGGGGTTTCTATTTTGTTTTCCTTTTTAAAAAAAATTACTATCATTTTCTTCTGTGTGTTGATTATTAAGTCAAATTAAAAGTCACTTTGAAGGACTGGTAACCTCAAGGGCTCTGTATACCCCCTGTTTCAACTGTAAGACCAGATCAGCTTGGGCAGAGGGGGAAATATGGGAAAAATGGTCTGGTCATGAACCAAGGTAAAGTTCAGAAGCCTTAATAGTGGAAAAGGAGTCTACAGTCATACTGGCTCAAGGGTAGTTATTCAAAAGGAAAAAAAATTAACCAAGCCAAGAGTAACAGCATTTCCTGGTCTGTGAAAAACAAATGTTTGTGGTGAATATAAAAAACACAGACATCCTCAAAGTGAAGGGGCATGCTTGTTGAAGGGTCAGAAGATGACTTGGAAACCTTCCCAGGTGCTTGAGGATGATATTCCACCTTACAGCTGCTCTCATGAGGAAGGTGATCCAAATGACTCTTCTAAGTTTGCCTTCTTGTCTCAATGCCACTGGGAATGACAGCCCCTGGCTACATCCCCACTGCTCCCCTGCACAGTTTCTGAAATATGGCCCTTTGTGGGGTTCTAAGACAGACCAATGTAAAATTTTGGTTTAGAAGGAGGAAGAAAAGAGAATGTGAGTGTTTAATTACAATAGGGAATAACTAAAATTACTTCCATGGCAGGTAAGCTGCCTGAGCACAAGTGAGTTGGATGAGAAACTGTAATAAGGGTGGAAAGGACAGAAACCTTCTAAAATGCCGTTGCTGTCATGTAGAATTACGCTTGATATCTGGCTGATAACTGTGAATGGCTCTGGGAGAAGTGGAGTGTACCAGCAGTGCCCTAAAGTGCAACACTGATACTGGAGGCAATTGCTGTGATTGTCTGGGGACTTGTGGACCTGCCAGCTAAACTCAGAAGTTTGTTCCCACAAGATAGTTCTGCAACTGACAACCCCAAAACACGCTCTCCAGAAAGTTGCAGTAATCTCAGGTGCCTACTCTGCTGTTGGGTGTCCAATATGGGTTCTTGATAACCAGCTGGAGTTGCAAGACAGTGAAGAAAATTGGCCCCTACTTTCTAAGGCAGACACACTCCCAGAGGATCCAATAAGGGAAGGAATGCTACTCAGAAAGGATCTAGAATGTACACATGTCTTTCTAGTGGAGATCCCTGAGACTTTCTTTGGACTCTCTAGGCAAAGGACCATGTCTCCTGAAGGATACAGAGACACCTGTGTGTGTTCAAGTCAACCTGTGGATGTGGAGCCAAGACAAATCTGATCATGACAGACCAAGCAGAGGCTGCTCCGTTCTCCAGGTTCAGCAGCAATGTGATCAGAGCCACTACTGGTTCCTCCACTCAGAGGACAGCTCACAGCACGCCCTGTGCCCAGCATTTTGGGTACACAGACACTCGGATGAAGGCTGCCCACAATTTTTCAGTTAAGTATTTACAGACACGTCAGGTCTGGTGCCACCAGGGGGCCCTTGAGGCTGGAAAGCTGTGCTTAAAGGACTCCAGCAATCCCTCTCCCAGTAATAAATCTGTTTGAGAAGATGAAGAAAAGCAGCATAAGGTGCACCCTCCATGCTGAGAGGTCTCAGTCTGAGCTATGTTTGGTTGTGCTGCCTGTTCTCTCCGGGTGGCATTTTTTCTCAGCACAAGCCAGTCTTGAAAGAAGACACTGGGGCTCAGCCTTTGTGTCCCAAGTTAAAGCAGAAGGATTTAGTCCTGCTGGAGGTCCCCATCAGAGTCCTCAGTGATGAGAATGCGTACAGAACTAAGATGTTCTCCTGTACAGCATTTGGGACACTACAGGTGTTACCACTGCATCCCAATTCCATCACATCAGGCTTCCTTTTTATCTGCAGCTTGGGGTGTCATCAGTTATCTGCCAGCTTTTCACACTTGGAAGTAAAACCAAAAGCAGCACTGGGGAATACTGGAAACACCTATAGGGATTCTGTCACAGATGGGAGACCTTAAGTCAGAATTTGATCTTTAAACCCTTTCAAGCATAGAGAAGCTGAGGTGGAACAGGATCCTTTCAGAGTGAGAAACTACAACATGGCACACTGTTAGCAGTGTTCTGCAAGAATGCTTGTTTCTACAGCTATGGAAAGGGATTCACAGACCCTGAAGCAATCTGCATTTTCTTTAGTTATGAGCAAAATCTCCTGACTCATTTGAATTACAGGGTTCATTTCCCAAACATCCCTACTGAATCTTCTGTGAAATTTACCTTGTGAAAAAAAAACCAGCAAACTGCCAGCTGAAATCTGGGTCCATATTTACCATGCTGCTATCCTGGAAGCTCAGGAGGTTTGTTGGAGCCATATACAGAAGCTTCAGCAGCTTTCCAGACTGGATCTGACACAGGAAAAATTTATAAGTACTGTTTAAGAAACTGTCCTTCCCATAAGAGAACATCAAGCAGCTATAAGTTTTCAGATGGGATTTCTGGTGTGCTTATGGACAGCCTAATGGAGTGCTACCTGGGTTCATGCTGGGAAGTGCTGCCCAGCAAAGACCTTTTTGTCAAGTCACTTGGATGTGCAACAACAGAAAAGCTGCTGAAGGATGCTTCAGGTAAGGAGCTTTGAAAATTTTCATTACAAATTATGCAGCCTAAAATGATGTGTGAGTTGCTGTAAGATCTGGAAAAGTCAAAGACATGATTCTACCAGAGCTGCCAGAGAGGTACGGGAAGACATAGGTAATCACAGGGCTCTGTTTTCCAGAGCTACATATCTTACAGCTTTCACCAATTTCAGGATCTTCCATCTTGGATACAGGAAGCCCCAGTAACATTTTGGACTTAGGGATAAGATTCTTCAATGCAGGACATGTGGCCAAACACCTTGCTGTCATAGCACCACTTCATATATTAAGTGACTAAATTGAGAATATAACATCTTGAACCCTGATAGAACATTGGAAAAGCAGAACTGGACTTTTTGAGACAAAGTGTTTAAGGTGTGTGATAGAGAACGGGAACAGTAAGTGTTATCTGAAAATACAACAGAGGTCTAGAGAACATGCAGCTTCTACAGCCCCCTGGTGACCAGCAGCATCAGTCAGATGTCACCCACAGCACACAGATGGATTGTGTGCTCTTCTACACTCCCCAATGGGTGACTTGCAGCACGTCGCTGAGCCATCTGCCATAGTCTGCCTGCACAGGTACACCTGACAAGGCAAAGCTTGTCTGCTCCAATATGCCAGTTCAATGAGGCTCAGCTGAGGACTTACTGTTGTGCATAGATCCTTTCAGCTGGGACTCAGGCTTCCTGAACAGCCTGAGAACAGGAAAGCATCATCTTCTGTGTCTGATAGAAAATGCCTCCCACAAGAGCAAGTCTGTATTTGATGGCACCATGCTGGGCCTTCAAGCCATCTTGTGTGGTTGAGACCCTTGAATACAAACACCTCAGTTTTCTCCTTACCCCTGTGACTGTCTGTGTTTTGCTAAACCCATAAAACCTCACCAGGAAATAGTACCATGTTTACATGGCAAGGTTTTAGTCATGGAAGGGCTACAGGGTTGGCTTCTGTGCAAGTTGCTAGAAGTTTTTCCCATGTCTGATAGAGCCAATGCCAGACAGCTCAAAGACAGACCCACCCCTGGCCAAGGCTGAGCCCAGCAATGGTGGTAACACAGTAAAGGATAACACAGTAAAGGAGAGTGGCAGGGAAAAAGGGTAACTACATCAAGAAAGGAGAGAGAGAATATGTGAGAGAAATAGCCCTGCAGACACCAAGGTCACTGCAGACAGAGGGGGAGAAGGTACTCCAGGTGTCAGAGTGGAGATTTCCCTGCAGCCCATGGGGAAGACCAGAATGAGGCAGGCTATCCCCCTGCAGCCCATGGAGGTCCGTGATGGAACAGAGATCCATCTGCAGCCCCTGGAGGACCCCACAATAGAGCAGGTGGATGCCTGAAGGAGGCTGTGACTCCATGGGAAGCTGGTGCTGGAGCAGGCTTCTGGCAGAGATCTGTGGACCTGTGGAGAGAGGAGCCCAGGCTAGAGCAGGTTTGCTGGTGAGATTGGTGACCCCACAGGGAACCCATGCTGGAGGAGTTCCTGAAGAATTGCACCCTGGAGAAAGGAACCCATGCTGGAACAGTTAATAAAGAACTGCAGCCTGTGGGATTGACTCATGTTAGAGATGTTTGTGGAGGATTGTCTTCCATGGGTGGGACCCCAAGATGGAGCAGGTGAACAGTATGAGGAGACCTAAACCTGAAGTGGAAGAAGCAACAGAGACAACATGTGATGAACTGAGTGCAGTTCCCTGTGCTGCTGAAGGGAAGGAGGTAGAGAAAATCAGGCGTGAAATGGAGCCCATGGAGAAGGGAGGGGTGGGAGGAAGGTGTTTTAAGACTTGGTTTTATTTTCTCATTATCCTACTTTGATCTGATTAGTAATAAATTAATTTTTTTCCCCCTAAATTAGGTCTGTTTTGCCTGTGACAGTAATTTGCGAAAGATCTCTCCCTGTCCTTAACTTGTCTCATGAGTCTTTCATTATATTTTCTGTCCCCCATCCTGTTGAGAAGGGGAGCATTAGAACAGCTTTGCTAGATGTCCAGGGTTTAGCCAGGGTCAACTCATCACTGAAAGCAAGCCCAAACTCATCCACTGATGATATGCAGCACTCCTATCCTGTTCATCTGCACCATATCCCAAGTCTGAGCCCACACATATAAACACAGACTTCTTCCCTGAGAAAACACACGGACTGGATCAGCCATGACTGTGCCTGTCTTTGACTCCACACTTGAAATAAGGGAGAGAAGTGGGAGGGAAAAGTACATGGGCTTCTTAAGGATCTGGGAAGGCAAATTGTTTCAGTTTCCCATATGGCAAGTGACTGAGCAATCCGTCTCCTTACCAGAGGGACTAAAGAAGCCCTTGATCCCAGAGGAAGCAGTGTGGGGATGGAGAGTGAAGAAATAATTGATTTTCACTATTTTTTTAAAGCTAGGGCAACAAGGTGATTACAGACTTCCCTGAAGCAAGAAGGGTTTTCCTCTCAGACCAGCAGTTGCTGGAGGGATCACATTTTCCAGGTCTGAAGGAGGGTTCACGATGCTGCCCGTGTGATGGTTTTGATCATGCCAGTCTTGTATCATCTGTTGGTTTAAAACTGGTGTGAAAGACCAAAGAGGCTGAGTGGAGGGGATCATTTGCCTAAGGGAAAATAAGGAGGTGACATCTATAAGATACAAAGAGCATTCATTTCTGGACTCAGCACTTCATAATATCTCCAGACTCAGCTCAAATTTTTCATGGTAGGCCTCTGTTTCTTCATATATCACAAAAATTGGTAGGTGGACAGGGACCTTTGGAGATCTCTAGCCCAAGCCCCTTAGTCACATCAGAGCTGATTACAAAGCTAAGTCAATTGATTTTGTTCACCCAGTACGGCAGCTTTGTTGTTCATCTGCAACAACCAGAGCTGTCCTGGTAGGTTTGGTACCACCTTTAGCTCATCACCCCAGTGAGGTCCCACTCATCTGATGACCCCTGCCAAGGACTGAGGGATCACTTGCTCATCCAAGCCAGCACAGGGACTCAGCTAAGACCTAGTAGGTGGCTCCACATGCTCTCTGCACTGGTGCCAGCATTTGCCTTTCTAAACTACACAAAAGGGCCATTGGAAGCAGAAATTGCCAGTCCAGAGGGAAGCGCAGCAGAGCCTGCAGGAGCATGACTGCGACACCTCCACAACTCTCTCAAAGGAAACAGGTCTGGTGGAGGAGGAGAAAGAAGGAAATCTCTGGCGCCACTCGGCTGGCAGGATCAGAGCTGCTATAAGTTTGGAGCCCATGCCATTGGAAGCATGGAAGGGACAGCTGAGGGAGTTCTGTCCCCAGCTGACGAGGTTAACAGATGGCCACAGGAATTAAGTGAAATGAGTGGAGAATTAGCATAGAGCCAAGAAAGGCAAATAAGGCCCTGGAATGGTATATCATCACTTCTGAGGAATCACTGGTGAAGATGGGTTTTGTTCCTACCTTGATGACACCAGCATGACAAAACTGATCTCATTGTGGAAGAAGAATTAGGCTGAAAGATGAAAAGCATCTGCAGGTTCGAACACAAATCAAACACATAGGCAGGCCTGAGATGAAGTGTGGCAAAAAAACCCACAACCTCAACTTTTTTTGGAAATTATGCAACTGCTTGCTGTGCTCACTCTATCAGCTAAACTACCACTGGATACAAAATGGATCTTTGCAGGTCCACAGGAAGGGAAGTGTGATTTTCTATTGTCTTATCTGTAGCCCTCACCACAAGTCAGAGATGACATCCAGCAGGTCACCAAGATGAAAAAATCCCATGGCAGATATTTTTCCAACTATATCTGTAGCTATATCTTCCAGATTTTCGTAGACAATGACAAAGGTGTTCAATAAAACTGAGTAAGAAGGAAGAACTAGTAAAAGCTGTGCAATCAAGGGCCCATAGAGATATGGGGAAGCTGTGTGGCAGCCCTTTGCCACTTCCCTCTGTCCTGCAGTGTTTCCCCCAGAAGAAAAGAATGGCTGCTCACACTGCTGGTGCTGTCCTGATCGCTGCACTTCATTCTGAATAACTGCCTGGATAGAGCCAGTGGTGCTGGTATTGCATCCACACAGGAGGCAGAGATGGAGTTATGTCTCCACAACTTCTCATTGGCAAGTACATCCACTGCACACAGCCAGGCACTACTGCAGTAGTGGGGAAGAAGCATGGAAACTGTAATCTGCCTCTGCAGAGACTGTGTCTCTCATGCACTGATAATTTATCTTCAGTATTGAACGGCAAAAAGTTACTGCTGAGCACAAAGTTTGGGGGAGACTTGAGGACTTGCCCCAGTGTTAAAGTATCTTGGACAGGGCCTAGAACCCATAAATTTTTTAAATGGAGCAATAGCAGGAATACAAAAATTGCGACAGCATGGCCATGAGGCACATGCAGGTTGGAGCAGCCCATTGATTCCAGTGCCCAAGGCAGGAAGGAGCAGGGAGGGGTGCAGCATCAACCTGCTGTTGAAACACAGTTCACAGGGGGAGGCACCCAACTGGCTGGGACTCCAGCTGTAGGGAGCACCTCCCAAAGATGGGTGCTGGGGGAGTGGCACACCCACGCCAGGCAGAGCAGCAAGATTCCAGCCAGCAGGCACACACCTCCACAGAGTTACTGGTAGGCAGGGGCTTGGCAGCAGCAGTGTCCCTCTGCGCCCTGCAGCCCAACACAGGCATTTAGTGAAAATGACAGTGGATGCTTTGCCCCTCTGGAGACAAGGAACTGTTTGCACTTGCAGTATCCAATCCATTGCTGCAGTTGGACAAGCACAAAGTCACTTACGCTTGGACAAAAGCTGGTATTACAGCTCCCAGTGGCTCATTGCATGATTGCCAAAGCACGGGTTCAAAAAGGAAGAAACACAGACAGCAGCTTTAAAGATCTGCACAGATAAAAAGACAAATGCTTGACAGCAATCCCCCAGACCACTGGTGGGACAAAGAACTGAAGCTCTTGCCTCTTAAAACGCTCCCTAGTCTCTGCGACTGATGTGTGAGTCATGCTTGAAGCCAGCCAGGGCAGGGGGCCATAGGGCAGCACACGGTGAGGGCAATGCTGGGACACATCCAGCAGCCACAGCTCGAGTTGCCTTTCCAAACCCCTTCTGCCCAGTGCTGAGGCCCAACAGCACTTTCCAGAGCTTCAGGACAGCCCTGGAACTTTGCGGTGTTTGTGCCATGCTGTGGCTGCACCTGCAGCACGAGGCAGAGAACAGAACCCAAACCTGCTGCTCAGGGGGCCCTTCAAATAACCAATACCTGTCCTTTGATCAGCTTTGGGCTCCCACCTCCACCTGCTGCTGGGCAAGCCAACTCCCACTTACCCCATCAGGATGTACAGACACAGCCAAACACACAAGTGGTTTGAATTATTTTTAAACGCTTTTATTTACAGTGCTTGTTGAAAACAATATATATATTTATATCTATCATCCTCGTGATGTCTGTGCCATAGAAAATGCTGTGGCTATATTGCCTTAAATTTACAAAAAATGGTCACAAGAAAATCTGAAGGGAAAAAATGGAAATCAAAGTTTGGTCCCCAATTGTTTCTCTCTTGATTTGTTTTAAAAAAGCCACCAAATTAAAAAAATATGCAGCTCAGATGAATTCATATATAAAAGCAACCCTTATCTTCCAAAAATTCACGAGGGCCAGCTTGCTGTCATGTAAACTTGGAAAAAAAAGAAAAGCTTAAAATAAATTCTGTCTCCGTGTGTCGCTTAATACAACCATTATTTGCTTGTAATATTCTTTGTCTCTCAGGGTTCAGCGGGAAAGCGAATGAGAAGAGGCCTAGGACTGGGAAATGCACCATGAGATCTGTGCCCACAGCCTCCTGGCTCAGGGAGGTCTGACAGCAGGGGTGGGGAGTGGGAGCTCTCAAGAACCAGGGACAAAAACGGGCAGGCAGGTGAAAAGGGGAAGGAGGGAAGGGACCTGGCGATATTGTGCACCAGGCCCCAGGAAACCATGAGATTCTTGAGGCAAGAGGACAACTGGTAAATGGAGCACATGTGAAGGGATGGATGCAGGGGACTAGGATAATTTCAGCTGGGGAATGTCACAGATGGGCCTTTGGGTGACAAGCAAACTGCTGCCTTTCCTTTTTGAGAGCATTTCTGATCTTTCCTCATCTGAGATTGTGTGAAGCCAGAGGCTAACGGGCAGTGCAAGCACAGGCTGGAATGCAGGAGGAGAGATGGACGGAATAGGGGAGATGGGATGGAAGGGCTCAAGCTGAAGAGCCATTTTCTGTCTTCTGTCTCTTTGGATCCACTTCATCCTACATCAGACACAGAGACGAAAAAGGAGTTACCATCAAACCATCATCAAACCAAGGCCCATAACTTCTCCACAAAATTCTTAACTGCTGCTCTTTCCTCCACATGGAAATATCTGTTTGGCCTGCCCTAAATCCACTCCCCTCTAAAGCACCCTCGAGTGCCTGACACAGCTGTTCTGTTGGTGGTCACAGTTAAGACATGGACAGCTCCGCTCAGAGGTACCCACATGCTGTTACTTTCTGGAGGTGTAAGAAGCTCAAGCTCACACCACTCCAGACAGACCTCGAGATCCACCCTTACAAGTCCATCCCCAGGACTGAAGCCCAGAAGACATGGGTGATTCAAGGGTCATGGCCAAGAACAGCCCCAAGCACCTTGACTCTCATTCACTCAGCACTGACTGCTGGTGGAAGGACCTGCATCCAACGAGAAGTGGAGAGCAGTTTATTATCCCCTGTCCATACCAGATCTGTTTACCCCTCTGCTGCTGAAGCAATGAGACCTGAGGCCAATTTGAGATACTCAGCAGCAGCATCCACATGGATTTGATCAGCACTCAGCAAGTAACCTAGTTCCTTCTCCCCATCATTTCTTTCATGTTACTACTCACCTCTTCCTCCTCTGCAGATCGTTTTTCTGCATGACCATCCTGCTCTTGCCCATTCTCATCCCCTTCTAAGCACAAGGGAAAATCACAGGTTAATTGAAGTAGCATTTAAAGAAACGTAATCTCACAGTCAGAGGGCTTAGAAAAGGAATTTCCCTCCACAATCTTATATTCCTCCACAGCCCAATTTTCCCTATACCAATTCCTACCTTCATCCTCATCGCCACCTTCTTCTTCATCTACATCATCAGGATTCTCTTCATCATCCTCATCAGCTCCATTTTCCTCATCCTGAGTGAAACAAATTGGTCAGAGCAGAAACTGGCACCAGGATGACACTTCCACGTGCTCTTTGCTGCAAGTGCAAAAATTTCCACAGCTCCAGCCCCTTCAGACTCCACTCTCAGATGCACATGGAGTGCACTATTACTCTGACTTTACTCTCTCCACCCCTGCTGGACACTCCTCCCAACCAGCCTTCTTTTACAAAACAAATCCTTCCAGTCCCTCCCCAACAACAGGAACGTCCTTATCTCCCACAAGCTCACATGCCAACAAGCTGCTGCCATGCCATTCCAACAACCAGAACACCTCTCTGATTACAGGCTGACTTAGCCTATGCTCATGGTCTATCTGCTTCCAGATCCCTTTTAACCTTCATCAGTCTGTGCATTTCCTCTCTGTTCTTCCCCCACCTTCTCCAACTCACACTTATGCACCTCAGGATACTTAAGTGGGTGCTGGACCCCATTTCCTGTCTCCCAGGCCACCTTCTACTTGTTCTCAGCTCCACTCCCTTCTTTGATCTTTTTTTATTTACAATGGGCTGTGCTGACTACACTAAATCCTTCGAGGCTCATTCTCCTCAATTATCCAAGGATTCACTCTTCCTTTACCCTCTCCCTCAGCAGCTCCCTGGACCTGCCCTCTTTCTTAATCTCCCGTATTCCTTTGGTATTCATTATCCACAGCGAGCATAAAACCCTCTAAATCTATCCCTCAGAAGCGCCTCACCTCTACTATCTCCTTCTTCTTTTCTTTGTGGACTGCTTTCTCCTCGAGTTTTTCTTTCTTTTCTTTCCTTTCCTATATGTGAAATGAACGGGGGAAAAAAAAAAACATAACAAAACCCAACCCATCAACATTCCGGCGGTCAGCAGCAATAAAAGACAGTCAGCAGCAATAAAAGACGGGGACGCTGAAACAAAGCGGGTTCGGAGGAGAGGCGGAATAACGGGAGAGGAGACATATTAGGCGCTAAAACCGTCCGCCTTGACAAAGAAGAAAAGCAGCGAACGCGCGTCAGAGCTACTTTTAGCCGCCACACGCGTGTGGAAACCAGAAGTGGTGGCACGGAAGAGTTTTAACGATTTATTACAAACAAAACAAAAAACCCCAACAACAACAAAAAGAAAACCCACAAAAACACCTTGCCCGTAGGATCGAGGCTTTTCCGGACCTCTATCTTTCTGTTTATTCCGCCCTCCCTTCCTCCTTCCCCGTCACCGAGGGCCGCGCTCTGCTTTGTGTGTCGGCACAACTTTCCCCTCCTCGGCCCTCACACGGTTTCCCGCCCCCCCCATCTCGCTCCTTTTCCCGCCTCCTCCCCCCCCCCCCCCCCCCACCGCCACAGCGCGCGCTCGCTCTCACCGCCCGGCCAATGGGGGGCGCGAGGGGCCCCTCGCGCCCCCCGCCCCGCCCCCGCCCCCGCCCCCCATTGGCCGGGCGGCGCGAGCGAGCGCGCGCCCCCCAGCGCGCGGGCACCTCGCGGCGCCCTCCTCACGCACCCACCCCCCTCCCCTTCCCCCTTTCCCCCCCTTCCGCCCTCAATCCCCATTCCCTTCCCGTCGGGAGCGGGGTCTGACTGGGAAGGACAGTGGGGACCGGCGGGAAGCGGGAGAGGGAGGGTCTCTCTCACCTTAGCGCTCAGCTCCGCCGGTGCCTCCTCGACGCGTTTTTCCGACATGCTTGGCCCCGCCGGTAGCGAAAGGGAGGAAAGAAGCCGGTGGGAACGGTGCGAGGGAGGGAGCGAGCGAGGAGGGGTCACGGCGGGAGCGCGAAGTCCCAGCGGTCGGCAGGCGGCGGCGGGATCCCGCCCCGGGGGCCAAAGTACCAGGGTCTCCCGCGGTGGGGGGATCCGCCGGGGCAGGGGATTTATACAGCGGCCGGTGACGAGGGAAGGAGGGACCTGGGGAGGGAGGAGAGAGGGACGGGAGGCGGAGGAGGGAGGGGAGAGGGACGGGCCGCTAGAACAATGTGCGCTCCGCCGCAGCCGCCCGGCAGCGGGGGCGCACCGCGGTACTCTCCGAAGCGCCGCACGACCCCGTCGAGGCCGGGCGAAAGCGCCGCTCCGTGCTCGCCGCGGGGCTGTGGCACCGACGGGCGCTGCTCGGAGACGTGAGCGGAGCCCTCTGTCCGCAGCACGGCGGGAAATCGCCCGTACAGTCTGGCCGGTTCTCCCGAAAGAACCTGGGGGAGGCGAGAAGCGGCGCTGCGGGGCCGTGTGGGAGGGCAGTGCTGGCGACACGCGGCCTCCTGCCTGGAATTTTCCACTCCAGCTGCCCGCCCGCTCTCCCGCTGGAAGCGCTCCCGGCGCCGGGGCTCCTCCCGCCCCTCCCCGCCTGCCCCCCCCCGAGTGGCGCTGGGCGAGTTTCCCGCGCTCTGGGCGCGGCAGAGGGAGTGGGCGGGGCATGGCCGAGGGAGTGGGCGTGGTCTCGCGTGGGCGGGGCGCCTGGCTGTAGCGGGGGGGCGGATTAGCTCTTGCATTCCCCCAGTCCCCATATAAGGAGGGGCTCAGGGCCGGGACGCCTGATTGGGCTATTCAAATGAGCTCTCTGCCTGGCAACAGGTTTCCCATTGGCTGGCCGTGGCCGAGTCGGCGGCGGGGCGGGGGGGGCGCGCGGCCGTTTGGCGCAACGGGAGGGGCCGCTGGCACGTGGGGAGGCGGGAAGGCGCGCGAGGGCCGGGGCCCCGTGGAGCGCCCGTGACCGTGGGACGGCGCGTCCCTCCGGGATCGGCTCGGATCCTGCGCGGGACCGGCCGCCGCCTTCGGTGGGCGCCGCGGGGACCGTCCGGGCTGCCTGCAGTGTGCAACACTGACCCCTGCAGCCCGCCCTCGGAACCTGGGGTCTGGCAGACACTCTGGTGGGGCCCCCCTCCGGGCTGGGAGGGGTCATCGCACGGCTCCGAGTCTCCCTTTAGCCAGAGGTCCTTCCTGCAGAACGGCAGGTGGTGACTTGCAGCTGTAGGGATTTGTTGCTAACGAAACAGATGCTCCCGTAGCCTCGATTCAGGCCATTGTTTATCAGCTTGAGCAGCCCGGAATGACTGAATTCCCTTCACCTTCTCCAAAAGGTTTATAATGTCCCACTTAGTCACAGGCACACACATGCACACAAATCTGAATGCATTTGCAAGCCTATGTACACAACGAAGCATGCCTATGAGTACATATGGGTATACACAATCATTCTCACAGGTACAAGGCAAGGTTATTAATCCATCTGGTTGGAAAACGTATTGAGGCACACAAATCCTCATCCTTCAGATGAAAACTCGGCCTCTGTGCAAAGTCAGGGTTTAGAAACTGGTGCTCTTGAGTTTAATCGAATGTGCCTCAGTTTGAGCATTTGCTAGAAAAAAAGTGATTGGTATTTGGGAGGGCACTGAGTACATCTCTCCTGAAGGAAAGTATGAAAGGGATTGGATAAATTAAAATTTGTGTGACAGGGAGGTAGGAGGTCCTCACCTTTTCATGTCATCTCCGCAGCTACAGCTGCTTCTCTGATGTTCTAATCAACGTTCTTCCCCAGCTACACACAGTGCATAGCACCTGCCCCAGAGAAACAATCATGTAACTCAGGCGCACAGACCGACACTAATATCAAAGTAAAAAATTATGAAATGCATGGATTAATCATTTTTTATCCCCCGACTGTTTCACAGAACCCCTCTGGCCAACTTCTCAAGTCTAGCTGCTATCAGCATTTGAAATCTGGTTTGGTTGAAGTACCCCTCTTTTATCCTTCTGCAAGAAGAAAATATTAATTTCTAGAGCTACACCCAAAAATAGGAGCAAAAAAGATTCTATAAAGTGGCCAAATGTTGTTCCTCTCTGCTTCTGCTTGTTGGGAGACATGTGGCTCATGGCTCTGCTGTTCTCACCAATCCAGGATTTTATCCTTTCCTTTACATGCTCAGCTACTGAAAATGCAAAACTACACCAATACATATCCCTTGGCAAAGACATTTTCACATTAATGCACAAACAGGCCTTGACACAACGTCCTAGAGGAGAGAAAGCAAGAATTATGTTCAGTGATGTTGCTGTGCCCAAAGCTCCGTGTTGACACAGATTGCGCACCCACGGATGCAAACAGACAAACACCTGTTTGTGCAAGGGAAATGTGTTTGGAGCCACCTGTAGATTGGGGCTGCTGGGTCAGCGCTACAAACTGGCCACCGGGGACCTCCTCCTTTTTCCTCCAGCACTTTCAGCATGCAGCCTCACATTGTCCCTTCTGTGCTCCCTACTATATCCCTGTTGCAATCTTTACTTCATTTGCTGCTTCTTCATAATTTGCCTCCTGCCTGTGGTCTTGGTAGCATTCTTCCCATGGTCCTCTCCCTGGCTTCTCTGTGGGATATCCTGTATCACATGTACAAAATTCATCTCACATCCCCTCCTCTTGTTTTCCACATGTCCCATTTTGCCCTGCATGCATTGTATCAACTATGTTTTTCCCTTTAAATCCAATGTGAAACTCTTCTTCATATCTTGTGACCTGCCCATTTCTGCATTCTGACTCTTCTTGTCCCTCAGGTCCTGATGGTGAGATTCTCTGGGCTTCTAGTGTGCAGCTGCTTCCCTCAGGCCCTGAGGGTACCCCTTGACTGTGTCACCTAGCTCTTCCCTGTGTCTTCTGCTCCTCCACCTGATCTGTGCCACTCTCCATGTTGCCTGCCAAATCGATCTGCAGCTTTTCTCTGCTCCCCTCTCCCATCTGTGCTTTTCCCTTTGTTGCAAACACGAGTATACTCATTGTGCACTCTGCAGATGCCAGTCCCTGTTCAGTATGTTCTCTAGTCTTTGTCTGTAGTTGCTTTGCCAGCTCAGCAGAATATATTCCATCCTTTTCCAAGACTTATGTCCTTAGACAAAATGAGAGAGGTGTGGAAGTTACATGACAGATCATTGTGTGGAATAGACAGTGTGTGTCCATAAGCAGCCTGGAAAACAATGGGAAAGTGATTTTGTCTGTTCGAAGCCACAGTTTTGGTGCTGTACCCTGTTTGTGCTTGGTGTTTATGTAGCATGTGTTTAGGTGCAGTACATAGGTGCTTCTGTATGGAGATGGTATTTTCCCTCTGTTCCATGCATTTACTTCTGTGAGTGCAGAAAGTGTGGTCCTTTTCTCCTGGGGTGTGCGCTGGGCTTGCAGGCGTGTGTCATCATACATGAGCACATGGGTGCGATGTGTTTGGGCTTTCATGCATGGGATGTATTTTTCTGCTTATGGAATGTGCAGGGTGAGTGCACCTAGAAGCAATTATTTATGCATTTTGGTTTAATACCTTGCTAGTCTTGTCACTGTATTCCTTTGAGGGGCAAGGGGGATGGGACTTTTCTGTTCTTGTTGAAGGCTGCACTAACTCTGAGCCATTTTCTGAGCAAAAGCAAAACACAATACTTGGTATTTTAAGAATTATGTTTAGTAAACTAACTCATAAGCAATTCCAAAACTCCTCCAAACTGTTTGCTGAATAACAAAAGAGCAGAAGGATGTGTATTTGCATTAAATTTTCTTAGATTTGCATAAATCCAGAAACAGAGAGTGTCTGTCCTTTTGCGTACAGCAAAAGTAGCAAAATCTAAATGTGCAGAGGGAATGTATTTGAATGCATTTATGTATTTAATCCACCCTGTTCATCTTTCTGTAGTGTGTCCATTAAAAATCCAGGCAGATAATCAGCTTTGTTCTTCTTTCATGATGCTGTGTCCTGAAGTTAAGAGGAAATACTCAAGAATTAAACCACTGGCCAACTTTGCATTGGGAAATGGCTTCCTGAGATGCAGCACATTTAAATAAGCCCTGCAGGAGGGCTGGGAAGCAAAGGTAGGCAACACAAGTAGAGGAAGCAAGAGGAATAGAAGGGAGTGATAAGCCTGTCAGAAGAATGGAAAGGGAAGGGATGTTTTCAATCATGATTTTTGTGAGCCTTGCTTTGCTAACACAGCACAGATGGAGGTCATGGTTCTCACTCACAGTGTGACAGACACACTCTTAACACGAGCAAAATATTCTGAAAGTAATAGCTGCCACACAACGCAAGCTGCAGCCACCACAAGCTGGCTCTAGCATCCCAAATATGAATTGTCACATTTGAGGTGCAAATCAGATCTGTCCTTCACTCAGGCTGCCCTTCATCTGAGGTCAGATTTAGTTGTTGGGTGAGGATTACGTAAGAGGCACAGATGAAGGGAACCAATGAGGAAATGGCTGTGGGTAGCTCTGACTTCTGGTAACGAGGATTTCTTTGTCTTATAGGCATCCACAGGGGCCCTGGAACATTTGGATGTATTAAGAAGCAGTTTCTGTCTTCCTGGCCCAAATGATCGGTCCCTGGAAGCAGCAGGTAACGAGGCATGGTTTTTCATCGTCCCCTTTATTTACCTTCACCACGTGATGCTCAGTTTGCTTTTCAGACACTTGCGCCGTGGCTGCCCCTCGGCTGTGCCGCACAGGGCCATGGGGGTGCCGGGGGGGGCTGCTGGCAGCAGCTGGCGGGAGGCGGGACAAGGTGGAGTTCAGGGCAGCGGCGCCATTCATCCCTCTTCCATTTTGCCCTTCACTCACCTCCTCTGGGCTGCCTGCTGAGCTCCTTCTCCCTCCCCTCCCCCCCATTCCTTGCCACTTCCAGCACAACCTGGGCAGCTTAAAAAAAGGAAATGGAGAAGAGACATAGTTGTTTTTATTCACAATGAAAAGAGAAGCGGTCTGAATAGAGAATGTGAGAGGAGCAAGATGGGAGCCTTTTCATTCACACCCCCACATTACTCGTTCTGACCTAGCAAATGGCCATCCCCTTGGAGCACAGTGAGTACTGTACAGGAAGCTCTCACTATAAATACTGCAGTAACAGCTCCTGTGTTCCTCAGAACTGTGGTCTTGTCCACATTCCAGAAAAAGGTTGCCTTTCCAATTCCCTCTTCCAGGGTTTCACCCAGCATTTGCCACCAGCAGAACTCTGCAAGCCATGCTCTCCTAAGGTTTGCTGAAGTGGTAATAGCCCTGGTAACATAATCTTTGGTAACACGTGTCCATCAAGAGTAAGGACCGTCTGTCAGGCTGCATAAATACCCAGCAAGACTCACAGCCTCAGCTCCCAGTCTCATGAACTCGGCCTTTGGGGTTGCAGGCCACTTGCAGAGGAGCAGCATTAGGGACAGAAAAAGGATCTGCAAAGCAGTATTTGTTCCAAACTCCTTTCTTTTCCATTCCTATCTCTATCTTTGGAAGGCAGTAATGCCTGACTTACTATGTGGAAAAAATTGAGTGAGTCCTACCATCTCTAGGACGTTCCAGGAGTGAGAGGATCATTGGTAACTGGGGGACAGCAAGTCATTTAATCCCAGATCTAGGGTAAAGAAGAAGGAAATAAGAAAAAAAAGATGCTTACATTCCTACCCAAGAAGCTCTTTACCTGTCCTTGAATCCTGACACTTGAGGTCGACTCCATACTCCAGTCAAGCACCAGGACAGCCTCAGAGCAAAAGGAAAACTCACCAGACAGGAAAGGTTTTCCAGACTGGAAATCTCTGAAGGATGATTCAGGGCTGCAGAAGCAGCATCAGAGGGGCTGAGACAGCACTAGTAGGTGCTCACAGATGGGCTCTGAGCTGGTTACAGGAGGGTGTTTCAGCCACTCACTTATGAACAGCCTCCCTTAAGCAGCACTGCCTAAGCTAAGGGCTTTGGCCCTGCTTAGCCCATGCCCTGCCCACAGGACCTGTGTCCCCTTCACAGTCCTGCACCACTGTGCTCTCTGCAGCTGCTGTGTTGTGGACACTGGTTTCAGCCTCTGCAGAATACAATCACCAGGTACAGCAGGGGACTTCTCAAGAGGCTTCTGCATACACACAGGCACGGGCCTTCAGCGAGAGGTGTTTCTGGACACCAAGCAGTTTTGAGACCTGCTGTAGCAAGAAGTATTGCCGAGCCCTCTATGGATTCTACCGTGTGAAGCGTGCCACTGGGTCATTCCTTCTGTCAGATTCCAAAATCCAAGGACATGGCTTCTGCCACAACTCAGGAGGATGATTTCTCAACCACATCTTGCAACCTGCTATTTCCAGTTCTCTGGCAGGAGTTCAGTCTGGCTCCTACATATGCTGGGCCGGACGCGACAGTCAACAGAAGCACCACTGAGGAAGCGTGCCCTGGGCTGGAGCTGGAATGAGTCAGTCTGCTCTTTTCCCTGTAATCCAGTGGAGCTGGTGATACCTGAAGGTAACCGGCATTCCCCAGGGATGGTGACGAAGGTGTCACCCACTCCCAGCTTCTGAAGATTTCCCACCACTGCTGTAGGTGCACACACCAAGTACCTGCACTTCATCTGTGGTTCCCAGCAGCTGTCCAGGGGCAGTGGTGACCCACAGCTGGCTTACAGAGCACCTTCCCTGCTTCTGCCAAGCAGAGCACTGGCATGTGTGTGCTGTGCGTGCTCCCAGCACAGGGAAACAGCTCTGCTGGTGCCTCCCACACCACGCAGGAAGCCTGGGATGAGTGCTGACCCTGCAGTGGCCATGCATTGCTGCTCACTCTGGCCAGGAACCAACTGGCCACCAGCCACTGGGTTATCACGGAATCACAGAATATTCTGAGTTGGAAGGGACCTACAAGGATCATTGAGTCCAACTCCTGGCCCTGCACAGGACATCCCAAAAATTACACCATGTGCCTGAGAGAGTTGTCCAAATGCTTCTTGAACTCTGTCAGGCTTGGTGCTTGAACTCTGGGCAGCCTGTGCCCGTGCCCGAACACCCTCTGCATGAAGAATATCCAAACATCCAAGCTAGACCTCCCCTAACACAGCTTCAGGCCATTCCCTCGGGTCCTGTCACTGGTCGCCAGAGAGTTCAGAGCCTGCTTCTCCGCTTCCCCTCGTGAGGAAGCTGCACACAGCGACGAGGCCTCCCTCAGTGTCCTGCATTTCCGTTCCGGCCCCGCGATCCCGCCGGGCGCTGCCTGTGCCCGGAGCGGGCTGGGGGCGCTCCCGCGGGGCCGCCAGGGGGCGCTGTGCCGGGCGCCCCTCCCGCGGGGCGGGCGCGCATGCGCGGTGCCGCGCGACGGGGGCAGCGCGGGGGGGGCGGCGATGGAGGCGTGAGCGGCGCGGGGTCTCGGGCATTGCGGGACGGGCAGCGCCGCACCCGCCACCACCGGCAGGCACGGCAAGGCACGGCACGGCACGACAGGGGGGCGGGGGCGGGGTTGCGCTGCCGTCACCTGCCCGGGATGCCGGCGGGGCGGGGCGGGGCGGAGAGGTCGGTTCCGCCGCTCCGCCCCTCCCCGCCCTCGGCCCCGGCTGCGCTCACCGCCCTCTCCCCTCCGCAGAGGCCGCCCCCGAGCGAGGGAAGCATGTTCCGGCTGATGAGGGATGGCGAGCCGGAGGACCCTATGTTTGCCATGTGAGTCGGCCAGGGCATCCTCGGGATGGGGAGGGATGCGGGATGCGGGTGCTCCCGGAGCGGCGCGGGGCAGTGCGCGCCCCCCGCCTCGAGCGGCGCGCAGGGGCCTGCGGGCTGCGGCGGCTCCCCGGGGACACACACAAACATCCCCCGGGGGGCAGCGCCGGGAATAACCTGGTTCGAGCTGGTCTCGTTTCTGTGATATCAGAGCGTGGTCTGGGAGGAAAGCGTAATAAAGTAGGCCAAAAGGCATCGCAGCTGCCTGAGAGGAGGAGAGGGCTGGAATAGCTAATCTGTTTCTTTGCGCAAGGATTTTTTTTTTCTTATGCAAAGTAGGGTTGCAGTTCGGATAGATAAAATCTGCTCTTCCGTCCAGTGTTTGTTGGTGTTCTGCACAGGAACTCATTAATGGAGCTGGAGGAGACTGCTGAAGCAGTTGTCAAGTTGTGAGGAACAAAGTAAAGAGAAGCCAATGGGTAGTTTTGAAACACGAGTATTGAAATCTAACAAAGGTCCCAAGAACTCTTCCTGGGATTCCTTTTACTGAATGTTTTTGTTTCTGTCCACAGTCCAGAAATTGGATGCTATTGATAAATTTTGGCAGTGACGCTAAGTTGGCAGTCCTTGCCAAAGCGGATAAGGAATAGACTGTTAACACAGGAAGAATTTGATGATGTTAAGCAATGCACTACTAGAAACTTGGTGAAATTAATGTATTTAGAAGAGTAGCCAATTTTTTGCAAGAATGTTATCAGCTGTGAGGAAATTAGCAGGAGAGGAAACCTTGATGGCCCAGTTAGTCACAAAATGACTATGTTCCACTCACTGATGTGGCAGGTATGAGTCCAGCTTTTATTATGGGAAGAATTTCCAGTAGAGGCAGAAAAGTATTGGTTTGTAGTAGGTGCTTTTGTGTTCTCAGGAAAAGGCTATGCTGTTGGGGTTATTAATACTCAAGAGAGATAATTGCAGACTACAAGATGTGCAGGAAAAAAGCTATGGTATTTCCCAGAAGTTTTTTATTGTGGCCACTGTAATCTGTGACTCTTTTTCCTTACCCTCCCTTTCCTCCTTTTAATTCTCCATCACGTGTGAATGTGTGCAACCCTCAAAGTGGAGGCTGCAAAAAAAGGGAAAACCAGTTAGTGACTCCAGTTACTGTTCCCTTTCCTTTTCAAACCTACAAAAGCTGTATGTGGTCTCAACCCCTGAACCAGGTGTTGAGGTTATTACTGGGGGCAGAAGGGTGTCAGGTGTTCAGTCATTCTGGAGGTTTCAGTCTTGCATTAGAGAGTTTGTGTGCATGTACATGGAGGGGTGAGAGGACAAAACGTAGAATCTCGTGCTCTCTGGTCCCATTAAGCACAGCTGTCTCTTTGCAGCCAGGAGGGTCTTTGTGCTCCTCCATGCAAAATGTATTAGAGCAGTGAGGTTCTGGAAGGGCCTTGGCCATACTTGGCTCCAAAGCAGTTACTGGGGGCAGAACACCAACCCGCCTCTGAGCAGGCAGCAATCGGTGCCTGAGAGGGCTTCTGTGGTATAATACCTTTTACTCCAAGAAATGAGGCAAGATCCAGAGGTCTCTTCCAGCCGTAAGGATCACCACTTGCAACACCAAATTCTAGAGATTCTCAGTTTTCATCTTGGAAAGGAATGTAGAGTTACGTTAGAAAGATTTGGAGTTAGAAGGTGTGGATTATGTGTGGCTTTGTCCTTACCATTCTTCTTTCAACCTTTCCAAAAGGGATCCTTTTGCCATCCACCGGCAGCACATGAACCGCATGCTCTCTGGAAGTTTCGGGTTTGGCCCCCTGCTTGGCATCACGGATGGGACCACACCAGGAGCTCGCCAGGCTGGCCGCAGGATGCAGGTACAAGGCGAGGCTGAATACAGGGTGGAATTTCTGAAATTGCCTTCTTAGCTTCTGTCTCCCGTTGTTCCTGGGTTGGATTCCCCTCTCACCTTCAATTGGACCATGGGTGCAGCATTAATCTCTAAAGCAGTGATGTTCTGGTCTTTCTCTTTACTCCACATGTATTAATAAGCTGCATGCAACGCACTCTAGGTTGGATGGGAGGAAGGGAATAAATGTGTTATTTTTCAAGGACATGAATTAATATAACTGGGAGACATAACTGGGAGAACTGAGCATCACTTCATGTGTGGTTTGTTAGGGGTGATATGGTCTGAACCACCATGAGTCCATGGGGCACTTTCTTGGTCTGTCTATAGAGCCTGAGTGTTCCCAGCTCTGTTTCTGAGAAGGATTAGTGTGTTCTGATGAGGATCTGGTGTTTGGCTGTTGCAAAGTCATTCTCTGTTCAGCTTTTCTGTTGTCCTGGCAGGCAGGAGCTGTTTCACCCTTTGGGATGCTCGGCATGGTAAGTTTTCTGTTTTTCTGGGTCAAATTAGAGGCTTTCCAAGTAGTGGCTCTGTACTGAGATTCATCAGCACAGTGTGCAGCTAGTGCTAAAGTGTAGCCATCTGTGAGCACGACCAGCCAGCCCACAGTGTAGTGAGGGTGGGAAGATGTGAGGAGACCAGGATGAGATCTAGATTTATAGTAAATGGAATACAGAAGAGGATGTTGAACTGAAACTGGAAGCATCTGGTTTCTCTTGGACCTCTCATTGAGTTGCTTTATGACTTCAGACCTTTACCTTGTTTCCCCTCTAATGTTTTAATCTTGTCTGTGAGCTGTTTTAGAGGAGAGATTCTAACTCTGTTTATATGGGGAACTTGTATTTGCACCTTGACCAGAGAAAATCCATAAAGCTGTTATAGCACAATATTTCATGGGAATTGGGACAGTTAATACCAGGGAAGAGGAGGTAGTCCCGTAATAGCCTCATATGTCTGGAAAGAAGCTGCGGATCTGTGTGGAGGTAATGGAGGAACTGTGAGGATGCGAATAAAAGTCTTGGCCATCAGTAGGCAGAGGTGGTTATTGCACCTCCTTTGCCAGTGGTGGCGGATGGAGAAGCCAGCGGAATAGTTCAGTTCTACAGGACTGGAATGAGAATGGCTGTGTGTACGTGAGAACACTGTGCTTCGATTGTGCTGATCTCCATCATCCACTAAATAATACAGTGGAAATAGGTTATTCCAGATCCAGCAGCCATAGCTGTCTTGTGCTGCAGAATTGCCTCAATGAAAGAGACTTTAGTGTTCCAGAATTTTTGTAGCTCAGGGAAGGATTAATATGACTACAAACAAGCAGACTTCAAAGCATAATAACATTGTGTGTGAGTACTGCTCTGCTGGAAATGAGAACAAGAGGCTACT
This sequence comes from Pithys albifrons albifrons, assembly GCF_047495875.1. Lineage (NCBI taxonomy): Eukaryota > Metazoa > Chordata > Aves > Passeriformes > Thamnophilidae > Pithys > Pithys albifrons. Next base: position 87,283,274 of record NC_092458.1, read on the forward strand.
CCAGGAAACAAAAAAAAAGAAATCAGCAAGTTTGAAGTGACATCGTAATTTTGTTTACATATTGCACAATTAACCTGCGAGACCTGCTGGCCCAGTGTGTTACTGCAGCCTTCAGGTTTGCAGGATGGAAAAGGCATATATTTGTAGGGAAAATAAGCAAATTTGTTGTTATGCTAGGAAGAATACAATCAGCAGAAGTTTCTCCAAGATCACTGTTAGAGCACATGTGGAGATTTCTTAACTGTGCTGAGCGCCTGGACTCACAAACCCCAGTGCATTCGTAGCTAGATCCAAACTGAAAGAAGAGTCTTTGCCAGAACACTTGGGCAGTGCAACGTGAGAGAGTGGAGAGAACAGTAACCTCAGATTCTGGGGATTTTTTTCTGCACTACTGAAACAAGGGGAATAGAACAAGGTTCTTCTTAGGCAGCAGGTTTTTGTCCCTTGCAAGTAGCTGGTTCTTTCCTCATGGCTCTTTCCAAACTGACTACTCCTGTGTTCTCTTTTGCTTTTTATCAGGCAGGTGGCTTTATAGATATGTTTGGGATGATGAACGACATGATTGGAAACATGGTAAGAACCCTCCATAAACCAGTCTGTATTGAGGGAGGTGCTGAGGGTGCTCCTGCCCCCCCCCCCAATGTCTCCCATATTACTGTGCTGCTTTATATGGGCTGTGCCCTAGGTGGCAAAGTGGCAGAGTCTGTAAGCTTTGCTTCAGCACTGGGGACAGTGACAGAGAGCTTGTTCCTGAGTGCAGAAAGAAGAGAGGGATGAGGAAGGAAGTGTGGGAGTTGATTTGTTTAGAAAGAAACTCATTAATTTAACAGGAAGATGTATTCTCTAGAAAAATGGACTCATGGCAATTACATTCTTCCTGTTGAAATTTCTTCCTTCTTCCCCATTCCTTTTTGCAGGAGCATATGACAAGTGGTGGAAACTGTCAGACATTCACCTCCTCAACTGTCATCTCCTATTCCAACCTGGGTGATGGGCCCAAAGTCTATCAGGAGACCTCAGAGATGCGTTCAGCACCTGGTGGGGTAAGGAGGAGGCTGCTGGCTTTGTTGTGGGTGGGTGGGCTTCATTTGGTGGCTTCTGTGGGTGGGTACCCACAGCACTTTGGCTTCGCAGTCCATTGCAGCTCAAGGAGCACAGTGTGACTTGTGACTCACTGAACTGTGCTGAAGGGCACTGGGAGGGGACAGGAAGTGCTGGCAGGGGAGGAATCCATTTTTCTCTCTTCATTGTGTTGTGTTTGATGTGCTGGGAGTGGTGGCAGTGTGAGGTGGCTGAAATACTGCAGGCAAGAACCAGGGTGCTCTTTGGAGCTGGGAGAATGAATGAAAATGTTGATCCTATGTGGGAATCTGCCCCCAGATCCGTGAGACTAGACGAACCGTAAGGGACTCAGACAGTGGCTTGGAACAAATGTCCATTGGACACCACATCAGGGAGAGGGCCCACATCATGCAGCGGTCACGGAACCATCGCACGGGCGACCAGGAGGAGAGGCAGGACTACATCAACATGGATGAAAGTGAGTAGTGCCTGTGTCCTCCTCCCAGCAAAGCCAGGTGCCACTTGCCCACCTCTTCCACATCTGAGCTTGTTCTTTCCCTGCACAGGTGATGCAGCTGCATTTGACGATGAGTGGAGGCGAGAGACATCCCGGTTCCGGCCGCAGCGGGGGCTGGATTACCGGCGCCACGAAGGCAGCGCTGGCCGTCGGGCTGAAGGGACTCGTCTTGCGATCCAGGGCCCTGAGGATTCTCCCTCCAGACAGTCCCGTCGGTATGACTGGTGAACTCAGAGCAGACCTTGTGGGGGGTGCGGCGTGGCCACCCCCAAATCTACCTATGCGCTCTTGTAAGTCTTAACAAGTCTCTTTTCCTCATATTCCACTGCCTGATTGCCACTTAGCCATAGGGTTATTATTTTGTTTGCCCCAATCTTACATTATTTTGAGGTTTTGGTTGGAAATGGGTTTTTCCACTTCAGGAGAGCAGGGGAAGGTGTGAATTTTGAGGAAATACAGGAAGATGGAAGCTGTTTAACTTAGCTTTGTCATCAAAAAGACGTGTGGTGTCAGCCTTAACTGATGGTTCAAATGGTATGACATGATGTAGGATTGCAATCTGTGGAGTGTTTATACTGTCATTGTATAGAACTTACAGAACACAGAGACCATTTGCCATCCATCCAGTTTGAAATACAAGTAAGTGCTGGTGTCTGCTCTCTTGTGTTTTGAATAGGGCTCACTGTGATGTGACCTAGTGCTTGAAATAGGAATGTTTTTCCCTTTTTTTGATGACGAGACATCAGATTTAAACATGTCTTTATCTGTCTTCTATGCTGCTCTCTAGGCACAACTTAACACTTTTTATGTTTTTGTTTCCCTTCCTCACAGGTACAGACAGTGAAACTCTGAAGCCCCTTCAAAGCACCACTTGGACCCTCCTCAAATTTAGTATTAACCTCCCTCCCACTTAAGAATTGAAACAAAGCAACTAATCTTCTGCATTGCTCTTTTTCACCCCATTTGGGTTCTGCAGTGGGGCATGGAGAATCTCACTGATGTACAAGGAACACATTAATTGCCCATTCCCTTTCTGCTGTCCCTTGGCTCTATTCTTTCTGCCAGTAGTGGTTGACATGAGGAGCTGCCATCTTGCCTCTTTCATTCTTTCCACTCTTTCTGTGCTGGGTTGGGCTGGCTCTGAAGTTTGTGTTTAGTCCCCTGTGAAAGGAATATGAGGGAATTCTGGTAGAACCCCCTGTTGGTCCCCTTGCCGGGACAGAGGCTGCAATTCCCCTCCTGCTCCTTGGTGCGTCTATGGAGAAGCAGAAGGACGTGTGCGTTAGAGAAGGGAGGAGCAGAAGAAAAGCTGGATCAGCCTGTGGGCCCCCCTGACCCCTCTTCAATCAGCTCCCCCACTTTTTTAATTTGTGAGACTTGTAACTAGATGTTTACTGAATAAAGAAACAAACTGTAAAGAATTGTTGGAGCAGTCTTTACCTTCAGTTGACGTAATTGTGCCTGCTGTGGAATTAAGTAACCTCTTTCACGTCCTTGGGAAATTGCTGAGGAGAAACTTGGTGTTTAATTCTAAGTCTTTGTTTTCTTACAGAAAATAGCCTGATAGCCTTCCCATATAGTCACAGTGAGATGATGCTCAACATGGAAATTGTGAAAGACCCAAGAACCCACAGTTTGCAAAAAATACCCTTTAATTGCTGTAGTTGTGCTGAGCACTCAAGGGAAATTGGTTGGTCTTTCTTGCTGCCTAGTCATCTGTGCAGCCCTGAATTGGGCCTCTGGGGTTCCTGCAACACCAGGGAATATTTCCATTATTTTCTTATTATTTCACTGCAGCTGAGGCTGACGATACAAGTGATCTTTTCTTAACTTCTTCAGTATTAGGTGAAACTTGAGAAGCATTAGGAATACAGGCCTAGGAAGATCTCCTGGGTTCTTGGCCAGCTTCCTGTTCTGGCACATACCCTGACACAAACCTTTTCATCAGCTTACTTGGAATAGAAAGCAGGAAATCAATGCATGGCTCACATTTGGAAGTGGTGTGCCGGGATCTTGCCGTGTATTCCCGTGTTGTTCATGTGGGCACTAACAGAGAGATGGACACCTCTCTGGGCACTGACTGTTGCCCTTCAGAACGGATGCAGAATGCACCCTCTGAAAGCTTAGGGCAGAGTTTGCACATGTTTCACCCTTCAAGATTAAAGTGCAGGGCAGAACCTTTTCTGGTGGCAGGCTCTGTCCCCACTTCCCTGTGCTCTTTTGTCCCATGGAAAACCTCAGTAGAAGTCATAGAATGGTTTGGATTGGAAGGGACCTTAAAGATCATCATCTTCCAACCCCCCTGCCATAGGCAGGGACACCTTCCACTACACCAGGTTGCTCAGAGCCCCATCCAACCTGGCCTTGAACACTTCCAAAATGGGGCATCCACAGCTTCTCTGAGCAACCTGTTTCAGTGCCTCGCCACCCTCACAATAAAGAATTACTTCCTAATATTTAATCTAAACCTGCCCTCCTTCAGATGAAGGTGATTCTCTCTTGTCCTGTGAAAAAGTCCGTGTCCATGTAAAAAGCCTCTCCAGCTTTCAGTCCTGGTCTTCAGGTGATGACTCCACATACAAGTGCAGTTGGAGAGGTCCCCAGCATTTGGGAAAGTGAAAGGAGGGACCTCAGTTGTGACAGTGAAGTATGTGTTGAAGAGGAGTAAGGCTTCTGCCTCTCAGAGTGGTCTGACTCTAGAGGTGTAGTCAAGGCAAGCCCTTGAAGAGAGCAAGTTGCTACACAAAAAATCAGCATTTGGAAGAAGTTCTGTGGAAGACAAGTCATCTTGGGGTTGCCAGGCTGTGAAAGAAGGAATGGGAACAACAGGAGCCTTCATCTCTGGTAGTCTTGACCCAGTGCGAAATGTGGCACCTGATGTTTTGATCCAGCGAAGAAACAGCTGAGCTCAGGAAGGAGCTTACAACGTGGAGATAGTAGTGGTAACCAGGTGCAAGGACAGGGACAGTCTTTGGGACAAAGTCAGAGAGAGAATAGGGAGATGGGCATGATGGTGGGGTCAGGATTAACGTTGACCTTTAATTGTGAAAATCCATTCCTCCTTGGGCATGGATTTCCTAATATTGATCTAATCCCAAATCCTTTTATCTGGATTCAGCCTCTGCACCCTGTTGGGGGCCATCCTGCTTATGGGTTTAGGAACCTTGGATGCTCCTCCACTCTGCAGTGGGAGTGTGACCTGCCTGACTGCGTAAGCCTTGCTAACTGATGTACTGTCATTTCCAAGATCCTGGCCTTCTCCAGGTGTGACAAGGTTCTGGTGGCCTAAGGAAAAGAAGTTCAGGGAGAGGAGGACCTTGTGTTAAGACAGGAGATGAGGACAGAGTTTTAGAGATCCCAAACCCAAAAGTACAGGAGGTATAGTGGGAGGGCAACCCCTTTGCTAGTCCTGTGACTGATGTGGTACATTAACTCTGGCCTTTGGAGAGCAAGAGCTTTTTTCCTAAAGAAGGGAACCTGCCTTGACTCCTCCAATTGTGGCAGGCTCTTCTTCATCTGCTGCTTTGGCTTCTGCTGAGGAAGTGGCCTCAGCTCACTCAGGCTGGTATTAATCTGGGGGCAGTGGTGCTTTTGATTAGCTATTTGAGAGACTTTCAAGGAGAGAATGTGAAGGCAAGGAGAAAGGGGGCAGATCTGAACTCCAGTGGGAGTAATATGCACTGGTGCCTTTTGCTCAGTGACTGAGTTGTGCTCGGGGCTCTTCCTTTCACCAATACCGTTTTGATGAAAATTCACTTGCTGATCACTGATGTAGGGTATTAATCCAATGGATGCATGCAGAGAATTGCACAACTGATGCTTTGCTCCTCTTCCTCTGTCTTTAGACAAGCAGTGAGGGGCTCCAAGTTGTAAGCAGGTGCCTAAGTCTGTGTGGTGCTCTAACTGAGCTGCCTGAAAACAAGAACACCCGTGAAATCAGCAAACCCATTTGTTACACCACCCTAACATCAGTGTTTAGACCACACCTGCCTCAGGTTAATTTTTTCCTATTAGTTACAGTTTCAAGCGAAATGGCTTCCCATTGAAAGTAGTCCATTTACTGTATGCAGGCAAAGGGAAGGCTGGGATGTTTCTCTTACATTTCTGAAATGTCTGACAGCTGTTCCAGCAGGATGGAAAAAGATTGGATGTTCCCATCATGAAAATCAAACTGTTTATTTCAGATGCACAGGGCGTGGTTCCAAGTCATCCTTATCTATCCAGTGGAGGCAAAATCCCCTCTCCCTCCTTCTCCCACAGCTGTCACTTTTAAATTGGACTAGTTGAAGCACCAAATCAATGCAGTTCAGTGGTACTTCTGGATCTTCCTAAGGAGCAAGGAGGGCCCCTGAAGTGAGACACAAGGGCCTGCCATGCTTTAAAGTGACAGAGGGAAGAAAGGAAGTGGGTAGAATGAGACAGAGAGAAGCTGGAAACACGGGTAGAAAGATGGGATAGCATAACCTTGGATGAGAGTGCATTAGCTGCACACAAATAAAACAGAAACTTATGAGGTTTTGTTTGTTGTATATTTAATTTTCCGTAATTGAAAATTTATCATGAACATAAAACCCATTAGAGCTAGTGGAAGCTTTGTTCTTAAATGTTCTTGTTGGTAGCCCTGACGGTCTGTGTGTCTTTCACTGTACTTTTTAAAGCGTTGTAAAATACTGGGGGAGTTGTAGAATACTGGGAAAAAAGAAGTCTGGGAAAGTTAACCTGGTGCCAGTATTTGTAAACAAAAAAATAGATGGTATCCACAGCTGTAAACCAGGTAAACTGACACTAAGTCAAGATAAGAGGTGGAAAATGCACTAAGCTGAAAAACAAAAATATTTGCCTCAGTGTTTCTAATATTTGTGATCTCACTTTCTCAAAATTGTTCCTGTCCAATGACTGTGACAATTTCTGATTAAATCATGGGTTGGGTTAACAAAGGCACTACAGCAACCCAAAGCTAAAGGTTACACCAGCAAGAGGCATCTTATCTAGCCACAGACTATGCTGTCATGTGAAATAAATTTGCAGTTACTGAAACAACAAAAGGGCCAATATTATAAATTTTAGTACACTGATAGATTTCAACTAATGAGGGAGAAAAGAGACTGTAGAATATGAAATTATTTCCAGTAGGATGTTTTTCTGAAACTAATGCTCATTAGTAACTTGATTAATGATCTGAAGGAAGATATTAAACCAGTACTGCTGAAGCTTTCAGAGGACCCAGAGAACAATGAAGTGATAAATGATGGAAAAAGATGAGATGTGCAGAACAGTCGGTAGCTGTTGGTGTGGTGTTTATTTATAAACAGTATTTTTGGAGGCACTGAATGTAGAACAGCCATTCACCCAGGGACATAAATGTAGTCTGTGTTCTTTCAAGATGGAAGACTGTGTTCTGGAAAGTCTGGAGGGACTCCAAAAGGAGTTAGGGTATTCAGAGATAACCAAGGAAATGAATGGTACTTGCATAATTCTTCATCTGTGGGGATGGGTTACACTTGGATGCATTAGCTCCCACTCACCGAGAAGGTAAAATTTCTCCCCTGTAGCACAGTAGTGAACCCATTGTGTGAAATCTGGGTATTGGACACTAAAAAGGATACCAAAGAAAACTCAAGAAGGGAGCAACAAGGATGACTCAAGGCCTGGAAACACTGACTAGCACTACGGGACAACGTGAACTCAGGACTCCTGCGTCTGAGTTCATTCCACTGGAGCATGGGCTGGCGTTTCCTGTATGGGAATGAGGCTTTTGACAGCAGAGGGCTCTTCAACCCAGCAGAAAACCTGCAGCCACAATAGAACTGGGAAGAAGATGCAGACCTTCACATAAGCATTGGAGCACATCTCGATTTTCCAGCGCTCATTGCTCCAAACCCTGATAGGGAGTCTCTAAGAGAAGTTAGAGAGTGGACACAGGAATGGGATGAGGTAGTTCTTGGCCAGTTAAGAAGCCAAATGATGTGATTATACCTGTCTCTTTGGGCTTCAAAAATCTACGAATAAGAGAGGAAAGCAGGCTGACACATGGCTAGGCTGCAGTGAAAGGTGGTAGGGGGAAGAAGAGACCTTGTGACTTGACAGGAACTTCAAAGCAGGTGGGACCACAGAGCAAGCTGCAGGAAACGGAGCTCTCTGTGGGCACAACAGTTTGGGAAACAAATATGCACTTCCATGGGGCTGGAGTGTAAAATCCCACAGGCACGGGCTCCAGTGCTGGAGAACAAAAGGAATTAAAATAGATCTCTCTGCAGGGTCTAAGTTAAAATCAACCTGTTTGACTTGCAACATTTTTCTACTTTTCAAAACTAAAAAAAAGACTTGATTTTATTTTTCAGCCCTGTCTTAAATGTAACCTTTTTTTTCCTTCTGAGAATTTTCATTTTTAAAGACAACACTTCAAAAAATGTTCCCATGGGGAAGCTCCACTTAGGTTAATATTACTTCCACTACCTCCTCACATCTGGCTGGGTTTTTAAATCCTGAAGGCACTTAATACAAACTCAGGGTGAGGGAAGAAGATGATGAAGAGGAATAAATAAAATACCTATCTCCAACTCCTGGTGTAGTAATGTTCAGAGGTAGGCTGGAAGCATCACAATATCCATCCCTTACTAATAAGAAAAAAAGGAGAACAAAGATTGCAAAAAACAAAAACACAAGTAAATAAATAAAACCCAGACACATTGCCAAATTGGATGAGGGTATCACTCAGGAAGATGTAGGTGGCCTTGAAGGTACCAGTAAGACCAAAAAGACTGAAGTTTGTAGACAAAGTGGAAGGGAAAAGGAACATAGGACTTAAGATTTTCTTAGCTGTAAACTGGAGCTTCTTCAATTATAACCAGCAGAAAATAAAAACTACTCTGGATCACTAGTGAATCATTTAATAACTGCAATCTGGTGAGGCATCAGAGAAAGATGCAATCTGGGAGGCATTTCTAGTAGTTACAGGTGTTATTGTTCCTGTGCAAGATGCTGATCAGACTTCACCTGTGAAAGAGAACTGTGCTCATTTCTAGCCAAGAAAGCTTAATTTGAAGTGCCAGGAAGAGCACTTTTGCACTCTATTTGAAGTGCGAGTACGAGAGTATGGAAAGCTCACAGTATATCTGAGGGGGCTGATTTGGTTAGTTAAGCAAAGTGAAGTCTGTACTCAAGGGAAATAAACGCTAGGGAGGAAGTACAGCTTCAGATAGAGCCATGCTGGCAAGGGCACAAGAGAATATAAACTAGCTGTGAATTCATTTAAGCTGGAAAGGGGGGACAAAAAAATTAGCCAGTTTGAGGTTGGCACTTGTGAAGCTTTCACAAGGGATCATGAGACCCTACTGGTAAGACATCACACGTGGTCACCAGGAGCATCCTTGTTTCTTTTGCTCCCACCAAATAGATCATCTTCCCACATTCCAAAACCAGTTCTAAATGTTTCAGAGGCAGATGCAGGGAAACCTGCAGGAGAGAGAGCAAAGGCCCCCCCAGAAAACATTTTTTTTCCTGATCCAAAGGGGCTGGGGCTTCACTTGTGCCTCAGAGCAGGAGGGTGCAGACATATGCAAAAGTGCCACAGGAATTTTGAATATTCCTTTTACTGTATAAGGGTCACAGCTGTCTATCCAACTGACATTTTGCTGTCTATTGAACTTGTCGCAACATGAATATAATTGCACCAAGAATTTTTGCAAATGAACTCCTTTCCTTGGCAGTGGCAAAACCTGCCACCAGCAGAGGAGGCAGACAAAAGTCCAGCCTAGTTCCACACTGCACCAGCAGGGATGCTCCTGGAAAAATGCAGCAGCCCAAAGAGAAACACCCAAAAGGTGAGTGCCTGAGGAACCAGTAGAGAAAGCAGGTGGGTTTTTGTATTTCACCTCAGCAGTAACTAGTAAAAGGAAAAGGGATGAGGAAAGAAGAGCCCTGCAGGTGGGAACACCGACAGACACCAATGGAGAGGATGGCAAAAAGGGAAAGGGGTCACAGAAGGAAAATGAGTAGCTATTCTGGGGCATGAAAAGGAGCTAAGAAGGATATCAGAGATCTGAGAGATGTATTTGCAGCAGCTGACATGGACTGTGAGATTCTCCTGGCTACTCTACCTTGCTCTTTGTCAGAGTTCTGCAGACCCAGGGCCTGATCCCAGGAAGGATGGTCCAGCTGTGGCAAGTGGCAGACAGCCCTCAGTGGCTGCTCCTGTCAGGGAGTCTTTGTGCAAAAGCAATCCAGAAGGAAGCAGACCGGGACACCCATCCACCTGTGTCAGTCAATTCATCCAACAGACCAGACAGCCAGGCACCCAAAAAAGCCTTCAGAGGAGCAGTGAGCCAATGCCTTGTTGCAGCAGAGGCAAGGCATTCCTGCAGGAAGCTCCAGGGAACCATGCTGCTGCATGATCATCCTGCAGGCTGGTAAATGCAGGCTGGGTGGCATCACCATGACATCTGCAGCAACCCTGCAGGATTCCATGGCATCACACCTCAGCTGGCACTGGGATCTCTCAGGAGGGTGGAGGCAGCGAGCACATACCCTGCTGTTGGGCTGAGGCAGGGCTGCCTTCCTCCCTGGTCACCCCAGACAGGCCCAGGGAAACCTGCTGTCGATGTGCCCCTCAGCCAGTGTCACATGGCACAAAGGAGCGTTGGTAGTTTGACACATATTTTGACACAGACCAGCCCAACCATTCATCCAAAACCAAACCACACTGCTGCAGGTGGCACTTGGAGAACAGAGGCAAGGGCAGCCGCAGCAACTCCAGTAAACAAAATGGGTCCCTTTGAGCTGAGCCCTGCCAAGGGGCCATTAAGCACAAACACCACCTCCAGCTCCAAAGGTACCTCAGCACAAAGCAGTGGAGGATGGGGAGAACCTCAGACGAGTCCTGCAGGGCCCCTGCCTGGTTGTCAGGCTTCTTCCCACTCACCAGGTACAGATGGGCACCATGGCATACACCAAGCCTGACACCTCCACCACTTTCAAGAGCAAGCTCCCCATAAGAAATTGTGCCTCAGGAATGCAGTAAGAATTACCATCACTAGTCCCAATTCTTAGTAAGAGTCCATGGTTACCTCTTGGCACAGGGCAACTGGAGGTGGCTGGCAAAGTCAGACACCAGTGACAGAGCCATTCAGGTCCTGTCCTACCTCTTCCCGTTTCTGAATCCAGATGTGAAACCCTCACGAATGATATCCAAAGAGGGGGTTGCAATGAATCACTGTGCAAGAATTGTTAGACTTTCTGTGCTAGGGCTGGCAGATCTCCTGCTCCTCATGCTGGGATGGACATTTCTCCATACCCTCTCTTTTACAATCCCCTAAACCTAATTTCTTTGCAGGGCTTAGGGTGTGATGTATCCAGGTATTTCTGGTCTGCTCTACTCAGAGGCTGTTTTCTCAGTCTTTGATTTGAGGAAAAAAACGGTTAAAACAAAAAGACATTTAAAAATGAAAACTTACTGACCATTATTGTACTTACCTCCCTCTTGCCATCTTCAAAGTGTTTTATAAATGCTAACTAATTTTCTTATCTTTTCTGACTGAAATTCAGAGTCATGGCTGAAGTGAGCAGGAAAATAAAAAGTATGGTTTTCAGGTGAAGGGCAAAGGCATTTCTATGCTCCTGCCCTGTGCTTGCCATCCGGCAATGCAATTTGCAGCAATACTTTCATTCTGCACTGCAACCCTCTCATTTATTTTTCAGTCCTACCAAGGGTCTGAAGTAATTTTATGTGCTACCTTCAGCTTCCCTTTTCTTAATGGAGGCCTTAAAAGGTGCTGCCTTTGAAAAGTAAACAAAATGGAAGACTTTTGAGAGCTCTGCAGATGCTCCTTGATTACATGCGTTTATTCTCAAACTCTGCTGAAATCCATAACACAACAAGTCTCAAGAGGAACAAACGGGAGGGGGAGCAAGGCCTCTGGCTGTGCTTGGCAAATGCTGCTAGTAGAGAATTGAGTTCAGCTGACCCTTGGAGATGGGGACAAGTGAAATGCCACATAACCAAGTTATGGCAGAAGGACACAGGCAGACTCGTGCCAACTGTGACTGAGCCATGAGGATCTGAGTCTGGGTTTTTAGCTCAGCCAGGGGCTGGTGTGGTGAGCCCCCCCACAGAACCCCACTGGCTGCTGTCACCTGTGTGCAGGATTTTGTGCTCTCCAGACTGATGCCAGTGTGTGTTCAGAGCTCAGGGGCTGCTCTGCCTGGCCTTGTGCTGCACATGCTGCTCACACAGGCATTGTCACATGCAATTTGTGTGGAAGTTTCAGTGCTGGCTTCCAATTCCACTTCTGGGATCTGTGGCCTGGATTTAAACTGTGGATTCAGGGCATTTGAACAGACCCTTTGTGCCTAGTAGCCATAGTGCAGTTAAAGAGAGCAAAGCCCAACAGACCAGAGAGGAACTGAGACACTCAGGACAGAGCAGTTACAGCTGCTCTTCCTCAGCAGCAGCGGGACTCCTGTGGGACACAAATATCCCGCTCCATTATTGGTAACTTCAGTTGTCCCTGGAGGTGACACTGCTCCAGCCCAGCTCCTGCTGGACCTCAGCCAGTGGCTGTTAGAACCCATGCTATGTCTGGCTGCTCAGCTCCCTCCTGAGTGGGTTCTCCTCACGCTTTCACATCACACTCCAACCACAACAGCTTTGGAAGCAGCGAATCTTTCAAAGAGCATGAGGTGCCAGACATTTGGCAGGTGCTTGACAGGTATCACCTGCCGGCAGCTCAGTCCCAGACTAGACCTTCTCAGGGAGCAGGAAAATCCAAGGCACACAGACATTACTGCTTCTGGCAGACTTCTACAAACACAGAGAGCACAGTACCTCTCTTCACTGAGAGGACAGATGAAGGTGATATGACACAGAGGGAGGAAGGCTCAAGGTGATTTAAACCAAAGCTGGAAGCACTGTCACAACCCCTCCCCACAATTTATGGAAAACAGGATTTGTCAGGTGGCTCCCCTATTGCTGCAAATTCATCAGATCTCTCTACGAGGGTTGAGATAACCCTGGCCCAGCTATCTCCACGTGCTCCTGCAGCCAGATTTGCAGCTCCCATCCGGACAACTTCACACCAAATCTCTCTCACCTGGCACTTCTGTGCCAGGTGACTACAGCCACAGGGCTTGATGCCTTGGGCCACAGGATGGGGGAAAGGTGAGGGGCTGCCCAAAGTCTTGGGAGACCTCAGCCAGTGACAGCGGTCACCCTGAACACCTTGGCATGTCCCTGTCCTGGGCACAGCCAGCTGGTATGCCTGGCCTTGTGACCACACACACAGGGATAAAGCTGCTTGAAAGATTTAGGAGTTCATGGGTTTGGGTGACAGGGCCTTCCCACTAACAGGCAGTGCTGCATTACAGCAGTACAGAATTAGCAAAGCAGCAATACTGCACAAACCAGCATTTTGTGGTGTTGGAGGACTCAGATGGCACCTTGCTACTACCAGAACAGGCATAGTCTCACTCCCCTCCCCACACCCTTAACATAACCTGCTCACACCCACTGTGCCTTGGCTCCAACTCTCATGTGCCTGCACAGGGAGCTGACCCAGGAGAAAACCCACCCAGGCCAGTGAACCAAAAAAGTCCCCACACAAAGATCGTAACTTTCCCTCATTGTATTATTCTTCCCCCGTGGTTTGCTCACACACAGAAACGCAGGTTCAGGGAATCAAATTTTAGCCTTGGCACAAGATGCAGAACCAAGCGGGGGTGGGAGTCATGGTGTCAATTTACATTTCCATCAGCCTACACGTCGTCCTGGAGCAGCAGTGCAACACTGACATCCGTCTGACTCAGCTCCAAGCCAGCCTCCAGGAGGCATCCTTTGAAGAATCTGATTCTTTTTTTTTCCTGGGTATCTCACAGGAGTCAATTTTGCTAATTTGTGTTTGTTTCATGACCCAAGAATGGCTTGTGCAGCATCTGTACTATGAGAACTCACACACATGGGCATTGACTCCATTACCTTCACCTGTCAGGCAAGTCCACCTCATTTTCTGTTCCATCCAGGACCACGGGGCACACAGCACTGACACAAATAGGAATTCACTTTTTCCTCAGTCTCTGCACCTTCCTCTGAGACTACCCGAAAATCACCTCTTTTGAACAGTACAGATGCCAATCAACAACACAAGAAACCCTGTAAATAAGATTTATGATTAATTCCTCCTTTATGGACTTTCATCCTAATAGAGCTATTATGGCACTGCCCTTTGGAAGGGCAAGTGAGTATTCAGAGGATATTACACCACAAAATGGGACAATATCAGTATCTCTCAATATCACCACTTATTTTGAAACCTCCAGAATCAGTATACAAGGCCAAGAGAAGCCACCACAGGAGCACAAGTTTGTCCATAGATATGTCCATAGATCTATTATTTTATTGTTTTATATATATTTATAATATATTTATATTTTTTTAAAAGAATCCCTTCAAAACCTACCCTCCCACCTAGCAAAACAAAGATTAAACAATCAAAGATGGCAGCTGCGTCCTGGAGCAAAGTATCCCAGGGGCCTCATAGAGCCAAAATGGTTGCTGAGTACCAGCACCCACTTTCCAAGCTTCTGTGATGCTCTGTGGATGCCAAGGTGACTGACACACCTTTATGGCTCTTGCAATTGACCTGTCAAAAGACAGGGAGAAAGAGAGAAACACATGGCCGTGGCAATGGGGGGAAACAGCAACACGTAAACTGGAAGCTCAGAGTGTGAAATGCTGTGATGAAAAGGAGGGAGATACTGCCTGGAAAGGGGGTAAAGAAGATAGGAAAGAGAACATGCAGGAGAGTTAGCTGGCAAGATGGATCTCAGAGAAGAGCTCAGAAGCATCACACTTGGGACCCTTGCTACCCCCTCCATCCCCCAAATCTCTTCCTCTCACCCTCCCAGCTGTGAAGGGACATCCAACTAGTTTGATTTAGACCAAATCTTCGCACTGCCCCGGAGCCTGTGGAGATGAGGAAAAAAACCACAGAAAATAAAAACGAAAATTAGAGTGGACACTCAGGCTCATATCTCACTTCCTTTCTAAGTGCACACAGAGAAGTGCAGCTGATGTTCACACACACACACACACACACACACACACACACACTGTCCATTTGCCCACACTTCTCACCCTTTGGCTTTGGAAGTCTTCTTGCTCGCCTGGCGCTGGTTGGTGCCAGGGGCCGGCTCCCTGAGCTCCGTTAGGTGCTGTTCCGGGTCTTGGGACGTGGCTGCTGCAGCAGCTGCTGTTGTCACTTTAATGGTCTTCTTCAGGTTTGCCACCTGCAACAGCAGCAAAGCAAGAAATAAGGGATTTCACAAGGTTATTAAATTTTTTTGGCTATTTTTTTTTGTTTTACTTTGAGGTTTGTTTGTTTTTAAAGGAAGCTCTGGAGCTAAGAGCTGCAAGCTCATGTCAACTAAAAGAGCCAACAGCAGTCCAGGCCCCTGCACTGCAGAGGAGGGTTAACCTGATTGAGGGCTCTTCTTCAGGCACAAGCCCCTGCATGGTCTGGCCTAGGGAAAAGGCAATGCCTAACTTCAGCAAGGACTGTAACAACCACAGGGTACTGGTTCTAGTCATTTTAAAGCAAGGGGCACTGACTGCTCCCTCCTGTGCCCACTCACCTCGCTCTCTATCTGCTGCTTCAGGGCCAGCTGCTGCTCTTTGTGCTGGTTGGCCCGGCTGACCTGTTCCTCAATGCCCGACAGGACAACCTCACATCCCTGGCACCTGCAGAGGAGACCCAGAACTGAACAGCCAGGGAACTGGCACAGCACAGAAAGCAATGTGGAAGACAGCAGATTTCAACTCTAGACGCCAAAAGCACTGAAAGGCAGCAGCTACATCAGGCAAGAAAGACAAAGGAACTAGTGTCTGATGTAGTAACACACGGAGTTACGTTATTACCCAGGAGCGGGACAGATAACAAAGCCATGCTGGGTTAGGAACTAACTACAGATAAACACTCAGGAAGCCTCCTGCCAGCAGCCAGGACTGTGCAAAGGCTGCTGCAGCCTCGTCACCCCTCCAGCCACAAACAGGGGAATTCACAAAATCATTTTTGGAAAATTACTTTCTGTTGGAATATGGGAAAGGGGATCAATTAGGCCACCTCCCAACACCACCCACCCCCAGCGACACACAGAGGATCTGGGGAAGCCACCAGCCACTCCTGCAACCTTTTTAGGGTGCGAGTACTAGGGGCTTCCTCCTCACCACTCCTGCAATGTTCGGGTGATGGTGCTTAGCTCCTCCCTCCGGATGTCCCTCCCAATGCTGTAATCCACCTCCAGGCGCTGGTTCCTCTGATCCAAACTCCCTCGAAGAACATCTGCATAAACAGCCTCAATCACCAGGTCCTCCAGCTGCCTGACATTCTTCAGCTGCAACTGCTCCAGTAGCACTGAGTAGGGGATGCACTGTGAAAACATGATGGTAACTAGCACGAGGTAATCCCAGTGCAAGGAGAACTCGGAAAAACAGGGCCACTACCTTGATCTTGGCAGCCAGAGTGACAACTGACAGGTGCCTCAGTTTGTTCTTCTGCGCTTCTGTCAAGGGAGGGAGGTTTGCTGCTTCAGCTGTTTTTAGGGGAAAGAAAGGGGTGTTAGAATTTATGCCTCATTTTCCATCTCCCAGCCCTGCACAGAAGCATCTGCACCACACCCATCTCTTACAATGCCTGCATGCCAATCCCCCAAGTGATGCTTCGTCTTGCCAAGCCATCCCCATTAATTCTTAGTTCAAAAGATCTTTTCTGAGCAGCCTTTGCCCTCCCCGTCACTCTCAAGTCACTCTCTCTAGCTGTCTCATGCCTTATTTATGTGGGTCTGCACATCCCAATGGATACCTATGTCTTACCCCTCTTCCCTCAAAAACGTCATTGTCAACATGCTCTTTGGCGGATGGCAAATGGCAGCGTTAATTACTGTCAGGTACCCCGGGGGCCTGGCGCCGACACCACAACCAGGCATGTCTCGGGACAGTGGTACAGCCCTGGGGGGCTGTTTGGGGCGTGGGGAAGGGGGGGCTGCTGGGGGAGGGAAGCGTTTCCCACCGCGCGGGATCCCCATCACCGGGCCGGGCTGGAGACCCCCGCGCTGTGCCCCGGGCGCGGCCTCACCCAGGTAGTCCGCGTAGGTGCCGTAGGCGAAGATGGTGAGAAGGCGGAACACGGGGGAGAACTCGCTGTCGGCCAGCTGCGGGGACACAGGGTCAGGCGGTCCCGCCGGGCCGCGGGCCGGGCAGGGCAGGGCCGCGGGGCCGGGCGGGTCTCACCTCGCGGACGGCGGGCATGTCCAGCAGCTCCCCGAACACGTAAATGCCCGGGGCCTCCAGCACCTGGTGGATCAGGCTGGCAAGCGCGGCGCCGCGGGCCGCCTTGGCCAGCAGTAGGAACTGCTCTTGGCTCTGCCCCGTCACCTTGCCCTCGGCAGCCATGGCGGGGCCCGGCCCGGCCCGGCGCGGCCGCGCTCGCTCCCGCAGCCCCGGCACCGCGGCCGCTTCCGCGTGTGACGCGCACCCGCCTCCCATTGGCGGAGCCGCGGCTCGTCCCGCCCCCGTCGCGTCCCCATTGGGCGGGCCGGGCTCCAAGAGGCGGCTCGGGCCCGCCGCCAGGGCGCCCCCTGCCGGCCGGGCTGCCCAATGCGGGGCTCGGCGGCGGCAGCGAAGCTGCTCCGGCTGTGTCTGCCATCCCCCGCATCCCCCGTCCTGTCCCGGCCATCCCCAGCACCCCCCGGCACCCCTCGGCCTGTCCCGGCCATCCGTGGCACCCTCCGGCCTGTCCCGGCTATCCCAGGCCTGTCCCGGCCACCCCCGGCATCCCCCGGCCTGTTCCAACCATTCCCGTCCTGTCCCGTCATCCCCCGGCCTGTCCCGGCCATCCCTGGCATCCCCCGGCCTGTCCCGGCCATCCCCCAGCCGTCCCCGGCACCCCCCGGCCATCCCCGGCACCCCCCGGCATGCCCTGGCCTGTTCCAACAATCCCCGGCCTGTCCCGGCCATCCCTCACCCCCCTCCCCTCCCCCCCCCCCACACACACACCCTGTCATCCCCTGGCTTGTCCCAACATCCCCGGCAACCCCTGGCCTGTCCCAGCATGTCCGGCCTGTCCTGGCCAACCCTGGCATCCCCCAGCCGGTCCCGGCCATCCCCAGCATTCCCCTGCCTGTCCTGACATACCCCGGCCTGTCCTGGCCATCCCCAGCATAGTCGGCATCCTCCAGCCTGTCCCAGTCATCTCCAACATCCTTCGGTCTGTCCTGGCCACCCCTGGAACCCTCTGGCATCCCCTGGCCTATCCCGGCCATTGCCAGCATCCCCCGACATCCCCCTGCCACGCTGGCACGGCGAGAATCAGGTCCCTGTGCCACCCCAGGCTTTGGTGTGCCTGTGATGCAGCCTTGGCCCAGCAGCCACCGCCTGGTCCCTAGCCCTGGCCGTGCTGGCCACAGGCACCAGCCAGCCCCTCATCAGTGTCCAGTGCTTTTCTCGTGCCCTGCCCCGCTCACTGCCAGATCCTGCTTGTGCTGTTTTCCTGTTTTTTGTGACCCATCATTTGTGAAAACTCCCCTGAGCCACCCAGCCATACTGAGATGTGTCCCAACAAGCTGGTCACAGATGCTTCATGAATATCCATGCATTTATGGGTCTTTTCAGCCTGATGATTATCTACTTTTGATCCATACACCTGGAAGCGTTCAAGGCCAGGCTGGATGGGGCTCTGGGCAAGCTGGTCTAGTGAAAGGTGTCCCTGCCCATGGCAGGGAGCTTGGAATGAGGTCATCTTAAAGGTCTCTTCCCAGCCAAACTATTCTATGATTCTATGATTTATGCTGAAATAACTGATGAGAAAACAGATGCACTACTACATAGCAGAGTGTGTTTCACATCTCAATGATACATTCTGTAAGTACAACAGCAGAATTAAAAGAGGTGCATGGAATACCTTGTGTGTGCCCACACATCGCTCTCATTTTGCTTTCACACCATTAAGATTCACTATTTTGAGCAGTGTTTTGCGGATATGTAAATGTAAAAAATCTTATGTTGCAAAGCACCGTACTTATGTATTTAAGCTGTGCATTTCTTAAATCCCTGCATGCCTCCCCTCCTCTACTGCATTAATTTTTACAAAAAAATGGCTTTACTATCTGCTGAATCATTAACCATTGCACTTGTCAAGAAATGCATCCCTGATGCAGGCAGGGTATGGCATAAAAAGATAGTTTAAATGCTCCACAAGGATGGAAATGTTTATAGTGCACCTTAAGTATCTCTTTGTGGGCATATGAATTAGAATGATGCGGTCAGAAGGCATCATCAAGGGCACATTTCCCTGTGCCAGGTGAGAGAAAATAAAGACTGGGGGTCATTTTGGGGAAAAAAAAAACCCACCTTCATAGCTCTTCTTGTCTTGTATAAATCACAGGGTCGGAGAGGTAAGTTGTGAGGGGGACCTGAAGGACTGCAGTCAGCATGTGTTTCAATAGGAAACATTAAACTGTTTGACCAAGAATTTCCAGCCCAGCAGCAGCTTCCTCATGGTTGGCCCCTTTAGAAATCAGCAATGTTTTTCCATGAAAGCAAAAGAGGCAACAAATTGGTAGGAGCACAATACAGTCTATCATTTTAGCAGGTTAAAATCTTAGAGCTATCAGAGCAAGTTTGTGCTCCAGCACAGGATTGCCAGCAAGAGATTTGGTCTTCAGCTGGATTAGTTTAGCACATATTAAAGGCAGTTGACTAGTGCTTTGCCAGACTTCTCTAAGAGTAACATCTTGAAATATTCATCTGGGTAAAGTCTACGTTTGTTAAGGTTTTCCTTGCCAGTATCAACAACTCTCTTCTCTTGCTTTGACTCTAATTCTTCCACACAGCTGCGATGGCTGAGTTGTGGAGAAGGTTCTTTTGCACTATGGTACTGCTCCAAGCACAATTTTAGAGCTAGAAAATACAACTCGTGGCTGCCTTGGGGAGTTGGATTGTTGTCTCCCAAGTTCATTTGAACAGCTGTATGGATTGTCCCTACCCCTTCCCGTGTTCAGTCCCCAAAGCTTCTTTGGTGCTTGGTCTCCTCACTGAAGCTAATGACAGAAGAAGGGAGCAACGTGAACAGCAATGGTCAGTGTGGAAAACTGAACTTCTAATGTTAATGGTCATGCTATAAGGATTAGATGGACATCACTTAAAACTAATTCCAGGCTTAGGGAGCAAAACAGCTCCAAGTGCCTGGGCCAGGGTGGTTGGTGCATGTGCCCTGAGAGGCAAAGGCACCCAGACCCAATACTGTTCTGGTAGAGCATGTTTTTATTTATGTGCTCTGATGATGTTACCTTTGGGATGTCACAGTCTCTTTTGCCTCAAAAATCTGGAGCTGAGCAAAGAAACTTGTGTGATCAGCTTCCATCAGCACCTCCACATGGGCACAGTCTGTCATCTCTCCTAGAAAAGTGCCTCAAATCCAGCAGTTCAAGGTGTCGCCAGAAGCTGTGCTACCCTGAGTCCTTGGTGAACGAGGTGGGTAAAGAGCATTCCCTACACTCTGGTCAGGTAAAGCGTGACCAAGACACATTTTACCCAACAGGCACTTCTTCAGGAAGATCGTGGAGGCCCAGGGAAGCAGGGAAAGGCTATCAATCTGTATTCTCAGAGCTAGCAAAATTTGTGCTTCTCCATATTTCAGGATTAAAGGTGAAGCAGGGCAGGTGAGGTTGGCTCAGAGCTGTGAAGGCAGGTTACAGGGTGATATTAAAAAGAAGATTATATCTTCCCTACTTTTCCCTCTCTATTTTTGTATTTAGGTCTGATTCACCATAGCCTCATATCTGCTGTGTTCACTTATGCCAGTGCAGAGTGCATTCAAATCAGGTTCAAATGTAACCTTGCTGATTTGTAGTGTTTTATTACTGTCTTCCCCACCCCCTTGCCAGCTCCTTCTATCTCAGTTTTATCTCTCTATTGATCTGTTTCTCTCACACTCTCTGACACGCTTGCTGCCTTTCATTATTAGCCAGATAAAGCCCGGCAGCCCAAGCATGATGCTCTCTCTGTCTTCCTTCTCCACTTCTGTCCCTAGATCCTGTGTCCTGTGTCCCGTGACCCCACATTTTTACCTGCTCCTTCTTTATGCTGCATCAAGGGCAAAGACCAGAAAGTCCTTTGAATGACTCAGATCCTGTGCTCTCCAAGTGAGAAGGTCACCATCTTCATGAGTGTGTAAGTGATGGATTACATCCCCATAAGTTAGCAAAGTCTTTGCCTCATCCCTAGATCAGGGTGCCGGGTGCTGAAATTAAATTCCACTCTTCTGGAGTCAGTAAATCCCATGCTTGTGCTTTGTTCACAAAGCAAATGCCTATCTTTATGGTCACAGGGAAACTGTGAAATGTGATTTTCATGTAACCTAAAGAGCCGAAAGTAGGAGGCGAAGAGCGCGGATGAAAGGAAGTCTGTACAACATTTTGTAATTTGAAGATAAATCTTGTGACATGGAGACATTCCGTGTTGTTATTTCTGAATGTTTGGGATTTCTGATCCTAGCTGTAACCACCCCCTAGCATCATCCCTCTCTTCTGATCTCGCTCTGATCTTTCCAGAAAGAAACCTCCATTGTCTTTGTGCTGTAGATCCACCTTTTTTCCTATGCACTCACTGTCCCACTTTAAAGCCAGTAGAGCTGTACAGCTCATTCTAGGTTGTTCTTCTCTTCACCACCACAGAATCCAAATAACTTGTCAAAACGCTGGAGATACTTTTTCACCAGTCCTTCTCCAAACATAGCAGAGTCACACCTCATGAGACCATTTTTCACAACTGTGTGTAGTGCGGGCTCCAAGACAAAAACACTGTGAGGACAAAGGAGGCTGGGGTCAATCATGATACCAACATGATTCAAAAGGCTTTTAACCCTTTAGCTTCTCCTGGGCTAATGCACACAAGGTCATAAGACCTGTACCTGGTTACACCTAAAGTCAACCCAAGATGCTTACAGGGAAGTTTGAAAAGAGTGTTACTGAATGGAATTCTTCCTCTCATCTGCTCTCACAGCCCTCAGGATTTTGCAGACCAGGAACTGGCTTCCAGACAGGCCTCCGGTTGTGATTCAAAGACTCCAGAAGAGAGAGGATCTCGCACTTCACTTGGTAGTTTGTTTCTGTGATTAATCACTCTCCAGTGACTGGCTCTTGTTATTCTCTGCCAGAATATCTGGTAGACTTTTCTCCAGGAAGGGAGTGATAGTGCAAACAAGTCATGTCTCATTCTGCTTTTTGATATATTAAACAGGTTGACCTCTTTAAATTACTGAGATCTCCAGCCTTCAGATCACCTTTGATTCAAAGTTATTTTTAAAATATGGAGCATGAAGCACTGTACCGTTTTCCAGCATGGGACTTACTCAGACACAGAGAGAGAATTAATCGTCTCCTCACTCCTCGTTCTTACTTCTGTCTTTGCACGGCCAGGAATCACTTCAGATCCATTCCTGCAACCTGGACCACTGGTCTTTTGTTCAGATTTCTGCCTGTTAGGATCCCTAAATCTTTTTCAGTTCACCTCTTTTCTAAGTTGTTCTCTGTAGACAAGGGCATTATTTTTCCTGTTCAAGGCTGTACAGTCTTATAAGAAATTTTATGAGAATGACCACCTTACCGAGTGGGGCAGGTCATTCTGTGCTAATCCTATCCTCATTATTTTTAACACTCTAACAATATTTGTGCCCTCAGTAAATTGTGTCAGAATGAACTATATCTGCTCACCAAGCACTGAATAAAATGGTGAGTCATACCTGACCCAGGACTCATTCCTGGGCATCCACATAAGAAGCACTGCCACTCAACAGTGGGCTTCCAGGGATGACCTCCTTTGTGTTTGCAGGGTGTTAAATGGAGTTAACCAGCTCACTTAACCTCCTGCTCTGTTAATGTTGCATAATGCTGTTTTTTCTCATCAGCATGCTTTGGAAAATTAACGCTTCCAGAAGCCTGGATAGATCTAAGCCATCACCTTTTCCAAACAAACCTGTAGTCACATCAAAGACTGACAAGAACAAAACAAGTTTATGCAGGAAGATTGGTTTTTTCTTCTGAACCAGGCTGATTGGCATTAACTAGAGAATCTCATATCAGATCTTTGTTGCTTTTGCCTAGAAACTTTCAGGTCTTCTGTTTGCTCTTTACAAATATTGGCAGGCCACAGCTCTCTTCCAGTCTTCTGGGATGTCTCTGATATTCCAGAGCTTATTAACCAGTTGTTTGGAGAGCAACAGGGCTGAGGCAACTGGGTTCTCTACGGACTTCTTTTCCTGTATGTTCTATACTTTCCACAGTCTGCCACATCTGCGAGTCCTTTTCCCTACAGCCTACACCCCTGGGCTCCTTCTCCACCACTTTCTAAGGTTATACAGCTTTCCCAATATTATCTGCTTAATTCTTTTTGCCTGCTGGATGGACTGCTCTGACCTGGGGGGTTTTGCCCAGCAGCATGGCTATGGGCTCTGTTCCAGCACAGGCACTGGTAGCATCTCTTTCCTCTGTCAGGCTACTTGTTTTCATACAATTTGTTGGAGCTTATTTACCTTTTAGACTCTGGTTGTTCTGTCAAATTCATGGCAACTAACATACAGATAGCCAGACAACTCTGCAGGTAACAGGATAACCTGAGTCTCTCTTCCTTTAGGAAACAAGACTAAAACCAGCAACAGTGGCCTGCTTGGCCTCAGAAGTCTTAGGTGTAAATGATCTGTATGTGGTGATTTACAAGTGACCCTGCCAGACAAAAATAACAGCCAGTAACACCTGATTCAATCTCTCCCTTCAAATTTTCCTGTAATTTTACATTAGCTTTCATTTGAAAAGGAAACCAAACAGGCCATTCCCTTTATATCATCCAAGTGTGATGCACAAGTAACATCAGCCCTTGTGCTTGCTGTTCCCATAACCCCAGTGGCTTTGCTGATTGACCCCTACATCTCTGAGTATTTCTTGGTCCTTACAAAATCCCCCTCCTTGTTCTCTCTCATATCACTGACTCCTTTTTCTGCTTTCTGTAGTTTTACTCTTCAGGGGGATTTTCAGTGTTTGCGTCATTTGGATTTTCACCCTTTAACTGACCTTTCCCTGCTTGAAATTTCTTCTCTGTTTTGTGCTTCCCAATTATACTAAACACATTCGTCAGGATTTGAAAAGGTCAGAAAGAGCCTGTGTGCCTGATGTAGACCCTTCCAGAGCTTTCTACCCTCCGCTAGTCCCAGGTGAGAAAGCAGGAAAAGAAGTGCAGAGATCAGGATGAGCTGAACGCTGCCTTGTGCTGCTCCACCCTGTCTGTACAGGCAGGTTCTTGGGATGAGTGTGTGAGGGCTCACAGAGCAAGCCTTGCACAGATGATTTATACAAGTTCCATGAGGGCTAGAGATGAAAAGGCTGGAGAATGTGACAGAATCCTGGATAATCTCTGACATAAAGCCCCCTGTACACATGAAGGAGATGAAAGCCTGGGGGCTCATGGCTGTTGACACACAATGGTGCAGCGTCTCACACAAACTCAGCCATGACATCTTCCTCAGCAGCACTATCCTCCCAGGCCCCAACCTCCCAGTGACTGTAAGCCTTAACACAACCGCATTCCCATGATGATACATTCAATCACACGCTGACATTACTCCCAAACATGTGAAATACCTGTTGGCTCTCCCAAAAATACAGGTGCAAGACCTAAAATGTCCTGACATGGGAAAGCTTGGATCAGCCTGGTTCATTAGCACAGGAGCTCGCAGGAGGCCTGATGAAGAACAACACACTCAGCCCCCTCAGTATCTGTCCAAAGTTGGCACGACCTGTTCCGGGCATCCTGCCGTGCTCAGCTTTGGCACTGCGTGTGCATTTGTCACCTGCGTCCATTCCTGATGCAGTGGCAGGTTGCTTTACAGCTCGGTGCTGTCTCTACTACTTTTTTTTTTTTCCCTGGGTCAGTCACAGTCTTTCCTCATTGCTTTAGGATGAAAAGTTTGATTGTTTTTGAGGATCTGAGGAAATTACTTTTTTGCTTCCTCATATTTCAGACCCTGGAGTGGAAACTGTCTCTCTGTCATTGACTTTCTTCTCTCGCCGTTGGCTGCTCAGCTGCTCCCTTCTGATTTGGTCTCTGCTTTCTGTTTGGTTCTTGATGGTGGAGGGAGATTTTCCCTGTGAAACACCCGGCCCCTCAAAGGCACATCAGCTTCTTTCTTTAATTTCGCTGTGACATCCCTACCATTTCCAGACGCATCCCATCGATCCCTGGCAGAAACACGCCTGGGGACACCTCAAAAGACCTGGGTGATCCCTTAACGGGTAAAATCCTACCTCGGACGGATCGCCCCCACCCCCCATTGCTCCCACCGCACCCATGTGTCCCACGGGCTCTGCCCGTGAGGCTCCACCGGACTCCGTCGTCCGCCCCCCCCGGGGGTTCGCCTCTCCGGGACCGCCCATCTGCCACCCCCCCGCCCTGTGCCACGGCGGGCAGGGGGGCCTGGGGACCCGAAGTCCGGGGATGATGGATGCGGGGATGCGGGGACGGGGGGCGGGACCGGGGGTAGGCATCTCCCCGAGGGTATTGCTTCGGGGCGGAGAGGGGGGTGGCGGCGGGGGTGAGCCCTGGGGGGGCGGCCCGGGAGAGCGGGATCCCGTGGGGCCTCCGCCCCCCAAGGACGGACCCGTCCGGGGGTGGCATTCGCCGGAGCGAGCCGGAGCGACGGGTCCCTTGGAGACACCTCTCTCCATGGCAACCTAATCGCTTCCTGTGAAGCCCGAAATAACCGACGAGACGACGGAGCGGAGCCGAGCGGAGCGGAGCCGAGCGGGCAGCGGCGGTGGGGAGGCGGCGGGGGCAGGTCCGGCGGGCGCGGGGCTGCGGGAGCGCAGCGCGGGCGGGCAGGGAGCGGGAGGAGCCGTCGCGCCCGGCCGCCGGGGCAGGGGGCTCCGGGGCCGGGGGGACGGGCTGCCCCCGCCCGGCCGCTGCCCCCGCCCGGCCACCCGGGCGCCCCCCGCGGGCTGCAGCGGGGGCCACGGTGCCGGGCGCGCCCGTGCCAGCAGCCATGGGGTTAACGGTAGGCAGTGAGCGAGAGAGACAGAGACAGAGAGAGAGAAAGAGGGGCTGGACCAGTCCTCGGCAGCTGTTTATTTCAAGGCATCTCTCGCTCCCTCTCCCTCAGCCAAGGCTCAGTCTCAGCAAACCTTCCTCCTTCTCCTCCTCCTCTCCTTCCTTCGTCCTGGCCATGAGAGGCACGGGCATCAGCAGCTGTGCTCCCCCAGCCCCCTGCTCCGCCGCCCCGGCTGTGCCCCAGTCGTCTCCCCGCAAGGTAAGTTCATCTTCTCAGTCCGGGCTTGGAGGACAGAGTAGGGACGGGGCTGCAGGGGTTGGGGGAAGGGGGGCTGCATGCTCATCTCCAAGTCATCTCTCCCCGTCTCCTTCCCTGTGTCCTTTCTCCCCCTTTTTCTTTTCCCTCTCCCCATCTAGGGACCCTGTCTCCTTTTCGCCAGCTGTCTCCTTCTTCCCCCTCCTTTTCCTGCTCTTTCAGTCTGGGGCAGGGGATACCCGGGGGTCGGGGAGGGAGAGGGCACAGCCGAGGCATTGCTGCCTCTTGCCCTCCAGTTTTGGGCTCCATCACAGACCTGTTGTGCTGGAGCACTGGAGCCTGCGCTGAGGAAGGCGACTTCAGCCAAATTGGCGCAGCTGGAGAAAGGAAATAGAGGGGTCAATCCCTACTCCTGCTTGGCCAAGGGTGCACCATGCAAGAGAAAGCAATTCAGATGTGAAGACTCAGCACTTGAAACACTCAGATGCCCGGGAACAGTGGGAAACTGGGAGGCAGAAGATTGGCAGTCTCATGACATGTATTGCAGGCAGGCACTAGATGGCAGGGGACCGGCATCCTAGAGTGCTGCTTGGAATGGGGCTGCATTCACAGTTCCCAAATGCAGGGAGACTTAAGCTTAGAGGACCATTGATGGGCTTCACATACCCATTCCGTAGCTACCAAAATGTCCAAATGCATCATCACCCTTCCAGCCCTGCATTCTGCCCGAGCCTTAGGATTTCCATACCCAGCCCCTAAGTGCTCAACCTGGTACCCTGGCACAGGAATTCCCACTGGCAAGTCACCGAAGGCTGCAGGACCTGCACTGGTTCAGGGCAAGCAGTGTCAGCCCCTCTGCGGTCCTGCTGGATCCTCCTGGGTGCTGCCACCAACTCTCAGCCTCAGACACCAGGTAGAGCAGCCTGGCCTGAGCCACTGCATTCTGACTGCCAGCTCCCAAATTCAGCCTGCTCTGTGAGCTGTCACCCCCAGCCCCATGCACAGCAGGAACTCTTTCCCCAGATGGGAAAGAGATCTCCTACCCCAGGGTACCAGCATTCGGACTCACACTGCCAGTTGCCAAAACTCCTCCAAGTGCAGTAGTATTACCTCCTTGGGTCAGCTGCTCTGGAATTCCTCCCTTTCCTTGTCCCCCCACAGCTGAATACAGCAGGACGTATATATAACCCTTTTTCACCAACACAGTGGTTTCTGCTTCCAAACCAGTAAAAACTGCATTTCTGCCTCTTGGACCATGAACTCCAGAATATTCATGGCCACTGAGAAAAATACAGATGTGGGGTGCCCAAGGCATCAGTCACTATGTGTCAGGGTCTTGCTGCCAGTGCCTGAGCTCGCTCTGCTCAGAGCTTGGAGACAGCTGCCAGGTTCCGTGGTCCCAGATCACAGTCTTGTACTGGTAGCTGACACTGTAGCCCTTAATGCTGGCTGGGAGTTTAAAAAATGACAGTCAACCTAGCATTCCTTCTCTGTGAGGAGGGCTGGGTCCTCCTCAGGTTTGTTTTGATTTTTTTATCACAGTTTTGAGTGGGATCATTGCTATGGGGGAGCTGGGTGAAGCAAGGATTTGCATGAAGCTCTTGGTGCTGCGGGGTTGCTAATGGTGAGGGTTATTTCAGATAGCAGTAAGTTTCATAATCTTGGCCCAGCTCCTATGAATGTGCTGTTTCTCAGGGTCATGAGCTTCTTCACCCTTCTTCCATCCCTTCCCCCTCTCCCCAAACTGGTTGGCAATTTCATTGTTCCAGTGGAATATATCCGTCATGTGAGGTCATCGCTGCATAAGGAGAGGTGATTGATTGCTTAGGTCACTGGGGCCTGTCCCATGCTGGGCTTTGAATGCTGGTTTGGAGACCTTGAACCGGAGTCTGTGCTCAAAGGCAAGGTGATGTGGGGTGCAGAGGGGCATGGTGATGCTTTCCCGGCAGCTTGAGTTGCTGAACAAACAGACTGCTGCATTCTGAACTAGCTGGAACACTGAGAGCAGACAGCTTCATTCCTAGAGGCACAGTATCACAGCAGTCAAGCTCGAGATGTTACAAAAATACAGATAGATCATCATCTGCCAGCTGAGCCAGGCAGAGTCGGGTGCAACTCTTTTCCCATCCTCAGATGGAAGGAGGCTCTACCCGCTTTTCACTTACACGGCTTGTGTGCGCTCGGCTTCATCCAACTGCTCTCCAGTCAGAGCTGATCTCAGCTAAGCATAGAGAAAGCTGTGAGATTCTCAGATTTTAAGGCCAGAGGGACCATTTTGATCATCGAGACTGACCTACAGCAGAGCACAGGCCAGAGAATTTCACCAATTTAATTTCCTGCGCCAAGCCCATAACTTCTGATTGAACTGTAGCATGTCTTTTAGGAATACAGCCAGGCAAAGGTTCCAGGCAATATGCAACCCAGCACCTACCTAGGTGAATTGTGCTGGTATGTGATCCTCTTTATGAATAGTATTGTTCCTCATTTGAATTTGTCAAACTTCAGCATTTTTTTAACAGAAGGTTACAGATTGCATTTGAAGAGAAGGAGCTACAGCGTGGGTATTGCCTGCACATAGCTGGCACCTTGACTCTATTATTCCTGTGACTTTTTAATTTGGATAGGATTTATCTATGGGATCATGGTATAAAAGAGTCCTGAACATGGAGAAGGAGTTACAGTCAGCAAATCCTAGGGTTTTCCTGGGGCACCATAGCATCTGAACTCCAGAGCTCAGGGTGTCACATTCAGGGTTTAGTCTGAGCTTGCTGCTTGGAGCAGGAGTGCAGCAGGCTTTGCTTCTAGCCATTAAGTGGGATGTAAGTTCCCAGCCCTCTTTGGTGGGCTGGTATATATGCTTTGGGGCATGGCTACTGAGATCCACTCACTCATGTCCCAGCAGTGGCAGGGCCATGCTGTGAGAGACTTAAAGTGAAGGAGGAAGCACAGATGGGTCCCTGATGCGGGGGAACAGCAGTGAATTCATGCTTCCATTCTGCAAACACAATGAGAGCAGCTCCTAATAGATTAGCCCCAGTCTAGACTGATGATGGGGTCCACATACAGTAGCAAAGAACAGTGTAATTGTTACCCGCTGCTTTCAAGCACCAAGATTCACAAACTGAGCTCAGTGAAGTGCCCTGGGGAAATAGCTTTGTCATTCACACTCTGTCATCTGCATCACAGGACCGAGCGCTGCGATGAGGGCTCTGTACCTAGAGTGAAAGTATACAGGCTCCTGTTCAGACTCTGGGAGTAGCCCTGTCTGGTTTTATTGCAATTAGAACTGGGAAACACATATGAAAGCAAGAGCCATGCCATAAGGTACTGGTGCAGAAATCAAGTCTCTCTACTCTGGCACACAGAAGTGTGTAAGGTGGGATTTATACGTCCGGTAAGAGAATTAGTGTCCCCTCCTCCTCTCTGAAGATCTACCAGTTTATTCAGGATCCACACTGGGAGCTGCATACAGAGCTGAACGAAGGGCATGCATTGTTTGCCCTCCAAGGCAACAGGGTCTGTGCCCAGAGCACAATCCCCACTGCTGGTAGCTGACTGCAGAGTGCCCCAGACATGCTTTTTCTGCAAGTTTGTCAACAAGCCACAGGAACATCCATGCTCTGTTTTGAAATAAACACTCCCTGCACAGCAGAGTCCAGTCCATGCTGGTTGGCATTTCCACCTGAAACCTTACTTTGTTCCTACAGCTTTCATGCCATGGGAGATACCTCTGTGCAGCTCCCAGATCCTTCACAACCAGGCCTGGCTGTAAGAGTTCAGGACACATTCTCAGTCTTCAGCCATGACCTCATTAGCAAACCAGAATGTGTTGACTGAGACCGACTGACATTGCCTCATTTCTGTACCCATCCAGAGCCACTTTTTGAGTGGGGGCACTGGGAGTCACCAGCTCTTCACTGTAGGCAGCAGAACTCATGCACAGCAGTGTCTCAGGTCTGAGGCTTACATCCCATGTCCGGGCTGTCACCTCCCCAGCATCATGTCTACATGAGTTGATCAGTGCTGGGGCTCATTCCTTCCCCTCTGTTCATTACAGCCATTACCTGCTCCTGAGGCCTGAAATTTAAGACTACCAGGTGTGAAAACCATCCAGGATTTGGCTGTGTAGGGTTTCTTATTCCCAGTCTTTAGACCCTGGAAATCCATGGTCTGGGGTGCTGTTCCTGAAGCTCACAATCTCAGCTGAGACGTACAGCAAGATCTCCCTACGAGGAAGGAGAGTGCAGTGACCCAGCACACCTACACCCAGGCATGTTACTGAGGGTACAGCCATCACTGTTACGAGGACTAGTAGAGGTTACACTTGCACTCCTACCGTGCCATGCTTCCCTGAGGGACTGGCACTGAGGTCTACCTGTACCTTGGTAAGATCTCTCCTCCTGGGATGGCACTGTCCAGATCCAACTCTCCCACTGCCTGATGCAAAACAGCCCGCAGTCCCTGAAGACTTGAGCTGTGACTGAGAATGTCGTGCAACAAACAGAGCAGGCTCTTCACCCCAGGGAACTGTTGTTCCACGGTGAGTGTCGGGCATGGCCCCAGGCACTCCAGGCCACCTGGAAAGCACTCATGCAGCCAGTGTGCCCTCTAACCTGGAGATTCACACAAGGAAGTCCTCAATGCTTGGAATTCCCTCCTTTTCAAAGTCCAAAATAAATTCTGTCACAGATTTGTGTTGCCAGACATGATCTTCTACAGCATCGTGATCATAATCCAGATGGCCAAGATCTCGCCAGTCTCTGGCTTTGTAAAAAACTTGCTCCATTCTGCTGCCTCTCCGCAGATCTTCATTTTAATACCGAGTCCCCCTCCAAGGCTTAGAGGTTCAGGAGCAAAGTACAAAGAAATGCTGAGAATAGCTGCTCTTTTCTCCTCATCTTCATCTTAGGATCCCTCCAGAGACTGATCTTGCCCCGGAGGGAGGGGCAGGGCACATTAGCCAACAATTCTTTTTTTTTCTGTGAACTTTGTTTAAATATTTAACAGAAGGAAACTAAAAATATCCCCGGTTAATGCAGCAGGAGCTAGACAGCTACTTACTCTTGGGTGCCCATCCTCCCAGCCCCTCTCCTCAGGTGTACATCACAGCAAGCACTGGGCTCTTCTCCCATGCAGGAGGGGCTGCAGTTTTAGTTCAGGGCATGGGCTGAGCAGGAGCGGATGGCAGTAACCCCTTGGGAACCGGGAGGCGCGGCACAGCTGGTCCAGGGCTAGAGGTGCAGGGTTGGCTTCTGCATTCACTCCCTCAGCCAAGCATCCCTGCTTCCCCATCCTGGCAGCCACAGGAGGGCATGACTGTGGGTTGTTGGCATTCATGCTTTCCCCTTCACAATGAAGGAGTGAGCTGAACATCTTGCATGATTTTTGATTTTTTTTCTGTGTGTGCATGTGGTTGCTGAGAGGATCCGGGGTGAGGCACATAACAGCTCACCCAGGAAGGGCCGTCACTGCGCCGTGCCCAGCCAAGGGAAGGGGCAGGCAGCATGAAGGGCAGCCGTGCTATCACTGGACTGATGCTGGAGGGTGGTGCACGTCAGATGCAGAATCCTGCTGAGGGGACTTGCCCTTATTCCCTGTTACTGCTGCTCAGCTATGGGAGGCAAGAGAGAAAGGGGAGGGATAGGGAAGAAAGGGAGGGATGGGACAGTGCAGAGGACATTAGGACAAGGAGTGTGGGAAGGTAGTTTTGTGTTAGTGAAGAGGAAAGTAAATGCTAAATATTTGATAGGCAGATTTTTTCTTTTAAATTCTTTACTAACGCTGGTCTTTTCTCGCTGATTCACTCTCTTTCTCTGTCTTCTTGGTTTATCACTCTCATGCTTCCCCTCTCTTCTCCCTTACTCTGGCACACAATGGAGAGGCTCTTTTTTTAATAAATGGATTACACACTCTACACTATAAATAAACACAGGAATTAAGATTCCAACTTGTTCCAGTGATAAGCAAACAAAGATGCTGAATCCCCCTCTCGGCCCTCAGACAGGAGAATCCCTGGGGAAGCTGCACATGTGCTTTGGCACGTGTGCTCCAGACATCAC
The DNA here is from genome assembly GCF_047495875.1 of Pithys albifrons albifrons. Classification (NCBI taxonomy): domain Eukaryota; kingdom Metazoa; phylum Chordata; class Aves; order Passeriformes; family Thamnophilidae; genus Pithys; species Pithys albifrons. Next base: position 87,315,247 of record NC_092458.1, read on the forward strand.
TCCTTGCTTTTGTAAGCATATGCTACTGGGTGTGTTTCTGTGCGGTGTTGGGATCAGGGAAATGATACACCTCCATGCAGGAAAGTATGGGGCCACAAGAGCAGAAGGGGCACATATGGCAGTATGGACTCTGCTTATCCTGCCTGCTAGGGCTGGGAGCTCGCCTGGGGTGGCACACACTGCCTGCAGGGAGAGCCATCACGACTGTGCGAGGGGACACTGACAACCCTCCTTTTTGGTTCCCAGTGAAGAAGATGAGACAAGATCCTCACTGAGGAAAGACGCTGTTACATCTGAGATGGAGCCCAGTACCTGGTAGGTTCACAGCTTCCCACACTGACAGGTGAGGTGGGAAGACAACAGGAGCGTGGGTGGTGGGCTGCTCCCAGATGCTTGGCCTTTCCATGGGAGGGGCATTTCAGATAAAATCATAGAATCATAGAATTGGTTGGGTTGGAAAAGACCTCTGAGATCATCAAGTCCAACCATTGGTCCAACTCCAGTCCATTTACTAGATCATGGCACGCAGTGCCACGTCCAATCTCAGTTTAAAAACCTTCAGGGATGGTGAAGGCAGGCCATTCCAATGCCTGATTACTCTCTCTGTAAAGAATTTTTTTCTGATATCCAACTTAAATTTCCCCTGGCAGAGCTTAAGCCTGTGCCCTCTTGTTCTACTGCTGACTGCCTGGGATAAGGTTGTGTTCTTCCTCCCCTCACCCTGCAGCAGGATGCCTCCACTCCTCTCCTGCATCCACTCCTTGCAGCTGTGGCACCTCCTCCTCGTCATCTCAGCCATCCCTCCTCCTGGCGTCTGGTCTCTTCGCTCTCGTGTTCCAATGGCCACTCGGCCTCTTTGCACCCGTCGGAGCCCCTCGGCCCTGCGGCCCATTTGCATCTGGGAAAGGACGTCGCTGCCGGAGCGGGATTCCCGCTCGGTCCAGCTGCGCCCACGTGCCCGGGGAGCAGAGCTGCGGCACGTCGTGCGGCTGAGGCGCCAGGCGGCGGGCGCCCGTCCCGCCACCCCCTCCGGGTTTGAGGACGGCATGCCCTCCTCCCAGTACCCCTGGGCCATTGTGTGGGGACCTACGGTGTCAGATGAGGATGGAGGGGACACAAACTCGGCCAACCCAGGCTTCCCGCCACTGGGATACACCTTTGTCTCTCCGCACGGGATGGCAACGGCACAGCCCAACTCCCACTCACTCCTGCACAACGCAGGGCTCAACCTGCGCGAGACCCCAGCCACGCTGCGGCCCTTCCTCTTTGGGCCCCGGGGGGAAGGTAAATCTGCCCTTTGCTTCTGTCACCTCCTGGCCCTGCAGGAGCAGCTCCTTCTGCAAAACTTAGATGTAACCTCCCCTTGCTGTTCTGCTCTCTGGGGGCTGGTGGCGGTGGGAGTGGCCATCAGACCCCCCTCTCTCCCTTCGTCCCATAGGTGTGGACCCCCAGCTATACGTCACCATCACCATCTCCATCATCATCGTCCTAGTTGCCACTGGGATCATATTCAAGTTCTGGTGAGTGGGGTTTGGGCAGGGGGAGGCTCACACCATGCTGCTCTCTGCAGGTGGGTGGGCAGGAGGACTGGGGCCTTGGGAACCATTTGTCCCATGGGTGCAGACCTGGTGCTGCAAGCCCTTGGAAAGGTTTGGCACATAGCCAAGCTGGGTGCTATCACTGAGTGTAGTGGGCTCCTTCCTACAAATCTCTCTGTCAGTGAGGGCAGGGGCTTGTCTTTTTATCTCACCCCTTGCTCTCTCCAAAGCTGGGACCGCAACCAGAAGCGCCGGCGTCACTCGGGGCAGCAGAGCAGTGGGAGGCAGCAGGAGAGCCAGCAGCCCCTCACAGACCTCTCCCCCACCACTGTCAGCATCCTTGGGCCCTACGGCGACTCCCTGGCCCCCACACCTGAGACAGAGGAGTCCAGGCAGGGCCAGGAGGGTGTGGAGAAACTGGGTGGCCATGGGAAGAACGCGGCCTTCCAGCTCAACCGGTGAGTGGCCGATGAGCTGGGGCATGAGGGGGTGGCAGGGGGCAGGGGGACGCGCACAGTGAGGCAGGGCAAAGGTGATGTTGGTTAGCAGGGGTGGTGGATTGGGGCAGTGTGAGCACTAACTTATTTCCAATTCCCTCTTCCCCCAGAATTCCATTGGTGAACCTGTGACGCTCCTGGGAGAGGCTGAGCTGGCTCCCCCCACGCTCCTGTCACAGCCGGGGAGCGCAAACTCCCACTGCCTCTGCTACCCCAGGAAAAAACAACCTCCTTGCGCCACGGCCCACCACCACCATCATTAACTAACCCCACTGGGACGTATCTGGGCAAATGGACGAGCGGGGCCTCCTTAGTCTCCTGCTGGGGGGAGGTTGGGGACCCCCCCACCTACGCAGGACAGGGTGATGGGAGAGCAGGATGATGGGAGGGAAAACAGCTGGTGGTGGTGTGAAATCTGACCTCCCCGGCCCCTCTCCTAGCATATGTGTGCAGACACACTTGGATCTCCATGACTCACCAGTGCATGCCTGACACCAGGGGTAGGCAAGGTGGAAAGGTGCACCCCTGTCCCTGTGGGCCCTAACCCCTCCGTGTGTCTCTTCCCATGTCGTGTGCTTTGCAGTGAACATCTGGAGTTCAGTGGCTGCAGGATTGCCCATGAGGGCTTGGTCTCCCCTGAGCCCAGGTGACTCAGATGGTGGCAGGTGCTTCTGTTCCTGAGGCCTTGGCCCTCGTGAGAGTCCCAAGGGCGGGTGAAGCTTCGGCAGAAGAGGCTTACACAGCACCTGGGCCCCCTCAACAACCCATTTCCTTGAAGGAAACATTACCTCCCTCCTATATGGAAGATATTCACATCTTTCCAGTTTTCTTTCTGCCTAACACTCCTCTGGTTTTTTCCTCTTCAGCTTGTATCTTTCTTTATCTCTCTGTTCTCAGTTTTCTTTCCCTCAGTCCCCACCACCTGGCCACTTCTCTTGCCAGTTAAAGCTGGAAAAGATTCCTTAGCTTTCCAAATGTTTTGTTCTGTTGAAAGCCTCTTTGCTGTCCCTCTCCACCCCCTCAGTCTCCTTCAGCAATGTTTTTCTGAAGAATGCCGGTCTATGGTGATGTTCTTCAGAAAATCCAAGGTGAAGCCCTTTGCTGACCATGATATTTAGCAAGCACCCTGGACACTGCAGCTAAAGTGTGGCATGCAGGCACAGCTGGGAACAAGGAACTTGAGTTTTGCTGGGCTGAGGTAGGGAATTGCTTTCAGACACTCCTGGCACAGGCAACAAGAACCAAACTGGATTCTCTGTGCCTGGTATGATAGAGAGCAATTTGAAGCTGACTTTGGGAACTTTGGAAGGGTTGCCATGTGCTGCTGGTAGATCTCTCCTGGAGTGCAAGGTATCTGGAAACCCATGAGGTGACGTTCACCAAGGGCATGGGAGAGGGAGTGCCTGGGGTCCCAAGCTTCATAAGTGTGTTTCCCCAGCTGGTTAGGAACTGAAAGCAATGGCACAGATACCTGTTCAAACTGGTTGCTTGTGCACATCCTTCAGGGCTGTGGTGGTCCGTGGGACAGGCAGCCACACTTAGTTACTTTTGTGTGCAAGATCCTCGTATCTCCACTTCTTCCTATATGTGGACCCAGGGTGTCACTTTGAGGAAGTGTGAGATGGCAAATTTCAACTTAATGACAATAGTTGCTCTCCCTTTTTTGAACACCTTCAAATTAATTAAAACCCCACACTGACAGCCACTGAGCCTGAAGTGATGCACATTTCGGTAAGGTTGCCCCTATAGTGTTAGAACACCTTCCACTGCTGGATTGATATGGCCAGAGACAGGAAACTCACCCACAATTTGAAGGCCATATTACACCATACAAAGTTTCTGAAAAAAGTCTTTTTGGAGAGAAGGAAATTGTCCTTTCATGCTTCATCTCTGCAGTAAAAGCCTATTCTTTATAGGACAAAGCACTGGGAATTTCATAAGAGGCCTGGTTCTGCCCATTTACCCAGCTGAACCATTAGGTGATCTTGGGTCCCATCTGACTCACCGTGAAGGACATTTAAATTAGAGTGTAAATTACAATAAGCTTTGCAAAAAACAGTAGAGATCTGGAGAAAATGACAGGTCAAATAAAATTACTGGCTTATTAAAAGCACAGAATGGCTGAAAGGTGTAGGTGGAAAAGGACTCAGGAGATTTCTAGTCTAAGCACAGGTTGAGTCTGCGCTTATAGCAGGGGATATTAGTGCTTTACCGTAGATTGATCTGTTACTGAGCCTATTCTTATCCAGGCTCCATTCAAGGCTTTGGTGGACATTCAGTCTGTGGGTGGACAGAGAAGGGCCAGGTGGTTGGTCCTGCTCGCTGCCCCATTCCCTGCTGCCCCTGCCAGCTGAGTGGAGCTCGGGGCTGTTCCCCCTCTCACTGGCACATCCGTGCTGGGGGAGGACATCTGCACACAGGCTGCAGGAGGCTGCACTGCTGATTGCTGCAGTTTACCACAATACAATGCCTTGAACTGGTTTAAGTAATCTTCCAGACCAGATTAATTAGATTGTTCTTTGATCAACAGTGTTTGTTGAAACAAGGCCAGAGTTTAGACGCTTCACTTCAAGGGCTGTCCTTGGACTTCATCTTTCCACATGCTGCATGGAGAGAGAGTCTAAGAAAGTGGCAGGGAAGAAGGCATAGTCAAAACATTTTCAAATACTTCATGTGTGGAAGCCCTGCTCTCTCCTGGCCAGGCTTTTGTAAATTCTGCAAACAAATCAGATTTCAGTGGTTTGGGGTTTTTTTCCTCCCCCTGTTACATCTCTGGTTTTGGTAAAAGTGTCTGCAGGGAGTGAAACCTTTAATGGATACTGTGGTAAGGGGGAAGGTGGTGAATGCAGTAGAGAAAACTCTTACAACAACAGAAGCTTGGGTATGATGAATATCTCTTCTAAAACCAATATTCCTAGCCAAATATGTTTTTATGACAGTCATTCACTGTCTCACATGAAACAGGTTAGGTATGGGGAAACAGCTTCACTTTCCTGCCCAAACATTCTCTGCTATGTTTTGTCCCTGAAACAAAACATTCAAAACACTTGTAAACACACAAGGTTTTTCCAGTCAATAAATAATCTCACTGGACCTGTTTTCTCCATGACTGGAGCCTTATAAACCATCATCCCCTATAAAGACTGGAGTCAGAGCATGCCTGCAGTCTTTTCCCTGGTCCAGGCTAATATTTTGTAAGATGTGCACATGAATGTTTTGACAGTACTGAGTACCAAGCCAGGGCAGAGACCAGCACTTTCTAATTCACAACCCATCAAGTTTCCCTGCCTTCGAGGTGAACAGAAGAGAAAGATATGTATTACTGTTTTTTCTAGTGGAAACTTTACAGGTAGAAAAGTGTCTGGGGAAACCAGCTGAAAATGCTCATAGCTTTTTGCTGATCCTACCCAACATTTCTGTGGGAAGGGAGAGAAGGAAGTGGAGAATCTCTCCCCTCTGCCCTGTATTGTTTTGGAGCAGGAATTGGAGTGTGCCTCTCTTTACCCAAGATAATGGTATGACCACAAGGCCAAGTCCTGCTTGGGCTTTCCAGTCTGGTTGGTTGGGACTGGTAGGCAGGGAACAGACCTCCAGTGTGTGCTTTCACACCTCTCCTCCAGCCCAGTTTCCAGAGACTCACATCCAGCCAAGCATCCCACAACTTCAGAGAGGGCTACCTACCTCTTCCTCAATGGCACCCAAGTGCCCTTGCAAATCTGGTCCCTTCATTTCCCACTCCATTTCCCGATAAAGAAAAATGCTTGGAAAGGAGTGGTTTGTTCATTCCCTGCGAGTTCTCAAACATGACCACCTCAAGACTGTTCTGAATTAAACTGTGGTTTTGTTTTTTCGCTCTGACAAATCACATCTGTGGCACAGCCTTAGAGCTGAGACCTGCAGCACAAAAGCCCTCAGTCAAACTCCAGCTCCCTAGCTGCACCCCTGCTAATGTCCCACTGTAGTCCTGGCCCTACCTTGGCAAGACTGTAGAGAGGCATCACCTTCCTCCACCAACTGCTGGCTCTCTGCTCCTCTTTTCCTGTTGTTTTCCCTGTCCCATTGTTTTCCCCCTTCCCACTCCTGTCCTGCACCATGGTCTCCCTCCTGGTTATCTCTCCCCTCCTACTGTTTCGCTGTCCCCACTCCTCTCTTTTTCTCCCTTTGCCACTCAGTCTCGTTCTGCTGCAGCTTCCATCCTCCCCTCCGGCCTCCCTCCTGCTTCCCTGCTCAGTCTCGCTCTTCTCCCTCTCCTGCCCTTGTGCGCTGTGATATATATTTTTGTAGGATTTCTCTTCTCCTTGTGGTGAAATATTCAATTCTTGTGGGATGTTAGTTTCAACATTTTTAAATAAAACTTTGCAAAATATTGAAAGCAGAGCTCTTGCTGCCATGGAAGATGCTACACTGGCAAAGTCAGAGTGGGACAAGGATTTTGCCTTGGGCAGATCCCAGTGGGATGGGCCTCAGACAACCTGGCATGCCACAGCCTCTTGTTGGGGTTAGGGAGGAAGTTTGGCCACATGTCCATCCTGTCTTGGTCTCTTTGCTGGCCAAAGAGGCCCTTTCACCACCATCATGCATTTCCATGGGCAGTGGCCCCTAACAGAGGAGCACTTCTTCACCCATTTCTCCACTCAAAGCAGCTGTCCTGCCTCTGGAGCTTCTGCCTCCCAGCCACACACTGGGAGCTGGGGCTGCTTGTCACACACAGGTTCACAATGGGGGCCAGGGTGTCCGGGAGAGGTGAGAGAAGCTGAGGGGAAGGGAGGGAGATGGAGCGCTGCAGGCACGGAAGCCTCCCTCACTCTGTTCCCCGCGGCTGCCTCCGCAATTTCTATTTACAGCCTGCTGCCTCCCCTCCTGGCCACTGTGCTGCTGCTGTTGCTGGTTTCCAGGGCTGCTCTGTAATTAAGCATCCTTGTCTCCTGCAACTCCTCCACTTTGCAAGCCCGGCAACAATCGGGACTGGGGGCAGGGGGCACAGAAGGGGTGTGGTGACCAGCACCAGACTTAATGACCACTTCAAAGGGCTGCTCCCCAGCAGTGGCTGGAGGACTGCTGGGTGAGGGACATGATTCCTAGCCCCTATTCCCTCTACTCCCTCACTATCTGAGTCCTTCAGGCACTGGAGGTGTACCTGATCCTCTGCTTTACTATTGGAAGAAGGAGCAGACTCCCCAGATCAGACCTGACCTCAGACTCTGTCCTTGGGTCTTGGCCTACTGGAAGAACCCAGGACCACCTCCTGCTGCAGGGTCAGAACAGTCCACATGGTGTTCTGTGCCATGGACAGGATCTCTGTGGTTTGGCAGTGGTTGGAGAGCAGACGCACTCTTGCAGTGGCTGTCCCAGCATACACACACATGAGAGACTGAACATCATCTTTTCTGCTCCTGTGCTGAGTGTGTGAGGACAGAGTCCTTCATCCCTGTTGCTTTAGGTGGCTGATCCTCTCCAATCAGTGGCCCTGGGGCTGGGCAGGCTGGAGAGACTTGACTGAGGAGGCAACAGATCGTCACTGTGATGAAACTACAGTCATGTACTTATTAGTGCTGTGAAATGTCTTGCATAAACCTCATCTACTTCCAGTCAGAGCTTTAGCCCTTCCTGCTGACTTCTCTGTCATCAGATGTGTTTCCTCTGGTGCCCTCTCTGCACATGCCAAGACTGCAGGCACTCAGTCAAACATCCCCTGTCTTCACCAGGACTCACTCTCTGACTCACAGGAGAAGTTCCACAAGCCTACCATTTTTCTTCTGGCTTCCTGAGGCACTGACTCCCTGGTCTAATCCCCTCCCACCACTATTCCCCACTATATCATCCCTGCCCACCTGTCCATGTTGACTTTCCACCCTTCCAGTCTGGTCCCAGCACTGCCTCTTTTTCCAGCATCTCCCTTCCTTTCCAGTCTCTAACCTTGCCTCCTTCTCTAGCGTCAACTGCATCCTGTTCTCCAAGAGGGAGCTGGGACTGGGAGTTGCATGCTGAGTGAAGACAGCAGAGATGGGAGGAATGAATGCAATCATTTAAATCAAAGAGGAACATATGAAAACTGTACAACCACTTCAAGACACATAAAAATCACCCCAAGGAGTGGTCAAAAAAACAAGCATGAGGTATTGCTGACGGCTGTGATTTCCTGAGAAAGAGAGTAGTTCAGAAATACATTTTGAAAACATCTCCCAAATCTGGGATTCCCTCCAGCTGAGTGCCTTCTATAACCTGCAATAAATTATCCCATTATGGGAAAAAAATCAGGCAACCGTCAGCTGGAAGTGCTTGTATTGCAGGCATGTGGCAGCAAGCAAGAGCACTTGATTCCCTTCCCTGCGCAGGGAGCTTCTCCAGAGTTGAGGCTGCAAGTTAGGACTCCATGTGCGCTGGGGAAACTCAGGTTTAATTCTTTGTGTAGAGGGAATGGAGAGCTTAAATCAGAGGTAGCTCCACACCCTACTAAAGGGACGTGGCTAAATGGATGGCCATTTAATTAGGAGAAATGCACAACTTGAAACTGCCATAAAGAGTTGCCCTGAAACAAGCAACCTCTCATTTCAGCATCATGTAAAAGAGTTGAGTAGTTCCCTTGGCTCATTCCTGCTTTGATCCTCAGAGGCAGAATTGAATCTTTATTGAGGGCTGCTGTGTCTCCAAGTGCACATTGCACTCAGTGAATAATAGGCCATTCAGTGACGCATTCCACATTGATCCAAAGCCCAGCTTTCTCTGGGAGTGACCAGAATACAAGCAAAACTATCTTCAACCTCAGATCAATCCTCATGAGAGATCTGGCAGGGAAGCAAATGCCAGTCTCTGCTCCAGGGTCCTGTCATGCATCTCTGTGGCTCCTAGTTAGTGCTCCAGTGGCAGGAGAGCAGATGCTCCAGGGCAGCCAGTCTAGTTTGAAGCCCAGACTTCATCGACAGCTGGACATACTACAAGGGTTCAACAAACAAGCAAGGAAACAAGCCTGGGGTGACTTGCTTTCTATCAGAGGAACGTAGTTTGATGTCTACAGCATGCACTGGTCAAATCTGTGTTACAGTGTGGACTGAATGGGGAGATGGTTGGTTTCCTCATTAGTTTGCCTAGGAAAGGATGCCCCAGAATCACCGGCATCGTAACTCTCTCAGCTACCATCTAACTTTGGGAAAGTGACAGACAGTAGAGGCTTCCTGAGCCCTTCCTGAACCAAGGGGCAGTCAGTGGTGGGTGTCCTCTTCTAGTGCCAGGGGAGTCAATCTAGCCAGTTTAGTGCACTGTGAACACACACGGCTTTGCCTGAACATGTTTACCAACCAAAACATGAGTGCAGAGGTAAAACATACCTATAGTGGAGGTTTGTGTCAGCCTCATTACACTGATTCATTTGGTGACACCAGGATGTTATCTAAGCCTGAAATGGTTTCTCTCCAATGCGTTTTTTCTGCTTTGCCAATTCCTTTCTTGTGTGACATATTGCATGTGAGTGAACATCACACAAATGAGATCCGGAGCTCTGCCTAGAGTTACCCTGCGTTGGCTGGATACACAGCAGGAACCGTAAGAGTTTCCTTTATAATGAGATTTCTCTTACACTACACATCAGGGTCTCCATGACAAAACTGAAGACCAAAAAGACTGTCCTGGATAAATGAAAGGTTCTTGTTGCTACCCATGTTGACCAGTTTACTTGTAGATAACTACCTGGAGCAGGGATTCTGAGTGCAGCAAATGAGGTAGAGACAGATTTTACCCTGGTACCTGCAATTTAGAGGAGGGCTGGGACAAAATGGTGACTAAGCATGACATTTCCTCTTCCAGAGTTTCAGAGACAGTTCTTTGCTGATGCTCAGGCAGTCCTGCAGACACAAATAAATTGCTTAACTAAAATATAGGGAGCTGAATCTCTCAAGCAAAAGCCTAAAGACAGTATGAAGGAGCAGGAACATAAGGAGGGGACAGGAGAGAGCACGTAAAACTAGAAATTGTGGCTGGAATTAAAAGATGGCGCTGGAAGGAGAGGTAGAGTCAGAGGAAGGGATCAGAATACAAATTTAGAGCTAGGGGGCATTAAAAGCACTGGGTAAATGAAGACAAGATGGGTGAAGCAGGGCTTTGGGAGCTCACCAGGGTGCTGCTGACACTGAAGCCCTAGTTTAGCCTGAGCACTTACCCAGCTACTCTAATTCTTCCAGCTGTTTTAGGAGCAACAGTTGGATTCTCCACTGTCTGCCTGCCTGCCTGCCCCTGGAGGGGGAAGAGGAAGCACATGTTCATGGGTCAGCCCTCAGAGCTCAGTCTCACTGCTGCAGTGCTGACCCAGCCCATGTGTCAGAGATGCAGGACTGTCACAAAACATAGGTCAGGAGGTGAAATTCCCTTTTGCAGGTTTAAAGATCTCAGCCCTGATGTTCACTGCAAAGGATGATAAATTCCCACTAAAAGGATGTTGTTCCCTTTTCTTACTTCCTTTTCTGATGTTAGATGTTTGGTCATCAATTTCCAGGATCTGAGACGGAGCCCATTTCATGTGATCTACAGAGGCATCAAGAACTAAGCTGTAGGGATCACACCCTGAACATGCACAGTACCAAAAATGAGGCTATCAGTCCCTTCCCTTGGGCTCCCAGAGCCTGTCTTTTGGCATCCGGTCTTTATCACTAAAGGTCAAGAACAGCACCACCTGGAGAAATGTATGGTAAGAGATGAGACCCTCAGGCTCAGGTGAATGCACGAGGAATCCCAGAAAGAATGACACATGAGGAAAGTGCTTTGCAAAGCTGAAGCCAAGGATGCAAATGTGAAGGAAAGAGTGGCATGAAACAGTGAGCACCGTCCTTTGCACCAGAAGCGCCTGGTGTAAAAGTAGCACATGATAATGTGAGTCCAAGCATCTATCAGGATGGTGGATGAAGGAAGAGGCTGGTCTTTCATAACTTTCTGAGCTGACTTTGCATCCTGGGTGGTTGCTGCCATTCGTTTTCCTCTTTTGTGATAATGGTATGTCATTTCTCTGCACAGTTCACTGCACAAATGATTTCACATACCCACCCGAGCTGTGCTTTATTGTATTTTGTTTAAATATGCAAAATTGTATGCAACTCCATGTGACGTCTTATGCAAATCGCTTCTTGTGTTACTGTGCATATTTGAAATTAATTGGAGTATGATCACAGCTCTGACTCTGAAGCCATTGTTTAGACTGAGCACTCACCCAGCTCCCCTGATCCTTCCAGTTATCTCAGGAGCAGCAGCCTGAGCCTCCCCCACCTGCCTCAGCCTTGATCCAGAGGCAATGTGCACTGGAGGTGACACAGCTTAGATGAAGGTCACGTTTCTGGCCTCTGCTGAGTTTGCCAGTTAGTGCAGTCAAAAACTGAGTATTTAATGAGGAACTTGGAATACCAAACTCATGTCCCAGAAGGGTCCACATTGATGCACTCATGAGAAGCAAATTTTAATCCCTGCAGAGTAAGGCTAGTCTCTGGAGGGAGACACACCATCCACTGGTTCAACAGCTCACCAAAATATCCAAAGGCATCTAGTCTTAGAAGAAAACACTGGAAATTAAAGACGTTTTCTGGAGGAACTTGTTAATGATCTGCCCTTTTGAGCAGTGGATCTACAGATATAAGGCAAATGCTCTACATACAGGTGCCCCATCCTTTTAAAAAAATCAGATTCCATTAGAAACATCTGCTAAACACACCAGCCATAACACAGGCAGTAATACATTAACTGTTCTAGTCTCTGAACACACTCAAGCCATTTCAGCAACATTCTTCATGCTTATTTTCCCTTTTCTCTTCTGCTTGGTTATGAGTCAGCAGCTAGGCTTGAAACCCCTAACCTTCATCACTTAGGAAGATGCAGACGTCACTCCAGCAAGACCTTAATCTTTTATTAAAGAACAGAAAAGAGACAGTCAATCACTGAGTCTGCTGTTTTATCCCCAGCTCATATAATCCACTGTAATCTGGCAGTGAAGTGTTTCATGCAGGGACTTCTGTGTTGGGCAGTTGAGTGCAGGCAGGTGCCTGGAGGCAGGGGTGGCTGGAACTGTGGGCCACATCCCAGGGCTGCTGGTATCCAGAGCTGGTGGCAGGAAGGAGCAAGGCAGGAGGAGCTCCAAGGCAGAAGCAGCTGGTTGTCTACAGCACCCAGCCTGCGGCTGCCCTGGGAGAGCTGCTGTCATCTTTGCATTTGACAGGTGCTCCTGGGGCATCTCCTTCTCTTGTCCCTTTTTGCCATCCTATGCCAAACTGGTCTTATTCAACTGACTGCATGCTCTAGGAAAGGAAATGAATGGTGAATCCTGGTCACTAACCAGCACCCTGGCTGGGTACTAAGCCTCAGTTAGCAAAGACGAGCGAAGACAGTGGAGGAGCTGGCCTCAAAGCCAGTAAGTGCCCAGATCACAATGATCCATGTTCCTCTGAGCCACAGTGTGCAGGAGCCCTCTTCTGCTCATCAGAAATGTCCTCAGATCTGCAAGACACCCGTCTGTCACCTGAAGCAGTCGGTCCTTGGCCTGCCTGTCACATACTGTCCCCTCCAATTTGCGTGCCATCTCCCTGCATGCTGAAGGCAGTGCATCCTGCAGTCCCTCAGTAATTACAGCCCTATAGCACCCTGCAGTGTCCCCAGGACACTGTTCCTGTGGACCAGCACTGCTTCCAGGAGAGCCCCGGGCACCCAGCTTGGCTTGTGCTGCTTTAAGGGCAAAGTTGTTATGAAAATATCCTGCAATTGCATAACGAGAGAAAACTGGCAGAGATCTCCTGGCCTGTGGCAGGCAGCCCCATTGCATCCTCTTGCTCAGAGACTTCCAGCCCCAAAACAAGTTCAGTCTCCTGGCTTCACTGCAGCTGCTGAAAGGCTGTTCCACATCCTTGCGCTGGCAGGTGGGAAGCTCCTTCTAATTTCTATCCTCAGTGTACCCGTGGCCCAGCCTATGATAATTCATTCTTGTGCCAGTATTGTCCTCAGGCTTAAATTCAATGTCAAACCCCTTTGTTAACACAGAGTTAATGTTGCTTGGTGATAGCTGATTCCTTCCCAGAACATTATGTTCATCAAAATGCAAAGTTGTGGAAAAACAGGACATTTAGAGTTAAAGTACATGCCCAGGCAACCTTACTTCTGCTCCTTCTGAGCTGGCAGCTGCCAGAGGGACTGTCAGCTCTCTGTCTGCATTCACTGCGTCAAGTATAAAGAGTTCTGTGATGATCAGTAGGAGCGTTACCTGGGACTGGAGAGGGTGAGCAAGAAGGGGAAAGCCAGTCCCTTGAGGACAGGCAAGGGCTGGTGCCTGACTACTGTCTCTGAGATGAAAGGCAAAGTCCTCCTGCCCATGGAATACCCAGGCACTTCCAGTGCACTGCTTTCAAGGACAGAAGGAGATTACATGTGATTAGGACATCCTGGGGTAAAGACTTCACCAGGCACTCCACTCTGCAACAACACTGAAAGCAAAAACTTTCTGGCAGGCATCAGCTCATAAAAATGCAGCCGTATGGCATCAGTGCTCTGGGAAGAACACACCAATGCTCACCAAGAGAGCATGTCCTGGCACACTGAACTGCAGAGTCACTGGGGTGGGGGGAAGCCATCTCCAGCAGCAAGTTTAGCTATCCAGGCAGATGTGGCTCAACCACAGCTGGGGAGGATTCACGTGATTCCTGGTGGCAGCAGCCTGTTCACCCTTTCATGCAGTCATGCTGTTTCTACCACAGAGGCTGTTGTGTCTAAGGTGAAGGATGCTAGGAGCTTGCCATAAGCTTCAGCCTCATACCAGGCTCCATATTAAGGGAATTCAGACCAGGTTTGGCAGCATGGCTACAGAGGTGCACAGTGCACAAGACCTAAGGCTGAAAATTCTGGCAATTTTAATACATGGTGATTGCAGAAGCTTCAAGCACAGAAGCAAAGAAAGGCCAGAGGGACTCCCTCTCTACACCAATCCTGTTATCCATGCTCCTGCTATTTCCAGCTCACCTTTATCACTGCATTAAAACATTAGTGCCTTTGAAACTTCTAATGTTTAAAACAAAGTTTCTTACTGTGTTTGCTGCTGCATATGTATTTCCTAATCACTGATTTACAGGAGGTTCAATACTAAGTGCAGCCACAAATCCAGCTCTATTCAGGCTTCTAAGAGTCCCTCTGTCCAGCCAGGCTTTGGGCTGGGCTCTTGACCTCCAGCAGTTTTGGGGGACCAAGTAAATGTCTTAAATTTATTGCCAACTTTCTCTAGTTTTTTTACTGTGGATTATATGCAGGGCCTGCCCTGTGTCTGTAATAGTCCCCTTGCTGACCCAGAAGGGCAGCTGGCCCTACCTGCCGTGACAGGGATGTGCAGATGATGGGAGCAGCTAAGGCCTGTCAGCTGGCAAGCCTGAAGTGCTCCCCTCCAGAAAAAGGAGAGGAAATGAGCACAGAGTGATTTCTCAGGTGGCAGCTGCTTCCTAGACAGAACCAGGGCTTCTGTGACAGATGCTTGCTCTGCCTGCAAGGCTGGAGGAAGCAAAGCCCCAGGTGATCGTGGTGCTGAGGGAGTTCCTGGAAAACATAAGCATCCTTGCTAAAATGAGGCCCAGCAATGATGCAAAAGGTTTTCTAGGAACTCTTGAGTATCTAGGTGACACTGAGAACTGCCCTGAGGATGTGGAGGTCATTATGCCAGCCTGCTTGGGAGGAGGAGTTCAGCCAACTGAGTGGGAAGGAAGCACTTGAACCTGCAGAACACTACTTGCTGCAGCACTGCACTCACTGCCCTGACACACAGACTTGCTGCTTCCAGTGAGGAACTGGGCAGGAGACATATGCCCCTGAGTCCCACATTCCTCCTGGATTCTCTAAAGCCCTGTTTAGAGATGCTTCCACCTGGAGAAGCAGTAAATAATCCAGGAGCTTTTGTCTGTCAAGAGGCCCCAGGAACAACTTCGCAACTATTGTGCGCTCAGCTTGAGTAGTGGAAAACTATCCAAAAAGCAGACTGCATTGTGGAGTGTGAGAAACATAAAGAAGGAGTGTGCAAAATGAGAAAAGGACAGTGCTCTGTCAAACAGAGAGAACATACTTAATAGATACAGGCAGCTGGATCTGCTTGACTCTGAAACAGAAGAACTACATCAAATCTTGATGGGATGCACCCACAAGTGCTGAGTGAGCTGGCAGAAGTCATTGCAAGAGCACTCTCAATAATCCCTGGTTGATCATAGCACCTGGAAGAAGTACCTGAAGATCTGAGGAAAGTAAACATCACTCCTGTCTTCAAAAAAGGCAAGAAGGAGGACCCAGGGTCAGTGCACCTCACCTTGATCCCTGGGAAGATGATGGAGTATCTAATCCTGGAAATCATTTGCATGCTCATGGGCAACAAGAAAATCATTAGGAATAGTCAGCATGGATTCACCAAGAGAAAGTCATGCTTGACCAACTTGATAACCTTCTATGATAAAAAGCCTTGTCTTCACTAGGGCCTTTGACACCGTGTCCCACAAGATACTCCCAAGTTGCTGACGGATGGGCTGGATAAACAGACAGTGAGGTGGGTTGAATGGCTGGGCCCAGATTTGGAGGCCAGTACCTAGTATTGACTCTGGTTAATGGAGGACCCTTGGGTGATTCCGCAGCAGCAGGAGGTTGGACCAGACAACCACCATATCTCCCTTCCAACCTCAGGCACTCTGTGATTCTGTGAATCCACATACTGGGAATGGTTTCTGAAGAGTGCCAGCCCAAGCTGTTCCTGGGCTTTCTCTCAAGCAGTGATAGCTGGATTGGGCTAAAACTGCATCAGCAGTGTGACAGAATGGGTGGTTGCAGGTCCCCAGTTTGCACTGCGTCCTGGGGCTGTGTGCTCCAGCACAAACACAGTCACAAGGAGATGGCAGGCTGGGGCTGCCCACAGTGGTACCCTCTAGCAACAAAGACAGGATGACTTCCTCCTCCCAGGTGAAAATGGAGTGAGGGAAGGATGGAGCTGATACTGGAGAAAAGGACATGAAGGCAGGAAAACTGTCTTCAACTTGCTCTGCTTCTCATCAGGAACTGTCCCCTCTTGCCTTGTCTGCTGGGGAAAAAGTAGTGCCCAGGTATGCGATATGGGGCAGAAACAGTGGAAAGCTTGCAAGATGTGCTGTGACTGGCTAATACTACTGCTGTTGAGCTTAGCTCTTTGGGAACTACAGCATGAGGAGGCTGATGAAGCAATCCTGGAAGGTGAGCTGCCTGCAGTACACTCAGAGGAAACAAGGCAGCTGGTGAGTTCACCCTGCTGATATTGTAAACACATGTAAAAAAATTACTTCCCTAAACATGTTGTTTACCTGAAACTTGGGAGCCTTGCCCAGAGGGATCTGCTCCAGATGCTGTGAAAACTCTGGGATACAATAAAAGTGCAAGAGATGCTGAAACCTGAAAAGCCACCCAGAGTGATGCAGCCCAAGCCTGCTAACTCTGAAAACCTTTCAGCATGTTTTAGTCTGTAATGAATTCCAGAGGGGTTCACGGTGCACAGACTTGATGCATCTCTGATGTTACAGACTGCTAAAACACTTGTAAGAGACCATCCTTCCACGCTTTTGGTGCTTACTCAAGGGGCTCCTGGCAGACTCCGTTATCCCTGGAATCCAAACAGCAGACTACTTGTCCAGCACCACATTTTATCCTGGCTGGATTTGCCTCCTGCCCCTTCAGCTGGACACAGCCCCAAGCCCCTCTCCTCCACCTCCTTTCAGGCAGCAGTTGCACATATGAACTAGCTTCGCCTCCAATGTGTACTTCAAACCTGAAAAAACCCTCCAACATCAATTCATCAGGAAGATCACATTAAGCCCATCTAACCTTGCTGTCTGACAGGGTAACTGCACTAGCGGACTGAGGGGGATGTAGTAGATGTGATACGTCTTGACTTCAAAGCTTTCGATAGAGCGAAAGGCACAAAGCCTTCATAAACAAACAGTGGGGGGGGGGGGACCCAGTTAGAATTGCCAAAAGGTGCACACAATTGCCAAAAATCATATACAGCTGGTCTGGGGAGATTGCACTGTCAGGGTGGAAAGTCACTTTTCAACGGGGCTGTGGAAATCAGTAGATTCATTTTCATCACTGAAAGCTTAAGCTGTGTGGTAGGAAAAGCTTTTTAAGTATCAAGCAATAAAATGCTGGACTAGATTGGCCAGGGAGCCCTGTCACTGTAGGCTGTTGAGAACAGGTTCAACAAATATCTGTCAGGGATGAGTTGTGCTTACTTAATCTTGTCGTCAGGTCAGAAGGCTGAATTAGACGATTGCCTGAGGTCTCGTCCCAATTTCATTTCCCCCAATTAAATTAAAATAAACCTCAGAAATCATTGTCAGAAGCAAGGTGCAGCAAGCTGTGCTTACTGCATCCCCCCTGAGCATAGTATCAGATCAGCCCTAACCCCATCCAGGTGTAAACCACATTCAAGAGCTACCACTCTTCCCCCGATGCTGAAAACCAGCATGATGAAACCCTTTCAGCTCTGCTGTCTGCACAGATGTGTGGTACATAGAGTTCAGACTGGCTTTGGGGTATTTCTCCAAAGAACTGAGCCTTTTCTGAGACTCTGGGTTTTAGATTTCCTTCCTGAGAGTGCTTACTCTTAGGAGCAGGCACTGTGTGGGAGAAACACCAAGCAGTCACTTGCATAGAGAGCACAAGACTTTGGACCGATCTCTTACCCTTGAAGAAAAAACCCCTTGGGGGATGAAGCAGAAAAATGTGGGCTTGTGGGCCTGTGTTCTGCACATCTTTTCTTATAATGCTGTGCTTGTTGTGCTAACCTGCTCTGCCTGCCAAAGTAGCATAGCAAATTGCAGGGAGAGGTAAATCTGTGCAGCCTTAGAAAAAGCCAAACTCTGAAGAGAAAGGGACTGCCCAACTCAATCATGGCTGAGCTCCTTTCCTTCTATAATGTCTCATTTTGCTGGGCACATCCCTGTGTATAAAATGGATTTCTAGAGAGAAGTTCATCCATTTCAGCCCTTCGCTAAGCTAAAAAAGCCAACCCCTCTCCACGTCTGCTCACATGGAGAGCAGGAGGAGGCACAGAGACAGACTTTTGTTATTCCAGCTCCCCCACACTGCTGCCAGCCCTGAGCCCACTTCCGAATGTGAGTGACAAATTGTATATAGCATCCTAAATAAGATTAACGTAATGATCTCTTTAAGGCTGTTGTCTTTGTGATCACGTCACATTGGAGCTTCATAATCATCTTGTGGATGATGAATGCACCCAGATCTGTCTTTTCTTCTGTCATTTCCAACCAGTGAATCTCTATGCGTAAAAGACATTCCTGTTAGCAGGAGCAAAGAACAGGACCTCACACTTCTCTGCTCCAGACTGTGAGTAATTCTTCTAAATGCATTTAATCAGCAAACTTCCTTTTCATGCTGCTTTTTGCTGAGCTAGAGCCATTACTGCAAACAGAATTATTCCCAAGGCCAGTAACATTCCTTCATGGTGGCAGTTCCCTTTTGACTCCACACATCATCTGCCTCTCCCTGGCATTTTACTCACCTAAAATTCTCCTACTAATTCCTTTCACTTCAGCTTATTTAGCTGCCCTCCAGCCCTTACTGTATCAAATGCCCTACTGAAATCCAACTAGATTAGATTTACTGATTTTTTTTTTCCACTCAGGTAAGGGAAAGAAGGTAAAGAAAAGAATCGAGCTAAGGGCACAGAGTGCTTTTGTTGATAAACCCATTCTGTATTTGATTCCATTTTCCACTTACTGCTGTAACTTTAATTTTGTTTTCCTTCTGTAATTTGTTCTTAACCTTGTGGTCTATTGAGACTAGACTAATGGGTTTGCAGCTGCCCAGAGTACTTTGTTTTCTCTCTTCCTGAAATATAGCTCCCGTTTCCCAGCCCTGGCATGCTTACCCTGAATTTGATGGATATGCTGCAAATCTTTGCTCCCAAAACTGCTGTTTCCTCAGCCAGTTTTGAAAAAGAACCCACAAATATCAAAGGTAAGCTGATAAGCTCCAGTCTTGCTGCAACAGAGCTTCTCGAGGTTTGCTTTTGCCTTAATACAGTAAGTTACTGTTCTCCATCCTTTCTTCTGTACTCTTCACCCACCTTTTTCAGCATCATCCTTCTTATTGAGAAATGATATAAGGGAACTGTGAAGACCTAGAGGCTTCAGCAGCATTGTGGTGAGTGCTGAAGGTGGTGTGAGCATCAGCCCAGGACCCACCTTCCTGCTGTCCTGATGGGCCAGAAGCCACAGTTCAGTCTATCAGAGAGGCACATTTCTCAAAAGGGAGGGACTTGCCAAGTGGCTCTGTAACTTCTGACGGAGAACAGACATGCCCTGAAAGTCATCACAGATTCTCTGACTGCATGGAAACATGCAGACACTTAAGCAAAGAATTTAAAGGAGTTATTAAAGCCTCTTTGCTTCTGAAGAGGTGAAGGTGGTATGTAAGGGGGGAACTCTTATATGCCACAATATAGTTTTAAATTACATTTTGGTGACTGCTGTTGTTGAGAAGAACTTGGGTGTCACAGCTTAAAAAGTCACCCCCAAACCAAGCAGGAACTGCTGTTAGGAGATTCATCTGTAGTTGCAATAGTATAAAATGGGACAGAGGGTGGCAATCCAGCTGGAGAAAAGACGTTAGTGCAGAGGGACTGTACAGATGATAACACTGCCATCAACAGAGATGCATTCCCACAGGGCCAAGCAAGCACACTGCCCTTTTGGCTTCCAGCATTGTACAGACACTGAACATTGGCTCATGGCAGATCAGCAATATAAAAACACTCACAGAAAAAAAAACCACAAACCAACAGATGGCAAATGATCTCTAGAAGTCTCTGGTCCAATTCTCTGCTCACAGCAGGGTAACTCCAAAGCTAGACCCGATTGCTCAGGGCCTTGCTCACATAACTTCTGAACATCTCCAAGGATGGAGATTTCCCAGTCTTTCTAAGTATATGTTCCACTGCTACACTGCTTTCAAAGGGAAAAAATTCCCTTATACATGTTTAGAATTTCCCTTGTTTCAACACTTGTCCATTGTTTCTTGTCCTTTCACTACACTCCATTCTCAGAGCCCAGCTCCATCTTCTCTACAACTTTCCTTTAGGTAGGAGCAGACAGCAATTAGACATTCCCTTGGTCTTTTGTCTTCAACAAACCCAGTTCCCCCAGCCTTCTTGTGCATTGTGTGCTCTAGTCCTCCACTGTGGGGGCCTTTTGCTGGCCACACTGCACTTTGTCAACATCCATCTTGTACTGAGTAGCCAGTTCTAGGCATAATCTTCCAGGTGGATGGGAATAATTTCCCTTGTTCTGCTGAGTACACTTTTGCTAATGCAGGGTTCATTCATTGCTTGAAGGGCTCACTGCTGAATCATGTTTAAAATACTGCTTGGCACTTTTTGTGGTGATCTATTAAAATTCATTTTGGGTAAGCCTGTCAGGGTTATTGCCACAGAGGAGCTATTGCCCCACTGGAACAGGCTGTGCCTGTGCATGTGTGGTGTGCTTTGGCTGTGATCACACAAGAGAGATCCCCATCAGGCACTTCTGATGTGACCGTGATTTTTGCCCTGTGCTGAAAGTCCTCATGTACAGCCGCTCTTTAAAGTAAACAATAAATATGTGGAGGAATAAGGACACCACGCACCAGATCAATGTGATCAAGCAAATGCCATTTATTACACACTGCACACAGTTTATATAGGGTGAAGGCTACGTTCCATTGGCTAAATTCAATCTCATACCATCTAACTGCAAACTCTAATTGGTTATATTCCATATATCACAAGTCCAGTGTTTTGGTGAAATCATCCTGACTGTTTTCAGGAACATCTCTAGTGTCCTGTGGGGAACCTGAGGAGTTCTCATGAGAAACTTCTGGGCAGTTTCTAAGAACTCCCAGGGAGTGATTTCTCCTTTACCAGACAACAGCAGCTGTGGCCTTGCTGCTTCTCAGCTGACATCTGCCTTCAGTCTTACAGGGTCTATATAGATCTGAATTGCTCACCTTTGATTTTTCTGTACCAACAGTTCTTGACACATCCAGTGATCCTTTTTCCTCCATCTAAATTATGGGATTTGTATTCATGGCACATTGGCCAGAAGTTTCAGTAACTGCCTTTACTACACTACAGTGGCCAAATGAACTCAGCCTGGAGCTAAGGCTGATCAATCCCAGATTACTACGTTCCTGCCCAACAGGGATCCCCAAGTTCCGAGTTCCAAAGCAACCTACTTCTTTCAGTGAAAAAGCATTGGATTGTTGTTGAGCATGCTTAAAATTCCAAACTATATCCCAGGTGTGTGCTTTCTGCTCCTTGCCCTTAAGAGAGCAAGATGCCACTCTAATGCAATGATTCAGGCAACCAAGCATAATGCAGGATAATATGCACATATAACTCTCCATTACTGTGTATTTCTCACAGCTTAAACAACACTAAGCAGAGAAGTTACCAAGCAGGGGAAAATGCAATCTATTTCCACACAGCGGAAAAAAAGAAAAAAAAAACAGGAATGACGTGCTGAAATGCTCTCTGCTGTGTGCTGCCAGGGGATTTAATCAGCCGATTGCCAAAGAGATGTCAGTTCCCTGAAAGAGTGAGGACAACACGCCTTGCTGCAAAATGTACTCACAAGATTAAAATACCAGCTGCAGGATAAACTAAATATTGTCCTACAAGCAGATAAAACTTTGGGTGGGAATGAACAGCCTCCATCCTTACAATGTCTGTCACTACCCCATCACACCTTCCAAGCTTATCTGTCCATCTCAGCTGACTGGTCAGCTATCCCCAACAACTGCAGGTACCTCTAGAGCCAGCTCGTTGAACACATCAGGCCAGGTCTACCAGTCATAGAAGCCAAGCAGGATCCCACGACACAAAGCACCACCCATATTATTGGGATGGCCACTGTGAACAGTGCAGTTTGCACACAGACAGTAGACCAAAGGTGTTCAAGCACAGAGTGTAGGGTGGCACCATGGGAGGATGACCTGCTATCATTTCTGAAGGTCCAGGGGTGGGTGCCTTGTGCTAGGGTGGTGAAGGAGGGAAAGAAACAAATCAGAAGAGTAGATACAGAAGGAAAAAGCTGAGATGGGAACGTGACAGTCAGATGTGATTGTGGAGGAGGGAACAAGGATGGGAGATGGAACAGGCAGCCAGCATGGAGGTGTGTGTTTGCCACCCTCCTGGGTCAAAGCTGCGTAGAAAAGCTTGATACAAAGGTTGTGAGAGAGCAACTGTCATGGCAACTTTGGGATCAGCTGGCTTTCTCCACACATTTTCTTTTCTGAGCTGGCCAGGAGCTGGTGTCCTCAGCAGGAGATGGGAACCTGGCTGTGCTTATTCCCATGCATCTGCCCCCAGGAAGAAGGCTCCACTAACCTCCACCTACCACACGCTCCAGGGCTCAGTTTCCTCCTGCTGCTGGCTTATTTTCTTGCTGCACAATTATAAATCTCTTCATCACCCCCTTTCCAGCTCCCAGCTCAGGCTGGCAGTGCCACTGGGCAAACCCCATGGCTGGTGCAGAGTGGCCACCCCTCCTCAGACAGCTCCGAGCCCTGAGATGGCACACTCTGAACAAGTTGTGTAGATGGAGGCTGTACCAAAGCTGACATTTCTAAAGCAATAAGCCAGTCTGGAAGCAGCCACTGGGCTGGGGGGCTCCACTACACACAATATGGGGCCAGCTCTCGGCCCAGCCTGTCCCTGTGCGTGAGCACGGTGTAAGGAGGACAACCTCTTCACCCCACACTGCTCCTCCTGCCCCCAGCACCAGGAGTTACACCTCGGTTTTTATTCATTGCACTCCTCAGCTGAGGCCAGCAGGTCACTGCTGTGAAATGCCACAACCCCTAAACATGTGGGATATGCACATGCCCCACCAGAGAGAAACCAGCAGCAACAACCAGGGTGCTGTTCCCTAGTGTGGAGATGAGCAAGGTCAGGATAAGTAAAGGGGGAAAACAGAGAGCTGGGAAAGAAGGTGAAGAGATCAGCTGTACTTTCCAGAGATGCACAGCCATGTTTCTCTGAGTTTGTCTCCTCCTAAGGAAAGGAGATAAGACAAATCAAGTGTCTGTGACAGATGTTAGTCACGCTGCCTCACGTGCCACTGAAGGGTGCTCAGCAGTGCAGGGTGGGAGGGGGAGCAGAAAACTCCAGGCACTGTAAGAAAAAATTAACCACTCTGGCCCAATCCTCAGCTGACAATTACCACTTTTCCTTGTCTGCTATAGGGCATTCTGACAAGCTCTTCCACTTATCAAACCCAGACCAGCCCCCTTCTTCGAGGAGATTCTTGGTCTTATTTCTTTCTAGGCATCTTGCAGAGAGGAAGCAGGAGAGCTGAGAGGCTACAGAGGACTCTCTGGCAAAGAAGAGAGAAGCAAAATAGATGTCAGTTCCAGGACAGAGTTTCTCTTCCAAGGCATAAGATTGAATACATTTGCTGCGTTGCAGAATGAGGGGAGAAATGTCACCTTCAGAGGTGATCTGACAATCACAAAAATAAATTACACCGAGAAGAAAAAAAAAAAGACGAGCATTTGTGAATATTCATGAGCAAGTCAAAACCCCCAAATTAACAAGGAAATTAATTTCCAAACTGATTAGGCTGCCAACTCCTTTTATTTAAATAAATCAACAATTGCCTTCATGTGACTCCTGCTGAAGAACGCAGAGCTAATCCCGGCTCCTCCCAGGAGAAAGTTTAGTGCTGCCTGGGATGACCAATCCCCCAGCACCTTCTGGGGCCAGGCAGGCGCTGTGGCTGGAGCCGCCTGCCTCAGCCGCCAGGAGATTCCCTCTGCCCACTGCTCCGGATGCTGCGGTTTCACGATCGCCCGAGCCAATCTACCCACTGGCTGCTATAGCTGTGCTCTCCCCGGTCCCACCCTCTTACTCATGCTGGCTCTGGAAAGCTGTTCCAGCGTGCCAAGCTGGCAGGAGACTCGTCCAACAATTAAAAAAAGAAACTTCTCTCAAGTCAGAGCACTGAAACAGCTCAGCCAAACGCCCAGTGTGCCTCGCCACAGGTTAGGAAGGTAACCCAGCCTGACCTGGGAGGTGGACCCAGTGCCAAAGTTAACAAGAATGAAGTATATCATGTCTGAAACTCTCTTTCCACCTAAATTTTAAAGGGTCTAGGGCAGAGTAGAGCAGCGGGAGCCAGCCCAGCTTGGCAGTCTTGGTGTGGGAATGAGCTGCCAGCTCGGATTAGCCATCCTGTACAGTGCCTCCGGGATGTCTTCTCCAGGAACTTCTCCAGCCTCACTGCCCTGTCCCTGAGGCTGCAGGAATTGCTGCAGCTTCCAGCAGAACTCAGGCTGCAGGAATTGCTGCCGCTTCCAGCAGAACTCAGGCTGCAGGAATTGTTGCCGCTTCCAGCAGAACTCAGGCTGCAGGAATTGCTGCTGATTCCAGCAGAACTCTGGGCACTGCCAGCCAAAACTTAGGCGAGTTGGATCAGCGAAACCGAACTCTCAATGAGTGAGCAAGAGGGGTGAGTTGCAGCCCCTTCTGGGGTCAAGTTGTGAATGGTAACAACAAACAGTATTTGGATGAGGTTACACTGAGCCTCCGGCTGGCGCACTGCGGGACGCTGCTTGTGCTCCCCTCCACGCCTGTGCCCTACAGGGACGGAGATGGCCCGGTTTGCCCAGCTGGCACAGAGCCAGCTTCTCCTGGAAGTCCTTCCTGAGGGTCAGCGGGACGAACACACGTCCCGCAGTGTGTCAGGGACGCGCCAGGGCCGGCGCAGGGAGAGGGACAGGCCGGGCCCGACCCGCCGCTGGCAGCGCAACTTCGGGACAACTCCGCAGGAGCAGAGCGGGGCCGTCCCCGGGGGCTGCAGCCTTTGGGACAACTCTCCGGGATCGGATGCGATATTCCGTCCCACCCCACCGCGGGAGCAGGGGCGGAGTTAATTAATATTAATGAGGGTCATGAATATTCATTACATCCCTTCGTCACGTGACGCCGCGGGGCCGGAAGCGGCGCTGCCGGCGGGGCACGGGGACGGCGCGCGCCCGCCACAGCCACTTCCGCCCGCCCGCCCGCCCGGCGGCCCCGCGCGCCGGCGCCCTCAGCGCTTCCGGTAGGCGCGCGCGCGCCCGGCCCCCGCCCCGACCCCCGCCGGCCGCGGCCGCTCCGCCCGAGCCCCCGCCGAGGGGAGCCCTGCCCTGCCCTGCCCTGCCCTGCTCTGCCCTGCCCTGCCCTGCTCTGCCCTGCCCTGCCCTGCCCTGCCCCGCCCCGCCCTGCCCCGCCGCCGCTCCGTCTGCCCGCGAAGCTACCGATGACACCGTTCCGTCCCGTTCCGCGACCCGGAAGCGTCGAGGCGCGTCCCGCCCCCTGACCCGGAAGCGCCTCGCCGCTGCTCTTTCCGGTGAAGAGGCCGCCGCCGCCGCCGGAGCCGGACCGGGGCCGCCGCTGGGGGGGAGCCCGGTAACCTGCGGGGCGGCGGGACCGCGGGCGGGGGGCCGGGTGCGGGACTTCCGGGACCGGCGCGATCCGGAAGCGGAAATGGAGGAGGGTTGTCGGTCTGTCCGTCCGTCCGTCCGTCCCGGTGTCGGGGGCTCCGCCGCGGGGCAGCCGCGCTCCGTGCCGGCCCCGCCCTCGGCCGCCCCGGGGGGAGGTGGGTGCGGGCCCCGCGGCGCGGGGTGAGCCCGTCCCTCTCATGGCCGTGTCCGCGGCCGCTCCATGCGGGACCCCGCGCCCCCCGTAACCCAGGCGGTTTGTTTGCAGAGCCGGCCCTGGAAGGAGGAGAAATGCAAGAGGAGGGAGAGTGAGAGGGGTAAGGAGCTCCCGGAGCTGCGTGAGTGACCCCCGCCCCTGCCCCGGGTGTCCCGCCGGGTGGGACGGGAGGGCTCGGGCCGCGGGGCCCGGAGCGGGGGGCTGGGGGGCCTTCGAGCCCCGGGGCGCGGGAGAAGGGATTGGATTGAGCGCCTGGAAGGAGCTGAGGCGCAGGGTTTGCCCTCTGCTAGGCACCTGTTCCAGCAGAGGCTCAGCGGGTCGGGGTGGAGGCTGTGCATGTTCCCAGGGTATGGCACCAAAGTTCTGTCTCTGGGGTGCGGGTTTGGGATCCAGGGCTTTGTGGGGCACATTCGGGCTGTCCCTGGTGTGTGTTCAGATGCACTTGTTGTAAAGGTGTAGCAGCGCCCAAACTTTCTGGCGCTCGTGAGTTTCCAGTTTTTGTTTTGATCTGACAGCCTGCGTGGCCTTCAGTGTCCTTGGTATTTTGATGCAATTAATCCTAAAAGCTCCTTGTTATTGAACAAAGATGTTGGACACATGTAAAAAACACTGTAAATCGATCCTGAGTGTCACACTTGGAGCATCTTGTTGACTGAAAACTCTGCTCCAAACAGAAAATAAAAGTCAGGTATCTGGAGAATAATGAAAACCATGTTATAAGTCAACCTTTAAATAAATACGTGCTTATCCAACCTTGATTGTGCTTTCCAGAAACAGCCTCTACCTCACCGTGTACTTGCACGTGCTTTTATCTGTCTGTTTATGATTAAAGTGGTGACCTGCCAAGAAGTATAAATCAAGCACGTTAAGTATGTGATTCTGTGAGATGTAAACTCCAGATCCCTTGTCCCTTGTGAGTTCTCTGGTTCACTGAGTTGTTTATTTGGTGTTTGTGCCTTTGTGGTCTGTACATAGAAAGTGTTTTTGGTTTACATCAGGAGGGTACGTTGACATCTGTCTGATACTAGACTGGTGAATAGGAAGAAGGTTCCATCTCTGGCCTGTTTGTGGAAGCTGGGATGATGAAGGCACTGCAGTGGGAACGTGCTGTGGTACAGGGTTGAAGCTCCAGCCCATGTCTGGTAGTTATAGAGCAATTGGAAGGGTTTCGTGCAGAGTTCTGGTAAAGTAAGTGTGAGCAGCGTCGAAGTGGGGGCTGCAAATAGGGGTGCATGTTTCCAAAATACCCTTTAGCCCAGGGGAGGGGCAGCTGTGGGTACAAGGACACTGGTTTGGTGGAGGAATCTTCCCTTTGTTTCTGCCTTTGGAAGACTGGCTTGCTGGTGAAATTGCATGAAAGCTTCAACTCTTACACCATTTCTTCTTTTCCTCCACATTCTTATAACTCCATCACATTTCTGCCCTTCAAGCCAGAAGTTTTGAGGCCTGGTCATCCACTTGAGTGTGAAGGTTTTTGGATGGGGAGGTGGATTCTAAGAGAGTTTACAGAGTGTAGCCATCTTTTGAAGAATCAACAGCTCGCAGACTGAGCAAACAAAACATGAGATGCTCTGTGGAGTTCTGGTAGTGGGACTAGATGGAGACTGAGACTGATGGAGACTGAGTGCCCTGACCTTGGCTAGTCTGGATTTTGGAATCTGGAAATGAACTTGCCTTTCATTCCTTGTGCTCTTTAAATAAGAAAGTTGTTGTGAGATTTTTGCTTAGATTGGCATCTTTCTGTTTGACTCCTGAAGTTTGCAGTTGAATCCAAGGGAGTCTTGGACAACTACAAAGTTTTTTTGGAAAATGCATCTGATTGTTGTATAAGACTTCATGTTTTTAGAGAATCAGGTTCACTTTGATGTTTTTGATGTGAAAGCTTACTAAGTAAGGACTTGCTTATTTTAAAAACAAAACCAAAACCAAGCAAACCCCCCACAGTTAAAAATTCCAAACAAAATACCCCTCTTGATTCAGGTGGTACTCACTCGCCAAGAATGTGTTATCTCTTCATGTGTGCCCATCCCGTGGAAGAAAAAAAGTCATGTAATTAAGTGCTACATGCACAGGGCCTGGCTGTGGGCAGCGTACTCAATAATTAATTGGGCTCAGAAAAGAAAGCAGAGGAAGGCAGGTAAGAGTCTTGCCCCACCAGGCTCTGATTGAATCCCAGCAGGGTAAACCCAGGGTAGTTCAGTCAGGCAGCGAGCAGTCCGACTGCCTGCCACCAACATAAGGTAAATCATTTATCCTTAAGTGTCTTTATTGGTTGATTCACAGTGAGTGAGTGAGGCAGGAATATCTGGCCTTGCTGTTGCATGAGCAATTCATAAAAACAAAATTAACAGGTAATTTGGTTCATTTAAATTCTGCTTCTCTACACAGAGGAAAATTATCTTTGCATTTTGGCTCACACGCAGCAATTCCACATATATTTATTCTGCCCTGATGTACTTCAGTAAAGTAAGTGTTCCATGTACTTGGAGCAAACCTCTGAGCTTCCCTCATGATTGAGGTGGGCCCTTCAGAAACCATACTGGTTCATTAATTAGGTTTCTGACCCAGCAATAGGAGTGGGACGGTTTTCAGGCAGCTGCATGAGAAACCTGCAGCAGTTGCTTTCTCTGCCTGGTGTACTCTGGGCATAGTTTTTACCACATGTGTTTTACTCACCAGTTTTGTCATATTTGCTCAGGAATAGGTGTATGTTCTGCTTCAGGAAATACTCTTTTCTTAATTTCTTTAGATTTTGAGTAGCGTTTTTGCAAGTGTAACAGACTTTGTCCACTAATGCTATTGCACAGGGAATGGAGGGATTAGAAGGAAAGTGCTTCTTCAGGCAGGTGTTCCTAAAGAGATTACACCTCTGTGTTCAGGAGGCTCTGTCTTGATGTCTAACTGGTCCTCTCCATTCATGGAGAGTTGAAGTGAAGCAGTGGGCACTTGGCTGAGGACAGTCCTACAGAATCTCATCCCAAAGGTGGGAATGAAATGGGCAATAGTGAGCCATGACATGATCTCACTTGGAAATAGGGTATCTCAGGAGCAGGGGAGACAAGTTATTTTCCCACTGCTTAGTCTCATTGGATGAGAGCAGGAATACTGAGTGATATTTCTGTGTTTCTTTCAGGAATGGGGCTGGGGTGGGCATCAGGAAGTTAGGAGCCCCAAGTTTGACTTCTTGGTCTGCTGTGACTGTCTGTTATCTTGGGCAAGTCTGTTTCCCTCTCTCTGCCTGTCTTTCTTCCTGTGTAACATAATGCTAATGTCCTCCTGCTGCATCTGGGTCCTTAGGGTTGAGCTGGGGTGGAGGAACAGGCAAGGTCCCAAATTCTCCCTGCTTGTGGGATCAGACTGTCAGTGACAGTGAAAAATTGTTTTCATGTGTAATTGTCTGGTTGAAGATGCACAGATTTCGTTTGTGCCATGTATTTGGGTGGTGGATAATTGGGAAAATTTGGACATGTTCTGGGTTTCTAGTCAGTCCTTATTTTGCATGGAAGACTACTGAGCAAGAGGCATTTGAGGCGGACCCAAGACCATGGGAATAGCAGATGCCTTTTTCCCCTGAAAATAATTTTTATTAATTGGGCAGATAGCTTAAAAGGGGGAAGAGACTGCTCAAGAATGACAGGGGAGATTAAGGAACTGTCACAGCATTAGACTGAGTCAGTTCCATGTTGGAGTCTCTTTGGGTTTAATGCATTTTTTTGTGTGTGTGTGTCTGTCTGTCTTCCTTATCCTCCATTACTTTTCCCTTCCCCCTTCCTCTTCCCCCCTGTGCCCAGCTAGGATGGAAGAATCTCATTTCAACTCCTCCCCGTACTTCTGGCCAGCAGTGCCCACTGTCTCGGGACAGGTAAGATCTTCCAACCTCTTATGTTGGTCTTGTTTCCTGTTGGAAGCCCGTGCATGATATAAGTGTTTCTGTTGCATTTTTTGCTCAGCCGAATGCTGGGCAAAGCTGTGCCAGGGAGTTCTAAAATCTCTTCTTTCCCCCTGTTTAGATTGAGAACACCATGTTTATTAACAAGATGAAGGAGCAGCTGTTGCCCGCAGAGAAGGGCTGCAGCCTGGCTCCCCCCCACTACCCTGCCTTGCTGACAGTTCCCACCTCTGTGGCCCTGCCCACCGGCATCTCCATGGACTCGGACACCAAGCCAGAGCAGCTGACACCACACAGCCAAGCCCCTGTGACTCAGAACATCACCGTGGTACCAGTGCAGTCTGCTGGGCTCATGACAGCAGGTAGGGCACTCCAGAGTCTTCAGCAGCATGTGAAGGAGACTCTGGAATAGGGAAACAGGAAGTCCTGGAGAATGCTGGTGTTCTGGGCTGTAAATTATTCCTAGCCTTTCTGATGGGGTGGATTGCTTTGGCATGATTTCTCTGTGAATCCTCTTTATCAAAGTTTGACTTCCAGCAGTAGAGACTGGGAATGCATTGGGAGGGGAAGTTCTGTTTGCATTGTAGTCAAAAGTAGGTGCTCCTGTGGGATAAGGAGGTTAGGCATAATTGGAGCTGTAATGGCTGACTTCCTCCATCTTCCCTTGTTTGCAGGTCCTGGTCTGGTGATAACTTCCCCGTCAGGTTCCCTGGTGACCACAGCCGCCTCTGCCCAAACTTTTCCCATCTCAGCTCCCATGATTGTCTCTGCGCTACCCCCCGGCTCCCAGGCTGCCCTCCAGGTGGTTCCAGACCTGTCCAAGAAAGGGACAACCGCCCTCACTGAAGGTGGTGGGGGTGGTGGGGGTGGGGGAGTTGCCCCCAAACCACCCCGGGGCCGGAAGAAGAAGCGATTGCAGGAGTCGGGGCTGCCAGAGATGAGCGACCCCTTTGTGCTGACAAACGAGGATGATGAGGACCAGCACAAGGATGGCAAGACATACAGGTGGGAAGAGGAGTTAAACCTTGGCTGTAACGCTGCTTGGGGATGGGGGTGTGTTTAACCCTTTGGAGAGTTATATGGGGAAGAAGAGATCTCTTGCCTTTTTCCTAGAGAGTCCCTGAGTGGAGAATCTTTAAGCTGCCAAAAGGGTTGTTTTCTTTCTAATCAGGAATGTTTGCAAACTGGTGGATTGACCCAAAACTAAGGATCTCCTCAGTGGACAGCCTTGATTTCCTGAATATATAGTTGTTAATGTTACTAGGTTAGTTAATGACCAGAATGTTACAGAGGCTGAACAGTGTCCTTGGTGCCACAGCCAGGTAGTAAAGCTGGAATACTGTGGAATGTAGGGCTGTCTGTGCAGCTGGAGCACTTCTGGTGTAGCTGAGAGCCCCAGTGCACCTGAGTGCTTCTCTATTAGGACTCCAGTCTGTCCAGTGTAAGGACCACAAACAGGAGGCACACAGAGCAAGAAGTGAACTGTGGTGTTTGTTCCTGTGTGCATTGCCCCATGTGATCTATTTCAGCATCCCAAACAAAACGGGAAAAAAGTGTGTTTCTGACTAAGCTCTAAGGGTGTTTCTAAACTCTAAGTGTATTGTGTAAGAGGGAGGAGAGTTCTGAGCCCTGGGGTTGGGTTTCTGAGCTTGGAGGGATGTGGCTTAATTTTACAAATGATGGGAAAGGCAGAGACGAGCTAGGAAGGAATAATTAAATGAGAGGATAAGGAGCGTGGGTGTTTGAGAGAAGGTGGGAACCAGGCGGGTACTGGGAGGGGGCACTGGGAGGGACTGAGGGTTGCTGGGAAGGATTGGAGGGCACTGGGAACAGAGCAGACAAGTGGTGGGGAGGAAATGTGCTGGTCTGTGTTAGGTGGGAAGCAGGAGCACTTACAGGTGATTCAGAGATAGGTGGTTCTGACAGATGATTACGATAAGTAATAGGCGAAGTAGTAGCCAAATGGAAACAGAAATAGAAGATGGTCCCTTGGTCTTCTCACTTCCCTACAATGTGCCCAAAATCCTGTCTCAAACAGTTTAGTTTCCTTTTTACCATCCTAGATGCTCTGGGGTTTTTTTGGTACAGATTTAGTTATGTTTCTGGAATTAAGCCATAGCAATATGAAGGCATCTACACAGGATCAGTGCATCCACCTCAGGCACTGTTTCACTTTTAATTATAGCATTTTTTAAATGTTTACATTTTTAATCAATACAGTTAAATGGGTACAAAACCAGAGCTTGGATCAGCCTTTTTATTCTCTTACCCAATGTCCCAGTTCTTCCACTTTGAAAATATAATCAGCGTATGGTGGTGAGGGGTGGGAGTGTTGGGTAGCTTGCTATTTGTAATACCACCATTTATTTTGGGCCATAGCCACAGTTCCACACTTCTCAAGCTGCTTACAGTCTGGGTTGCTAATTAGGTTGTTAAATATGTATTTACAGGGGACACAAATTGGCAGTGAACACTAGAATTAAAGCTGAACCAAGGCTTTAATTATAGTTCCTTGTTTACTCATAAGTTTGGAAAAAAAATGTCCAAGACCAGGTGGGGTGACTCAGCAGAAACTTTACGAACATGCATAGTCTGTGTAACAGCTCATGAAGAAGACTTTGCAGGGAAAAAATGAATGAGTTTATGTGTAGGAACATGTAATCAGGAAGACTTCCTGTTGCTATGTTTATTCTTAGTATGGTACCTCTGCCTCTTCCTCCAGCCCCCAACCCAAGCAGGCCTTCCTCTGAGCAGTGCTAAGGTGTGGTATCAGTAAGTTGAGGTTTATTGAATCATAGAATCACAGAATCAATTGGGTTGGAAAAGAGCTCCGAGATCATCAAGTCCAACCCTTGGTCCAACTCCAGTCCCTTTACCAGATCATGGCACTCAGTGCCACATCCAGTCTCAGTTTAAAAACCTCCAGGGATGGGGAATCCACCCCCTCTCTGGGCAGCCCATTCCAATGTCTGATTACTCTCTCTGCAAAGAATTTTTTTCTGATCTCCAATTTCCCCTGGCAGAGCTTGAGCCCGTGCCCCCTTGTCCTATTGCTGAGCGCCTGGGAAGACCATTAAGGAGAACTTCTGCCCTCCTTGGGATTTCCTCTTTGGCTGATATTTTCTATGTGCAAGTTTGGAACTAAAAATGATTGTTGAAAAAAAGAAAGGAAAATGCTATCTTGGAGCCGTGGGAGAGAAAACCTTTGTGAAATACAGTAACATATTGCTCCATAATATGCATATGAATAGACTTCCAAGTTAAAACTTCGAGGACTGCTGGATTCCTTCTGTATTCTAGAGGATGACTTCAGTAGTTCCTGTCACTACAGAATGCAGACATATCCCAGCTAAATTAAGACTGTGGGTGAGGTTCCTCTACTCCTGTTCCCTTCTCAGGCTGGAGGAGGACTTGCTTGTGGTATTCATATGACTACATTTGTATGATTTCACTGATTCCTACGATGAGAGAGACACTGAGAATAATCTACTCAGATGCCTGGAAGGAGTTGTATTATATTGATCAATGTGCCTTTTATTTTTTTCACACCCAAGTCCTAAACCCTGGGATTATTTTGTCAAATTTAATTACTTTTTTGTTTTAAGTTTTCTTTTTGAGCTCTGTGAGCTCTCTTGTCATGATTGTCTAGGTATGTGGCTAATACCCATAACTCCTGACTCCTAGAGCGATGATAAAGACAGAGTAAGGCCTTGAATAGGAAGCACAACCAGGCAGGTGTGGAAGGAACTGAAGCACAAAGCTTGACATGTATATTGCAGCTTATCCCATTCTCTACTAAATGTAGGGATTCCTGCTCCAGCAAATGGCAGCTCTTTGGCTGCTGTTTCATCTGTAGTGATTTACTAGGCTGCTGTGAAAGCTGTGCAAGACTCTTTGTGACTAGTTTTTTCTTTGTAAGAAAGGGCATGAGGCTTTTGCTAATGATGGCATTACTTGCGGGTCTTGGACTTCTAGCCTTAGGATTAGTTCAGCAGAGTCCTTGGTGCTTTGGTTTGTGCTATTAGAAGAATGTTTGCACCTGCAAGGGACAGCATCTAACCCAGTCCTGTGAAGCATTTTCCATCATGAGTAATGTCACTTCAGTCTTGTCTGGACTCGTTGTCAGCTCTTTGTTAATCTTCCTTGACATCTTTGTAGAATTCACTTTTCCTGTGAAAAATGAGATCAGCATCAACAGTCTCTCTAGTAAGATGTGAAGTGTGAAGCACGTGGCTGCTTCTCAGTGCTTTAAAAGGTGCTGAGGAGGAGCACAAACAGGTTCTGGATACAGTAGTGTTGTTTCTTAGTACTGTTGTGGTGCCTGTACCTGCGTGCTTTTAGGAGTCTGTGATGTGATCAGAGAACAAGACTGATGAAGTGGTTCAGCTTCTCTGGGCCAGATCATAAATTCTGCTTCTCGGACAGTTCTCTAAATAGTTCCTTCTTTGCAAGAGGAAAAGAGCTCTCTATAGGTGTTGCCTGGTTCCCATATTAAGTTGTAAAATCTAGGACAAATACCAGTTTATAGTGTGGAATGGTTTTGCAGGCTGTGCTTTGGAGCCTCAGACAGCAACAGAAAGGTTGTAGGCTTGAGAAGGGCCTTGCCATCATAGTGTGATTGACAAGCTGTCCCCCACCTCAAGCTCTGAGTGTCTCTGCTTTCACTGGGGAACAGCAGGGTGTTTGGGAGACAGGAAGCAGCTGAAGGACATAGGAAGCTGCTGAGATGAGTCCAAGGTGCACAAGTGAACAGAAGCCTTAGCAAGGTGAACTGTAGAAGGTGAGGAAGCCAAATGGAGGCCCTCATTAGTGAAAAAATCAGGTACTCAAGGGGAGCCAGTGGTTTGAGTACAGCAGGTAGGGAATGTTCTCAGACATGTCTCATTTAAAGGGTTTTTTCTGCCCTGGGCTGGATTTAGCCTTGCTGTTTGGTGAACTTGCAATGGTTTTGAATAGACTTTGAAATCTGGCTTTTGTAAGCCACGTATGTCTGTGAAAATACTGTTGAATTTGGTTAGTTGTAAACTTGGAAAAAATCTGTTGAGCTTGCTCTGAGATGCTTTATAATTTGGTGGTTGAAATATGTGAAGGTTCTATCTCCTTTGACATTTCTTGAGGCTTCCATGACTGCATGCACTGACCAGACTGCCCACAGGAAGGATAAATACACTCCAACTTCTCTCAGTTTCTGTGTGAGGCTGGACTGTATGTGTGCTCTCTGCAGCCACAGGCACTTCTAGGCTGGCACTGAAGGGCCAAGCATGCTTTTGCTTCAGTCACCACTGTTCCTCCTCCTGCTTCAGAAGGGAGCCTCTAGTGCCCAGTGTGGACAGTAATGTCCCTGCTTTGATGATGAGAAAGGGAAGGGAGGAGAAGATACCACTTGGTTCAAATGTAGTAGGGGTGAGAATGAGATATGTGCAGGAACTGGAACTGCTTGTGTTGAGGAAGTCTGTAAACCTGTGAGCAGAGAAGGGAATCACGAAGGAGGAGAGAAAAAAGGCAAGAGACTACAAGATAGGGAATGCAGCAGAGAATGGAGAGCCTCTTTGCAAAGGAAAAATAGGAGAGGTATCTATGTATGGCCAGACTTGGCAAACGCAGATTTGGGCAGGGCTCTCCCCACGTGCCCTTCCAGCCTGCGCAGTGGATTTTTTAGGTGAGGCACAGCGTGCACAGAACTGGCCCCACTGTTTCAGTCCTGAGGTGCATTTGCCACGGCCAAGCGAGCTTGGACAGTGACAGGGAAGTCCTCGGGACTGTCACAGCACCCGGTACTGACCGGGGCTGACCCTGCTGAGCCTCCGAGATGTGACGGGATGGGATGGCAGGGAGGCATTGAACTGCCAGGGAACAGTCCTACTGAGACTGGAACTCAGGTCCTTGGGATTTGGAGTCCAGAGTGCTCTCCTTTGCACCACAGGACCACTCCCTAATAGGAGAGGTTGCACAGGGATAAGCTACGAA
Organism: Pithys albifrons albifrons; assembly: GCF_047495875.1. Classification (NCBI taxonomy): domain Eukaryota; kingdom Metazoa; phylum Chordata; class Aves; order Passeriformes; family Thamnophilidae; genus Pithys; species Pithys albifrons. The sequence continues at coordinate 87,350,842 of NC_092458.1, forward strand.
GGGCCAAGACTGAGGGGAGGAAGAAAGAACCAGGTCTGTGCTCAGTGCTGGAAAATGAGGAGATACCTGAACTGTCAGAACACAGGGTTAAGAGTATGGGATGTGAAGAGTCAAATAGAAGCGTGGGGGAGAGGAGTGAAATGTTAGGGAATTGAGGGAATGAAACAGGGAGGAGCCCCTGCAGTAAAGGATAAAGGGGCGAGGGCATGTGGGTAAAGAGCTTGGGCCCTGGTCTTGGTGCAGGAGAGAGGGGATTGCTATAGGCTAGAAGGCTAAGGGCAAAAGGGGAATTAAGTTTGAAGTGTCAGGCAGAAAGTTTGACCACATTCCCTCCAAAGCTTAGAAATACTAAACCCAATGTTTCTAAATTTTGGCATGTCTTTGAGGTCAGCACAAAAATATGACCTACTCTGGCAAAGAACCTCATCTCCCTCTAAGGCCAGAAGAAGGTGACACACTATCGTTGCTGTCATTTGTCATCCCGGCTGCAGTGGCAGAGGTCTATGCAGGGGATCTTAAGATTGCTGATGACCAGCGTGGGTGTCAGTTCGATGCCACATGTTGGAATTTCTGTTTCCTTTTTTAACAAGTGGTTCCGTGAGCAGCGGAACTAACGAAGCCTGGTTTCCAGCGGCTCTCTCCTGTGTGGATTCTCTGATGTCTAATCAAGGGTGAGCTCACTAGCCTTTCCCTCAGCAGAGGGCTCCAAGAGAGCCTCTCTTCTTTCTCCAGCTGCGTATTTTTGAGACTTGTATAAACTTTTAAGATCCTTATCCCGTTTCCAGATTGGTTGAAATTGGCTTATGATCTCAAAACTCTAAGAAGGACAGGTGCACACGCACATCTACAGATACACACACAGTTTGTACATATAAGCTTTGCTTTGTATATGAATACAGTGCTTGGAGGTTAGAAAATAACAGAATTAGACTGGCTATGCACCTCAGGGTATAGTAAGGTAAAAAGTTGGGTTATATCAGCATCCCTGCTGCTGATATGTTTTAACTGTGTGTGTGTGCTTGCATGTACATGCTCTCACTTGGCAGCAGAAAATTCATAAGAAAGGTTCTGCAGTCATGAAGTTTAATTTTGGCAAGTTACTTGCGTGTTAATGGAATGGTGTGTGTGTGGGAGTGAAGGGGACAGTTACAATTTCATCTGGGTAGAGAGAACTTTGAAACTATTTTGTTGCACATCTTATCTGATCACACCTTAATTTGGCCCTGTTGAGTCAATGCACTTTTGATACCATCCTTGATTAGTTATGGGTAGATGATGGCCTGTCAGTCCTGCATGCTTACTCAGACAGCCTGAAAGGAATGTTGTATTAAAATAAGGTAAAATGCATTGACATGGGGTTGTGGAATTGAGATGGATGGTTTGGAGAAGGCCTTTGACTGCCGGTATAACAAACTGTAGATAATGTTTGCCTCTGCCTCAGATTGCTATGGTGTCCTGCAGCCATGTAGTTCAGACCTGCAGGTAATCTTGCCTTGAAGTGTCTGCAAATATGAATCATAGAATCGATTGGGTTGGAAAAGACCTCTGAGATCATCAAGTCCAACCCTTGGTCCAACTCCAGTCCCTTTACCAGATCATGGCACTCAGTGCCACGTCCAGTCTCAGTTGAAAAACCTCCAGGGATGGGGAATCCACCACCTCTCTGGGCAGCCCATTCCAATGCCTGATTACTCTCTCTGGAAAGAACTTTTTCTGATCTCCAGCTTAAATTTCCCCTGGCAGAGCTTAAGCCCGTGCCCCCTTGTCCTATTGCTGAGTGCCTGGGAGAAGAGACCAACCCCCACCTGGCTAGAACTTCCCATCAGGTAGTTCTAGACAGTGCTGAGGTCACCTCTGAGCCTCCTGTTCTCCAGGCTAAACAACCCCAGCTCCCTCAGCCTCTCCCCATAGGACTTGTGCTCCAGTCCCTTCACCAGCCTTGTTGGCTGGTAGTCTAGTCTTCTGTCACAGGCTACCAATGACCACAAAGAGTTATCCTGAAATAATTAACATTTGGTCTTCCCAAAGCTGTAATCTCAAGTACCATTGAATAGTCCTGTGTTACAGGTCAGACCCTGTGTTGCTTTGCAAAAGGGTTGCATCTCATAGCATGGACATTGTATGGGCTGTGATGTGAATGTAGTCAGCAATAGGACAAGGGGGCATGGGTTCAAGCTCTGCCAGGGGAAATTTAAGTTGGAGATTAGAAGAAAATTCTTTCCAGAGAGAGTAATCAGGCATTGGAATGGGCTGCCCAGAGAGGTGGTGGATTCCCCATCCCTGGAGGTTTTTCAACTGAGACTGGACGTGGCACTGAGTGCCATGATCTGGTAAAGGGACTGGAGTTGGACCAAGGGTTGGACTTGATGATCTCAGAGGTCTTTTCCAACCCAATCGATTCTATGATTCTAATATGAATTTTCCTTTAAAGGAAAAAAGTGCTCACAGGTATTGGTTTGGCCACTCAAAATTAGTGGGTCTGTCTCTCTTACTGTGTTTCACTCCCTTCTCTTACAAAAAGCAAAAGAAGTACGTTGTGGGAATGGATGAGTGTTTACAAAGCACTGATATCTCTCTGGTGGGTACAACAGATGAGTGATTCTTCTTCATGAGTTGGAATTGCATGTGGTTGACAAAGCTTGAGGCTGTTCACAGAGCGGTGATACAGAAAAGTGAACGCTTGTTTGTTAAATGTCTGTCTGTGCAACATAATAACGATGCAGTTCTGTGCAAACTGTCAGTGAAGCTGTATGAAAATGCACCTGCACTGTGAGCCAAATTATGGTGACAGGGATGACCTCAATCCTGGTGCTTCCAAATTTGCTATAGTGCTTTCTAATGGGCCTTTTGTATTCCTTTAATTGTAGCTTTTGCATGTTATCACTATATTAGGAAACACCTTACTGTGTTTTGTTGTTTTGTTGGTCTTTTGTGCTAATGGTAACTGATTTCAGAAATTGGTAGACAGCGTCTTAGGCTTGATATTCAGTGATTTGAAGGTCAGCAAGAAAGTTGAAGAAAACAAGAAAGTCTTGGCTGATAACTTAAAAATGAAAGCAATTCTGGTGGATAGCTGAAAGAAAAAAAAAGGGGGGGATCTTTATATGGTTGTTAAATAGGAATTATTCAGGCAAAATGTATTTTAATACAGCCAATGGAAGAATTAGCCTTTTTGGTAATACTGAGTGACTTCTTCAGCAGTCAGGGATTGAGGTCCAGGTGTTTGGGCACAGTGGAAAACATTATCAAACAGAATTCTTTTGTTGGATACTACTGAGTGTCTTTGATCTAAAGATAAGGAATATGTAGGAACAGTATCCTGGAAAGCAATGACTGTGAAAAAGACTTTTAGGAATTAAGTGAAATCATGAAAGCTCCTAGTGCAAAACTGTGACAGAAAAGAGAAAGTGCAAATGTGGAAAGCATAAATGATGGAGTGATTAGAAGGAGACAGGCAATTTGTGAAGTATGCTGAAATACCACAGAATTCTGGGTCTGGCATTTTTAAGGTCATTTGGAAAATGGACAAAATGCGGGAATGCCCTCAAATCTGAGAACTAAGAAAGTGGCATGTGATGAGAGCATTTAAAAACACTTTCTGCCTTGCCAGGAGAGTGTGCATTTCTGCAGCTCTGTCAAGCCATCAGGTGAGTGAAGGACTGTGGAAATAAGTTGACTGAGACCTCTGAGCGAGCTGATAGATTTGATACACGTGCCAGTTGTGCAGATGGGCGTTGGTCTCTTCTCCCAGGCACTCAGCAATAGGACAAGGGGGCACGGGCTCAAGCTCTGCCAGGGGAAATTGAAGTTGGAGATCAGAAAAAAATTCTTTACAGTAGAGAGAGTAATCAGGCATTGGAATGGGCTGCCCAGAGAGGGGGTGGATTCCCCATCCCTGGAGTTTTTTAAACTGAGATTGGATGTGGCACTGAGTGCCATGATCTGGTAAAGGGACTGGAGTTGGACCAAGGGTTGGACTTGATGGTCTCGGAGGTCTTTTCCAACCCAATCAATTCCATGATTGTGTTCTATGATTGTTACGTGTAAGTGCAGCATTGACCTCTGAGTGGGAGCTGATGCTGGGTGTGCCATGGTGGAAGCAGAGGTACAATGCACATGCTTTCTTTTGGCATCTTTGTATTTCCTGGCTTTACTTAGGAGTTACCCAAGTTTTCTACCTGTGTTGCTTGGATGTTAGTTTTGTGTCCTTTCCCCCACCTCTTCGACATATTAACAAGAAAATGTTTAACTTCAGCTTTAAAACAAACAAACAGGGGAATGCGAGGGTTAAGTTTGCATTTATCATGAGCTGTGCATCCATTATTATGCTATGCTTGCATTAGTTATTTCATTAACTCTGCATTGCAAAGCCAGTACATTTGTTTCCTTGCTAAACAAAATGCTGACTCTGACAGCCTAAACTTACTCTTATCACCTAGTTTAACTTCAGACCTTCCTGTTTTGATTCTTACTTTAACTTGTGGTCTGACTTGTATTTGTAGCCTGGCAGAAGGAGCAAGGACTCAATTAACTTGTAAGACTAATCTCGGTAGATACCAGGAATTTGAACTCTCAGAGCCATGTAAAAGCTTACATAGTTTTCACAACTGTGATACTGACTAATTAAGCACTTGGTTGAAAAAGGCTGTTAATCCATGTCAGGCAAAGTTTACTATGAGCTAGTATTTCAGATGGTATTTTATCTCCTAACAGCATCTGATGAATGAGGCAGAACATTCCATGAAAAGTGGAAAAAACCACAGCGCTGTGTGCTACAGAGTTGTAGTCCAGTTGCTATAAGCATCATTCTTTTTTATGACTCACCATGATGACTTCCATATGGGAGAAGAATTAGAATTGTACATCCACCTTTTTCTAGCTTTTCATGATTTTTGAGGGTGTTTCTGTCTAACATGAATGTTCTCTGAATGTCTCACTTTTACTTCCCTGCAGATTCGCTATAAAAAGAAAGCACGATAAACATTGGGAGAGGTTGCTTTTGATCTCTGGCATATGGCTGAATGCTAATCTAACTATTGATATGAACCTCTGGTTATTAAGAATATTTTCTCCAAGGCTGTCTGATTTGCAGAGCCATAACAGGCAGCTGCAGGGATGTTGTGTCACGCTATCAATGGGAATGCTGCAGTCATTTCTGTTACTTGCACTCAGAAAGAACACAGTGAAAGGAGTGGTAGTTTAGAAGCACAGTGGGGAGACAATATTAAAAATGGATATTAAATGGAAGGAGGGGGGGAAGTCAATTATTTCATGTAGTGTTTCATTCATGCTTAGCGAGGAGCACTCCCTACTTTTCTCCTCCCCAACCAGGAGAATTTCACTGGAGTAGAATACTGAAATGCTGCTAATGTCAGATTGGATGTTCTCATTATCTATATAGATTTAACATTTTTGAGTCCATATTTGCCCACTAGAGGGCTGATTGCATCTTCCCCTTTAATATTTGATGTTGTCTGAGGCGGAATGCAAAGACCTTAATTAAATGGATCATTTGCTCCCTTGAAAAAACCTGATAACCACACAAAATAAAACTCTAAAATGCAGCTTTCTGCTATATTCCAGGGCTTTTTTAACTCATAAGGCTCATGAATTTGTTAATGCTACATAACATTCTTGCTCTCTCAGTGTTGATGCTAATTAGATGATTAGAAAATGATTTCTTGCAAGATTTTCTTTTAAAATGTTGTTTCAAAACCAGTATCAGAATGTCTCTTGCTGTTAAATTCAGACAGCATGTGTTTGTTTGTTTATTTTGGGGGTTTGTTTGGGTTTTTTTTCTAGAGTTGTTTTTGCTAACAGTCAGTTTTATGCAAGTGCTGGTGAGGTTTTGAAATACCTTCTTTGTAATTTTATTTTGAAAAAAGAAAAGGATGTGTCTCTTCATTAAAGTTTATTTTAAGGAATTTCTGACCTGAAGGCATATACCTCACAAAGCAAATAAATAAAGGATGCACAGAGGTTATGGAAAATAAAGCAGATGGCTTTGTGGCGCTGCAGAGTTAATGCACGGGACTACTTTGACTTGATGGAATGGTAAAGTTCATGAGTTTTTCAGATCAGAATAGACTATTTAAAATATAGAGTCCTATGTCCAGCACAGACGAGAATAGTGCCCAGCATGCTATTTAAACTGGAGCAAAACCTTTAGAAGGGTATTTCTCTCAGAAAGGTAGCTGGATTCTCAAAATACTGATTATAAGGGCCACGTCATTGAGACCCTGCTATAACCTCTGAGCATTGTTCCAAAGATGCATTATTCTCTTGGTTGGAAAAAGCCTATTTCCTCTTAGGTTTCTTTACTTCTAGTGTCAGTTATTGTTTCTCATAATACCTTCCTTTGCTCATAAAACAAACCCCTGGTAATTGATATTTTTCTCCTTAGATTTATCTGGGTATTGACCAAGTTATCTTTCAGGCTTTACTCCAAACCCAGACAGGAGCTGGTGAATCTTTGCTGCAAAGCCAGTTTTCCACGTGCCATCGTTCTTTACGTTTGCTGAGCCTGTCTGAGTTTTTCAGTAATTGTTGACAACATGGACTTCAGAATTAGACATGCTGTTGCAAGAGCAGTCACTCCACTACTGTTTCCAAAAATGATAACCTGCTATTCCCCTTTGTTTTGGTGAGCCATATTAGCACAGCATCACACTGGGAGCTTGTTCTCAGTTGGAGAGTTCCTTATCAGAGGAGCAGTGTTGTGGAACCGGGTTCAGTTGAGAGTGATGGAATTCAGCATCTGCTGAGAAGGACCTTGATAGAAGTCATGAGAGGGATATGCTACAATTGCTGCTTGCATTAGCAGGGAACTGGACTTGGTGACTCAAAGGTATTTTTTAGTTCAGTATTCACCTCAAAGTTATTTCTAGTGTTGCTGCTTTCAAGGATGGGCAGTCCTGTGGTGTAAAGGAGAGCATTCTGGACTCTGAATCCCAAGGTCCTGAGTTCCAGTCTCAGTGGGACCGTCCCCTGGCAGTTCAATGCCTCCCTGCCATCCCATCCTGTCACATCTCGGAGGCTCAGCAGGGTCAGCCCCGGTTAGTACCGGGGGCTGTGACAGTCCCGAGGACTTCCCTGTCACTGTCCAAGCTCGCTCGGCCGTGGCAAATGGACCTCAGGACTGAAACGGTGGGGGCCAGTTCTGTGCACGCTGTGCCTCACCTAAAACATCCACTGTGCAGGCTGGAAGGGCACATGGGGAGAGCCCTGCCCAAATCTGTGTTCGTGAGGTTTGGCCGTACATACACACATACTTTCAAGGATACACAATCGTCATCCTGTAAGTATGACCTGATAACTGCAAAATACATATGCTGTATTTAAGTCTACCATTTTGGAAAGTCTGGAACAAACTGCACAAATGTTTGGAGATTGTTTGGTTTATAAACCAAGAGCTACTTTGTTAAAAAGATAATTCTGATGCTCCCTTAACAGATGTAGGAATAAACAGCCAAATTGCTTCTGTTTGTTGATTCCAGGAGGGATTGGTGTGTGTGTGAGGAGGGATTTATGTAAGGATGTATTTAGCTTGCGTGTTCTGTTGGGGTTTGCAATTAAAATGGATTAAGAGAAAGGTGAAGGCAGGACATGTGGGAACAACTGTTAGAGATGATAATGACTGTGAAAGAACGATGGTGAAGAGGAACAAAATGTTAGGGCAGGTGTGTGTTGAAGTGCTTGGTGGGGAGGAATGGCTTCCAGCTAAATGGCTTGGAATCAAGCTGTGGCTTGGAAGGGCCTGTGGAAGTTCAGGTAGGTGCTGGATAAGTACTGCCTACATTCTATGTGCTAATCAGCCTGCACACTTCGTAAAGCTTCTGGCTCCAACATAAATAGTCACAACAGCAGATGTAGTGAAGTATCCTCCTTTGAGGAAATGGATGTGGGGAGGAGCAGAACTACCTCTCTGTGGCTTGTAATACCTGCAGAGATTTTTGTTGCTGAGCAGTTCTGTAAACGCTTGTCAAACCAGAGGAAATTCCCAGACAAAAATGCTGTGAAGGTTGAGTTCGTGTTAACCAGACTTCCTCTGGGTGGCAATTCTTGTCTCAGATATGACCATGGAAGTTACATGTGCAGGTTCAATTTTGTCTTTAATTGAAAAGTCTGCAAATGTAAAACCTAATTTGAGATAAACCTCAAGTCTTCTGCTTGGCTGACACACATTTCGGGGTGGGGGAGAGGAAGGGGATAGGCCAGTAACTTGAGTGCAACTTCTGTATCTCTGTCAAATTAACAACCAAAAAAGCTTTTACCGTCATGAATTGTAAAACAGCGTGAGCTTCTCTGAAGAGCCTGGTGTTGTGGTGGAGGAACAGTTTTTAACAGCAGCATCCATAGCAGAGATGCCAACTGCTTCTTCCTGTTCAAAGATTCTGTGTGTTACCAAATACGTTTCTGATCATTATGGGAACAGATGGATCCAAACTCCCAGGCAAAACATTTTGCATCACATCAGTAAGACTGAAATGATGAAAGCCCATTAGACCAATGAAATATACCACATTTGATATCCAGAGTATCTTTGTGAGATCCACTAGGAAAGCAGCACTGTTATTCTCAGCATTTTGTATTCTAAATTCTCGAGTGTCTTCTCCAAAAATTGAAACAGAGTTAAGTGGGTTTGGTCATAATTGCTTTTGCAGACTTGGCAGTACATGGAATTAACTTCTATTATGAAGAGGAATCTTAACCTGGGATTTCCAGCTTTTCCAAGCTTTTTTTGACTGAAATAAATCTTAGATGAACAAAGTGGGATTTTTGTCTGGGAATTATTCCTGTCCCCTTAGGATTGGTAAATTTTTGAAGTGGTGCCCTGTCTCTCTTGCAAAGCCTAATAAATTGGCCCCCTGGTTATTCCAAGACCTTTGGTTGTCTGCCTGCAAGGTTTTGTTTGGTCAGTTCTGCCAGTTCCTAGCTTAAGTTTGTCCCCCTGGGACTGGAGCACTCGCAGCTGAGCAGTGTCCTATGTGAAACCTCCCCAGAACCACATAGTGCGAAAATATCCCTTCTTCGCTTGGTGTGGAAGATCCCATCCAGTTAGAGGTGATCCACACCAGGGCTTATGCCCGTGTGACACTGTCTCTTCCCCTCGCCCCGGTCCCAGGTGCCGGATGTGTTCGCTGACCTTCTACTCCAAGTCGGAGATGCAGATCCACTCCAAGTCCCACACGGAGACAAAGCCACACAAGTGTCCTCACTGCTCCAAGAGCTTCGCCAACAGCTCCTACCTGGCCCAGCACATTCGCATCCATTCAGGGGCCAAGCCCTACACGTGCAGCTACTGCCAGAAGGCCTTTCGCCAGCTCTCCCACCTGCAGCAGCACACACGGTAAGGGCCGGAGGAGGCTGGGGGCCCTCTGCACTGCATGTTGCCGTCATCCCAGCATGCTGTGAGCGCCCTCAGTGGGTGACTGCCTGGGGAGACCTTGCTGGTTTTCACAGGCTGGTTAGGTCTTGAACACAACAAATCGCCAGTAACAGCATCCGCCACGTGAGACTTTGCCCTGGCTGTGAGGGGCTGGGTGTGCTCAGAGGCTGGTCCTGCTCAGCCTGCGGGGCATCTGCAGTGGAGTGATATTTTCTGAGAGGAGGTAGGGCTGGTTGTGTCAGAATGAGAGTAGTGTTGGCATAGGAGAACTGTTCCCTGTCACCCCAGTGTAGTTCTGCCAAACATCTCAAGTCCAGGCTTGCAGCCCCCTGCTATTTCAGTTGTAGGCTTTCCACACACAGGTCTGCCAATGCCCCTCAGTCCAAGCTCTATAGTTCCTCTCTCTGGATCCTCCCCCGGTGCAGACAGACCATGGTCTCTTGAATGCAAGGGGAGCACAGTTTGAGATCAAGTGAGCTCATGCCATGTGTGGAGTTCCTCCATGTAGCAGATAGCGTGGTGCTGTCCCACCCCCTTTGTGCCCTCATTCCATCAGCACTAGCCAGGTGGCGGTCATGTCCAACTGCTGCTGCTCCTCCTCCTCTTCGGCAGGATCCACTCCAAGCTCCACACAGCGATTGTCAAGCCGCACAAGTGTCCTCACTGCTCCAAGAGCTTCGCCAACACATCCTACCTGGCCCAGCACCTCCGCATCCACTCGGGGGCCAAGCCCTACACCTGTCGCTACTGCCAGAAGGCCTTTCGCCAGCTCTCCCACCTGCAGCAGCACACACGGTAAGGGCCAGAGGAAGCTGGGGGCCTGGCCCTGGCCCCCCCGCGCTGCCGGCATGCACCTGTGGAGCACGCGCGCCAAGCATGCGGGGGGCGGGCGGGGGATGCGGCCGGCAGCGCCCTCCGGAGGAGGTGACCCACCAGAGTGGACGGAGCGGAGGCTGCACAGGAGACACTGACCACATCAGGGCTGAGGTGGGCACGTGCTGTCCCTGGGGATCCTTGGTCTTGCACCGCGGGTGACACAGAGAGAGAGAGCGATAGAGAGAGAGGCATTGGCTGTAGGGGATCCCAGCCTGGCACCACGGGGGTTGGACTGAGTGTGTGGAAGCTTATCCTGGCATTGCAGGGGGACAGGGACAGATTAACACTGCAGGTGATCTCACCCCGTTATGTGAAGTAAAAAGTGTTGGAGTGTCTGTCCCTGAGAAGGAACAGAGCTCTTTTTTGATGCTGTGAAAGCAAGAGAACAGACTCCTCTTGGTCATTTGGAACTTCTGAGCTTGAAGCAGGGAGCCTGGACCTCCAGACCCCTTTCCAACATGTTTTCAGGTGGCCTATGTGCTGAGCTGGCCAGTTGTTCATTCATAAGCTCTTGCTCCTCAGTCCAAGTCACTCTCTGAAATCTGCTTGACTGTGTGTCTTCTCTAACTTCTAGCTGGACATGGGAGCTGGGCAGAGCTCTCTTTGTCCAGATGGAACAGCATCTGGAGGCAACATCAGCCCCTTACCTGCTCTCCTGAGTGTCTGTGAGATCTGATCACAGCAGCAGGCCATGGCAGTCTGCCCTGCCTGCCTGCTCACTGCCTCCCATTTGTGCTCTTCCTCCTCAACAGTATCCACACCGGGGACCGACCCTACAAATGTGCTCACCCTGGGTGTGAAAAGGCTTTCACCCAGCTTTCCAACCTGCAGGTAAGGGGCTGGGCACGTCTGGCTTGCCATTATGAGTGGCAAGGATGCCAGTGGTGGAGGAGGTGGAAGAATTGGGGGATCTGGGAGGAGAGTGAAAGAATTCACAAAAGCCTTGGGCGCAGGAGAGATTCCTGACTTCTGTGGCAGTAGAAACCCAAAGAAGTCACATAAATGGTTGCATTATGTAAAATGTAAACTTGATTTGAAAGCAGTGAGACCTTGGTAAAGTTCCTTCCATCTGTTCTGCGGTTTTCTAACTTAGCTGGAGCAAGACTTTTGCAGTGTTACGCTGGATAAAGTCCGAGTATTTGGTTGGGGTTTTTGTTTGTTTTACAACTAAATGGAGCATGGAGGGGTAGGGATTTAAGGAAGCAGAGATGGTGTGTTCTGTTGCAGTATCCTGGAGAAGGGGAATTGTAGGGTGTGCCAAATAGCAAAGAGCTTTAAACAGCTGCAACCAGTTAAAGCAAATCCTGCCCTGAAGGTATCAGATGCAGGAAGCAAATGTGCAGGGAGGCAGAAGAGGAGAGACTAAGAAAAGATTGCAGAAGAGTTGCATGAAAACTGAGAAGACTGGGGTTGTGAAGTGTTAGGAGTCTCTGCCATTCAAATGCCTAGTATGCCTGGGAAGAAAGGGCACGTGTGGGGAAGATGTGGCGGGCTGGGGAGAGAAGCTCTGTCCCCTATGCTAGGAGCCAGCCATACCTTCCTCAGCAGCTGGGAGCCTAGGGAGTTTGGGACCTGGCTGGAGGTCAGAGGTAAAGCCATCTCCAGTACTAATACTCGCTTCCTTCCTCATGCTTGCTTTCCTCTTCCTCCCTGCTGCTGCCACCCAGTCCCACAGACGGCAGCACAACAAAGATAAACCTTTCAAGTGCCACAACTGCCACCGTGCGTACACGGATGCTGCCTCGTTGGAGGTACACCTGGCTACGCACACGGTGAAACACGCCAAGGTCTACACCTGCTCCATCTGCAGCCGGGCCTACACCTCGGTGAGTGTTTGCTGCCCTCGGGGGTGGCAGAGGTGGACATGCTTCCCAGGGAGCATCTCCTCTGGATGCAATGGAAGCAGCCCCCTGAGTTGTCATGTCCCTCCCTGTTGGTCTTGGCTTTTGTGAGCATTGTTCTCTGCTCTCACACCATTATTCCCGTTGCAGGAGACGTACCTGATGAAGCACATGCGGAAACACAACATCCCTGACCCCCAGCAGCAGGTGGTTCAGGCACAAGCCCAGGCCTCACAGCAGCAGCAGCAGCACTTCCAGCCACAGGGTGGGGGGGCAGCAGGGGGCCCTTCTGGAGACACTAACCAACCCAACCCTCCCCCCCAGTGCTCCTTTGACCTGACTCCTTACAAGACTTCAGAGCATCACAAGGACATCTGCCTCACTGTCAGCACCAGCACCATCCAAGTGGAGCACCTCTCCAGCTCCTAGAGAGACCTCAACCCAGGGAGCAGAACGCCTCTTGTGCATAGCCTGTGCCCAGGGGCACCGCCTGTGCAGTGGCCCTCCTCGTGCAACAGTCTCCGGCCTCTCCTCCTACAACAGCCTCTTCTGGCCGTGTAACCCTGTTCATGGCAGCCCCTTGAACGACAGCCTGTCTCAAGGGGGTGCTCCTTCTGTGCAGCAGCCTGCCTGGTAGGAGGATGCTTCCTTGTGCAAGAGCCCCTTTCCTGTGCTGGGATCACTTCCTCATGCAAGAGCCCCTCCTTTCAAACCCAAAGAAAGGCCCCTATTTTGCCTTCTCTTTCACTGTAGGATGCATATGAAGGGGGGTTGCGTGTTGCAACACGCATGGTGGATGGGATGGAGAGACGGCCCTTGTACATACAGGGGCTTGGACACATGTTTTCAGCAGGCCACGGAAGAATGTGGCAGGGTTCACAGCTGGATGGGGTTCTTTGAGGATTGCCTTGAGTGTCTAAGAGAGAAATATCCATTCCTGTCCCTCCTGCTTGTGAAAGGGAGGAGGGGTCGCTCGTCCTGCCCCAAGGACTGGATGGGAGAAACCTTCACCCCAGTGGAGGGGGGAGAGGTGAGGCACATTCTCTGGGATGGACAGGTGCCTACACTGCCCAAGGGCTGTGGAGTATTGCATTCTTTCTCTTCTCCTGGTGAAGAGCAATAGAGAGGAGTCTGTCTGAACTGGCTGCTGCCTCTCTCTCCCAGCTGTCTGAGCAGCACAATGGCCAAGGCCCTGTAGGAATGTGGGTTCCTGCTCATTGCTCTTCCTGCCTGTTGTGGATGATATCCTAGCAGCTTGTACTCCTCCTCCTCTCCCTCCTGCTTTTCCCCCCTCTCCTCAGGCCTGCAGGCATCAACAACAAACCAAAAAGCAACTGGAGGGAGGGTAAGAGACTGCCAAAATAATCATCACCCTTCTCTCTACTCCCTTTTCTGTAAGATGGAATGACAGCAATTTTAACACTCACACACCTGTCTTGCCCTCAGTTTCCGAAAGGGAAAGAGGAGGACGAGGAGGAGGAATAGACCAGTCTTTTCAAGGAGCCAGCAGGAGGCAGGGAAAGGCTAGCTTCTGCTCACCCCCACCAGAGCGTGCTCCCAGGCTCCCTCTTGCCAAGACGGGCTGGACTCACACGGCAGTGGTGGCCTCTTCTGGACCCTGGTCGCGGGAGAGAATCCCCAAAAGGTGGACAGTGGAGAGAAGGGGATGAAGATCCCCACAGAGAGACCAATCTAATGAGAAGGGGGAGCCAACATGAATAAACTGAAGGCCCCTTGAATTTATATATATATATATATATAAATATCTATTCCCCACCCCTGGCCCGCTCTGTCCTTGCTGTAACTGTTTCTATCTCTGTGTTTATAAAACGCATTATCCTGGCGAATTTTTATTTTCAATCTTTGTTTGTTTTTCCCTTTCTCTTCGTCTTAAATTCTTCTTCCCTCCTTTTTTTTTTTATTGGTCCACATGACTGCTAGTCTTGTGTGTCACTTGTTAGTTTCTTTGGATCGTGGAGGCTGACTCGGACGAGAATGAGAAGGCAAGGGAAAAAGCATGTTGTTGGGTTTTAAAATCAGTCACCCACCCAAAAGCCTATAGAATCCCAGACTTCTGTATGAACAACCAATAGGGGCTTCTATTTTTTTTTTAACCATCCTGTATGGAAATAAATTGGTGTAAAAGGCTCCTTGAAGGTGCTACTGTGAGCACCCTGCCCCTGTGACGTGTGTTCCTTCCCCCTGCACCAGAGCACTGCACGAGCATCCATGTCCTGAGCAACTGTGTGGGCGGATGCGAGGGCAGCACATCCCTGCCTTTGGGCAGTTTGCAGTTTGCACAAGGAAAGCAAGGAGCTCTGCACCTGTGGAGCCTGTGGCAGAAACTTTTTCTCTATGTTTAGTCACCAGGGCTGGCTGCAAGCGGTTGGAGTGTTTTGTAGATGCATAGGTTAGGCTAGAAGAAGCTGTCTGCTTTGCCTCCTGCACTTCATGGGTGACATTTCAATCCATTCATCCTGTAGTGAGCACCGAGAACTAATGTGTATTTGAACTATGTGTTGACCAAATCTATTGGCTTAATTTTGAGGCACTGGGACACAGAATCCCTTCCACTGGTAGCCTGTTGCAAGGGCTTTGTGTTCTTGCTATTTAAATATTTCAGCCAGATTTCTCCTTGCTTTGGCTTCTGCTTACTAGTTCTGGATACGTCCATCCCACTGATTCAGAGAGCCTGAACACAGTGGTGCTTTTTCCTCTGGACTGATATTTAAACACTCTAATGTCTCTTCTCAATCCACTTTTTGACAAGCTAAGTAGATGTAACTCCAGCCCAAAAATTATTTTTGTCTTTTCATTCTCTGTCTTGTCAAATTTTTCAGTATCTTAAAAAAATGTTCCTTTTGGAATTGAGTACTGAAGCCCCACTGCTATGGACAAGATCCCTTCGCCTTAAGTCTGCAGAGGATTGTGTCTGCCCAGTTCTAAGAGCATTATACAGGAGCTCACCTTGGCTGCTTGTCAGGTGTCACTCCTCAATCATCTGAAGTCTCAGCTTTCCATGACAGTGTTTCCCCCTTTCCAGGTATGGTCTGAGTTCTTATTTCGTAGGTGCTTCACCTGAAGCTTTGTCCAAGTCCAGTTTGTGTGAATGGACCTGGCTGACTGATGGACCAGGTTACTCACAGCTTTCCCAGTTGTGTGACCCGCAAGTTGTACCAGTTGTTATTTTTTACTTTCAGATCCAGGTTGAAATGCTGCATTGCATCTGAGCTACGCTAACTTGAAAAGCATCATTGAGTGCAACTTTATATTAGCTTGTTTTTGAGACTTGCAGGCTCGGCATTTCTTAATCCTCTTAGTACATGATTATATACAGTAAATCTTTCTGACTTATGGTGCTCGGTCAATGCCTTATAAAACTTTAAGTATGTTGCACCTATGCAGTCCCCTTTGTTAAACCAAATGTACAATGATGGCATCTAAGAATGAAATTAGGGTTTGAGCTTTTTCTTTTATTTTATTACAAAATCTCTATTTCATAAAGCCCTTGAGTTAGAGGTTTTATTTTTTCATTCACTCATTCTTCACCTCAACAGCTTTTCCATAATTTTAACATTGAGTCATTTCATTTGCCTTTTCAGAATACTGTCATGAGTGTCTTAAGGTATTTCTCTAATATCCCACCTTTACTTAAAATGAGAATCAATGGGCTAGAGAGCTTGTTAGTGAACTCTTTTAGGACTTCTGTTTCTTTGCTGACTTCAAAATACATATCCCTAGTAGGTGTTGTCTCATCTCCTACTTTGATACTAAGGTACTGGATAGAAGTTGATATTTTTGTATGACTGCCACACCTGTTCCTGTCTTTATATGGAATTGGAAGCATTTGTTGACTGATTTCCCCTCTTCTGTGTCATGAGCATTTTCACCATTTTTTTCTAGCATGGATCAGTGCTATTAGTAAGATTTCTTTGTTTATTTTTTTATTGAAAGAAATTAAAGAGCAAAATATCCCTTTCCTTTACCACTAGTTTTGCCAGCCACAAAGTTTTCCTTATTTTATAATGTGTAATTTGTGTCAGTTGCTGTCTGGCATTCACCTTTTCCATCCACTATGTTTCGATTTGATTGTGTTTAAACTGTTTGTTGCTCACGGACTTTTTCACTGAACCCAGGATGAGCTTTTACCAAAAGGTTTCCTCTTTTTCATTGCGGAATTAGGGCTTTTTTGGCCACATAACAGATTTTCCTCACAGGAGAGTTTAATTCACATTCTCTGCATTCTTTTTTTTTCTCATGCTCAGCTTGGAAGTGAGCACAGACACGGCACAGGTGTATTACTATTTGTGCCTCTCCTCTGAATGTCCATATTCCATATGAACAGAACAAAACTGCCAGTTTCACTCAAGTTATTATCTCGTATGCATCACCTTGAAGTCAGAAAAACTGACCTGGCTTGGGTGCAATGTCTTGTATTAAGCTGGGATGGTTTTAAAAGTCAGAATAATACTGTGCCAACTGGTTGAATTCCCTGGGGAATGGCTTACAAGGTACAATTTCTTGCAATGGTTTTTTGTTTTATATGTTAAAGGCACTTGAAGTCACCTTTCTTGGCCCCCCTGGTTTGATGTGTTGTTTTCTAATGTCTGCTATCCTTCCTCTTCTTGGAATCTGCTACCTAGCATGGGGATCCATATGTTTTTAAGGCTGTACAATTCCTGTGTTATTAGTAATTTCAAAGGTATTATTCCTTGTGTTCGTGCAGCTTGCTGCTGCACCTGTAGATTTTACTGTTGCCCAGGAAGAAACTCATTACTTCTTACTAAGGGACTTTCCTATCGAGTTTCAAAAATGTATTCCAGGCCTCTTTTCTTCTTATCAATGAGAATTTCTTACTCTGTTTACCCAGAGTCCTGTTGCTGATGTGGAACTACTTGAAGATACCTTACTCTCATTATCTTTGTCACTTACTTGACTTTGAATTAGGTCTTTGGATTCCCAAGGTTGTTGAACATAGAGCACTTCAGGTGGTTTAAAAATGAGAGTTGCTGCCTGCAAGACCAAAATTCTTCCTTGTAGAGATGAAGCCTGAGGTTCCACAGTCTGCAGCTTTTCAGCTTTGTGCACTCAAGCCAACAACAGTTCAGTTATTTACCTCCCACTCACAAGTGGAAGATTCTCGTAGCAAAATCCCGTGGTCCTTCCTCTTCAGCTCCCTGAATTCTTTGACCCTGCATTTTCATTGTGATGCCAATCCACTTGTTTCTGTATGTCTGTATTCTGGAAGACTTGACAATGACTCTGGAGTTCTGTGTTAGGTTGTATCTTGTTCTTTTCTGAGCTGATTGTCTGTTCTTAGATGGATTTGACAAATTATCACTGCTTTAAAAGGAAACATCATGTAGGCTGGAAATCATTTAGAAAAGTCACCCACAAACAGTAACCGAATCTCAGCCGTGACTAACGATAGTATTGCTGGTCTATAATCCAGTTAAATCTTCAAGAAAGATTTAAGACTCATAATTTAAAGCCTTATGGTTAATCAACCATGTCCCTTATTAAAATTTTTTTGTTGGTTATCGCTACCATTAAAACTGCCATTCTGTTTTACTACTTTTTTTTTTTAATCCATAGGGTCTTGTTATGCTTTTGTTCAGTACATTAAAGTCTTCTGCTGTAAGAAGTCTTTCTTCTTCTATAACGAATTACAGACCATGGTCAAGTCACTGCATTTGTCTTTCCAAACAGCTGAATTAAATTGAGCTGGTTTAGGTGTCTCACAGTAGGGCTTGGCTCCATCAGGTAGTTCTTATCTGTACCCTTTCTTTTCTGACCAGGCTGTGTAGTGTTCAATGAAAATCTTGCTACATTAGACCTAGATGGTTATCTTGAGCCACCAAACTTACAATGCCATACAAGGATGTCTAATTCTTTTACTGAGATCTTTTTCTTAAAATTAAAACAAAGAGCATTATGCTGTTTTTCTTAGCTGAGTGCAACCCCTATTACACTGTGATTTTGCCACATCAGTGTTAGGTCAACTGCCTTACAGCAACCTGGATGAGCCCATTTGCTTTTCAAATACTTTCAAAGTAAAAATATTTGCTGGTCTTCTGGAACACATTCAGAGCTTCAGAGTTAGTTGGAAAAGAAAGCCCATTGCTTCCATCTGCTTGCCAGATAATTCTTTTCAAATTACTGATTGTCAGTTTCTAGCTATGCAACTTTTGGGATGTTTTATTTAATGGGTAGAACTAAACGTGTTCCTAATCTCATTGGCAATAGGTAATACTTCATTACCTCACAGATGTGTCTACATCATCCAACTTTCTTCCTAATATAGAATATAATTATGAGATTCTGTCTGTCTTCTATATTTTTATTGATTATTTTATCATCTTTATATCTACTAAAGGATATATATCATGTTTAGGATTTTCTTCTAATATTTTGCAGGTAATGTACCTGAAAGCTGCCCAAGTTTACCAGTGCAGTTTCAGAACATAAAATGAAATTGCTCTGTACACTTCCTTAACTACAAAATAGGTACCTGTTCAATCGTCATTTCAGGTACAACAGATTAAATTTGTGTGCATGGTTTCTTGTTTCTGTATAGTAGAACACCAAAGTACTAGAGAGATGTAGTAACTTGGTCCAACAAACATTTCGATTTCATGTAGTGTCTGTAATGAATGGAAAAAAAAATGCAAGAAAAGAAAGCGTGACACCAAAGAACTAGAGTCTATGCCTAGTTTTGCTGCTGAATTAGGGTATGTTTTTGGAACTTGGGCACAGCTGTAATCTGTGGCCTTTGGCATCCTCTTTCATGTGTAAAGCTCATTAACCACCTGGTGGGCAAGTGCTGCAGATCAATCCTTTGCTGTTTGTGAGAATGAAGTGTGGGTACATCCAGTATTTCCTGAAGACAGGAAATGCAGGGCAGGGACCTCTAAACCGAGAATGTTAAAGAGTGAGAAGAGCTGAATGTACCTCCACAGCAAAAGGGCACTGAACAAGAGTGTGGAGCTGTAGGCCCTCCTGCTGGGTTGTGCATATGGATCCCTGTCCAGGACTGGCCTTCACCTCACAGTCCTTGGACAAGATTTAAGAGGTCTCTAAGGTAACTGCAAAGGTGGAGGCTTGAATTTGGTATGCAGATGTTTACATTTCCAAGGGAAAACATACAGGCATCTGTAGCTCAATAAAGGTTGAGAACCACTCCTGCAGACTGCTGCTTCCGTAGGCCGCTCCGCTTCCCGTGGGAGCTTCCCAGCAGCACGGCCCTGCATCCAGCTGGGAGTATGTATGTATGGCCAGACCTGGTGAACGCAGATTTGGGCAGGGCTCTCCCCACGTGCCCTTCCAGCCTGCGCAGGGGATGTTTTAGGTGAGGCACAGCATGCGCAGAACTGGCCCCACCGTTTCAGTCCTGAGGTCCATTTGCCACGGCCGAGCGAGCTTGGACAGTGACAGGGAAGTCACAGCACCCGGTCCTAACCGGGGCTGACCCTGCTGAGCATCCGAGATGTGATGGAATGGGATGGCAGGGAGGCATTGAACTGGCAGGGGACAGTCCCACTGAGACTCGAACTCAGGTCCTTGGGATTCAGAGTCCAGAGTGCTCTCCTTTACACCACGGGACTGCCCCCAGCCGGGAGAACCTGCGGGTTCAACAGCAGGATGTCATTGTGGCACACTCGGCTGAGGGGGAGGAGTGTGGGAACACAGGGGTTGGCCTTCGTGACTCTGTTACAACAGCAGTTACCAAAGGACTGGTGAATGGGTGAGGGTTAGACATAAATTATCATGGACCTCTGGAGCGTATTTCAGTTGGGGAAGCACCTTCCTGAAAAATCATCAGTGCCTGTGCCAGGACTTGGCCTTGCAGGAGTGTTTACTCTAAAAAATACTGCACCTCTTGCCAAATAACTACCATGGTAACACTCCCGCTGTGGGTGATGATGCTTCTGGAACCCTGAGCAATGCACTTTTCCATGTTGTGACTTTCTAAGGAAAGCAAAAATAGCAAACTTTCTAGATTCAGAGGTCAGGAGTGAGTTTTTCTGGATGGGTAGAGTTTCTACTGTTGTGAGACCACACAGGCAGGTACACAGAACTGCCTCTCCCATTTGTTTTCCAACTCCACAGTGGCAGTTCATGAAGTTAAAGACACATTTGTACATTTTACTAAGATTTACCATTTAGATTTTAGGTTGTCTCCTCTTCCCTGTCATTTGTATCTGCAGTGGCAAGAAGTCCAGAGGGAGCTTGTCCCTCCATTTCAGTGGTCTGGTATTTTGACATACTCGTAGCCTTGAAGGATAAGATGGAATTTCCAGGGGGTCTCTTACCTAAATGAGTGACGTATGAGAATGTCTAATTCTTAACATCAGCTCCATTCAGCCTGGTAGCCCCAAGCAAGTTGAATATCATAGAATCATAGCATTGATTGGGTTGGAAAAGACCTGCAAGGTCATCAAGTCCAACCCTTGGTCCAACTCCAGTCCATTTACCAGATCATGGCACTCAGTGCCACATCCAATCTCAGTTCAAAAACATCCAGGGATGGGGAATCCACCACCTCTCTGGGCAGGCCATTCCAATGCCTGATTACTCTCTCTGGAAAGAATTTTTTTCTGATCTCCAACTTCAATTTCCCCTGGCAGAGCTTGAGCCTGTGCCCCCTTGTCCTATTGCTGAGTGCCTGGGAGAAGAGACCAACCCCCACCTGGCTAGAACTTCCCTTCAGGTAGTTCTAGACAGTGCTGAGGTCACCTCTGAGCCTCCTCTTCTCCAGGCTAAACACCCCCAGCTTCCTCAGCCTCTCCCCATAGGACTTACGCTCCAGTCCCTTCACCAGCCTTGTTGCTCTTCTCTGGACCCGCTCCAGCACCTCAGTATGGGGGAATCTGGTTTCGTTCTGTGCCATGGTATAGGGAGCAAGTTTTTTTATGCAACAGCCACATCCTTCCCCTTAATTAAGTGTGTAAGGCAATTTATATGAGAATTTTGAAGTACTTTAAAGTGAGGCTTAACAATAATGTTCAGCTAACTGAAGCCAGCTGCTTCTTATGGGAACTGAAAAGGCTGAGAAATGTGTTTTGAATAATTAAAAATGTCATAAATAACTTAAATGACTGTAGGAATAGGAATGGAAAACATCATCTTCAGAACACGGAGGATCTCTGAATTAACCAAATAGTTTAACAGTAAGAGGGTTGATAGTTCAAACAGCTGCAATTCATTTATGTAACAGCCCCTCATCTTGCAGTGCTGGCTGCTGGAAGACTTAATCCCAGTATATCCATATATATAAAGGCATGGTGTCTTGGAAGATCTTTGGGAGGAAATAGGGAAAAAATGAATCTAAGTCACTTCTCCTCATAGCCAGAATGTGGGAGCACTCAGTCCTGAGCGGTGGCTCTTTATAGACTGTCAGGAGAAAACAGAATGGTGTAGGTGAGTGCACGGGAGAAAGGTGGGGGAAAGGTGGGGTATTCACCCAACAAAACCAGTGCTCCTGAACTGGACAGGGTGCTACGTTAACTCTGTCCTCTTCAAGCAGCAACCTGCATATCCTGGACTCCAAGGAACAAAAGAAGTAAGATAATTTTGTCTCAGTTCCTCCATAATCACATGTGACCTGCCACACCGAGCCTGTAGCAGAGGACAGCTGGGAAGTCCCTGAACTCCATGGCGAGAGGATCTCCAACCTGGAAGTGACTTGTGTATGGTCACTAAGGTGGGTCTGGCAAGGTGAAGGCAAAGAGAGCACGGTCTTAACTTCGTTCCATTGCTTTGTTAGTTTGTTTTGCTGCGTGATGGACCATCTCCGTCTGTGCCACAGCCCTCCCTGGTGAGTGGAAACCATAGGAACAAGCCCACAGCCCTTCCTCGCTCCGATCTCGGCATGGGTAAGGCTGGGAGGGACCACAGTGGCTCCTCTGGTGCCCCGTCCCTGCCCCAGCAGGGTCACCCCAGAGCACCTGGCACAGGACTGCAGCCACACGGTGCTTATCTCCTCCTGTGGAGGAGACTCCACAGTCCCTGGGCAGCCTGTTCAGTGCCTGGGCAGCCACACAGCAAAGTTCTTCCTCATGTTCAGGAAGAGGAACAAGGCTGGTGAGGGGAATGGAGCACAAGTCCTGTGGGGAGAGGCTGAGGGAGCTGGGGTTGTTTAGCCTGGAGAAGAGGAGGCTCAGAGGTGACCTCAGCACTGTCTAGAACTACCTGAAGGGAAGTTCTAGCCAGGTGGGGGTTGGTCTCTTCTCCCAGGCACTCAGCAATAGGACAAGGGGGCACGGGCTCAAGCTCTGCCAGGGGAAACTTAAGTTGCAGATCAGAAAAAAATTCTTTCCAGAGAGAGTAATCAGGCATTGGAATGGGCTGCCCAGAGAGGGGGTGGATTCCCCATCTCTGGATGTTTTTAAACTGAGAATGGACGTGGCACTGAGTGCCATGATCTGGTAAAGGGACTGGAGTTGGACCAAGGGTTGGACTTGATGGTCTCAGAGGTCTCTTCCAATCCAATCAATTCTATGATTCTGTGATAGGCGGAACTTGTATTGGGACAGCTGTCCATCGCCTCTTGTGCAATTGCTCGGCACCATCGAGAGGAGCCGGAACCACCCTCTGCCCGCACCCTCGGGGTATTTATAGGCATAATGAGGGCCCCTCTCAGTCGTTCCTTCCCGAGGCTGCACAGGCCCAGCTGCCTCAGCCTGTCCCCGCAGGAGCGCGGCTCCTACCCCGCTGGCCCCCTCAGGCCCTCCCGCTCCCTGCCCCACAGCTCCCGAAATGGCGGCGGGCGCGGGGCGGAAGTGCTGGGCCGGCCGGGCGGAAGCTGTTTCGGCCGCCGGGCAGAGCCGCTTCCGGCGGGGGCTCGCGCGTCCGGTCGGCGCCGGAAGCGGCCTGTGTGGGGCCAAGATGGCGGCGGGGATGTACCTGGAGCACTACCTGGACAGTAAGAGCCGCCGGGGCGGGGCTGCGGCCGCGGCGGAGCCAGCCCGGGAGGGGCACGGACGGGCCGAGGGGCGGAGCCCCGCGGGGGCCGAGCGCTGTCCGTGGCGCTCGGGGGCTCTCCCAGCCCCTCAGGCTCAGCCTGGCCCGGCTGTTCGCCGTCCGGTCCCCGGGCCGTGCGGGCCGCCCCTCCGCCGTGGGGCCGGGCTCGGCTGCGGCTCCTGCGGAGCCCCACACCGCGTCTGGTTCGTCCCCGGAGAAAGGAGCCCGGTGGTGCTGCAGCCCCGGCTCGGGAGCGGGATCTTGGCTGTCAGTGTGTCCCGGCATGCGCATCAGCAGCAGCGCTGGGGAGATGAGGCACAGATAACTTCGGGTCTGTGGGCGGTAGTGTCGGTGCCTTCCTTCGCTGTCAGTTTACAAATGCAGCCCTGTTTTTCTGGCTGAAGAGGCGCTGTGTTAATGCTCGTGGAGTTGGTAACGTTATCAGAGCCCTCCTTTGATACCATCCTGTGCTTATAACGTTGTCAAACTTTGCCCTTTGGGGTTAAGACTTGGTGTGTTTTACCCACGTGTTCTTAAAATAGCCAAGTAAACTAATCAGATAAGTTGTTTTTAAAGGAAGGAACTTAATGTGTTAAGATCCAGTATCCTGTTCTTTGAGGAATGATGTTTTCACGTTTTTCTGCTGGTCTGGTGTCACTGGAGCTGGGGGAGCAGAGTGGTGGGGTGGGGTGTTTAAAGCCTGGATGTTCTGGTAATGGGTCTTACTTTGCTCTGTCTGGCCAAGCTAAATCTCTCACTCACTGTTTGCATGTGCTTGGAAACATCAGAGCTTGGCTCTTCAGAAATTTTGCTGCCCTGGGTTCTCCCAGCACAGAGGTGTTGGTTTGGAGACAAGGGGCCTCATTCCTTGTCTATACAGGGCTCCTTTTGTCATTAGGAAAGGAACCTTCTTGTCAATTAAATTAAGAAAGCTCAAGACCATAATAAATTTCAGTGAAAGTTGAAAAGAAGCTGGAATGAAACAGGCAAGGATTTAGGAGCTGCAAGGAAGAAGGATGTAAAAGCCAGGAGGAGGAGTTGGATGAGGAGGCAGATTGTTAGAGAGAAGCAAAGATTTATTTTCGTGTGCTCTTCTCATTCTGTTGTAGAAGACTGCAAGTGGCTGAGGCTCCTCAGTTGGGAGGACAAGGGCTAGACAAGAGCAGAAGGAAGCAGATGGACAAGGAGTAAGTGCATGGGGAGAATGCAGGGTGTTCCTACTGGGGGGGCAGAGGTGTGTGTTGGGAAGAGCTGTAGTGCAAAGATAAAGGAGCAAAAGACTGGGATGTGCAGTTGGTAGCCAGAGACGAGTGGGATCCAACACTGGAAGGTGTGGTGGGTACCAGGTTGGAGAGGAAGGAAGTTTAGGTAGTGGTGGTGGCTGGAGGGTGCTCCCACCAAAGTCACTGCTGGATCTCATTGTCACTGACAACTAAAGTTCACCAAACCCCTGAAAACTCCTCCTCCTTCCTAGTACAGGCGTGCAGACAAAATGACACACTCCTGTTTTCTCTCTCAGCTGAGATTTGTGGTCCTGCCTTTGAACTGGAGATTCTCATCCTGTTGAAGGTGGATATTAATACAGTAGTGTCGCTGTTACTGTTAAAGTATCCAGCTTAAAAGCAGAAAGCAACATGCACAATCTGCAAGTCCTTAAAAAAATTCTGGTTACAAAGATGTTAGGAAGAACAAAACAATCTTTGCAGTGATGTTTAGCCTGGGTAGCCTACTCTTGGAGTTCTTGAGGGCTTGTTCAGTTTTGTCTGGTGTACTATCACTTCCCTTTGTTAGCTAATTGTGAGACACTTGCTGTGCTCAACATCAAGTTTCTTTCAGAGAAGTGTATTTTGTGAATTGTAATACTTACAGTCAAAGAGCATCTGTCTCATTTTTCAGCAGGTCATTCTGCTGACAGGCTTTCCTGTCATGGAATCACAGAATGGATTGGGTTGGAAAAGACCTCTGAGATCATCAAGTCCAACCCTTGGTCCAACTCTAGTCCATTTACCAGATCATGGCACTCAGTGCCACGTCCAATCTCAGCTTAAAAACCTCCAGGGATGGGGAATCCACCCCCTCTCTGGGCAGGCCATTCCAATGCCTGATTACTCTCTCTGCAAAAAATTTTTTTCTGATCTCCAACTTCAATTTCCCCTGGCAGAGCTTTAGCCCGTGCCCCCTTGTCCTATTGCTGAGTGCCTGGGAGAAGAGACCAACCCCCACCTGGCTGGAACTTCCCTTCAGGTAGTTCTAGACAGTGCTGAGGTCACCTCTGAGCCTCCTCTTCTCCAGGCTAAACAACCCCAGCTCCCTCAGTCTCTCCCCATAGGACTTGTGCTCCAGTCCCTTCACCAGCCTTGTTGCTCTGCTCTGGACCCGCTCCAGCCTCTCAATATCTTTCCAGAACTGAGGGGCCCAGAACTGAACACAACACTCAAGGTGTGGCCTCACCAACACATGATTTTGTGACTTGTGTCAGTGGTTAATTTTCACAGCTCAGTATTTAGTCATTGCACCTGTTCTGCCTCTTGCCTGTCATGTTGAAGTGTCTCCGTAGTAAAGGTTTATTCCCTGTGTAGACTGTAATTGATTAAATTGTAGCCTGCTTTTTGGTAACTTTAAAAAAATTTTTACTTAGTATAACTTCTTTTTCAGTTTTCTTATTACCCATATTTTTCTTGTCCAAACCTGCTCTAATTTTTTGACATTCTGCTTGAATTTCTGACTGTGTGAAAATGCAAAGTCTTCTGGTAATGAGTGTTCTCCATAATACTGATTGACAACAGTCAGTTTCCCCCTTGCTGCTTCCTTTTTTTTTTTAATTATTTTGATATTTTAAAACCATTCAGTTCAGTTTTAAGGTAGTTCATTAATGTGCCCAAACTTCCTGAAATTTAATACAAATAAATATTCCAGCACCTTTGGTCATCCCTTCTAAAGACGTGTAATTTACTTTTTAATTTCCATTTGTGTCTTGGAACTGAGTTGGTTTAGTATTACAGTGCTATTGCAGACACAGCTTTCAGTGGAATTTCTTTCTTCCTCCCACAGAGATTCTCTTCCCTGTGGTTTCCTGGCTGGATCTGCTCAGAGAATGATGAGGAGTGTGAGATTAAAGAGGGCAGTTGTTCATGGGGCCTCTTCATGTCTTTGAAGAAAGGGAGGTGTATAAGGAATTAAGTGAAGATTGTAGGAAGGAAAGGGGTGACCTCCTGCTTGAGGCAATTGAATATCACTCTGACAAAGTGAGTTTGATGGTTTTATTTATGTTGGCAGTCAAACTTTTTATAGGTTCTCCTTGCTTGGATTGTGCTTCCCTCAAATTATGATTGAAAATTTGTAGTCAGAGGAGCAGATGTGCAGAATGCTCAGAGCTGCAGCTGGAGTCTGCTTTGGACAGATAATTCTGGAATGTCAGGCTATTCCAGAGGCCACATTGTAATTAGCTGGCCTGTTTGACTTTAATCTCTTTGCCTCAGTGTATCTCTTGGCCTTCATTCTGTTGGTAAGGGAAGTGGCCACTCCACTGCAACATTGTGAAAACATTTTGGTGTCACAATAATGAACATCTTGAAATGCTGATTGCCAAGCCCGTTTTCACACTGGGCTCTGGGCCACCTGTGTTTGACTGTATCACACAAAGAGGATAAATAAAACTTGAGTCATTGCCCAGTCACTGGGAATAAGAAACACCTTGTATGAAACCTCGTGCAGTTTGGTAGTTAAAAACTGTATGTTAGAGTCATAGAATCAGTTGGGTTGGAAAAGACCTCCCAGATCATCAAGTCCAACCCTTGGTCCAACTCCAGTCCATTTACCAGATCATGACACTCAGTGCCACGTCCAGTCTCAGTTTAAAAACCTCCAGGGATGGGGAATCCACCCCCTCTCTGGGCAGCCCATTCCAATGCCTGATTACTCTCCCTGGAAAGAATTTTTTCTGATATCCAACAAAATGCACAAGCAGTCTGACAAAGCTGTTCATACAGCCTCAGTTGCTTCAGTTTGTACATTTTGAATCCTCTGCTTTGGGCAGCTAAAGTTCTTTTCCATTAAATTTTTGTGGAATAGCCAAATTAAGAACAGTTCTCATAGTAACTGGCAGGTGTCTGGCAGGTTTTAGGTCTGGTATTTCAGTAGCTTTCAAGTCTTTGCTGTAGTTTGAACCTGGGCTTAGACCTAGGATTAGACATGCCCTTGTCTTTGCTCTCAGCTGTTGATTACAAAGCTGCTTTGTCTGGAATGTGTTCTGCTTCTGGGAGATGTTTTTGCAGCAGAAAAATATGCACATTCCTTCAGTGCTGAACATCCTGACAGAGCAACTCCTTATCTTGTCTGCTCTGATCACCTTCATTCCTTCATCCTAATTACTGAAGCTGTCCCTTCAATGCTTATACTGAGCCAAAGGGGAGAAGAGGAATGTGTCTTGTTCCAGTTCTCTTATTCCTGAGTGGGCTTTTTAGTGGCTGAATTTAAGCATGAAAAGATCTCCATGTCTTGAAATAGTGTCCTCCTCCTGGTCTCTAAACCATTTTGTGCCTCATTTTGAGGGGAGAAAAGCAAGATAAGGCAGGAGGGCTCTGCAGAGGGACCTTGATAGGCTGAAGAGATGGGCTGATTCCAGTGGGATGAGGTTTAACAAGGCCAAGTGTCCGGTCCTGCACTTTGGCCACAACAACCCCCTGCAGCGCTACAGTCTGGGCACAGAGTGGCTGGAGAGCAGCCAGGCAGAAAGGGACCTGGGGGTACTAATTGACAGGAAGCTCAACATGAGCCAACAGTGTGCCCAGGTGGCCAAGAAGGCCAATGGGGTCCTGTCCTGTATCAAAAATAGCATGGCCAGCAGGACCAGGGCAGTGATCCTTCCCCTGTACTCTGTGTTGGTGAGGCCACACCTTGAGTATTGTGTTCAGTTCTGGGCCCCTCAGTTCAGGAAAGATATTGAGGTGCTGGAGCGGGTCCAGAGAAGAGCAACAAGGCTGGTGAAGGGACTGGAGCACAAGTCCTGTGGGGAGAGGCTGAGGGAGCTGGGGTTGTTTAGCCTGGAGAAGAGGAGGCTCAGAGGTGACCTCATCACTGTCTAGAACTACCTGAAGGGAAGTTGTAGCCAGATGGGGGTTGGTCTCTTCTCCCAGGCACTCAGCAATAGGACAAGGGGGCACGGGCTCAAGCTCTGCCAGGGGAAATTTAAGTTGGATATCAGAAAAAAATTCTTTCCAGAGAGAGTAATCAGGCATTGGAATGGCCTGCCCAGAGAGGGGGTGGATTCCCCATCCCTGGAGTTTTTTAAGCTGAGATTGGACCATGGCACTGAGTGCCATGATCTGGTAAAGGGACTGGAGTTGAACCAAGGGTTGGACTTGATGATCTCAGAGGTCTTTTCCAACCCAATCAATTCTATGATTCTATGATAATAAAGTGCTTTTCCTCAAGCTCCTAAAGCAGGGCAGCTTTAGTAAGGAATTGCTGAGCAGCCAGGTGTGTTTTCTCCTGTCAGTGCTTCCCTCTTTACTCACCCCATGCATACCAGAGTACAGTAACTGTAGTTAGTGACAACTCAGGAATGTATCTTTTATGGCAACAGAACCAAGGTGTGTACCTTTCCTCAACAACAAAAAGTGTTTCCATCTTCCCTCACCTCAAACATCTGAGGACCTAAAGCCAACATTTCATCTAAATTAGACCTAAATGCTTGGGAAAGTCATCAGCAGAGGACGGGTGGCCTTGGTGAGCTTGAGAATGTCGCTGGCCTGGCTGCACAGATGGCTGCTTGATATTAATTCCATTGTCTTGGAGGCCAGGAGCAGACTCAGGACATTCCTGCCTCAGGGAAGAGGGTGATGGAGACAACAGAAAATGTGAAGAGGAAGGTGATGAAGACCTCAGCTGGTAAATTACTGTGGTACTGTGTAGTCTGCCAGATTTCACAGAATCACAGACTATTCTGAGTCGGAAGGGACCCACAAGGATCATCGAGTCCAACTCTTAAGTCAATGGCCCATGCAGGGGATTGGACCCATGACCTTGACATTATTACAACCAAGTTTTAACCAACTGAGCTAATCTCAGTGTAGTCATTTTACTTTGTGTTTTTCCCCTTTTTCACACTGGTTAGGAAGGCATCGAGTTTCCTTTGCTCCTTTTATTTGCATGTGTCAGTAGGCACGTAGAGATGCTCCAGTTCTCAGGGCTTGTTAATGCCAGAAAACTTAAGCCAACACAAACACGAAGCAGCATAAACCCTTGTGAAAGTCATCTTCTTTCTCCTACAACTCTCGTGGGAATGTCCTTTCATTCCTTGATAACATTAGCTAACCCAGTAAAATAGGATTATCCTTTGAAAGAGCTACATCTGTCTGGTTTTCCCTCTGTGTAGCTTCATCAAATGAGGGTGTGATACGTATCATGATCTTAATGCTCTTAGAGGATATGGATGTGATGTTGGAAATTGCTGTGGGCAAGCTCTCAATTCCTTCCCAGACCTGGCTGCCTTCCAAATTCCCCAGCAGTTTTCATCTCTGGCTTTCCCTTCTTTGCTCTCATCCCCTCCCTGGTGCAGCCATTCCCCCTGTCCTGTGGCAGTTCACAGTAGGTCATGGTGGCCAAAAAACAAAGAGGGCACAGTTTGCAGGTGTCACACACAAGATAGTTTATTAAATCACTCCATGAAGAAAGAATAAAATAGGTAAAGGTAAAAGCCAACACTAACTTCAAGTTACACAATATCTAATGTAAAATCCCACCCATGGCCACCTCCCATTGGTTGAATAGCAGTGTCTATAAACTTTATTACAGCTTCTAATTGGATGCCACTCCTTGGCCAGATGTTCTCTCTCCCACGTGGTAAACTTATCTTTTCAACATTCTTTCTCATGGGCAGCTTGACCCAAAACCCCCTTATCTCATTTTGGTTTTGCTGACTTGCTGGTTTTTCTCACAGAACTAATTGGATTCTCAGTGTTCACATCCCCGTGCCAAAAGGTACCAGCTATGAGGCCTCTGACACTGCTAAAGGCCTTTTCTCAATTCAGAAAATCTTTTTTATCCTTACACTGTCCCTGCCTCTAAAGTTTCTCACTTCGTACTTCAGAAGTGCAAGTTTCTCAGTAAATTGTTTCTATACTCAACACTGCTTTAGTGTAATGAAAGTTGCCTTTCACCTTACTGAGACTTCAGATCAGTTGCATCTGTGATGCAGCACACTGGATTTGTGGAAAATTACAAAAGAGCTCATGCAGGGTAGGGAATTGGTGATTCATAGACATCATTTGTTTCTGTATGAAAGCTACTGGCACAGCCCACACTAAGCTGATGCATTTAATGACCAGTTAGTTTATTTAGAATTGATTTTGTTCTTCACTGGTATTTTTATCAGAGCTGATACAAGGTGGCTTTACATGGCAAAGCATACTGTGTTTTCTCTGTATTTCTTGCCCAACTGCAAATCTCATGCCATGGTTTTGCCAAACAGCCCTTTGATGGCTTTGGTGGTTGTCCCTGCTGTTAGAGGTCTGTGACTGGCTGGAAATGCCAGGACTGTCCTAAGTTTCTTTTATGTCCGTCTTCCAAGCCCTCCAAGCTTCAGAAATCAAGGTTGGTCTTTTACATGGCAGTAAATCCCTGTTCTGAGACTTCACTGCATTGCTTGCTGTCTTGGCTGTGGGTGCTGTAGCACTGAGGTAGTGTAATAAAAATGACAGAAAGAGCCCTCCCTCTCCAAGAGTCCCCACTTTGGGGGAATACTGGCTTTCTGTAGCTGTTGCATTGACTGTCATTGCTGACCCAACCCTGTTTCTTCGGACAGTGCCTGAAGTAAATGTGCTGGGGTGCACTAGTGTGCAGTGCACTGGCCCAGAACTTGGGATGTGTGACATGGACGCAGAATTCCTGGGTGCCTGTAGCTAAATCAGTCTGCCAAATACCTGAGCCACCCTCTTTGTAAAAATGTGGGTAGTATTATCCTGTGCCAAGGTGTTGTAAGGATAATGGTACCAGGCAGGATGTAGGGCAGTGTAAAGGAGAGCACTCTGAACTCTGAATCCCAAGGACCTGAGTTCCAGTCTCAGTGGGACCGTCCCCTGGCAGTTCAATGCCTCCCTGTCATCCCATCCCGTCACATCTCGAATGCTCAGCAGGGTCAGCCCCGGTTAGTACCGGGTGCTGTGACAGTCCCGAGGACTTCCCTGTCACTGTCCAAGCTCGCTCGGCCGTGGCAAATGGACCTCAGGACTGAAACGGTGGGGCCAGTTCTGTGCACGCTGTGCCTCACCTAAAACATCCCCTGTGCAGGCTGGAAGGGCACGTGGGGAGAGCCCTGCCCAAATCTGCGTTCACCAGGTCTGGCCATACATACCAGTTGGGATGCACACACTGCAGTGGGCAGAGCCAGGTATGAACCGAGGGAATGGTACATGTTATGCTCATGCTCCAATTTCAGTTATCTGTGCAAGAGGGTGATTGATTACTTGAGAACACAGGACAGAGTAGAAGCATTAGTTTAAAAGGCTTATACCTCCTGAAAGGAGGGATATAAAAAAGACATCCTCCCCTAATGAGGAAGCAAGGAAGCTCCTGAAGATTGCTGTAAGCCAGTTGTCCTGCAGCATACTTCAAATGATAAAAAATTATGAGAATCACGGAGTACTGAAAAGTCCAATGTGCTTCCACCACAAGATCCCAACCACTTTCCCGTCTTGGGGAGCACAGAACTTCCCCTCTCATTGTGGCAATCCCTGGCGCGAGCAGAAATTTTTTAGTTACCTTCAGCAATGTGTTGTCTAAAGTGTTTGCTGCAATATATACTGTTCAATAAAACAACTGTGGTTATGTTTCAAAATGCATTTTCCTGGTTTTTAATAAATTGAAACATTCATCTAAACATGGTGGGTGAACAGATGTCTCGGGAAAGGCACTGTGTGTTTGTTTGGTCCTTGGTACTACTGATCTGCTTTTAGGAATTTGGAGAGTACAATTCCATGTTGAGCACAGTGAGGAGGTGCTGCTGAGGACTGAAGCATAGCTGAGGTTCCCAGGGTGTGTAGACTCACTCTCTGCATGTGTATGTCAGAGGTAACATCTGAGTAAGTAACTGAAGTTTAAATATCAGTTGCCTCATGTGTGTTTCCAAAAAGAGGTAAATAAAATAATAATTATATGAGAGGAAATTCTGATTTTTTGGAGAGAGTGCATGTTTTTTAAGGGAGAAGGCTGCATGGTAATGAATGCCTGTGGAAGAATGAACAGGGGAAGGAGTGACAAGGAGAGAGGAGAATAAAAGAGACAAAAGGTCTAGCCAGGTGGGGGTTGGTCTCTTCTCCCAGGCACTCAGCAATAGGACAAGGGGGCACGGGCTCAAGCTCTGCCAGGGGAAATTTAAGTTGGAGATCAGAAAAAATTCTTTCCAGAGAGAGTAATCAGGCATTGGAATGGGCTGCCCAGAGAGGGGGTGGATTCCCCATCCCTGGAGGTTTTTAAATGGAGATTGGCTGTGGTACTGAGTGCCATGATCTGGTAAAGGGACTGGAGTTGGACCAAGGGTTGGACTTGATGATCTTGGAGGTCTTTTCCAACCCAATCGATTCTATGATTCTGTAAAGCAGAAGTGGAGGGGAGTGAAGGGATAAGAATGGAGAGGAGGAAAGACGAAGGTAGGTGGCGAGATCTTTAGCTTGTGACTGAAAATGAAAACAAGGCAGGAAAAGGAAAGGGTGAGAAAAACTCACTGAGAGAGCTGCACCAGTGATTTCCAGGGGAATTGTACTGCAGGAGGAATCAGTGGGGTTCCTCGTGGCTTCTCCATGGATCTGTGCTTTTGGCTGCATTAGGAAGAACATTCCCAACACGTTGAGGGAGATGATCCTGCCTCCCTTTGCAGCTCTAATGAGGCCATTTGTGGAGTGCTGTGTCCAGTTCTGGGCTCCTGGAGCAGGTCCAGCAGAGGCAACAAAGATGAATTAAAGGCCTGGGAGCATCTCTCTCACGAGGAAAGGCTGAAGGAGCTGGGCCTGTTCAGCCTCGAGAAGAGATGTCTGAGAGGGCACCTCACCAACGTCTATAAGTACCTGCAGGGGGGTTGTCAAGAGGATGGATCGAAGCTCATGGTGGTGCTGAGCAATAGGATAAGAGGCAATGGGCAGAAAGTGAGGCAGAGGAGGTTCCACCTGAATGTGAGGAAGAACTTTACTAAACGGGTGACTGAGCACTGGAACAGATTGCCCAGGGAAGTTGTGGAGTCTCCCTCACTGGAGATGTCCTGTCTGGACACAATCCTGTGCCGTGTGCTCTGGGGTGACTGAGCAGGGAGGTTGGACCAGATGGTCTTTTCCAACCTGACCCATTCTGTGACTCAGTGGCATTAATGGCAGCTCCTGCTTTGAGTCAAGGTGCAGGCCTTGATAGCTCTTTCTTCCCTGTACATGTTCACCATGCTCCTCTTCCCCTATTGCTGCTATGCCATTTGTGTGGAAAGAGGCCCTTGCTGTTTTTATTTTTGTCTGTGTTGTGTATCAGAGACAGAGTGACTGTGCTTTGCTGCCCTCCTAGTGATCAGGGATGCCTCTAGGGTGTTTTTTTCTTTACAATTACCAGTTTCAGAATCTGAGAATTATTTGAGTATTTTGTAATAGGTAGTATTTAGTCATGATAATTTTAGGTGAGTCGTATTATAAGATGAAAGAGCAAATTAATTGTAAAGGAAAAAAAGGAGAAATTCCTGAAGGGAAGTTATAACCAGGTGGGGGTTGGTCTCTTCTCCCAGGCACTCAGCAATAGGACAAGGGGACACAGGCTCAAGCTCTGCCAGGGGAAATTTAAGTTGGAGATCAGAAAAAAATTATTTGCAGAGAGAGTAATCAGGCATTGGAATGGGCTGCCCAGAGATGGTGGATTCCCCATTCCTGGAGGTTTTTAAATGGAGATTGGATGTGGCACTGAGTGCCATGATCTGGTAAAGGGACTGGAGTTGGACCAAGGGTTGGACTTGATGATCTCAGAGGTCTTTTCCAACCTAGTAGATTCTGTGATTCTGTGATCAGAAGATTAAATCACATAAATAACATTAGTGTTTATAGAAATGCTGAGGAAAAATGTGTTGCATTGGTAGGAATGAGAAAATGAAAACTTAAATTTTAGATTTACCTTTTTTTTTAATGGGACTGTTAGGATGGTAATTTCTGATAACCAGCACAGCACAGGTCAAGCAATTTCAGCAAGTGTTCTGACTCCTGTGATAAATTCTGTGATGCAGAGAATCACTTCCGTTCAAGGCTACAGAAGAGCTTTGGAGTTGAGGTGCAGATAGTGGAAAACATCCCATAGCCAGATTAAGCTCTTTGTGCCATTCAAATAGTTTGTCGGTCAGTTAAAACTTGCTTGGCTGCAGCTTTATCTTGTTACGCCTCTTGTTATTGCCAGACTCTGTCTGGATCATAATTTGTAATGGTGTGCTCAGCTTCCTTCCACCTTCAACTGAACAGATAAAGTATCTCTCTAACAGTTCTGATTATGAAGTCACTGCACTGTCACTGGTTTCATATTCTCCCAGTTTATTGATTAAGCAGTTACAGAACGTTGGTCCAGTAATAGATTTGCAGAGTGAAACATTTTGCTGGGGTTTTAGGAAATAATTTTGCTGGTTTTAGCAGGGAAGGAATGAAAATGACAGGGGTTTGTCTTGTCAGTCCACATGGAAGCCTGCCCAGCTAAGGAGCCCCTGGAAGGTCATGGCTGATAAGTGTATGGCCAGACTTAGTGAACGCAGATTTGGGCAGGGCTCTCCCCACGTGCCCTTCCAGCCTGTGCAGTGGATTTTTTAGGTGAGGCACAGTCTGCGCAGAACTGGCCCCACCGTTTCAGTCCTGAGGTCCATTTGCCACGGCCGAGCGAGCTTGGACAGTGACAGGGAAGTCCTCGGGACTGTCACAGCACCCGGTACTAACCGGGGCTGACCCTGCTGAGCATCCGAGATGTGACGGGATGGGATGGCAGGGACCCATTGAACTGCCAGGGGACAGTCCCCACTGAGACTGGAACTCAGAACCTTGGGATTCAGAGTCCAGAGTGCTCTCCTTTACACCACGGGACGTGATGGTGCCTGTGCTGAGCATCTGCTCGGCCAGAGCCAGAGCCGGGTGACAGCTCTACCCACGCTGCCAAGAGCCGTCGGGAGCAGAGGGCTCTGCACACCTGGAGGCAGGTAACAAGGTGGGGGAGCCACTGGCCTGGCCAAGGGGTGGCAGTGAGGGGAGCAGGTGCAGGCAGAGGGGATCTCTGAGGGGTGGGTGGCATGGGCTGAAGAGATGAGGCCAGCACAGAGAGGCAAAGGGAGGACAGGTCTGTCCAGGTGAGGGCACGTGGTGCTGGTGGTGTTAGTGGTGGTGGCAGATTTTTACAGTGAGTGACAGCTGTGAAAACTAGAGCATGGTCCCTTTCAGGTTCTGTAGCAGAAATGAACCCCTGCTTGAGTTACTCCTGCTGTGAGAATGTCGCTGTGAAATGTGACCATAACCTTGTGTGGGATTGTTCTGCCCACAGAATAGCATCCTACTGGTTTTTGTGCTAGCTCAGGTGCTTGCCCTATCTGAAGGTTTCCAGCCCTGCAGAGGGAAAACTGACAATACCTAGTGGAATTTGTGCTTTTTCTGTCTGTCCTTTTCCAAAGAGAAAAGTGAATTACATTAATCTTTTTTAAAAAGCACAAAGTCCAGAATTTAGAAGCTGTGATCTTCAGGATTAATAAACTCAATATAAATTTGACATATTGTCTGCAGTGCTAGAGCAGCTACTGTTTTCCTCTAGAGGGTACCTGTCTTTTCTTCTGCAGGGGATGCTTTGGAGAGGAATGAAGAGCAGCATGCTGCATTGTGACCCATGTTTCATTTACTGTGTAAATTGAAAGGTTTAGAGTTGATGAGTCTGGGGACTGGAGGAAGGAAAGAGGCATGGTCTTGAGATCCCCAAGTTGGATTTCATCCCTGCCATGAGCTCCCTATGTAAGCAGGAATAATTTTCAGTGTTGTGTCCCTATCGCCTCCTGAGGTGTTTTTTTGAGCCATAGGGATGTAACCTGGTGGTTGGCTGCTTTGTGTGGTCTGTCATGCCAAACAAATATGGAAGTACCAAATTCAGGAATGTGCACACAGACAATTCTGCCACTTAGTAATTTTTTGAGAATTTGAATTTGCACTGTTAACTGTCCTTGAATGCCACGGGGTGATACGTGTGTGCTGTGGATTATATATCTGGGCACTTAAGAACACCTACTACCTGAGCATATCGCAGGTAACTAAATTAGAAATGGCAACAGAAATCTGTTGAAGCAGCAGCTCTGTTACTCGGAAGGGTTCTGTGTGTAACTTACTGTATTCTGTTTGTGCAAAACAGTAAGTAAAAGGAACAGCTCCTGTGCTCAGCAAGGCCCAGAGCTGGTTTTACTTCTTAAAGGAATGAATTTCACGGCCTGTGGATAGTACGTGTTGAAACCTTCTTCTTGCATACAGACCTTCCCAGACAGCTGGTTGCTTTTCAGGGAATTGAAAAAAGCATTCATTGCTGTAGAAATATGTGCAGTGAAAATAGAGGCTACTGCCTGGCTGATGTATTGGACTGCTTTGGGGATGGCCAGACACACCTTCGGTTGCTCTTGCACTCCCTGAGTGTTGGAGAGTGAGTTCAGGAAGCAGATGTGCTTGTGTTGTGTTTCTGAAGACCTTTTCCAATCACCTTTTTTTTTTAACTTGCAAGAGGGTTTTTTTAATTAGGTATAAAGGTGAAAATAATCAAGCTTGGATTTCAGGTTAATGCAGGAATGCAAGATCTCATTTTGATTAGACAGGCATGGAAAAATGAGAATTGTATTTTTATCAGCTTTGCCAGTTGAGCATCTGGTGATGCCTAGAGGGTGAGTGGCATAGTGCATTGAAAATTAATTGACTATCAACTTCACATTGCTCATTCAGAGCCCTACAAACGTTTATTATTCATGATGGATGGCATCCTTCCAGGTGTTGGGTGGACCGCACTGAGATGATGGTGCAGAAGGCACAACAAGGAACATCACGGGGTGCTGAGACTGATGATCACTGTTCCCTGGCCCATCTCAGACTTACTCTGTGGCTCTGCCTAAAGCATCTACTGTCCCCTATATGTAAAATGGGTGCACTAAAACAGGCCCACTTTTCAGTGAATTAGCATTTGATCAATTTTAATTTTTACATCCTGTGTAGGAACAACTAAATAGCATTATTTACCAGCTGTTGTACTCTTCTCTTCATTGCTGAGTGGAGTTTTTGGATGGATACGTTGTATTGTAATGGCTGACACTCATTACAAATTCTGAGTTTCTGCTTTCTTAATGTGAACCTTTCTGCAGGGCAGCAGCTTTCTGCTAACTAGTGTGTATTCTGGAACTATGCTCCCAGATTAAATATATCCTGTCTTTATAGTCTGTCTCCTTTGGAGCTGGCAGCAAATGGAAGCACGTTAATGTGCACCAGGGACATCATTAGAGGGGTGTATGTGTTGTTATTGGTTAGCTTTGTTCCTGCCTTGGCATCGTGGACAGGAACCTGATTTCTCCATGTATTCCCCTTTCCTTGCAGGTATTGAGAACCTGCCATTTGAATTGCAGAGAAACTTCCAGCTCATGCGAGATCTGGATCAGAGGACAGAAGGTGAGGATTAGAGATGTTTCTGTTGCCAAGACGAGAAGAATGTAGCTTGCCCAGCTTTGCTTTGCTTTGCTTTCATCATGGGGATCTCTGGGCAAAGGGTAAAGCCTAGAGCTGCTCCAGTCATTCAGTCTCTGTTACTGGAGGGCACAGTAGTGTTGTCTGTATTTATGTATTTATAAACTTGTTTCAGACCTCAAGTCGGAGATTGATAAACTGGCCACAGAGTATATCAGCAATGCACGGACTTTGTCTTCAGAGGAAAAACTGGGGCTTCTCAAGCAGATCCAGGAGGCCTATGGGAAGTGCAAGGAGTTTGGGGACGACAAGGTTCAGCTGGCTATGCAGACCTACGAGATGGTATGAAGGGAAGTGTCTAGTGGTGATCGTGTGAAAATCCAAACTAAAGCCCCCAGTCTCGATAGGCCCTGATCTCTCATTTTTTAGGCCCTGCCTGCTCTTTGCTTCTTGTGTCTTTAGTGCAAGCCCCTTCCTCTTTGCCCTCCTGTGGTGACCCCTGTCACTGTTGTCCTTGCAGGTTGATAAGCACATCCGGCGGCTGGACACAGACCTTGCTCGCTTTGAAGCAGACCTGAAGGAGAAGCAGATAGAGTCGAGTGACTATGACAGTTCTTCTAGCAAGGGCAAGAAGAGTGAGTACCACCACTGGGCTGCAGATTGAGACAGGAGGCAGCCAAGTGACTGTGGAAGTGGTGGGGATGAAGGCAGGCGCTGGAGTGGTACAGATCAAAGACTGTTGCGCTGGAATCTGAAGGACAGGTAAAAAGATGGTACCTGGGCTCTTCTTGTGCCAGCATATTCAAGGCTGCTAGATAAAATTCAGATGGGGTGCATGGCCCCAAGCCAATATACCTTCCAAAGTAGGAGTGATTTTTAGGCTGGAGAGATTGTCACCAGCAGGTGTCTGTTCTGGTGGGGTGACAGATGCAACACCTTTTTCTCTTCTTACCAGAGGGCCGAGCCCAGAAAGAGAAAAAAGCTGCCCGTGCTCGCTCTAAAGGAAAGAACTCTGATGAGGAAGCACCAAAAACTGCCCAAAAGAAATTGAAGCTTGTCCGCACGTAAGTGTTTTAAGAATTTGTGGGAATGAGGAGCAGCACTAGAAGTCAGACCAAGGAAGGCCTAGCCTGAGAAGGATAGCTGATCCCCACACAGACTAGAACAGTGTGTCCCTCTCCCTTGGGAAGCAAGAAGAAGGGAATCTTTTTCATACTTTCAGGGGCATGTGGATTGAAAGGAAAAGCATGTCACATCACTAGAGTTGGGTGTATGTACTTAAAAAAGAGAAGGGTCTGTCTCTGGCAAACAAGGGCATTGTCTTAGGAGATGTGAAGGGAGTCGAATCCAGTTATTTTGCTGACCTACTTTATTTCTGTCCTGCAGTAGCACAGAGTATGGGATGCCTTCAGTCACCTTTGGAAATGTGCACCCTTCGGATGTCCTGGATATGCCCGTGGACCCCAACGAGCCAACTTACTGCCTCTGCCACCAGGTCTCCTATGGGGAGATGATTGGCTGCGACAACCCAGATGTAAGAGCCTGCAGTCAGTGGAAATGGGGCAGAAGGGAATGTAGAAAAAGTCTTGCATGGAAAGTCTTGTCCTGGTTGGGTGGGGCCTGATACAGCAAGCAGTGACAAGGAGATGACTTACCTCAGGGAGTTTGGGAAGGGCAGGGGTGTGGCTTGCCATGACGTGTTAAGTGCCTCTTTCTTCAGGGTTTTCCTTAAAATGTTTTATTGCCCCTAAACTTAGCAAGGGACAAGAGGAGTTCTCCGTGCTAACACTGTGTAGATGGGGTGTGAGTCTTCATTCCCTCATCACTGCTAGGGGTTTAGGAGTTTGGGATCAAATGCTGGGAAACTCCAGTAGCCCAAAAGCAACGATTTCAAAAGAAAACTGCTCTTTAACTGACTGCTTTCCATCCCAACAGTGTTCCATTGAATGGTTTCATTTTGCCTGTGTGGGTCTGACAACAAAACCAAGAGGGAAATGGTGAGTGAGCAAACTACCTGAAGGGCCCATTGGCCTTTGGAAAGGGGAGGTTGTGGGTGGCAGATGAAAGAGTACACTTAGAAGAGCTCATAAAAACGAAAAATTGAATTAAAACTTTGTTGGGGACCTCAGAAAAGGCCTTTTGGGACCATGTGTTTGAGGTTCATGTCATGTCCTCAATGTTGGCTTTGTACTTCCCTTTCTAACAGGTTCTGCCCTCGCTGTTCCCAGGAGAGGAAGAAGAAATAAATCCACATGAAGCCTCAGTACTGCAGCAGGAGCTTTCTTCCCCCTGCCAGAGCCTCGTCCCAGTTCCCCCAGCCCTTGGGGCCTTGGCTGAGGGGGAGTCTTGCCCTGTTTGTGGTTTGGGCCATCCCTGGAATGGTGTGTACCCTCATGGTGGTTCCTGTGTGTTCTGTGTCCCTGATTGCTTCTGAGTCCCTAAGGGAGGACCTCTCTGTGTACTATTCCAAACAGGTCCCTGAACCTCAAAGGGAATGAATGAGGGCACCAGGGTAGCCACCAGATTCCCAGGGATTCAGGTAGCCCCTGATTTTCCTTGGCTTTCCTTCAGCCTCCTCAGAGTTCATTGCCTACTCTCTGCTTAGAGAACAAGGCTATGGGATGGGGGAAGGAAAGGAGGTAAGTCTTCAGCATTTTAGGTCATTGATTTTCCTGATCTTTTTCAGGAGAGGGAGTAACCAGGCTACTTCTTAATCTAGTGGGCTGGTTGAGAGACTGAAAACCAGATGTGCTCCCTGTCTTTAACCATTCCACTGCTGGCATTGAGCCGCCTCTTTTTGTTGGGGAGAGGAAGAGTCAGAGGGAGTGTTTAGAGCTAGCTTTGTCTCTCAGTCCTGGGGTAAACCTGCTGGTCTGGAAAGCACATTGTGGGAAGGAGGAAGAATTTCTGACTGCATGGGGAGAAGTGGCTTGGTCTAGCCTGTCTTCCAGCTCCAAAATTCTGCCTTCCTTTTGTGCAGTGGTGCTTCTCCATTATGTCAATGGTGGGAAGTTTGGGGATTCAGATCCCACTTGTATAATACAGAATTAAATAAAAATCATTGAAACAAATATTCTGTTTGCCTTGATGTCACCTCCAAAATAAACTGTGGTAATTGGTCTCTGTAGTTCTTTCTCTGTTACCTCTGCTTTTATTGTAAAATCCTGAACAGCATTAATAAGTGACATTCTGCAGAAGTCAGGCCTGAAAATGTTCCTAATGTGCTTGCAAAACGTTACTAAGCTTTTTAGTGGATGTGAAAAATATCTGCCCTGTTGGTTGTGTGCTCAACAAGGAGGACATTTATTCACATAATTGTTTCATTGTTACTTCATCAGTTGCCTTCTCTTAAATGAGGAGGGGTAGAGGTGAGTAAAGCCAACACTTCCTCTTGCTGTTGGTCAGCACAGCTGAGAAAATAAGCCATCAGGACAAGCCATGTGCCTCCAAGAATGTGAGTAGGTTTTTCCAGATATCCTGATAACCTGTTTCCCAGGGGGTCACAATCACCTTGTTGCCAGAAACTCCAGCTGCTGTTACTGCCCTGATGTTGGGCTCCAAAACCATTGCTGAAGATGTGTCTCTCTTTGTAGTGTCTGCAGGTACCTGTGAGGAGGTGACCCACACTGATGCTCCCCTTTATCGATTCCATTCAGCAGGGCCTGGAGACTGATGCACCCAAGTCTCTTCTTCCTGTTTGTGGTCTGCTCTCCAGGAAGGTTTAGCCTTTCACCTGAAACACACATTTCCCTCACACAGGTAACTTGTATGAGGATCCGTGGAGAGTTTTGCTCATGAAGCCAAAGTTCTGCTCAGGTTCAGAGGACTGTGTAGGTGAAAAGCAATCAATTTCCACCTTGTAATCACTGTACAGGGAGCCTGTCAGTCGTCAGCTCTCGAGCTGGAGTTTTCTGCTCTAGGGAGTTAGCATTCAGTCAGTCCTTTTGCTTTGAGAAGGGGTGTTCAGGTTCCCAGTTTGCAGAGAAAAAAATGAGGTAAGTTCTTACCCAGTCTTGCTCATGTGGTCTGTTGTGCTGGTTTGAAGGTGAACCAGCAGGGGAAATGAACTCACCACGAGAGAGATTATAAGTCAGAGCTAAAATTTAATAATAATATTATTATAACAACACTGACACACAAGGGAAATTGCTTTCAACTCACAATACCCCAGCAGTATAACCCAGTGTCCTGGGGCACAAACCCAAGGGGGTTTGTTTGCCCTTGTGCTGAGACCCCTGTGGCTCCCCCAAGTCCAGAGCAAAAGGAAAAGAAAAACCTGTTGGTGCAGGCGAGGGCTGTGGTCTGGGCGAGAGCAGTGATCTCCTCCTGTCAAGGTCCTGCTGCTGCTCTGGATCCGACGAGCAGGTCCCGAGGTCTTACCCACCACTTATGTACCCTCAGGGAGCACTCAGTCCCTCCCCCTGGGCGGGGACTCACACAATGGGTGATAACTCTGGGAGCCAGGGGGTGTTGAGCTGTTGATGGCCCATTAGCAGCTCCGCCCCCCTCAGGCTGGGTGTGAAGGTGATAATGGCTCCCTGGGCAGCTGCTGCTAATGGCCCATTGTCCTTGGGGAATGAATAGAGGGGGTGGAATACACAGGTTTGATCACCACCACACAGGGTTAGCTGGTCCCTCCAGCTGAACTAGGACATTATCCACCCCTTATTCCACTCCATCTAGTCATTCCCAAATTAATCCCCTTTTTACCTATACATATATATATACACATATATACAATGAAACATTACAAACTCTTCTCGCTCAAAATTAGGTCCCCTTGTGGTACACAACGTGTTTCTCCATCTTTTTGCATTACCCACCAAGTGCAACCAGGTCCTTGAGCAAAGACAATCCCTCGGATGGGTTTGCCTTTGTTTGAGGTGGGACTAACCCAAACAGTCTTTCCTAACATACCTCTCATATGGACCACAGGGACTTTATCTCCATCTACAGTATTC
Organism: Pithys albifrons albifrons; assembly: GCF_047495875.1. Lineage (NCBI taxonomy): Eukaryota > Metazoa > Chordata > Aves > Passeriformes > Thamnophilidae > Pithys > Pithys albifrons. The sequence continues at coordinate 87,393,554 of NC_092458.1, forward strand.
AAGAGTTCTGATCGGGCAGGGCCAGCTCGATTGATGGAGCCCCGGGTGTTGACCAACCAGGTGGCCTTTGCCAAATGCAGCTCCCAGTGTTTGAAAGTTCCCCCACCCAATGCCTTCAAGGTTGTTTTCAGCAGTCCATTACATCGCTCAACTTTCCCGGCAGCTGGAGCATGGTAGGGGATATGATACACCCACTCAATGCCGTGCTCTCTGGCCCAGGTGTCTATGAGGCTGTTCTTGAAGTGGGTGCCGTTGTCAGACTCTATTCTCTCTGGGGTGCCGTGTCTCCACAGGACTTGTTTCTCAAGGCCCAGGATGGTATTCCGGGCAGTGGCGTGAGATACGGGGTATGTCTCCAGCCATCCAGTGGTTGCCTCTACCATGGTCAGCACGTAGCGCTTGCCTTGGCGTGTTTGGGGAAGTGTGATGTAATCAACTTGCCAGGCTTCCCCATACCTGTATTTCGACCACCGTCCACCATACCATAGAGGCTTCACCCGCTTGGCCTGCTTGATGGCAGCACATGTGTCACAGTCATGGATAACCTGTGAGACACTGTCCATGGTTAGATCCACCCCTCGGTCCCGAGCCCATCTGTATGTTGCATCTCTGCCTTGATGACCAGAGGCATCATGGGCCCATCGGGCTAGAAACAATTCACCTTTATGCTGCCAATCCAGATCTACCTGAGAGACTTCAATCCTGGCAGCTCGATCCACCTGCTCGTTGTTACGATGCTCCTCATTAGCCCGGCTCTTGGGTACGTGAGCATCTACGTGACGGACCTTCACATTCAGCTTCTCTACCCGGGCAGCGATGTCCTGCCACATCTCAGCCGCCCAGATGGGTTTCCCTTTGCGCTGCCAGCCGGCCTTTCTCCAGCGCTCCAGCCATCCCCACAGAGCATTGGCCACCATCCACGAGTCAGTGTAAAGGTAGAGTCTTGGCCACTTCTCTCGTTCGGCGATATCCAAAGCCAGCTGAACAGCTTTCAGCTCTGCGACCTGACTTGATCCACCTTGTCCTTCAGTCGCTTCTGCAACTCGACGTGTAGGACTCCATACAGCTGCTTTCCATTTCCGGCTTGTCCCTACAATGCGGCAAGAGCCATCTGTGAAGAGAGCATATCGCTTCTCCTCTTCTGGTAGCTGGTTATATGGTGGGGCCTCCTCAGCTCGTGTCACCTGCTCCTCTTCTTCTTCAGAGGACAATCCGAAACTCTCACCTTCCGGCCAGTTGGTAATGATTTCCAAAATCCCAGGGCGATTAGGATTCCCTATCCGGGTTCGCTGCGTGATCAGAGCGATCCACTTACTCCATGTGGCATCAGTGGCGTGATGGGTAGAAGGAGCTTTTCCTTTGAACATCCAGCCCAACACTGGTAGTCGGGGTGCCAGGATGAGCTGTGCCTCAGTGCCAATCACTTCTGAGGCAGCTCGAACTCCTTCATAAGCTGCCAGGATCTCTTTCTCAGTTGGGGTGTAGCTGGCCTCAGATCCTTTGTATCCCCGGCTCCAGAATCCCAGCGGTCGTCCTCGAGTCTCCTCAGGTACTTTCTGCCAGAGGCTCCAGGATGGGCCATTCTCCCCAGCTGCAGTGTAGAGCACATTCTTCACATCCTGTCCTGTCCTGACTGGCCCAAGGGCTACTGCATGGGTAATCTCCTGTTTAATCTGCTCAAAGGCTTGTTGTTGTTCAGGGCCCCACTGGAACTCATTTTTCTTCCGTGTCACAAGGTAGAGAGGGCTTACAATCTGACTGTACTCAGGGATATGCATCCTCCAAAAGCCCACGGCGCCTAGGAAAGCCTGAGTTTCCTTCTTGCTGGTCGGTGGGGACATAGCTGCTATTTTGTTGATCACCTCTGTTGGAATCTGACGACGCCCGTCTTGCCACTTCACTCCTAGGAACTGAATTTCCTGAGCAGGTCCCTTGACCTTACTTCGTTTAATGGCAAAACCAGCTCTTAGGAGAATCTGGATTATCTTCTTTCCTTTCTCAAAAACCTCCCCTGCTGTGTTCCCCCATACAATGATGTCATCGATGTACTGTAGATGTTCTGGAGCCTCACCCTTTTCCAATGCAGTCTGGATCAGTCCATGGCAAATGGTGGGACTGTGTTTCCACCCCTGGGGCAGTCGATTCCAGGTGTACTGCACCCCCTTCCAGGTGAAAGCGAACTGCGGCCTGCACTCTGCTGCCAACGGAATGGAGAAAAAGGCATTGGCAATGTCGATGGTGGCATACCACTTGGCTGCCTTGGACTCCAGCTCATACTGAAGCTCCAGCATGTCCGGCACAGCGGCACTCAGGGTGGGTGTGACCTCATTGAGACCACGGTAATCCACCGTCAGCCTCCACTCTCCACTGGACTTTCGTACTGGCCATATGGGGCTATTAAAGGGTGAGTGAGTCTTGCTGACCACCCCTTGGCTCTCCAGCTCACGAATCATCTTGTGTATGGGGGTCACAGAGTCTCGGTCAGTGCGGTATTGCCGACGGTGCACTGTGGCTGTGGCCAGCGGTACCAATTGTTCTTCAACTTTCAGCAGTCCTACAGCAGAAGGGTCCTCTGAGAGGCCAGGCAAGGTGCTCAGCTGTCTGATTTCCTCTGTCTCCACAGCAGCTATGCCAAAGGCCCAACGCAGTCCCTTTGGGTCTTTGAAATATCCATTCCTCAGGTAGTCTATGCCAAGGATACACGGGGCTTCTGGACCAGTCACAATGGGGTGTCTATGCCATTCCTTGCCAGTCAAGCTGACTTCAGCTTCCAGTACAGTCAGCTGTTGGGATCCCCCTGTTACCCCAGAAATAGAGATGGATTCTGCCCCGACGTATCCTGATGGCATCAACGTGCATTGTGCGCCAGTGTCCACTAAAGCTTTGTATTTCTGTGGGTCTGATGAGCCAGGCCACCGAATCCACACAGTCCAATAAACCCGATTGTCCCTCTCCTCTACCTGGCTAGAGGCAGGGCCCCCCTAGTTCTGGTCATGGTACTCACTGCGCTCTCCCTGTGAGTATGACCGGGAGGTTCCTTCAAGAGGATCGGGCATAACATCATCATTCCTATACTGTCTGGAGCCTTGCCCACGAGAGACCGGAGCAGCCTTCAACCTTGAAGAATTCCCTGTGTTAGTTGTGCCTCTTTGCAATTCACGTACCCGAGCTGCTAAGGAAGAGGTGGGTTTCCCATCCCATTTCCTCATATCTTCTCCATGCTCATGGAGGTAAAACCACAGATTGCCGCGTGGAGTGTACCCTTTCTCCTTAGCTGGAAGACGCCTGCTTCTGATGGCAGAGACTCTCGTTTGTTCTGGAGAGATATGGAAGAGTCCTTCCTTAATCTTCTCTTCCAGTTCAGCCAGTTTTGTTTCCACAGCTGAGACGTGGGCTCGTAATGGAGCAGTGACAGTGTGTTCATAAATCCTGAGTTTGCTGACCAGTGCACCCACCTTGTCTTCTCCCTCTCTCCACTGCAATGTTGCAAGGTAGCGAGAATACATTTCTGGCCCAAGTCGTGCAAATTTTAACCACATCTGGGATGTGCACTGGACACCATCTGGACTTTTAGGGAATCTCTCATCCTCTGAAAAGATGATCTCCAGTACGGCTAATTCCCTTAAGCACCGGATACCTTGTTCCATCGTGTTCCACTGTCCTTGCTGTACGTGGAGGTCCTCCTTACAAAGATATCTCTCCCTCACGCTTGACAACAGTCGCCGCCAGAGGCTGAGAGTTTCCTGTCTCTTTCCAATGCCCTGATCAATGACAACATCTCGAGACAGGGATCCCAGCTGCCTTGCCTCACTCCCATCTAGAATGGTATCATTGGCTGCAGCATCCCAGATTCGAAGTAGCCAGGTCAAGATGGACTCATTTGCCTGTCGTGTGAACTCTCTCCGGAGCTCACGCAGCTCTCCCAGGGATAGGGACCGGGTGATTATTTCTGGCTCCATTTCTTCTGCTTGAGATGAAGGTCCTGACTCTTCCTCGTCATGCACTATACGAACTGATTTGGTCTTTGATTTTCTTTTCTGGACAGGGGCAACTGCTATCGGTTTCTGTTGTCCTTCTGGCTCCTCCATGGTTTGTGTGGACATGGCGCTAGTTGATGTATCTCTCTTCCTCTCTGGCTCAGTCATGGTCTGGGTGGACATGGCGCTATTTGATGTATCTCTCTTCCTCTCTGGCTCAGTCATGGTCTGGGTGGACATGGCGCTAGTTGATGTACCTCTCTTCCTCTCTGGCTCAGTCATGGTCTGGGTGGACATGGCGCTAGTTGATGTACCTCTCTTCCTCTCTGGCTCAGTCATGGTCTGGGTGGACATGGCGCTAGTTGATGTACCTCTCTTCCTCTCTGGCTCAGTCATGGTCTGGGTGGACATGGTGCCTGTGGATTTGCTCCTTTTCTCCTCCTCCTGATGATGCTGTACCACACCAAGCAGTGTGCGGTAGGCAGTGGCCAGGGCCCAGCAGGTTGCTGTGAGCTGCACATCTCTGGGACTACCAGAGCATCTTCCTTTCACATAGCTTAGCATTTTGGCAGGGTCCTGCAGTTGTTCCGGGGTGAATTTCCAGATCATTTGAGGAGAGAAGGTCTCCAAATACTGGCCCATATCTTTCCACTTCCCGTGCCACTCAACATCATCCATTCCCAGGGCAGGCCTCCAGCAAGCCTCCTTAGAAAGCCCAGTTCTGACCCTAAACATGGTGTATACAGTACAGAGGAGACAAAGCAACACTAACAGCAAGATTATGCTGTCCCTAACATCAAAAGGAAGCTCAATATTTTCAATGATTGTTGTAGCAGAGGTGAAAAGGTGGAAGTAACCATCTCCGCCTGTTTTCCCCACAGTCTGGGTGCTATTTTTAATGAGACCCCAGAGGTAACAACCCAAACCAGGACAGGCAGACCAGACTGAATATACATTCACAATGAAATTCATTGCTTCTGATGTTATGACAACATAAACATAGTATATTAATAAAGCAATTTTGATCCTTCTCCCTGGTATTAAAGAGAGCATCAAAACAGGCACATGGTTCCCCATGTGTCGAAATATGAACAGGCCCAGATACACCATCCACATGAATACATCAAGCAACATGGTAGTCAGGGAGTTTCTGTACCCAAATACACAAAATGAAATTGTAGTTCTGACTTCTCTCTCGTGGCCCCACGTTGGGCGCCAAAAGATGTGCTGGTTTGAAGGTGAACCAGCAGGGGAAATGAACTCACCACGAGAGAGATTATAAGTCAGAGCTAAAATTTAATAATAATATTATTATAACAACACTGACACACAAGGGAAATTGCTTTCAACTCACAATACCCCAGCAGTATAACCCAGTGTCCTGGGGCACAAACCCAAGGGGGTTTGTTTGCCCTTGTGCTGAGACCCCTGTGGCTCCCCCAAGTCCAGAGCAAAAGGAAAAGAAAAACCTGTTGGTGCAGGCGAGGGCTGTGGTCTGGGCGAGAGCGGTGATCTCCTCCTGTCCAGGTCCTGCTGCTGCTCTGGATCCGACGAGCAGGTCCCGAGGTCTTACCCACCACTTATGTACCCTCAGGGAGCACTCAGTCCCTCCCCCTGGGCGGGGACTCACACAATGGGTGATAACTCTGGGAGCCAGGGGGTGTTGAGCTGTTGATGGCCCATTAGCAGCTCCGCCCCCCTCAGGCTGGGTGTGAAGGTGATAATGGCTCCCTGGGCAGCTGCTGCTAATGGCCCATTGTCCTTGGGGAATGAATAGAGGGGGTGGAATACACAGGTTTGATCACCACCACACAGGGTTAGCTGGTCCCTCCAGCTGAACTAGGACATCTGTGTAACACCTGCCACGGTCCCAATCCCCAGATTGTATTGGGCTGCTTCCTGGGGCTTTTCTTCTTAAATGGAGAGAAAGTAAATTCTGGGAAATGTTGGCTATGTGTCCAGTACAGTCTTGATAATGGGAAACACCGTGCCATGATCCAGGGCGTAAAGAGGCTGTGGCAGGAGAACAAATTTCTTCAGCTGGGGTTAATTCAGACATCATGGGGCGCTCAGCTGACCAGAAATAGAGGGTGTGGTCTGAATTAGAAGATGGGCTTTGGGCAGAGTGCAAGGGTGACAAAGAATGCAAACACTCCTCCAAGGGGTTGGTTGTGATGGGATATGACACAGGATTGTAATGGCCAGTGTTAGCAGCAAGCTCTCTAGGAACTGTGGGCTAGAGAGGTGTTTGAGGCACTAGCCCTGTAATGAAGCCACTGCTGACCAAGAATAATAAGTAGCTTACAAAAGCATGTGGTACTGTGAGAGTGTGTGAGTGGGCAGGAGCATATTCCACACCAAACCAGCAAACAAGATTGCCTATTGTTCTAGTGCTGCTCCCTGCACAGGAAGAACTCTCCCTGGCAGCTCTGGTTTGGGAAGCAGAAGTCTGGGGGTTTCTGCAGTCAGCATATGATGCTGGGAAAGGAAGGTAGACTGGAACACACCTGTTTTCAGACAAGCTTGGCCACAGCATTAGCACTGAGCTTCTTAGCACACTTGAGAATTGGAACATTCTGATGACCTAATGCAGAACAGATGAGGAACACCTTGGCTGTGTTCTGATTCAGTGCCAGCAAACGGCATCCAGTGCTCAGTGGGAAGCATTTTCCTGCTGCCCTGCATCGTGTCCTGCTTCTGTCCAAGGAAGTATCACTTCAGCCAGCAGCATGGAGCATTCGGTGGACATTTGCTGCTGCTGAGGGAATGCTGTGACTTACAGGAAGAGGGAAGGTAGACAAAATTTGGATAAAACCTGAGCATTTTTAAATGGCTAACAAGTATAAATGCAAATGACATGACATTAAAATCTAATCACCAGAGGAGGAAAAGAATCAGGAGAAGCCACAAATTACAAAGTCCAAAAATGAAGCCAGTGGGAACAAAGCCTGTAAGTGACAAGGCTGGAAAAAAGCAGCTTTTTTTAGAATGCCTTTTGTTTTTGACATAATTGAACATGGCACATGTCCATTAACAACTGCAGATAGCAGAATTGTTTGTAATGAGAGGAGGGGAAGTGTTCTGTAAATATTTATTCTATGTTGGTGCTGGTGTCAATATGGGGATGATGTACTTCCTAGGCAAACAGTAGAGGAGGGTTTTAAATAGCACCTATTGGGGCCAAGACTTTTATGATCAGCAGTCTTCAATTAATGATGTTTGTCATCCTGTGAAAGCCACCCAAAGGAGTCTGTGGACTGCTCTCTGAAAGGCTCTGGACTGCTAGGGAAAGCCTACAAGACTGGAAAAGAGCCGGCTCTGTGCTGGTCCTTAACAATGTCAAGAAGGCTGCCACAGCAGTCCAGATGTGAAATACTGAAACAGCAGGGAAATCATAGAATCAGAATTGATTGGGTTGGAAAAGACCTCCGAGATCATCAAGTCCAACCCTTGGTCCAACTCCAGTCCCTTTACCAGATCAGGGCACTCAGTGCCACATCCAATCTGCGTTTAAAAATCTCCAGGGATGGTGAATCCACCACCTGTCTGGGCAGCCCATTCCAATGCCTGATTACTCTCTCTGGAAAGAATTTTTTCTGATCTCCAACTTAAATTTCCCCTGGCAGAGCTTGAGCCCGTGCCCCCTTGTCCTATTGCTGAGTGCCTGGGAGAAGAGACCAGCCCCCATCTGGCTACAACTTCCCTTCAGGTAGTTATAGACAGTGCTGAGGTCACCTCTGAGCCTCCTCTTCTCCAGGCTAAACAACCCCAGCTCCCTCAGCCTCTCACCATAGGGCTTGTGCTCCAGTCCCTTCACCAGCCTTGTTGCTCTTCTCTGGACTCGCTCCAGCACCTCAATATCTTTCCTGAACTGAGGGGCCCAGAACTGAACACAACACTCAAGGTGTGGCCTCACCAATGCAGAGTACAGGGGAAGGATCACTGCTCTGGTCCTGCTGGCCATGCTATTTTTGATACAGGACAGGATCCCATTGGCCTTCTTGGCCACCTGGGCACACTGTTGGCTCATGTTGAGCTTCCTGTCAATTAGTACCCCCAGGTCCCTTTCTGCCTGGCTGCTCTCCAGCCACTCTGTGCCCAGCCTGTAGCACTGCAGGGGGTTGTTGTGGCCAAAGTGCAGGACCCGGCACTTGGCCTTATTGAACTTCATCCCATTGGAATCAGCCCATCTCTCAAGTCTATCCAGATCCCTCTGCAGAGCCCTCCTGCCTTCCAGCAGGTCAACACTCCCTCCCAACTTGGTGTCATCAGCAAATTTTCTGATGATGGACTCAATCCCCTCATCTAAATCATCAATAAAGATGTTAAACAGGACTGGACCCAACACAGACCCCTGGGGAACACCACTGGTGACTGGCCACCAGCTGGATGCAGCTCCGTTCACCAGCACTCTCTGGGCCCGACCCTCCAGCCAGCTCTTAATCCAGAAGAGGGTACACTTGTCCAAGCCATGGGCTACCAGCTTTTCCAGGAGTATGTTATTGGAGACAGTGTCAAAGGCCTTGCTGAAGTCCAGATAGACCACATCCACAGCCTTCCCCTCATCCACCAGGTGGGTCACCTGATCGTAAAAAGAGATCAGGTTGGTCAGACAGGACCTGCCCCTCCTAAACCCATGCTGGCTGGGTCTAATCCCATGTCCACCCTGAAGGTGCTGTGTGATTGTACTCAGGATGAACTGCTCCATAACCCTGCCAGGCACAGAGGTCAGGCTGACAGGCCTGTAGTTGCCAGGGTCCTGCTTGCAGCCCTTTTTGTGGATTGGGGTGACACTGGCCAACCTCCAATCATCTGGGACCTCCCCAGAGAGCCAGGACTGTTGGAAGATGATGGAGAGCGGTTTGGCAAGCTCTTCTGCCAGCTCCCTCATCACCCTGGGATGGATCCCGTCTGGTCCCATAGACTTGTTAGGATCCAGCTGGCTCAGTAAGTCAGTAACTATATCCTCCTGGAATACAGGAGGGCTATTCAGCTCCCTCTCCCTGTCTACCAGCTCCAGAGGCCAGTTGTCTTGAGGGCCACCTGTCTTACTGGTGAAAACTGAGGCAAAGTAGGTGTTAAGTACCTCAGCCTTCTCCTCATCTTCCTTAACTATATTTCCCTCCAAGTCCAACAGAGAATGGAGGTTTTCCTTGCCGCTCCTTTTGTTATTAATGTATTTATAAAAGGACTTTTTGTTATCCCTGAAATAGCCAAATTTACTTCAATTTCCACTTTTCTTTCCCTAATTTTTTTCCTGCATGACCTAGCTCTATCTGTAAATTCTTCGTAAGTAGCCAGCCCTTTTTTCCATAGTCTGTAAACTTTCTTTTTATCCCTGATTTCTTTCAGAATCTCCCAATAAATTGCTTCTCTCTAAAACGAGCAAGAAGCCCAGGCCAACAAAATCAAATCAATTTGACTGGAAGTAACAAAAAAAGATAGGTCAAAAATTACTTGCTTTTTTTTTTAAGATTCCTTTTAATAATTACCTGTACCACTCTAGTGGTAATGGGATCTGAAAAGTTTACTTCTCCAAGAACTGAAGTGCTTAAAGCAGGGTTACACTAAGTTAAAGTAATCATGAGCTCCTTTACAGAACTGGCTGGCTTGCAGATTTCCTGGAACAGCTGTCAGTGCAACATAAACACTTTCTAAAATGGTGCTGAAGAAATTGCCCTTTTAGAGTGATTGGAAATATCCTAGTTGATGAGTAAAGTCAAGTCGGAGATTCAAGAAGATGCAGCCATAGAGCGTGACAACAGGGAAGATTTTTCCAGCCTCTTTAAGCCCATTCATTAATAATAATTGGTCATACCCACAAATGACGAGTTTATCTTGTCCAGCTGTGATTGCCCCAGTTATGGGCATCATTCCTAGGTAGCTGGACAAATGTGTTGTTGAGGATGTTCAGCGAAATATTCCTCTTTCCAGCGAGCAGATCTGCTCACCAAGCTCCCGTCCCTTGGGCTCTGCCACCACCATGTGTGCTGCATGATGTGCACAGAAACCAACCCTGCCACGACCATCACCTTCCACCAGTGGGACCACCTTCCTCACCTGCTTTTGAATAAAGTGATTAAACTCACTCCACAGCTCAGCAACATCCAGCCTTTCATTAAGCACTTTTAAGGTGCCACTTACACAGCCATACACTCAGAGCCATGTGAAGGACAGTCGGTGTCTGTTAAACAGATTGTATGAGGCTTCTGTGCTTAAGCAGACTGATGGAGGCTCAGCTGTGGAGGGTGTTTCTGTGACTCAGATCATCAGGGATCAATTCTTATGAGACAGTTACTCTGAACTGGAAACACAGATGGGAAAAGTACCCCCAGAGGTCCTCTACTTCAGCTCCCCCTTCAAAACAGGGCTGTTGTTTGTCCTAAATCAGGTCAGATAAATGCAGAGTACCAAAATTCTGTTGCAGAGCAAACTAGGGTAAGAAGCAGCAGTTGTGTGTCTCAAGGTGAAAGGTGATGTTGCTGAAGATCTTAAGGCTCAATTCGAATGCCAGACAGACAAATCAGTCCAGAGATCTCAAGTTGCCAGTGGAAAAGACATTCCCAGGAGACAATTTGCTCATACTGATATGGCTGCAAATAAGCCCTTGTCCTCCCAGGCATGGCTGGTTTGACAGTTTCTGAGTCCCTGTCCTTTATATATAATCAACCATGACTCTACTTTGTCTCTGCCATGTGAACCAGGATGAACTGTGAAGACCTTGACAAGCTGAGTGGCAACGTCTGCTGCTCTAAAGCAAGCAAGGGAGACTGCAGCATTGAAAGAGTTAAAGACTAGTAGAAGGAAACAAAAGTTTCCAAAGGCAACTGAAGGAAGTTTCTCCAACTCTGTTGCCCGGTAGTTACAGTACCAGAAGAAACATCACTGCTTTTATCCAATAAAAGGCATTTCATTTATAAAAATAGTCAAACATCTTGATTAATTTATGGTAATTTATGTTTATTTTTCTGAATACATAAAAGAAAGTTAAGTGCTAGTTTGAAAAAACACATTTTGCCCAAGGCTTAAGGGCAGATAAAGCTGTGACAAACACTAAGCTCCTAAAGCTTGGTGTGAAAGAAATGTTCAGCAAGTTGTCCACTTCAGTCTGTTTCTGCAGGTGTACGATTTAAATTCAGTGGGCTGGTTGCTGCCATTGAAGAAATAACTCATTCAAAGCTGAAAACCCATCTGGGAATAGGAAAGGAATTATTTTTTACACATTGATGGCAAGCAAGTGAAAAAAAAGTGTGAGCCCTGAGATTTCCTCATTCCAAAAACCTGAATGACACAATCATTGGCAGAACCCATTTAGTCACCACAGAAAGACTGAGGTGGGAAGAGGCCTCTCTGGAGCTTCACAGTCCAAGCCCCTGCTTGCACTAGGGATAAATTTGTAGTCAGACCAGGTTATTCTTGCACTAAACAAACCTGCCTAAAAAGGCTTGAGCAGTTCGTTCAAACATGTTTTAATGTAGCCACTCCATTTTAGGTTGTATTAATAATTCAAGAAACCATTTTTAAATGCTGTTTTTGCAATCAATTAAATATTCTATTTTCTAAATGTCAAGTAAAAAATGCTTCATTCACTATTTCCTAACAAAATAAAATGTAAATTAAGTATTTGAATTAATGCACATTATAACTCTACAGTGCTTGTATAAATGTGAATAGATTAACATATCTACTCAGTTAAAACGAGTGCCAATTTTAATGCAAAGTCTATATTTATCAGCATATTCGCAGAGCTCTCAGCCAATGACAATAAACCCACCAAAATAAAGTAAAAAACTGGAATGAAGATTATTTGAACTGTGATTAAAGTCAGCAATTGTCCTAGTTACAGTGGCCAAGACCAGTTTATCACTGTGTGGGTGTAACAAAAACTGTGTATTCTACACCCTCTACCTCATGTCTGATGAGCTGTTAAAAACAGACCATTTGCAGCAGCTGCCCAGGCACACCTGACCCCTCAGGTATAAACTGGGTGTTAAAGTAATGCCTAAGAATTTAATGTTATTTTAGAAGGTTTAAGAATCATATAGTCTCTGCTAAGTTGCTCTGATTTTAAGTGCACATATTAAGTGCCTGTCTCAAGAGTTTGGGAGCTACTCTCAGGCTCAGCCAAGGCTACCATGTGTTTTGAGAAGCCACCTGCAAGATAACAGAAGGCAAACAACAGAAGGCCTATCTGCCCCTCCATGAAGAAGGGGGCAGATTGACAGGCCTTTTGGGTGGGCTCTCAACAAAAATAAGAGTACTGATTGGATGTTAATAAGGGGTATAAAAATTGTGAACTTCCTGACCTAGGGGTCAGATCCCCTTGGGTTTGAACCTTGGAAGCTTCTAATAATAAATGACCTGTCTATCTTACTGCATTAACTTGTCTCCAGAGTGTCTCTGTTCACAGAGGTACAGGATCTGAAGGCAACAAAGGACTCTCAAATAGGAGAGTGTTCCTGTCTTCACACCAGTGACTCAGGTGTGATAACTTCCCTCTGAGGAGACATCAGCACCTTCACACCCAGCCTGAGGGGTCATGTCTGCTAACGAGCCATCAAAGATTCCAAAAATACTCCATGACTCATAGAGTTAAATCACCCATTGTGAAACTCCTCACCCTGGGGGAAGTACTGGGCATTCCCATCTGAACCTAAGCATGTATAATCTTGGGGTTTGGGGACTTCTGGTACCACTGGTCAGATCCAGAGGAGAGCCGGAACCTCAATAGGACTGTGACTGCCACTCTCAACCAGACCACGACCATCATCTGCACCAACAGGTTTCCATTTTCTTTTACTTTGTATTCAGGGAGACCATGTGGTGCTCAGCACAGGGGCAAATGAACACAATCTGTTTGTGCCCCAGGGAGTTGGGTTACACATCTGGTTTTTGTGGTTGAAAACCAATTTTTTCTCTGTATCATTGTATTCCTTGTAACCTTTTTAGTAATTGTAACTCTCACTAGTCATCGCGTTTTGAGTTGGGTTCATTTCTGCTGCCAGTTTGCCTTTAAACCAGCACAGCAATTCATAGAATTGTGTCTCGAATCAGAACACTCTCTAATTCTTGTGCTTGTAGAGATGGAGATCTCCACCCTGCTCTGCGTGGGCTGGTACCCACATCCCTTCCCACGGGGCTGTAGCTACCAAGATGAAAGTTCAGTACTGGAAGGATGAAGGTGTTCACTCTTGAATTAGGCTTTGTTTCATGGAAGTGTGTCCTGCACAAGGCCCGGAGCTGGACTCAGTGATCTTCGTGGGTCCCTCCCAGCACAGTATATTCTATGACTCTATAATATACAACCATTTTGCAGCTGACACCTCCACTATGACTTCCAAGAACTCTGATTATTTCACTCCAGCTAACATGAGAAAGCAGATTTAGGCATTTTTTACCAAAATTACCTTTCTGAAATGACTCTTGGGTTTTGGTTAGTTTTCTTCCCCCATAACAGGTACTTTTGGAAGCATTTTTCTATCATCTCTGCTTACATTTCAAATTATTTAAGATACATGTTTTCTAGGGATGCTTGACAAGTCACTATGCCTGGAATTCACACCTAATCTTTGTAGCCTCTATCTTTATAAGTTTTTGAACTGATCAGAGATCTTCTCCCTGCCCCAAACCCCCCAGTTTAACTCACAAAACTGACACAGTCTGACAAATGTCAGCCATCATTCCTTCTTCTTTGTTTAAATGCTCTGTGTGCCTGCCTGTGCCTTTTCCTTGGCAGGTTAGGCTGGTGTGCATGTTGAGGAACCACCTGGCTCTGCAGTCACCCTGTCCCTGTTGGTCCTTTGCTCACTCAAGGCAAGAACCAGCTCGGCACCGTGATGCCACAGCCATGTCACCCTCTCCTGCCTGCATCTAACATCTCTAGCCATGGCCCTTGCCATCCTGGGCTGAGGGGCTGTGCACCAGACATGCACAAAGTAGAGGGGAAACAATAAGTTGGGGATTGGATCAGTGTCCAGGATGGTGATATTTTCAGGTGTTCATCTTGATGCACTCATGTTTCTATTTTCTGATGAAGGAGCAATGTAACCCTTGTAGCAGAGGAGGAAGGGTCTGTGAGCCACAGTCCTGGATTTCTCAGGAGTTTTTTGGACATTGCTGCTGGTGGTGGTGTTTGTGGTGGAACTTGTGGCATGAAAAATGCTGAGAAGTAGCCAAAGCATTTTAGACTACAACAAGACTAACTCAGGAGAGGAGCTTGTCTGCCAAAAAGTAGTCCCTCACAAACCAGACAGGCTCTTACAAAGCTTAGAACTGACACAGCAATCCAATAGTAATGTGGAAAATGCCACTCCAATGAGTTGCTATCCCGCTGTTACACTCCCTGCTGCTGGCATCAGGTGTTGTGTAGGCCTGGGGGTTACATCTGTGTTCATCAGCCTGCCAAGCTCCAGCTGGCGCAGGAACACCGTCTGCAGGAAACTCTGCTGTGTGGTGGCTCTGGAAACAAGGGTGCAAATCTGCTTCAGTGCACAAATTATACAGTTTGCAATGTGGCATCAGGGATAACAACCTTAAAGGTGCCAGGTCAATGGTCAGAAATCAGAACATACTGGAATTAACATCACCCCTGTGCTGCGCATTGCTGACCACTATAATCGCTTGATGCAGCAGTAGGGAGTAGACCCTCACCCCAGCTTGCAGCATTGATGCATTGTGTTCAAATTACTGTTCCTTCCATCCTCATCCCTCCACCTAAGATGACTTCTTTTTTTTCAGAGACTTAAACCACAAGTACCACACAGCCAGCTGGCACATACCCAGCCAAACAGAACAGTAGTGCCTCCTGCATGTGCAGCCTCCCAGGCCTGCTGGGTGCATGCTGGAAACTAGCTGGCTTTTATATAGTCCAGTACAGGATTGTGAGCTCCCTGAAGGCTTCTGACAACCTGAACCAAATCCAGAGTACACCACAGCGCATGAGAAGCGCTAAGCAGCCAACCTGTCCTCACATCACTAACCACCTTCTTTCTGAATATACAGTAGCTCCCCACAGGCACTGCTACTAAAGCCCCAAAGAAGGGTAGCTTCTTTGACAGCTCCTTTGTCTTCTGCCTTGTGTTTGAGTTCTCAGTGTATGTCCAAAGACTCTGGTCCCTTCGATCTTGTTTCCTGTTTTCATACACCATAAATCTCCTGCTGGTACATATAGACCCAGGCTGTGTAGCCAACACCTGCCAGACATTAATAACACTGCGTGGCATTGCCCAGAGAAGTTGTGGATGCCCCATCCCTGGAAGTGTTCAAGGTCAGGCCGGATGGGGCTTTCAGAAACCTGGTCTATTGGAAGGTGTCCCTGCCCATGGTGGTGGGGTTCAACCGAATGATCTTTAAGGTCCCTTCGAACCCAAACCATTCTATGATTCTATGATTCTATGACATGCCACATCAGCGTGCTTTCCTAAGTCAAGCATTTCCATTGGCTGCTGAAGTCAGCATTGAACTTCTTCAGGAGGGTGCTCATTCAGGGCAGCAGAACTCAACCTGGTCTCTGTTGTTGCAGAGAAGTGGAGGGGATTAACAGAGCTGGGGAGCTGAAGGCCCTGGAGTTGCCTAAAATCAGCTAAAAAACAGCATGTCTCAAGCTAAGCAATGGAAGACCAGGAACTGGTTAAAATTTCCAAGCCCCAGCAGTATTGCCTGTTTTAGTATGAGTAGCAAGAACTAACTGGAAAAAGTCTCCTTCTCACCACCTTTCTAAAAAGCTGTAAAAACATCCAAAATTCAGTGCTGCTGTTAAGGGGTCAGGCTTCAAGCTTCTCCAACAAGGCATCTTAGAGCAAGCTACAGCTTGTGTCCTGCCCGGACCCGCAGAGCTACGTGCTGCTGCCAGACACCTTTTTTATAGACTGTATAGCTGGAGTGATTTGAGCTTCCACCCTGACAGCCTGATGGCTACAGGGCAGTGGCAGGTGAAGTGTCAGCCTTGCAAATGGCACATCCACAGCACACTCTGCAGGTGTTTCATATAGCAGAGCTGCTGGAATCTCCCAGGATTTGTGACAGAAGTGACTCCTGCAGCAGCATCCTGCTGTGGAGCTGGGAACTTTGTTTGCCCACAGCTCCCTTTTGGTTCTGCAAGGGTGTTGCTCCGCAGGCTGTGGGGTCACATGGCAGGAATGTGGAGCTGTTGTGCCAGCCTGTGTTCTGCTTACTGCTGCAGTTCTTGGACTTGCTGTGCCAAGCATTTTCCTTCCAATTTGACAGCTGCTTGCCTGTGATGGTTATGGTCGTGTCTTTCCCTCTCACATCAGAAAGTGCCCAGCTGTGGCAGGCACTGTGTTGGCTGTGATCCATGGGGTGCAACATGTGGGTTGCTGTGCCTGTACCCTACACGTGGTGTGTCTCTGTATTAAGAACTGGGCATGGGTGTGGACCACTCTCAAATCAGTCCTGTAGGGCTCTGGGCACCTCTGCACTTGTGGTCTCAAGGCTCCTTTTGCCAGCAGCATTCCTGCTTTTCCTGAGAAGGCTTTACTGTGCAGAGTGTGGTATTCAGGACACCTGTGCCAGAAGCAGAGGAAGATGAGCTGGTACTCCATTGACTCCCTGAGTGCTCAGAAAGTGGCATGGCTGCCCAAGAGAGATCAAGCTATCTTCCCACTGCATCCTGAAGCAAGCTGGTCCTGGGACATGCCTAGGAAGGCATGGAGTGCTTTCCAATCCCCTCCAGATGGAACAGATGTTGTGCCTTTCCCCTGCAGAAGAGCATAAAACCCTTTGGAGTGCGAGGTACCCCAGGGATACCCCTTTTGGAATACCCTCAGCCCATGATTAGCCTCGCCAGGCCTCAAATGCTGTCGTGGGTTGTTGCCATTCACTGCCATGTCCCCCAGGTGGAAGGAAAGCTCCAAGTTTGTTCCTGCTCCTCCTTGTCCCCACAACCCTTGCATCTCCCTTCCCTGTGGGATTGTCCACCTTCCCTCACTCCCTGCCAGGCATGAGCCTGGGCTTTGCCTGCCCTCCACACACCCCTCCCCAGCCCCATTGTGATGCCATGGTCAGGTTCTGATCACAGTGCTATGGCCAAATTCTGGTTCCACTGTTGCCAGGGACAGAAGCTGAGTGCTCAGACTTTCTGCGTTGGCTCTGCTTGGTATGTGCATGACTCCCACCAGCCACCAAGCAGCTCCCTGATTCTGAAGCCTGTGGCAAACATGTTCTGGCTTCTCTGGCTACTGAGTAAGTGTCTGCCCTGACAGCCACCTCAGAGCCTGGAGCCAAGGCTGGAAGGAAGCAGGAAGCCCCTGCCCTACTGCTACCATCCCCTGTCTCCCACAAGACCACCCCAGTGGGCCCACAGGCCATGCCAGCCCTTGACTCTGCTCCCCCAGGAGCAGATGGAGGCTCTTGGAGGGGTCACAGGCTGTGGGACAGAGGAGATTGTGGAGGCAGGAGAGGAGGGGGTCCAGCTGAAGGCAAAGGAGGGGAGGCAGGAGATGGAGGGATGGGCACGGGCCCATAGCGTGGTGCAGGGAGCAGCTCACAGGCATGTGCAGCAGAGTCAGTGCCATTGTGGGTGCCTCTGGAGGCTGGGCCTTTTGTGGGGAGGGGAAATCCACCAAGAAAAAATCCACCAATAAAAACCAAAAACCAAGCCAAAAGTCAAAACATCTCCCTCCAGTCCAAACCAAACCAAGATCACAACAAACCCAGCTTTTATTTTTTTCTGGTTTTCCCCTTTCTTTTTTATTCGTTTTCATCCTTTGACCCAGGGCTCCTGGTTTCCTCAGGATTCTGCAGACAGGGATGATGGAGGGGGACCCCAGGCCAGCACTTGAGATCCTCATCCCAGCACCCTGCTCTGCACCAGCAGACAGGAGTGGGCCAGTCTGCCAGCTGCTCCTTCATTTCCACCCACCACTTGCCTCTGTTAAGGGCTGTTAGGCACAGACTGTCCCAGGTTTCTCTCCTGTAGGTCTGCTGACCTTCCCGACGGCCGCTGTTGCTCCACCGGTGCCTTCCATTCCGGGCAGTGCATTGTCAGACTCGGAGTACCAGCAATTCTTTGCAAGGCTGCAGCCACTCTGGGAGGCAAACAGGTTCTGCCTGCTGCGCCAGGCATACGGCTGCCTCAGCCCCATCATCCTGCAGCTGGACCAGGATGAGAACCATGGCCAAATCCCCACTGGTAAGGGTGTGACCCACTGCCAGAGGCAGTGGAGGGCGTAGCCCCAGCTGGAGCACTGCCAGCTATTTCTCTGCCCTAAAATGCCAGAAGATTGTGGGAATAGTGGTGGGATGGGTTGTTGTGGGTTCTCTAGCCCAAAGTGCAGCTTGGAGCAGACACTCCCAGGACAAGAGCACATCGGCTTTGTGCAAGAGTTTGCTTTTGTGGCCTCTCCGGGCATCCCTTCCAGTGCTGCACCACTTTCCTGGAGAAAAAAATCTTTTCCAATGGGCCAGCCCTAACTGTCTAAGCAGGAATTTGTATTCTTTTTAGCCCCCTTGTGTTGTCTGGTACCATGAAGAAGAGTTTGTCCTCCTGTAGCTTTCCTTCAGGTCCCTGTGGTCTGCTGTAACTCTTCCTCTTCACCCAGCTGAGCAAGAATGGAAGGCCCAGCCTCTCTTCATGGGTCATGGGCTGAAAGCCATGGCCACTGAGGTGGCCTGTCCTCTCTCCACATCTCTGTTGGTGGAGTGGCAAGGGGTAAAAGCTGGCCACAGTTTTCTGAAGCTCACTGAAGCTCCTCATCTCTTACCAGCTCTTTTCAGCTTGATCTGGGCATAAATGCAGAAGCTTGGCTCATGAGTTCTCATACATCTTTAAGAAAACTTGAGATGATAAGCTGCCTTTTTAAGTGTTTAACATTTCAGGAGCCAAGAAACATCCCAGTTCAGAAAGCACCATAGCAACAGCACCCTTCAAATCTCTGCAGTCATATTTTCCCTGCACCCCTGCATCAGAGAATTTAAGTGGCATAATTATATCTGTGCAGCTGAAAAACTTGGGACTACTTCTGTTGTATTTTTCTTCAGAGGAAGAAAAATAGGAGCAATTTTCTCATAAAAGAATATGTCTTTATATTTAGATATGAACGTCAATGAGCTGAATGATCAGCCAACTGTGCCTATTTGGACTGCAGCTTGAGGGCAACTATTTCTTGCTGGGTTTTGCAGCTGTGTCAGGGGAATGAGTCCCACCCCTCATCACCAGACCCACACATGAGTCCTGTGCTCCTCATTCACTTGTGGGCTCCTGCAATCCACTATGCCGTGGTGCTGGATGAACCCAGGGTCTCTCTCTAGTTCCTCTCCTGCCAGAGCCCAACTCCCTGACACTGCTCCTTGTCATATCCAGCCACACACCCACTGCTGCTGCCTTCGGAGACCCAGCTGCCAAGGGCAGAAGCATCTGGACATGCCAGGAGATGGGACAATGTCCTAGTTCAGCAGGAGGGACCAGTTGACACTATGTGGGGGTGATCAAAGCTGTATATTCTACCCCCTCTATTCATTTCCCAAGGACAATGGGCCATTAGCAGCAGCTGCCCAGGGAGCCATTATCACCTTCACACCCAGCCTGAGGGGGTGGAGCTGCTAATGGGCCATCAACAGTTCAATATCCCCTGGCTCCCAGAGTTAATCATCCATTGTGTGAGTCCCCGCCCAGGGGGAGGGACTGGGTGCTCCCTGAGGGTACATAAGTGGTGGGTAAGAAGACTTTGGTAACTTCTCGTCGGATCCAGAGGAGCAGCAGGACCTTGACAGGAGGAGATTACCGATCTCGCCCAGACCACAGCCCTCGCCTGCACCAACAGGTTTTTCATTTCCTTTTGCTCTGGACTTGGGGGAGCCACAGGGTTCTCAGCACAAGGGCTAACAGACCCCCTTGGGTTTGTGCCCCAGGACACTGGGTTATACTGCTGGGTTTTTTTGAGTTGAAAGCAATTTCCCTTTTGTGTCAGTGTATTTATTGTAATATTATTATTAAATTTTAGGTCTGACTTATAATCTCTCTCGTGGTGAGTTCATTTCCCCTGCTGGTTCACCTTTAAACCAGCACATCTTTTGGCGCCCAACGTGGGGCACGAGAGAGAAGTCAGAATTACAATTTCATTTTGTGTATTTGGATACAGAAACTCCCTGACTACCATGTTGCTTGATGTATTCATGTGGATGGTGTACCTGGGCCTGTTCATATTTCGACACATGGGGAACCATTTGCCTATTTTGATGCTCTCTTTAATACCAGGGAGAAGGATCAAAATTGCTTTATTAATGTACTATGTTTATGTTGTCATAACATCAGAAGCAGTGAATTTCATTGTGAATGTATATTCAGTCTGGTCTGCCTGTCCTGGTTTGGGTTGTTACCTCTGAGGTCTCATTAAAAATAGCACCCAGACTGTGGGGAAAACAGGCGGAGATGGTTACTTCCACCTTTTCACCTCTGCTACAACAATCATTGAAAATATTGAGCTTCCTTTTGATGTTAGGGACAGCATAATCTTACTGTTAGTGCTGTTAGTGTTGCTTTGTCTCCTCTGTGCTCTATACACCATGTTTGGGTCAGAACTGGGCTTTCTAAGGAGGCTTGCTGGAGGCCTGCCCTGGGAGCGGATGATGTTGAATGGCATGGGAAGTGGGAAGATATGGGCCAGTATTTGGAGACCTTCTCTCCTCAAATGATCTGGAAATTCACCCTGGAACAACTGCAGGACCCTGCCAAAATGCTAAGCTATGTGAAAGGAAGATGCTCTAGTAGTCCCAGAGATGTGCAGCTCACAGCAACCTGCTGGGCCCTGGCCACTGCCTACCGCACACTGCTTGGTGTGGTACAGCATCATCAGGAGGAGGAGAAAAGGAGCAAATCCACAGGCACCATGTCCACCCAAACCACGGCTGAGCCAGAGAGGAAAAGAGATACATCAACCAGCACCATGTCCACCCAAACCACGGCTGAGCCAGAAAGGAAAAGAGATACATCAACCAGCACCATGTCCACCCAAACCACGGCTGAGCCAGAGAGGAAAAGAGATACATCAACCAGCACCATGCCCACACAAACCATGGCTGAGCCAGAGAGGAAAAGAGATACATCAACCAGCACCATGCCCACCCAAACCATGGCTGAGCCAGAGAGGAAAAGAGATACATCAACCAGCACCATGCCCACCCAAACCACGGCTGAGCCAGAGAGGAAAAGAGATACATCAACCAGCACCATGCCCACACAAACCACGGCTGAGCCGGAAGGACAACAGAAACCGATAGCAGTTGCCCCTGTCCAGAAAAGAAAATCAAAGACCAAATCAGTTCGTATAGTGAATGACGAGGAAGAGGCAGGACCTTCACCTCAAGCAGAAGAAATGGAGCCAGAAACAATCACCCGGTCCCTATCCCTGGGAGAGCTGCGTGAGCTCCGGAGAGAGTTCACCGACAGGCAAATGAGTCCATCTTGACCTGGCTGCTTCGAATCTGGGATGCGGAGGCCAATGATACAATTCTAGATGGGAGTGAGGCAAGGCAGCTGGGATCCCTTTCTCGAGATGTGGTCATTGATCAGGGCATTGGAAAGAGACAGGAAACTCTCAGCCTCTGGCGGCGACTGTTGTCAAGCGTGAGGGAGAGATATCTTTGTAAGGAGGACCTCCACGTACAGCAAGGACAATGGAACACGATGGAACAAGGTATCTGGTGCTTAAGGGAATTAGCCGTACTGGAGATCATCTTTTCAGAGGATGAGAGATTCCCTAAAAGTCCAGATGGTGTCCAGTGCACATCCCAGATGTGGTTAAAATTTGCACAACTTGGGCCAGAAATGTATTCTCGCTACCTTGCAACATTGCAGTGGAGAGAGGGAGAAGACAAGGTGGGTGCACTGGTCAGCAAACTCAGGATTTATGAACACACTGTCACTGCTCCATTACGAGCCCACGTCTCAGCTGTGGAAACAAAACTGGTTGAACTGGAAGAGAAGATTAAGGAAGGACTCTTTCATATCTCTCCAGAACAAACGAGAGTCTCTGCCATCAGAAGCAGGCATCTTCCAGCTAAGGAGAAAGGGTACACTCCACGCGGCAATCTGTGGTTTTACCTCCATGAGCATGGAGAAGATATGAGGAAGTAGGATGGAAAACCCACCTCTTCCTTAGCAGCTCGGGTACGTGAATTGCAAAGAGGCACAACTAACACAGGGAATTCTTCAAGGTTGAAGGCTGCTCCAGTCTCTCGTGGGCAAGGCTCCAGACAGTATAGGATTGATGATGTCATGCCCAATGCTCTTGAAGGAACCTACCGGTCATATTCACAGGGAGAGCGCAGTGAGTACCATGACCAGGACTAGGGGGGCCCTGCGTCTAGCCAGGTAGAGGAGAGGGACAATCGGGTTTATTGGACTGTGTGGATTCGGTGGCCTGGCACATCAGACCCACAGAAATACAAAGCTTTAGCGGACACTGGTGCACAATGCACGTTGATGCCATCAGGATACGTCGGGGCAGAATCCATCTCTGTTTCTGGGGTGACAGGGGGATCCCAACAGCTGACTGTACTGGAAGCTGAAGTCAGTCTGACAGGGAAGGAATGGCATAGACACCCCATTGTGACTGGTCCAGAAGCCCCATGTATCCTTGGCATAGACTACCTGAGGAATGGGTATTTCAAAGACCCAAAGGGACTGCGTTGGGCGTTTGGCATAGCTGCTGTGGAGACAGAGGGAATCAGACAGATGAGCACCTTGCCTGGCCTCTCAGAGGACCCTTCTGCTGTGGGAGTGCTGAAAGTTGAAGAACAATTGGTACCGCTGGCCACAGCCACAGTGCACTGTCGGCAATACCGCACTGACCGAGACTCTGTGACCCCCATACACAAGATGATTCGTGAGCTGGAGAGCCAAGGGGTGGTCAGCAAGACTCACTCTCCCTTTAATAGCCCCATATGGCCAGTACGAAAGTCCAGTGGAGAGTGGAGGCTGACGGTGGATTACCATGGTCTCAATGAGGTCACACCCCCCCTGAGTGCCGCTGTGCCGGACATGCTGGAGCTCCAGTATGAGCTGGAGTCCAAGGCAGCCAAGTGGTATGCCACCATCGACATTGCCAGTGCCTTTTTCTCCATTCCGTTGGCAGCAGAGTGCAGGCCGCAGTTCGCTTTCACCTGGAAGGGGGTGCAGTACACCTGGAATCGACTGCCCCAGGGGTGGAAACACAATCCCACCATTTGCCATGGACTGATCCAGACTGCACTGGAAAAGGGTGAGGCTCCAGAACATCTACAGTACATCGATGACATCATTGTATGGGGGAACACAGCAGGGGAGGTTTTTGAGAAAGGAAAGAAGATAATCCAGATTCTCCTAAGAGCTGGTTTTGCCATTAAACGAAGTAAGGTCAAGGGACCTGCTCAGGAAATTCAGTTCCTAGGAGTGAAGTGGCAAGACAGGCATCGTCAGATTCCAACAGAGTTGATCAACAAAATAGCAGCTATGTCCCCACCAACCAGCAAGAAGGAAACTCAGGTTTTCCTAGGCGCCGTGGGCTTTTGGAGGATGCATATCCCTGAGTACAGTCAGATTTTAAGTCCTCTCTACCTTGTGACACGGAAGAAAAATGAGTTCCAGTGGGGCCCTGAACAACAACAAGCCTTTGAGCAGATTAAACAGGAGATTACCCATGCAGTAGCCCTTGGGCCAGTCAGGACAGAACAAGATGTGAAGAATGTGCTCTACACTACAGTTGGGGAGAATGGCCCATCCTGGAGCCTCTGGCAGAAAGTACCTGGGGAGACTCGAGGACAACCGTTGGGATTCTGGAGTCGGGGATACAAAGGATCTGAAGCCAGCTATACCCCAACTGAGAAAGAGATCCTGGCAGCTTATGAAGGAGTTCGAGCTGCCTCAGAAGTGATTGGCACTGAGGCACAGCTCATCCTGGCACCCCGACTACCAGTGTTGGGCTGGATGTTCAAAGGAAAAGCTCCTTCTACCCATCATGCCACTGATGCCACATGGAGTAAGTGGATTGCTCTGATCATGCAACCAACCCGGATAGGGAATCCTAATCGCCCTGGGATTTTGGAAATCATCACCAACTGGCCGGGAGGTGAGAGTTTCGGATTGTCCTCTGAAGAAGAAGAGGAGCAGGTGACACGAGCTGAGGAGGCTCCACCATATAACCAGCTGCCAGAAGAGGAGAAGTGATATGCTCTCTTCACAGATGGCTCCTGACGCATTGTAGGGACAGGCCGGAAATGGAAAGCAGCTGTATGGAGTCCTACACGTCGAGTTGCAGAAGCGACTGAAGGACAGGGTGGATCAAGTCAGGTTGCAGAGCTGAAAGCTGTTCAGCTGGCTTTGGATATCGCTGAACGAGAGAAGTGGCCAAGACTCTACCTTTACACTGACTCGTGGATGGTGGCCAATGCTCTGTGGGGATGGCTGGAGCGTTGGAGAAAGGCCGGCTGGCAGCGCAAAGGGAAACCCATCTGGGCGGCTGAGATGTGGCAGGACATCACTCCCCAGGTAGAGAAGCTGAATGTGAAGGTCCGTCACGTAGATGCTCATGTACCCAAGAGCCGGGCTAATGAGGAGCATCATAACAACGAGCAGGTGGATCGAGCTGCCAGGATTAAAGTCTCTCAGGTAGATCTGGATTGGCAGCACAAGGGAGAATTGTTTTTAGCCCGATGGGTCCATGATGCCTCTGGTCATCAGGGCAGAGATGCAACATACAGATGGGCTCGGGACCGAGGGGTGGATCTAACCATGGACAGTGTCTCACAGGTTATCCATGACTGTGACACATGTGCTGCCATCAAGCAGGCCAAGCGGGTGAAGCCTCTATGGTATGGTGGACGGTGGTCGAAATACAGGTATGGGGAGGCCTGGCAAGTTGACTACATCACACTTCCCCAAACACGCCAAGGCAAGTGCTACGTGCTGACCATGGTAGAGGCAACCACTGGATGGCTGGAGACATACCCCGTATCTCACGCCACTGCCCGGAATACCATCCTGGGCCTTGAGAAACAAGTCCTGTGGAGACACTGCACCCCAGAGAGAATAGAGTCTGACAATGGCACCCACTTCAAGAACAGCCTCATAGACACCTGGGCCAGAGAGCACGGCATTGAGTGGGTGTATCATATCCCCTACCATGCTCCAGCTGCTGGGAAAGTTGAGCGATGCAATGGACTGCTGCAAACCACCTTGAAGGCGTTGGGTGGGGAAACTTTCAAACACTGGGAGCTGCATTTGGCAAAGGTCACCTGGTTGGTCAACACCCGGGGCTCCATCAATTGAGCTGGCCCTGCCCAATCAGAACTCTTGAATACTGTAGATGGAGATAAAGTTCCTGTGGTCCATATGAGATGTATGTTAGGAAAGACTGTTTGGGTTAGTCCCACCTCAAACAAAGGCAAACCCATCCGAGGAATTGTTTTTGCTCAAGAATCTGGTTGCACTTGGTGGGTAATGCAAAAAGATGGAGAAACACGTTGTGTACCACAAGGGGACCTAATTTTGAGTGAGAAGAGTTCGTAATGTTTCATTGTATATATGCAATATATATATATATGTGTATATATATATATATATGCATATATAGGTAAAAAGGGGATTTAATTCGGGAATGACTAGATGGTGTAGAATAAGGGGTGGATAATGTCCTAGTTCAGCAGGAGGGACCAGTTGACACTGTGTGGGGATGATCAAAGCTGTATATTCTACCCCCTCTATTCATTCCCCAAGGACAATGGGCCATTAGCAGCAACTCCCCAGGGAGTCGTTATCACCTTCACACCCAGCCTGAGGGGGCGGAGCTGCTAATGGGCCATCAACAGTTCAATATCCCCTGGCTCCCAGAGTTAATCACCCATTGTGTGAGTCCCCGCCCAGGGGGAGGGACTGGGTACTCCCTGAGGGTACATAAGTGGTGGGTAAGAAGACTTTGGTAACTTCTCATCGGATCCAGAGGAGCAGCAGGACCTCGACAGGAGGAGATTACCGATCTCGCCCAGACCACAGCCCTCGCCTGCACCAACAGGTTTTTCATTTCCTTTTGCTCTGGACTTGGGGGAGCCACAGGGGTCTCAGCACAAAGGCTAACAAACCCCCTTGGGTTTGTGCCCCAGGACACTGGGTTATACTGTTGGGTTTTTGTGAGTTGAAAGCAATTTCCCTTTTGTGTCAGTGTATTTATTGTAATATTATTATTAAATTTTAGGTCTGACTTATAATCTCTCTCGTGGTGAGTTCATTTCCCCTGCTGGTTTGCCTTTAAACCAGCACAGACAATTTTGCAGGTTGCCCTCTTTACTTTCTTTTCCTCCATTCCTCAGCCTAACAGATCCATCCTGCAGATGTTGTTCCTCCTTGTGTTATTTTTTATTATTATTATTTTTCAGTTTGGGGGCTATTTTTGCACATTTCAGCCAGACTTAGAGGCCAAGCTGTCATGGCAGAGCATGTGCCCTCACATGTTTAGCCTCTCACAGAGCTATGGCAGTGCTGTCTATGACTAGATATTCATGAGCATTAATTGTGCCACTTCAGGTGCAGTTACCTTGTGTTTTAAACAAAGAATAGTGTGGGGATCTGGAGTGTTCCCTTCAGGATGGGCATTTTTTTGGGCTGGGATCCTGGTGGATATCTGAAATTCTATTTTTGATGGTGCAGCACACAGAGGAAAAGACAGGTGCACAAGGAACAAGGAGGAGAGCAATGCAATTCCACTGCTGACCTCCTCCCTGTTGGCCAGCACTGGACCTGTGCCCAGGCCATGCACTTCTAGAGCAGAGGGAGCACCAGATCACCCCCTTCCCAAGTTCTCCCAGGGTTTTCTGCTCTCCTGCATGCCTTTGGCTTTCCCGCAATTACTGAAGGAAGAGCGGCAGCTCTGGAGTCAGTGTGTCAGCAGTGCTGTTTGAGACCACAGTGTGTGTGTCTGTACAGGCACAGGCCTTGACAGCAGCACACTGGCCCAGTGGACTTTCCTCCATCCTCTGCAAGGCTGGAATCAATAACAAAATATTACCCTGAAGACTTTGTCTCCTCTGGAGCAGGTTGCCCAAAGAAGCTGTGGCTGCTCCATCCCTGGAAGTGTTCAAGGCCAGGTTGGATGGGGCTTTGAGCAACCTGGTCTAGTGAAAGGTGTCCTTGCCCATGGCACAGGGGCTTGGAATGAGATGATCTATAAGGACCCTTCCAATTCAAACTATTCTATAATTCTCTGGTGCTCCCAGGCCCAGTCTGGTCATCTTTTGTACCTATCATAGCACTACTCTTTTCTTTTTTTTAAACCCTGCAAGGACTAAGAATCATCAGATCCTGGAAACAGGAAGTTTCCTTCTGTCCTTTCCTTCTGTCCTTTCCCTCTGTCATAGGGAAGATAACTGTGTGAAAAAGGGCAGAAGGATGGGATGAAATCCTCAGGGGGTTGGAGGGAAAGGGTATATGGCACCTGGGACTGGAAACTGTAACAGCCCAAGGCTGCAATCCTCACTAAGGAGCAGACAGCTTTGACTTTCCCTGCTTTACAATCTGCCATCTGAGAGGCCCTGACCTCTTGGTGTGCCCAGGCCAAGAGGGGGCAGATGCCAAAACCTGTGGCCTGACCCTGTCCCACATCTTTCTCCAGGGCCAGTCTGCACTGACTTTCCAGAGGTGCTGCAATTTCAAACCTTCTGCCAGTTCGCCCACTACCGCTGCCTCAAACAGCAGTTCTACATCAAGGTGGGGAGTGGGATTTGGGATGGGAGGGGGATTTGGGAGGGAGTATTTCTTGGGAGACAGAAGGATTGAGGAGGAAGGAAAGATAACATAGCAAGATTCATGTTTCTGCCCCTGTCGTCCACTCAGCGAGTCTCATGTTCGACTTCGTCTATAAAGGATGCCTCCTCATTGGCACAATCTCGGCCTGTGAATTCCTTGGCAGAGAGCAAAAATTCTGCTGCTGGAGAAGGTATGGCTGCACCAAGCTGCACTGGGCACCCCTGCTCACACGCTCATTTCCTGTAGCTACTCTTCCACCCCCAGCATCTTTCACGCTGGCCTCAAAATGGTGCCCTCAGCCATTCCCATCCCTCTGTCTCTCCAGCTCAGAAGCAGCCTTCTCCCTCACCTGCTGATGTGGAAAGACTTCTAAACTACTCTCACGCGCTGTTGGGTCAGAAAACAACAAAGCCCCCCACAGCCACACCAAAGGTGACCACAACCTCACAGAAGAACAGGAGAACTGTGCGCCCACCAACCGTGCTTGTCCCAGCTGCCACCACCACCTCACCTCTCAGAGTGGAATCCTCTGAAGACCAAAACCTGAACAACAGCATCTGGCAGCTGATCCATTCATCCCTTTCCTTGGATGCTTCCCTGGCCACCAAGGACTCTTCTCGGGACTTCACCAAGTCAGGTCCAGAAACTATATCAGAGCAGGAAATTCCCCCCCGAGGCAGGTGAGGGGAATACTTCTCTTTCTGGGTACACATGCAGGGCTGTTCTCGTGCACATTGGCTGGCAGCCCCACAGCATTCAAGTCCCTGCTCAGAGCAGGTGGTGAGTCTTGGCAGGCTTTCTGGAGCAAGTTGTCCCACTCAGAGAAGAAATGTACCTGGGAAGCCACTCAGGCACCCCGTGCTCTAGCACCAAGTGATCCAACACTGCTCATGCCTGAAAATGTCACTGGCCTTGAGTCCTGAGCAAAGTGAGTTTAGTCTGGGCCTTAGCTGCAGGCAGGGCTTTGTCCTGTGCCTGTGTTTCCCCACACTGTGGCCATCTGCAGTATGCAATCACCTCTGCACTCATTCTTCCTCCCAGCACATCTCCCAGAAGTACAGGTGATGAGCAGAAATAGATTCCTTGCAAACACTCGTCCTTGGGATATGTCTCACTGTGCTCCTTGCTCTCTGTATGTAACAGGAAGAAGATACTTCTTAAAACAATCTGACCTGAAGAATACTCAGAGGAGTGCTCTGTCCTCTCCCAAGTAAAGTCAAAGCAGCCCTGGGCTAGGAAACAGAGCTGAGAGCACAAAGCCTTGCTTCTGGCTGTGCAGGACCACTGCTTCTCGAGCATGTGCAACTCTCTGCACTCGGGATTCTGTACACAGCTCTTCCTAGGGGGTTTATGGTTCCGTGTTCTGGTTTTGGAAGCAGCTACATGGCACTTCAGCACAGGGCCCTGTGACAGCCCAGCTTGCTGCAGTCGTTTTACACACCCTTCTTAGTTCCTTTGGCCTACAGATGCTTTAGGAACACGTTGAGGATGTTGAGCTCTTCTCAGTAGCTCTGCCAGGATCCATTTTCCTCTGTCCTCAAGTAGCTGAGGCTGGTGAGCCCACACAGAAAAGACCTGCAAAAGGATCATGTGCTTTCACTCAAATCTACTTTTTGATCCTTTAGTACTTTGTGTCTGAGGATCACTTGCTTTGACTGAGATGCAAAGATTATTTTGCTTACCAAGAGGTAAAAAAGTGCTGTCTAGATGTGGTTTTCATGGAGAAGTCATTCTGGTTTCACTCTGTTGCTGGCCAGTGATGTTCCTGTGAGTGCACAGATTTTGTGCATGATTGCACATCTGTGGTTTCTCTTCAACACACTGCGTATTACCACTACACTGCTGCATGTAAAAGTGAATCGCATCATGCTGTTAAAGTCACAACTGTTCTGTTGCAAAGTTGTAACATGTCATCCTCCTCCCTAATCTTGTAGGAAGGTTTTATTGCCTGGAAAAATTTTTCCTGGTGTATGTATGCTAAGGTAAAACTGTGTTTCACTGAGGATGTGTTTGTTTTCCCTGCCTCTGAAACTAAGCCTTGCTCTGATTTATTTCTAATGGGATTACTGAGAGACTGCTGTGATTGCAGATGACACTTGCTATTCTGCTGCAGAGTTTCTCAAAGACACTAATGCTGACTGTGTGTCTGTAACCTGACAGCTGGGTCCCATCAATCATGCTAAGCAAAGCTTAAACTCGAGTGGGGATAAAAAGGAGAGATAGACTGCACCTGTCAGCTTTGCTGCTCACCACATCCTGCCTCCTCTCAAAGGGACTTCAAAGCATGACCTATAAAAGGGGCAAAATGCTTTGGGGCATTTCCATTCCAGCAAGATGAGCAGTGCTGCATGGGACTGGTCATTGCACACAGGGGCCATTCAGTATCTGATTTAACACAAGGTGTGCAAGGTTGTGACGAGCACAGATCCCAAGCCTGTGTGTCTTTCCAAGGGTCTTATGTCCAGCAGGACATCCATTCCTTCTTACTCACTGCTGCTTGTGACAGCTGCTCTGATAGCTCTACCAGCTTTCCTAGTACTTGACAAAGCTAACTGTGACCCTTAGAGAGAGACAGGGCAAGAGTAATAATACAACAAGGATCTGCAGCACACTTCTGTGGTCTTTCTGCTAGGAGTGAATCACTATGGGGAAAAAGTTTCAATTATTGCACTTATTTTCAATTTTTAGTCCTTATTGTGTTTTCTGTTTCAGCCTTGCAATGAGATAAAAAGGGCTCTGTAGCTGTTGCATTGTAAAGCCTGTGCAACTATTATTTTTGTGGCGATTTTCAGTGCCCCTTTAAAAGACCTGCAAGCTACAGCTCTGCATGCAGAGCCCTGTGATGGGTTTCAGCAGCTGGACATCAACCTCCCTTCCCTGCTTTTCTGTTTGCCCACAGGAATTGCATTTGTGCATTCTTCCGACTGTTGTGTTGTTTTTCAACTCAACTACAAACCCTACACCCCTTTCAGCATCACTGTTGTTATTCTGTTGGTATTCTTGCACAGATGTTCACTTGTGGTTCATGAGAGCCCAGCTTCCCCAGCAAGGCTGTTCCAATTCCTCTCAGAATCCCAGAACGACCAAATAGTTAGGTTTGGAGACCATCTAGTCCAACCTCACTGCCAAGACAGGATTGCCTAGAGCAGGTTACACAGGAATGTGTCCAAGTGGGTTTTGAATGTCTCCAGAGAGGGAGACTCCACAACCTCCCTGGGCAGCCTGTTCCAGTACTCTGTCACCTTCAATGTAAATAAGTTATTCCTCATTTTGAGGTGGAGCTTCTTGTGTTTTAATTTATGATCATTACTCCTTGTTCTGTCTCTGGGCACCACTGAAAAGAGTCTGGCACCATCCCCTTGGCATCCCCCTTTGAGATATTTGTATATATTGATGAGATACATACACTCCTGGTGACTTACCCTCTTTCTCCTCCTCCTCCTGCTTTACTGCTCCAAACAGTCCTTGTGGTGTTTATGTATTTCAACCTCAGAGGCTTTAATTTTAAGGCCAAACTCTCTGTTAAAAATGTCATTCCCAGAAAAAATACTCCTTTTTGAATTATCGTCACCCATAGTAGCCAGCCTTGGCAAACAAGCAAAGATCTCTTTTCTCTTTCTGAAGCTGTTAAGAATGGCTTTCTCCCTAATGGTTTTAGTTTCCTGCAGCAGACCCCCTAAATCAGAAGTTAGCAAGTGCTGGAAAGCTGCTGTTTGCTCCTTATCTTCTTTTCCACTCGCCTCATGTCCTCACTCCACTTCAGCCAGCCAGTATCAGGAAGGCTCAGCAGCTCAAAGTTAATGGCCCAAATCCTTGTCATTACATTGAGGGAGAGGTGGATGCTGCTCACCAGCACTCTTCAGAGATACTGCTCAAGTAGCTTCTATATGTGTCATTCCACATCTTGATGCAGAAGTATGATAAACTTTTATTTGAAATTTTCTCTTTTTGCCTTGGAGCAATTACTGATCTCGTCTCTGAGATTGTTTTGAATTCTGGGTTTTTTTCCCACATGCCCTTTGAGTCATTACCTCATAGTACCTGTTGGGCTTTTTCCAGGACAGTGGTTAGGACAATAACCTGCAGAAATACTAAGCTGGGGCAGGATTTGCATTCAGAAATCACTTTAAGTAGATCTGTCCCTTTCCTTGAAGCATGGTGAAACTTCTGTGCATCCACAAACAGCTCAGCAGCATGTCAACAAGCGTAGGGAACCAGTGGCAGTGCTGTTACATTCACTCAGAGGTGATAAATCAGCTCATAAATTTGCAAATATTAGGTCAGAAAACCTCACAGTGGAGATGGCAAGCAGAGACATAGCAGGAAAAGGATGTGACAGAGTGAAATAGAATTTCTTGGTATCCTCAGATTGACAGCAGGACTCGTTTTCCAGGAGGCTGGTCTATTTTAACCTTCAGGCCTAACAATTGCCCCAGTCATGCACTTTGGTCTTCCTGCTCTGCATCGGACATGAAACCATGTCTGGTGAGCCCTGGAGGGAAAATCAGTATCTTGTATCTGAGCTACAGACCCTTCCTCTAGGAGAAGTTTGGGATATCTTTTTGA
Organism: Pithys albifrons albifrons; assembly: GCF_047495875.1. NCBI lineage: Eukaryota > Metazoa > Chordata > Aves > Passeriformes > Thamnophilidae > Pithys > Pithys albifrons. The sequence goes on from NC_092458.1 coordinate 87,425,828, forward strand.
AGTCTCCACATTGTGGAGAAACCACCCCATCAGCTGCTCTCAAGCTAAATACCCTTTGTGTCAGGAATATGCAGCTAATTTCTGGTTTGAATGGATCTTGCCCCAACTTCCAGTGACCATGACTCTTTCATCTGCTGACAAGGACAGCTTTCCAGCTGGTGCCCTCCTTGGTAAAAGCGCTGACTGGCTCAGTGGATATGCACTAGTGTCTTCACTCGGCTGAGTGAAACTTCTTTAGCTTCTAGCTCTAGGTGAAAGTTTTCCAGGCCTTAGGAAATCTCATCTTCATGACCTTTCTTCAGATTCTCCATCTCTTTTTTATTTTTTAATGCTAATCTGAAGATCTCTAAGAAGTTACAAATACTCTTAGGAAAACTTGTCCATACAGGTTAGCCCATTCATGGATTGTAAGAGCACTTTAACACAAGCAGTTGCTGCTCCCCTTACTTTCCATCAGATCAAAGTTTGCTTATTTATCACTGGTTTTGTTTCCAGACACAAGGCAAGTATATAATGAGCATTTTTACCTCTTCTATATTATTGATGATGATTAAAGCCAACCATCCCTGTCTACTAACAGTTCTGTACCATGCCTACAGATTCCACCATTCCTAAGTGATGCCAAATATTCTTATTAGTCTTACCTCATTGTCTGTGAATTTTCTACTTTTAGCTGCCCATGTCAGGTTGGATGAACAGTTAATTCATGGTTAACAAATTTTTCCCCTTTCTGTCAAATACATTGGCTCAAGCAGAAAGGAGGCTTAGTAAGTTACATCCTCTGGACCCAAATGGGCCTGCCCCACAGTCAACACTCAGCAGAACTCTAGCACACATCTCTTCACTGTGCACTCAGATGGACAAAACAAGGCAGCAGCTGCTGCAGGGCCCCTGGGAAAGTTCTCAAAGCTGTTCTCTTCATCCTGTCCCTCTCACATGCTCCCAAATGCCCACATACACACCCTGCTGTGTTACGCAGGCACGTACAGATTCTGCAGATACCTCCATTTCTCTATGCAGTTTAGCCAAGAGTCCAAGGTTTCCTTGGGAAGGGGTTTTTTTTTGCTATGCTTTGGGGTTGTTTCCCTTCCTTTCAGTTTCTAACTAAAGCTGTTTTGACTTCTTGCTTCCCTTTCTCTGTCAGCCTTCTAGCCCTGCAGAATGACGAAGCAGTGCTGGTCCTGTGCTATGCAGTGCTGGTGGGAAACTGTCTCTCATCGGCACTTGCCATGGCCTGGAAGGAGATGGAAGAAAGAGTCTTTGGGTTCAGAGATATGGTAAAGACACTGGTGTTCACCTTTGACCCCCGTGGTGTGCAGGGCTCCCTGCCCTTTCCGGTGCAACCTCCCAAGAGAAGCTGACTTGGGTGACCAGGGAGGCAATCTCCAAGTCAGGGATATGTGAGCTTCTCAGTCTCCTCTTTTGGGAGCTTCTCAGTCTCTTTCTTCCCCCTGACCATCCACTTTAGGTGTGTGACAACCTCGGGCGGCATCACATGGACCTGTGCCCTGACTGTGCTTTCTGCTCACTGAAGATGGAGCAGTGTCGGAACATCAAAACCGTGAACCGTGTTCAATGCAACACAGGTGACTTCCACACCTACATCAACCCTCAGATCTTAGCCCAGCACCAGGATGCTGAAAACAAGGTACCAAATGAGCTGTGTGCCCTGCTGGTCTCTGAGAAGCCTGGACTGGGAGGTGGGAAAGGGAAAGAAGAAGCATGTCTCACTTTATCCTATGCTTTTGCAGACCAGATCCTCAGAGACCCTGGAGGACTCTGACACGGATTTTTTCAGAGGGCTGCGGTCAGAGTACTGGTGTAGCCAGATGGCCATCCATGGCTGCAAGGACCCTACTGTGGCCCTCTGGCTGCAGGCAGAGTATGCTGCTTTCCAAGGTGGAGGTAGCCCGAGCAAGGTGGGTCACCATCAGTAGATGTTCCCATCCCTCCTTCTCTTCTTCTTTCTCCAATCTTTATTCCCATCTCCCCAGATCTGTGACTCGAGTGGACTTCAGCACCCCAACTACTGCATGTTCAAAAGCCACCAGTGCCTCCAGAAAAGCGTCCACAACCAGAGGGTGAGAAGCAGCTGCACTGCCTTTTGCACAGCCTGGTCCTCCATGGCTGGTCCCTCCGCAGCCAGCCCTGGATCCCTGTGGGAGTGACTGGCTGCCTGCCTTTTCCTTCCAGGGGAACAGAATTGGGTGTGTTTGGGCAATGATAAATAATGACCCAAGCACAACTGGCATGTCACATGTGGGTGGGATTTGCACAGACACTGTAAGGGATGGCAGCAGAGGCAGACATAATGTGGAGAAAGAGGAGCTGTGGGAAACCTCCCACCTGTCAGGGTGTCCATTTGGTGGATGATCTCCCCCATCTACTGGGTGCTTCCTAGGTGGCAACAAAAACCAAAATCACCAGAGCAGGAGGACTAGCCTCTATCTTAGGAAGCACTCAGTTCAGTTATTAGCTGAACTGCTTCCTAGCTGGTTCTCCCCTACCCCCTCTGCTGCATGCATCATCCCAGCCTCCAGATGCCATCCACCATGGAGGTGCTCTTCCCTTGGGGAAAGGATGGGCAGTGGTACCCTTCCTTTGAACTCAGGTTCTCCTTGCAGGTGACTCGTGTTGAATGCAACAGTAGTAAGACCTACCAGGTGCTGAGTGCGAAGGAGGGAGATGAGGAGTTGCAGCAGTGGCACGAGAGGTTCCTCACCCTGGCCAAGCAGCAGTCACAAAATCATTAAAGTTTGAAAAAACCTTCAAGATAATCATGTTCAAACTTTGACCAAATACCACAATGTCCACTAAACTGTATCACGAAGTGCCATGTCTACTTATATTTTGAACTCTTCCCCGGTTTGTGATTCCTCCACTTCCCTGGGGAGCCTGTTCCAATGCCTGGCCTCCCTTTCAAGTGAAGAAATTTTTTCTGTTACCCAATCTCACCCTTCCCTGGTGCAACCTGAGGCCATTTCCTCTTGTCCTATCACTTATTGCCTGGGAGAAGAGAACAATCCCCACTTTACTACAACCTCTTCCAGGTAGCTGTAGAGAGCAATAAGGTTCCCCCTGAGCCTCCTTTTCTCCAAGCTAAACAACTCCAGCTTCCTCAGCCACTCCAGACCCTTCACAGGCTTTTTTGCCCTTCTCTAGACACACTCCCAGCACCTAAATGTCTTTCTTGAATTGAGGAACCCAGAAGTCGACATTGTACTCAAGGTGCAGCCTCACCAGGGCCGAGTACAGAAGAACAATCACTTCCCTGGTCGTGCTGGCCATGCAATTTCTGATACAGGCCAGGATGCAATCGGCCTTATAGGTCACCTGGGCACGCTGCTGGCTCATGTTCAGCCACTGTTGACCAGCACCATGAAGTGCTGAGGCCTGAACAACAAGCCCTGAGCCAGAGTTGACCTCTAGATGAACCTTCCAACCTAATATTATACTTAGCCATTTATCTGCTTATTAACCAAAATTCCACTTATTTAGTGTATTTGTTATGAATGTATCTCTCTTTCTGTAAGTAGAGACTAGTCAAGGCCATGGAGGTAGACAGCTGGCCTTAATAGATATGAATGTATGTATCTTATTCAACAGTAGTCAGTCCAAATTTACTACCTGATTTTCCTCTGAACCCTGGCCAGGCTTTGGGTGAAAACAGAGGAGAGAAGAAAGACAGATGTTTTCTGCACTAAATAGTAATGTAAGCTTGTTTGTTTTAACAATATAAAAGCTGGCCCCTTTCACAGCAAAGATGGAGACCTCACCTACGAGTGGACACACTGCGTAGGACTTCCCACTTCCCAGGAGTGGTTCTCCAACCCTTTGCTGTGATTGGGGCTCCCCAGCTGAGGTGCAGGTCTGGATGATGGTTATGTATTAAAGGGTAACTGGTGATGTATCTTTTTCAATCACTATAGAGACTCTTTGTAGGCAGTTAAATGCCACCGTGATGCCCCATTCCATCAGATCTCAGAAGCTCAGCAGGGTCAGCCCTGGTCAGTACTTGGATGGGAGACCTTCTGGGAATACCAGGGGCTGCAGGTTCTGGTCCTGAGGATTTCACTGTCACTGTCCAAGCTCACTTGGCTGTGGCAAATGGACCTTAGGACTTAAACAGTGGTGCCAGTTCCGCACATGCTATGCCTCACCTAAAAAATCCAGTGCCCAGGCGGGAAGGGCACACCCACGTGGGGAGAACCCTGCCCAAATCTTCGTTCACAAAGCCTAGCCATGATGATAGAGACCCTTTGTGGTAATGATTAGGTGCATTGCTGAACTTACCCTTTTATAAATCTGTGCTTCTTTTGTAATTTTTTGCTGTTTTGCACTATATTAAATCTATACACTTATTCTTCAAAGTTGGTGTCTGCATTTTGTGCTGAGTTGGTATCTGTATTTTGTGCTGACCCTCATCCCCTGGCAAAACACATCCCCAGGTCCTTTTCCACCAGGCAGCTTTCCAGCCACATTTTCCCAACCTTGTAGCAATGCATGGGATTGTTGTAACCCAAGTGCAGGAATCACCTCTTATCCTTGTTGGACTTCATACAATTGGCCTCAGTCCATCAGTCCAGCCTGTCTGGATCCCTCTGCAGAGTCTTTCTGCCTTCCAGTAGATCAACACTTGCACCCAGTTTGGTGTCATCTGTGAACTTACTCAGGGTGCCCTTGATCCCCTTGTCCAGATCATTGATAAAGACACTGAACACAACACTGAGCCCTGGGTAACCCCACTAGTGACTGGCCACCAGCTGGATGTAACTCCATTCACCAGCACTCTCTGGGCTCAACCATTCAGCCAGTTTTTAATCCCACAAACAGTTCACCTGTCCAAGCCATGAGCTGCCAGCTCCTCCAGGAGAATGCTGTGGGAAATTGTGTCAAAGGCTTTTACTGAAGTCCAGGTAGACAACATGCACAGCCTTTCCCTCACCCACTAGGTGGGTCGCCTGGTCATAAAAGGACATCAGATTGGTCAAGCAGAACCTGCCTTTTGTAAACACATGCTGCCTGGGCCTGATCTCCCTGTTGTCCTGCACGTGCCGTGTGATTGCATTGAAGATAATCTGTTCCATAACTTTCCCTGGCACTGAGGTCAGACTGAATGAGGGGAGCCTCACTGTGGCAGCTGCTGGAACTCCTCTTGGAAACATTTTCTCCAGCCAAAGGAACAGCTGAGCACTGGAGAAGGCAATTCTTGCATCCTTCCCCCGCACATAGTTCCCTGTACTGGTCCTCCAAAGGATGAGACTTATTTTATGAAGAGCCCATTTGATTTTACAAACCTCATTTGTTCCCATCTCTTCAATGCCACTGCTCTATTACACCCCTCAGTGGTCTCTCTTGTGCCGAGAATGGATCCTCATGCCATCCTACTCTGCACCCTGGTGTTCCTTGCTTATGCAGCCCATATGTCCCCTGAGCAAAGGACTCCAGCATGCCCTTGCCTCCTCCCAGCACACAGGAGGGAGCAGAGCCAGAGTCAGGGCCCAAATGCAGTCTGCAAGGAAGAAGCTTTTGTGTGCATTTTGCTTTCCATTGCAGATGGCTTATTTCTAAAGTTTAGGCATTCATTTGTCTTGTGTCCTCTGACCCTCCATTTGGAAAATTAATTCAAACCACAGAAAGCCCACTGAGGCTGGCGAGAAGGTGCTGTGTTGGGAGCACACAGGAGCTGATGGCACCCCTGGACACCTCCCCAGGCTGGCCTCTTCCTGTGGCCTTGCAGTCCCTTGGCAGCCCCCTGCCACACCAGCACGCTCGCCCTCAGCAGCATTGGTGCATCTCCACAAGGTGCTGGCACTGCTTGCATTTGATGGAGCAGCACCAGTGGAACTTGCAGCTGCACCACTTCACCACCTCCACCTGGGCCGTGTGGAAGCCCCTGCTGCAGCACAGAAGCTCACAGCCATCCATGGCCAGGGATGTCTAGTTGCATTGGCAGCCAGGGGTGCCAAAGATCCCATGACGAGGGTCCCAGTCGCAGAAGTCTGGGCTGGCCAACAGGTAGACCAGGTCATGAAGCATGTAGGGCTTGAAGTGGGAGCTCTTCGGCACCAGGAGCTTGTGGGAACTGACCCACTTTGGGTACACCTCCTTTGCCTCCTCAAACTTTTCCTTGAGGACGTTTCCCACTTTACGGAAGGGAGGCATAACCTTCCACCATGTGCACATCACACAGGAGCCCAACACACCATGGCACTTGCACTCTACCTTCATGTGGGCCAAAAGAGCCTGGGGAGCTGGAGGTAGCTCCCACCCAGACCAGAGACATCCTTCCAACACCTCCCACTCTTGCAGGTTCCCTCAGCAGATGCTGTTTCCCCACGCGCCTCCCATGGGGCTGGAGGGCAGGAGCAGGAGCAGGAGCAGGACCAGGGGCCGGGCAGGGGAAGGGAGGGGAGGGAAGGGCAAAAAAGTCTTTTTAAGTGAGGCCAATACAAACAGAGGAGATTCGCACTGTGAGTAACAAGCTGGCTTGGGTCTGTAAGAGAAATCCTTGAGGCAGGGTAAGAGATTGGGACCTGTTCTGACCTGTGGGGCTGTGGGGAGGGGAATAGATCTGCCCAGAGACAGAGGATGCTCACGGGACCAGATCTGACTGCAATCTCTGTAGAAGGTGGTGTCTTTGTTGAGGAGGGGCTGGAGGGGCAGGGAAGCCCTTCAGAGTAGAACATGGTAACTAATTTCCTTTGCAGAAAAGGCCAAGGAAGGTTAATCACAGCTGGGCTCTGTAAGGAAAAGCAGACTGCACAGAAGCAGGTAGGAGAGGCAGGGACCCCCTCCACACTGGCAAGGAGCCAGCTCAGGGCGAGCAGCACAGTGTTGGGCTAGGAAAGGCAGAAGAATGCCGAGTCCTCTGGGAGCACATGGCTGCCCCGAACTGCCTCTTAAGGTACGGGGGCTGGACAGACCTCTGCCTAGCCAGGGAGAAACCTCTGCAGCCAGACTTGCTTCCCTGCCCTTGTTCCTGCCATTACCTTCTGCCCAGCCTCATTGTTGTGCAGGTTCATGAGCGTTCAGCTGGAGAAGACACTGCAACTCCTCTCCGGGTTGTCCACGAAGGCTTGAGAGAACATAATCCCATAAGGCAGGTTATCAGAGCAGCCTGACCACTGGAAACCTGCAGAGAGAGAGCAGCCATGAGATGAAGGAGAAGCCCTGAGACGATTTCCCAAAGGGCTGTGGATAAGGGATGTGTTCTCCTTCCCTGGAAACAGTGTCTCACACAGATCTTTCCCTCTGCCACCCCCTACCTCCACAGCCTTCTCCTTCACCTTCAGGGCTGACTCCTTGGATCTTGTGGTCACAGCCACATTTCTCCAGCTCCCTGCAGCTGCAGGCACGAGTCACAGCAAAAGCAATGCCAGCAGCGGAGATGGCATGGATGAAATCAGACTCCTGTGTCCCTGCAGCAGGGCAAGAAATTACACCAGTCTGCGAGGGGCAAAGGCATTGATGGGATGTGGCGTGGGAAGAGAGGCTGTGGCTGCATGCAGGAAGGATGCATTCAGATGAAGAGTGCTCGGGAGAAATAGATGTCAGGATTTTCAACTGGTGCAGTTGTTCCCAAAGCTGGAAGCCAGTAAGGAGATGGCCCTGGGTCAGAGCTGGTGGCAGGGGGAGGAGATCCACCAATCTGCAGAACTGGTACCCAGAATAGTGCAGAAGGGACCAAAATGCCAAATCTGTCCAAACGGACAATGAGTTTAGCCAGAATGCTAGTATGTGTAAGAGCACATGTATTTGGTTGTTTGCTCTGTGTTGACAGACATGTTAGATTATGGAAGAAGGTGTTGGCCACTCTGGGGATGGACCCAGTGTGACCCTTGCACACTAGTCCAGGAAAGGCTGATGTGTCAAGGGGACCCTGTAGGCACACAGGGAGTTCCCATGCCAACCCTGCCTGTGGCATCTCCCCCTTGCTGACCTTGGATGGCCACCTTGTCAAAGACCTGCAGCCCCTGCGGGGTGGAGCAGTCCCAGCAGTGCTGAAACTGGTGCTGGCACTCCTGGACAGCCAGCTCTGTGCCTCACTTGACCTCATCCATGGCTTCTACCTGCTGCTGGCTAATGCGGACCTGCTCTTCTATCAGCCCTGTCAGACCATCACGGCCCCTGGGGTCCCAGAGGGACATGTGCAGGGAAGTCTGCTTGGCCCAGTACCTGTGGGGTGGAGGAGAGATTCAGTCCAGATGTGCCAGAGCTGGAGCTGTATCTCTGCAGGACTAGCCCTCTGTAGCCTTATTTTAGAGTAGAAATGTCAAAGGAAAGGGGAGGTGCCACCTCTTGTCTGTGCTAAATTGGACATTCCTGTTTCCCATCCTGGTCTACACTTCTGCTTTAGTTTCCCCTCCCAGAGACATGCCTTGCAATGCTCTGCCTTTTGGTTGCTCAAATTCCTTCTTCCACCCTTATCCCACTCCATTTTTTTTCAAGACAGAACCTCTCTAGTTGGCTCTCCAACTCAGACAGTACAAGTGCAAAGCATACTTACAGCCAGATCACAGCAGCAGCATGCTGCATGGGGATCAGCACAGTGTACATGCACACCATCTCCATCCTGTCCATGGCAAAGCTCCACCACCTTCAGTCACGGTGAAATAGCAACCTGAATCCCCTTCTGTGGCCTCCCACAGCCTCTGCCCAATAGTCACTTTCACAGCAGCTCCAGCCCAGCACTGCAAAGCAGTGGTAGCCCCTGACCACAGGCTGTTGTGGTGTGCCTGCCAGCATCAGGGACCCAGTAGGCTGCAGAAATATGCTGGGTTGGCCCTGAGACATTGTCCATACCAGTGCTGTTCTGTACCTACAGCTTGAGCAGCATAGTGAGAGAAATATGAACTAGGGCTTCAGGGCTGGCATCCATCATAAGGAGTTCACCTTGATGGGGACAGCATCAGCATCAGACCCTTGACCTCTGCCATCCTGTCAGCAGGTAATGTGGTCGTCTTCCTCCACAGTCCAGTCACTTCATCAGCAGGAAGCTGCCCAAGACCCGGTCAGCAGCAGGCAGAGCCTTCCACACAAGAAAAACCTGACAGCATCAGGCAACTGTTGCTAGAACCATCATCTCATCACCACTTTGGGGAGATGGAGAGTTTCCCTGCAGCAACAGCACATGAGATCAGAGAGGGGAAGACCTACTGCCTCCCTCATCCTCAGCTGCTGTTCATGAGGACACTCCCTCATCTGACTCCTCCAGGCTGGAGATTCTTCTTTTCTACCCTGCAGCCCGTATAGCTACAGCAAACAGACACAGCCCAGCTGCTTCCTGGCTCTCTTAACTCTTTCCCTGGCAGGTCTCCCTTCACGCCCCTTACTTTCTTCTCTGTAGAGTCATTGCCCTTCTCCTAGGAGGCATAATGGGCTGGCTGCATTCCTACAGACTGCCCCCCATCTTCTCAGTGGGTAGCCCTTTCCTAAAAGCCCCTGGGAGCCCAGAAAAATGTGAGCTGTGTGACCAGGGAGCTGAAGTGTCCTGGAACAAAAGCCTGCCATTCCCCAGGCAGCCTCGGAAGTGCCAGCTGTTCCCAACACTGGGAATGAATCAGTCAGAAAGTGAAGCAGGGCTGGTCTGGCCCTGCTGTGGTTCTTCCATAAAGGGATTCAGCTCTTTACTGTGTTCTTCCACATTTCCCCGCACAAAAAGGTCTGAAGAGCACTGGGGTTTACCAGTCATCCTTCCAAACCTGAGCAGCCCCTCTGCTTTAGCATGAATTCCACCTCTGTCCTTGCGTTCCCAGCTTCCTGCATCCCTCCTTCTGCTGGGTCCTTGCTCCTGCTTTCTGGAGTCAGCACTCCAGGGCAGCAGGCATGTTGGGATCTGCAGCATCAGGGTGTAGCCTCCAACGCACACCCCAGTAATCTGGTCTTACCTGCTGTTCACTCAGACAGCAGTGAGGAAACGCCGGGGTTGTGCTGCTCTTCCCCACGAGCTGAGCCTCCAAGAGACAGCGAGGAGCAGAGGTGTGAGCCCACCTGGGTGAGGGGACACAGAGTTTGTGGGCTGATGCACCAAGACCTGGCAAGGTGAGTGAACCCGGCTCGTGAGGGATGCTGTGGGACTTGTGGGCAACTGTGTCCTCCTCTTCTGACACATGGAAAAGCCAAGACAGCGAGGCTCAGCCAGGTGTGCTCATGTGTGTGGGGGGTGAGGGCTACAGGGAAGGGGGAATTTCCCATGGAGGGTGTCATAGACTCCTTTGGCAAAGGACACACACACACACACACACCCACACACACACCCCAGTATATCTGTGAGCCTTTATCAGTAGCAGTGCCTTGACGGGAACTGAAGAGACACAAAAAGCTGTGAAAACAAAGATCCCAGCAACTAGGAAGTGAGAACCAGTGTCTGGTTAAAAAAGAGAGGCACTAAGAAGAGGCAGGATGAGATCAGTGGTTCGGGTGCTATTGTACCCTCGGAGGATTTATGAGCAACAGGAACATATATCCTTTGGTGTGTCACTCCCTGAATGAGGAGTCAGGAACGGCAAGCAGGGAGTGAGAAAGTCAAACACCAGCAGGTGGAGGAGTCGGGCAAGGGCTGCCAAGAAAGAGGGATCCCACCGTCACAGCACCATCTTCTGGGGCAGCTGTTCCTGGGGAAGGATAACAGTAGGATTAGGGGTGTCACCACTCATGTCTTCTTCCAGGTGTGCTGAGACTGGCAACGGAAAAATAGGACTTGAAGCAACATTGTGCCAGATGGGTTTGTAGAAAGTCAGCTCCCTTCCCAGATACTCGTAGCAGTGCCAGGTCACAGATGTCCCGGTAAACCAGCCCTTTTACTTTCTTACCGCTGTGCCTCCTGTAGCCTTGAACATCAGGGACTGATGTTTGTCGCAAACATGCCTTTGCTTGCCACAGACACTGACACCTCTTCAGAGCTCAGTTCTTTCTGGGACCTTGCCACATGTCAGCAGTGCGTAGCTGGGTCCCCAGGGAAGAGTTCAAAGTGCCTGAGCCCAAGACAATGACAGGATTCCAGGTCTTTGTGGGGGCTAGCAATTAAACAACTTTGCTCTCACTTCCCATATTTCACTTCTACCTCCTGTTTAGCAATATTTTGAAGAAGGGGATATTTTGATTTTCCCCTGCCAGTCCTGGGGGTGGCTAAGTTAGCAAGATAAGCAAGAATTTGGCACTATGACCTAGGGCAGGTCTCCTCAGTTGCAATGACACCCAGGTGCTGCTTCTTTCATAACTATAATGTTATAGGATGTGGTTTAGCTTATCAGCTTTGGATAGCAAAGTTCATGCTTTGTGGCCAAGCAGAAGTGCATCAGGAAGTGAAAAAGGAGAAGAAGCAAATTGTAGCATGACAGATGTAGAGTCAGCCATCGCGTGGTAGGGGACAGCTGTGATTTGGATGAACAAGTAGCCAAAGATCCTGCCTGTCCTGTTTTGATTCAAGCTCCTTGCAGGATCAGTGCCTGGATCAAGACCTCTGCAGTGGGAGTGATCAACAGCCAGTGAGTCTGAGTGCACCCTTGGCTCTTCAGCAGCAGAGAGGTAAGCCAGATGGAAACATCTGGAGAGATGGATGGTCTGGGTGCTGTGGGCACTGGTCCCTGTGAGCTGCTGTGCATGTGCTACCAGACCTGACTCAGGGCACTGGGGAACTTCTGCCCCTCTTCAGTTGCCCAGTGCACCTAGAGGTGCAAGGCAATTCTCAGTACTTATTCAAACGGAGGCTTTCTTTGGGATCCTGTGATATCAAAAGCACGGGCAGCCTGAAGAACTTACTGCCAAGGTGCTCATAATGGAAACCCATGGGGCACTCAGGAGATGAAGGGTGGGTGACAACTCGAAGGAGTAGGCAATAGCAGTGTGACAAGACCTTGTGAGTTAAATATGGGGGTCTCAGTTCTAACATCATACATCTCTCATTAAAAAGGCATTCTAAGTCTTGAATGTTTTCAAGGTTCTAATATTCACAATAATCTAATTTCTTAGGTAGAAAAATGTGAAAAGTAGTGCTTAAATATCACGGACAGCAGGTTAAAAGCATCCGCATTTATGAAAAAAATATACTTTCAATTTCTAGAGCAAAGTTAAGTGAGGTTTTTTTTCAGGTTTGGCACACTCTTTCTTATTTTCCCTTTGGTTCCAGACTTACTAAGCGAGCTCAGGCAGTTTGCATTTTCAGCTGGGTGCCCCAATGCCACATTTGTTGTCTGCATCTCATGGCAGCCACAAAGCTCCCCATGTGTTCAATGACAAGCCACTGTCAGAAACACTGACCCTGCAGCATGTTTAGCAATATTTTTCTAGCTTTCTTTTTCCACCTTATTTCTCAACTCCATAGTCAGACTCTTCATTATTTCTGTGGTGCTAGGAGACAGTGACTCCTAGTGAGATTGTGTCAGGAGAGAGGATTCCCAGGACCAGGCAGCAAGACACCAGACACACCTCTTATCTAAGGGCAGGTCTGCCTGTTCTGGCCCTTGTATGGAAGCATATCTAGGGCTTCTCACCCCCCAAAAGAAAAAATTAAAATCCTCATGGGTGTTGCAAGTCATAGTCTTGGCAGTTGATGGCATTCAGGGGCTCGTATTGAAGAAGCAAAAAGATGCTTTCTCCCCTCCTGGGTGACATAAGGTCAGTCACCAAACAGAAATTTCCTTCAGGATTCAAAGACAGTATCTTGTGAGGAGGATTATTCAGCTGTGGTACCACTGCCTCCTTATGCAGCTGGGATCTCTCAGCAGCTTTTGTGCAGAGCAATGAGTACTTGAGGTTCTTTTAGAGGCAGCCACACAGAACATGCCCTTTGGCTCTCCGACATTAACCAACAAGGACAATCCAACTAATTTCACCTCTTCTGTTTCCCTGATGCCAGCCTGCTTGAGCTACCCATAGCTTTGTTTTTCACTGAAGAACAGTCAAAACAGTACCTCCAGAGCTCATCAGAGAAATGCTCTGGTCTCACAGCTTCTTCTTTCCAATGACTGTGCCTGCATACATCTCATTTCAGTTCTCTGAGATCTTGATCACAGTACCTGTTATAGCAAGTTTGAGACTATCAGCTTAGTTTCAATAACATCACCATAGCAGATTCTTTCTGTGTTTCCACCTACCCACAAAAAAAAATCCCCTCAAAAATCTCAATCTATTTTTTGTTCTCAGTAATCTTTGGTGCCAATTTAGAATTCTGCTGTCTTAAGGGGTGAAGGGCTAGAGTATGTAAGGAAAGACCACTCTGGAGAGAAAGAAAAGATGACGGTGGGTAAAAAAATGGACAGATTTCTTTCACTGCTGTTCATGACACAAAAGCCTGGGAGATTTCCACAGCAGAAACTCTCTCGGTGGGAAAATTCATTAAAGGATTGTCTCTGATCAAAACAGCAGTAGGAACAGCTATGGAGAAAGATAAACTAAGCAGTGTTTGGGTGCTTCTACATCAGAGGTCCAAAAACAACCAAAGGGTGGAAGACTTGACTAACTGTGATGTGGAAACATTTGCTTAAAACTGCTTTTAAAGGCTCACTAGCAGATTGAATTTGATACAAGGCACTTGGAGGGTTTCAGGCCAGGGAGCTTGATGTTTTTGCTGAACAAATTAGTAGAAGCTATAAGAAAGGCAAAAGAAAAACAATTGGCATGCAGTCACATCTAATTACTGGGGAAGAGTCACCATGGCTTTTATAAAGGGATGCTGTGTCCCACAGTCCTTTCTTAAAAGAGCCAAGAAGCATGTGAACAGTGGCTCATGTGGATTTCCAAAAGGCTTTCAAAAGGGCTCTCACTGATGGCACTTAAAGAAGCTTAGAAGAAAGGTTCCTACCTATACAAAAAGTGCCTAAAAGATGGGAAGGAGAATGAGGAAGATAGTTGGTTTACGCAGTGGAGTTATAAGACACCAGTGCTTGGGCTGTTTGACTTATTCATGAGGGATGAATAATAAAATAATAAATCTGTTGGAGATATAAAATTATTCAAGTTAGAAACAATGAGGGTTGGCTACAAAGAACTGCAGAGATTAAGGAAAGTGTGAGTGACTGGACTCAAAATAACAGCTGAAATTTCAACTAGCTCAGTGATGGGGAAAACCAAACTGAACTGACCGTTACCCCTTGCAAATGAGATTTGAGCCTATGCAGTTCAGCACATCCACATCATCAGCATTGTGTACCTTTTCACTACCTCTCCACAGGGTTCACAAAGGCTGTAACAGAAGTGGAAAAGTGCTGAGAGGAACACCAAGGATGTTCAAAAGTACAGAATGATGCCTCTGTGAGAAAGAGCTGTGAAGACAAGGACCTTCTAGCCTCATAAAAACCCCATTTACTGAGTGGGAATATGGTAGATGTTTATAGTATTATCAGTGATAAAGTGAAGGTGCATAGAGATGTTGTTTCCCCTGTCTCTTTCAGCACTAAAACTAGGAATTGAATCTAGCAGGCAGTGAATCTGAAGTGTGTGCATGGAAGTGGTTCTTCCCCTAACATACAAGTGAGCTGTGTAAGTCCTTGGCACTCCTGGCACTGGATGTTGTAGATCATAAATTTTACATCAAGTGAAAAAGAAGCAAATAATGAAATAAAAGTTCCCTGAGGACTACTGAATACAACTAGGTCACCTCTGCTGGAATCAGGAAGAGAACTTGAGACAGTGGAACTACACAATTGTGTTGTTCTTAACATTATCCCTTCACCATCCACAATTTGAGATGGAATACTAGTTGTAGATGGCCTACTGGTCTCACACAGCATGGACTGTGCTTACATACATTCTCTGGAGTGTTTACTGAATACCTTTCAAAAACTTGAAAAAATAGATTGTCTGTGGAGATAAGTCCCTTTCACTTGACATCTGGCTGATCTGGGTAGGTATGTTAAAGCAGGTTATGGTCTCTCACTGAGACTCAGTCTCAATTACTTTGACACCAAGATGAAGGTCTCACCAGTCTGTTCAGTCTGCAGGCATTGCAAGGTTTTGGCTCTAGCAAAAGCTGACATACGGTCCTTGAGAGCTTTTAGCATTTAATCACTTCACTTGAAACCAACCACTTTCTTGTGCATTTGTGTTGTCTTGCTAGATTATCTTTTATTTTAAAATTATACAAGACTTCATACAAAGTTTTCATTCACCAAGAAGGGTGAAATCCACTCAGAGGAAGCTTGACAAACCAGTAGAAGTTTCTCTAAGAAACCTGCCTTTTTGGTGCACCTGCCCAATAACACTAAATGATGGGCAAGTTGTAGCTGTTTGCCCTCTCATGTTAGACTTCCACTTTCATGGTTTAACATATTGTTTTCTTATCTATGAGGTCAGCACACATTTCTGTCTTCAGTAAATACTCCCTCTAGATCTGAACATTGCCCCGCAATGCCATCCAGATGAGCTGGCATGCTTGTCATACCTGTCAAGTTGTTGAGTAGTTTCCTCTTACAGTAATATCAACCTTATGTAAAGATTTTCTCTAGGCAGATAATTCTACTTTCCTTTTGAAGTAAATCACAACCTACATGGACCCTGTGAGGGAGCCCCTATTTGACTCCTGCAAACAGCTCAGGGGAATTGTGTCACACTTATCAACCCCTGCTCCAGTGTGGGTTCCTTTCATGGAGTACAGTCCTTCAGGAACAGACTGCTCCAGCATGGGTTCACCATGGTCTTCTCCAGGGACAACAGGGGAATCTCTGCTGCAGTGTCTGGAGCACCTCATTCCCTTCTTCCTCACTGACCTTGGTGTATGCAGGGCTGTTTCTATCACATATTCTACTTCTCTCCTCTGGCTGCAATTGCTCCTCTGCAGTAACTTTTCTCCTTTCTTAACTATGTTATCCCAGAGGTGCAAACATTTTTGCTGATGTGCTTGGCCTTGGCCAGGGGCAGGTCCACCTTGGAGTCAGCTGGCATTGACTCTATTGGACACAGGGAAAACTTCTGGCAT
The DNA here is from genome assembly GCF_047495875.1 of Pithys albifrons albifrons. Lineage (NCBI taxonomy): Eukaryota > Metazoa > Chordata > Aves > Passeriformes > Thamnophilidae > Pithys > Pithys albifrons. The sequence continues at coordinate 87,441,744 of NC_092458.1, forward strand.
GTACTCACAGCCTAGAGCCCCTGCAGCTACTAAAACCTATCCATGCAAACACAGTGCAGGGAGGATGATACCACCTGGAGTCTTCTCTAGCCACAGCTGTGTTTGTACACATGAAGCCCACGACCCTTCCTTTTTTATTGTGTGTTCCCTCACCTGGCTGCACTGTGCATGTTTGTTTGACACGGGCTACTTCGTGTTTTATGCTGTTATAAGCAGCAGAATGAACTGAAGATACGCAGTCCAAATAAGCACCCCTGGTCCCATGCAAGTAAGAACCCAAAGGGATTGTGTGAATGAAAGCAACCTAAGCAACTTTAAGTTACTGGGACTAAGGTTTGCATGTGTTGTTCCACGTAGGAAAAGGAGCTTGGGTGGAGTCAGATCTAACTGTAGTATAATTTTTTTTATCTGAAAAGGATGTGCAAAGTCCTGTTTCTCTGATATGGAACAGTACCATGGAGTTTTTATTTTAAGTTCCTTCCAGTCAACATTTTTCCTTTGAAAGGCTGTTCTCTTTCTCTGGAGCTGTCTCAACTACTTTTCCTGTGTACTAGTGCTGTCCCTTTCTTGTATGCCTGTGCTCTCAACAGGGATCAGGGCAATGTGCATTTTCTGGGGCTGAGTGATAAATGATTCTGTACAGCAATCTCCTTCTCTGTGCTCTTCTGCTGTGCAATTACTCACTTTTCTAGTGTCCATTTTTCTGAGTCTTTTTGTTTCTTTGTGAGTTGCTGCTGCAGAAGCCATCATGGTGGCATTTCCTCCTCTAACTTAAACTCTTCTGTCTTGGTCTTTCATTTCGACCAGGAATTGTGCTGACAACTGGCAATGATCCTCCATCGCATCAGCACCCCCATAACCACTGGAAAGAATTGCTGAACTGGAAGCAGACGCTGATGTGATTCCAGTACCATCCCTGCCAGATGACCACAAACAAGAAATCCAAAGCAGCACCAGCCAAGAGAGAGATGTGCCATCTACCTCTCAGCTGCAGATGAGAGGATCGGTCTGCAGCAACTTTGATGGGAATGACTTCCCTCAGCGCTTTTCTTTGTGCATCCTCTGCTCACCAGCAGGCTCAGCCATCTCAGTGTGACCATCTCCTGTTCCCCCCCGGGCATGTCAGCTTCCAATACGTCTCAGACATGCAAGGATTATACCTCAAACCACCACTTCCTCCTGCCTGGCTACATCCTGATATTCGTTACAGGTTTGATACTGAATGTGATAGCCCTATGGATATTCGTCCGATACCTGCGCCTGAAGTCTGTAGTGATGATCTACATGTTCAACCTCGCCATAAGCGACCTCACCTTCACACTCCCTCTGCCACTGCGACTCTACTACTATTCCAACCACTACTGGCCCTTTGATAGCACCCTGTGCCAGGTCTCTGGCTCTGTCTTCCAGATCAACATGTATGGTAGCTGCCTCTTCCTCATGTGCATCAACGTGGATCGCTATGTTGCCATTGTTCACCCACTTCGCTGGCGGCATCTGCGGCGCCCCAAGGTGGCCAAGATCCTTTGCCTGATCGTCTGGGTTGTGATCTTCCTGGGCTCTATCCCCACAGCCATAGTCCACAAGCGAAATGATTGTAAGGTACAGAACCAGACCATTTATCTCTGCTTTGAAAGTTTTAGCGACAACATATGGCAGAAAAACCTCTTTCCTCTGGTAATCCTGGCTGAAATCTTGGGGTTTCTCCTGCCTCTGAGCTGTGTGACATACTGCTCGATTCGGATCTTTCAGGAGCTCTGCCAGTCCAGCCAGACAAAGACCCTGCGACAGCAGAAGACTGTCCGTCTCCTCTTGGTCAATCTGGTCATCTTCATCATCTGCTTTGTGCCTTACAACACTACCTTGGCAGTTTATGGGATGATAAAGGCCCAGGTGATAAAGGTTGAGACAGGAACTCAGGCCTCAGTGCGTCAAGCGTTAATTATAACAATGATGATGGCCAGCATGAACTGCACGCTGGACCCCTTGATCTATTACTTCAGTACAGAGGGTTTCCGTAATACCTTCAAGAAGTTGCGGCGGGGACAAGCCTGGGACTCAGAGATAGGGACACTTAAGCATCAAGTTGTAGAGAATAAGTCAACCCGAGACCACACTGTCTCAAAAGTAAAATTGCTCCCATCTGAAAATTTTTTCCATCCCAATGAATCTTCACCATCACTCCCTACAGCAGTATTTTTGAATGGCCCGATTGAGGACTCAGAGGTTTAACCACAGAAGAGCCATTGCAAAGTCACCCATACAATAACTACAGCAAGCCTGTGGGAAACTGCTAAGGGTAACTTAGCAAACTGTTTGAGGGAGCACAGCAGACTGTATGTGGGTGAATGTGATGATGCAAAGCTGAAGGACGAAAGGTTGTTTTGAATAAACAGAGATGTCTTGGTGACATGGTCACACCTGATTCTTTTGGTACAGGAAACAAAGTGCAGAACAAGGACTTGAAACAAACCGAGTACGTTGAGGTAGGGCCAGCATAAATTCTTATAGCAAGTCCATCCTGTCTGAGTACCTCCTGCTGCACTGTAGCAAGAAGCAGTTCTGGGGATCATCAGAACACAGATATGGTACTCACTGCTAACAAAGTATTTAGCAACAGTGCCCAAGGGAAACTTTTGGCTAGATGTTTCAATTTGAGTCATAGGTCCAGCTCAGGGCACCTAAGTAAGTATCTTAATTTTCCAAAAGAATTGAAGCATTTAGCAACCCTTGTTGGGGTCAAGGAGAATAGCTGAGTTTTCAGTACTCTTGCAGAAAATATATTCCCAGTTGTATAGAAGGTCACAGACCCTAGCAAAACAATCTTCAGGAGGTATGTCAAATGTGCTTGTGAAGCTGTACACACATGCAGCACAATGGTTATACATTCACCTAAAAAGCAAAACAGCTTAGGAAACACTAGGATACTTAAAAATACACCCGACATTCCTAATGGCCCCCCAAAAAAGAGAGGATACCAGCACCATGATAATATCTGAAGCTCATGCTGACATTAGTGCTTTGCACTCTCTTGTTGCTGGGCCCTATATAGGGTGATTGATTTCAGGTCTGAGTGATTTTCACTGTTGAAAAGAAATGATGTGACAAAATGAGGCTGTGGTGAAATATAGTTGCTTGCACTTTTTGCACATGCTTTTTCAGCCTGCACTGTATGTGAAAGCCTTATAAATCTCCCCACAACTGAGAGATCCAGCTGTACACAGGCAGTGCCAGTGGCCCCTCTTATTCACTCCTGCTAGTGACCAAAGGTTGCCTTTTCAATTGCACTGCAAAACAGCCCCTCTGTGGCTTCCAGCATGTTTCAGACTATCCCAGAGTGGGTCCATTACAGTGGTTGGTTTGGGGTTTTTTTAATGTTCAAGGAAAGGTCAAGTAAAATAACAAGAAATGCAGTTCAAAGCCCTGGTTTTTAGACATCTAAATAAGCAATGAATCTGTTTTCAAGTCCCTACCTCATGACTGCTGTGGGAATAAAGGCCTTGTAAGGCATCGTGGGGTTGTGTTAGGAGACACAGGGGTTTAAATCCATTTTTCCAGTCTCCTTTGAAAACTCTCAGATGCAGGTCTTCAAGAAGATCTTAGAAGATGATGAGCCTCACCACAGAGATATCCTTGTGTTACAACGTGCCTTGGGAGACACAGACCAGCTCTGTGCCCTTGCTCAGTCTGTGCATCACAAGCAGACCAACCCTGAAATCTGTCTGCAGAAGAAGGACATTTAATGGTGCCTGAGAGATGAAGGGAGAGAGCTGGAGGAAGGCTTGTGGGGCAGTAGGTACCTCTATTTTGAAAATTCAGGACTGTCATATGAATGTGAATCATTTGTGACATAGTGCAGCTGGAAAGCAAGCAGAGCTGTGTGCATGTCTTCTGCTAGGGTCTGATGCTATCCTTTCATCCTGGGATTTATGGGTTAGTAGGGTGATATTACATCAGATGCACTGCTGTCCATTTCCACATCTTTCACCTTTCTCCTTTCTAGACCCTCTTTCTTGTCCCTGTCCCTCTGGTTCTTCCTCCTTTCCCCAGATTTAATGCTTCATGCATCTAAGGATCAACACAATGCCTTCACACTATGTTTTCTTCCCTGCCCAAAGAAGTTGATTTTTGATTTCCTTTTAACTTGGCTAGAGTGGTGTCATAAATACCCTGAAAGATTTGTGTGGAAAGGGACCTCTGGAGATCTCTACTCCCACTCCCTGCTCACAGCAAATTGCTGGGGAGAGTGAGGGCTGTCTGCTCCCTAAAGGAACACTACAGCTGAGAGCCAGGCAGAGGAAGAGGCTTACCCAAGCAAGGGAAGCACCTGAGCAAGGCAAGCAAGGCAGGCATGGGCAGATAGCCAAGTTCAACTGAGAATCCAGATCATCAGACAAGCTTTTGGTGATGAGGCAGGTCCAAGGTCAAACTAAGAAGCCATGTCAGCATGAGGATCAGGACTGGAGGCAGTAAATCAGGGTGAGCCACAGTCCAGAGATTGACAGACAAGTCCATTGTGACATGGCAGGACTTGGGTCCAGTCAGGAAGCCTATCCATGGGTCTAGATCAATACAAGGTCTGGTCAGACACAGGCAAGACTGCTCAGATAAGAATCAAGGGCAAGAGCACCAGCTTAAAAACAGCTCCTGGGGCAGGGATTCAGCCCCAGCTGAGGCTACAGAAGAGCTTTCTGGAAATTCTCCCTAAAGTCACCAGAGGGACAAGGCAGCCCTCAGCTGCACTGTTGCTGTCTCTGACCTGTCTCCAAGCTCAAACAGCCAAAGCCCCAGGACCAGAGACGATGCACTTGGGACCCAAACCTAGTTCAGGTTGCTCAAAGCTTTGTCCAAGTGTCTTCTGAGCACCTCCAAGGATGGTGATGCATCAGACTCCTGAGGTACCTATGCCAGTGTTGGAACATGCCCTGGGGACAGGATTTTCCTAATGCTCACCAGGATTGTTGCAAGTCATGGCTGCTGCCTTTTGTGCTTTCTCAGGGCCACTACAATAAGAGTCTGGCTCTGTCTTCTCTTGGCAAGCTTGCCAAGTATGAATGAAATATCAGGTGACAGATGCCACTCCTCTGGAAGAGGCTGCTCCTCTGAAGTTACAGTATCCTCCCAAACACACAATTTCTCAAAAAACATTTCAGAAAACATAATCTTTACTTATGGTTTCATTCCTGAAAATAGGGGAACTATTTTTACCTGGAACATTTCAGAAATATTCCACCTCCAGCAGAGGAAATTTTAGCTCAAATATTTTGACAAAATTATAAATAACTGAAAAGCTGATCTCTTAATGAATCTCATCAACCAGTTTAACAATAAAAAGGCCTGCTGGTTATGCTACACACAGCAGAAGAAGTTCTTCACTTTGGGTTTCTGAAGGCTTTTATTAATAGTTATGCATAGGCAATGGTGTGCCCAGTGTGGGCTGTTGTGTTTTGTCCTTTGGGTATTCAATCTTTTTCAGCTTAGTTTTGTTTTATTTTTGAGGATTCTGGTCAAATTTAATGGCTTTGGCTTCTGGAGGGGATTTGGGACATTTTTCATGTCTGACAGACAGAACTGGTGTTAGCTGGGTCTTCTTCTTCTGTGTTTTTGCCTTTGAAAGCCTGATTTTTTTTTAATTCTAGCACATGGTGATAAAGAGTATGTGTATGTACTGCCTTTCAGTGAAAAGAGTCATTCACCCTATCTAGCTTTATCTGTTCTGTTTAATGAATATCTATAAAAAAAGTCAAACAAACAAATCCATAAGTCCTAAGGCATGGTGGTGTCCAACAATGCAAAACAGAACCACTTTAAAACTTGCACCTAGAACAAAAGAAATTATGTGAAGCAAAGGTACTAAAGAAAGTTAAATGGGAATATAACCTTAGCAAAGACTTTTCAACATGTGTAAGTGACCCTCTGTACCCTCTGTGATAATTCTTGAATTAGTATTCTTGCTATTTCAGGGGTAAAAGATACCATTTGCTGCCTCTCTGCACTTTGTGTCATTTGCAGATGTGAACATTAAACAAATGACTTCTCATCAAGTAAGACTAAGCAAGTGAAAGGTCAGAGAGATGGCAAAGGCACACAGAACACTTACTCTGTATGGATCAGACAGGATGTCTGCAAAAATGCAAGAATACATTAGAATTTCAAGTCTTTGTACCTCCAGAATGGACATGTCAGATGCTTCTGAAAATGGTTCCCTACTTGGATGATATGTAAAGGCATTGTTATGACTATTAATCATAATCTTAAACGTATTTTATACTTTCTAGAAACCCTCTGTCTGATGCTCTGAGTTCTGTAAGTCAGCTTGAAAAGATGTTTCAGAAGTGCCAGAACAAGCCAGACCTTATCTTCAAATTGCTTTTATTACTGTTTGTATTCCTTCCACCACATACTGGCTGTGTGATTCCCACCGCTTGATGTATCCCTCGAACAAAATATGTATTTTGTATTACAAATGCCCCAAGCAACTTAAGCTGTGGATGCTTTAAGTTTGGAAGATTATCCCCTGCCTTCTGTTCTCCCCTGAAACTGGGATTTGAAACGGATGTCCTCCAGAGGTCCTTCCAACATAAATAATTGCATGGTTCTCTGACCTTGTGTTTTAGATGCTGATCTGATATCCCAAGCATTTTTTCAGCTTCTTCATTATCTTTCCCTCCTGGAGTTCTGCTCACTCGGATTGCACTTTGCGTCCCCTGCCTGCCTTCCAGCTGCACAGAGTCCTTGATCCTGTGGCTGAGTGCGGTCAAAGCTTCACATTTCATGCGCTGCTTTTGAAGCCTTTCTTGCAAACTCGTGTGTTCTGCAATGCTCGCTACATGTCGGCAGAGGCCAGGCTGCCGCTGCACTAATACTGCTGTACATCTCGCTGACCAAACCACCTCAGGACTTCCTTGCTGTTTCCCACATTTCTCTGTCATTCTCTGTCTCTGCTCTTACACTCGGAGATATCTTTGGGCATGGACCATTTTTTGTTTGTTGTGTGGCACCTTGCACAGCAAGATAGTGATCACTAAGGGCTGATGAACAAAATAAAAAGAAATAGTGTAGTATCACTGAAGAACCTGGTATGCTGATAATTTTGTTTGCGGTTATTTGAGAATCTGTATGCGCTAAAGCCAGACATAGCTCCTTTCACCTATTTCACTTAGATAGTGACGAGGCTTCCACACTATCTGTAACACCTCCCTGTACCATCACCTGAATCACAGAATAATAGAATCGATTGGGTTGGAAAAGACCTCCGAGACCATCAAGTCCAATCCTTGGTCCAACTCCAGTCCATTTGCCAGATCATGGCACTCAGTGCCATGGCCAATCTGTGTTTAAAAACCTCCAGGAATGGGGAATCCATCACCTCTCTGGGCAGCCCATTCCAATGCCTGATTACTCTCTCTGGAAAGAATTTTTTTCTGATCTCCAACTTAAATTTCCCCTGGCAGAGCTTGAGCCTGTGCCCCCTTGTCCTGTTGCTGAGTGCCTGGGAGAAGAAACCAACCCCCACCTGGCTAGAACTTCCCTTCAGGGAGCTCTAGACAGTGATAAGGTCTCCCCCGAGCCTCCTCTTCTCCAAGCTAAACAACCCCAGCTCCCTCAGCCTCTCCCCATAGGACTTATGCTCCAGTCCCTTCACCAGCCTTGTTGCTCTTCTCTGGACCCCCTCCAGCACCTCAGTATCTTTCCTGAACAGAGAGGCCCAGAACTGAAGTGCAGGCATCACTCTCCACTTCAGACTTCGAAATACGAGGGAACAAGGCAGTACATTTCTCCCAAGAGGGCAAGCGGTGGAGGGAGAGAATCAAAACCTTCACCTCAAAGTGATGAGGAAAAGACCGTTTCTGACTCCGGAAAGTTTAAAAAAAAAAAAAAAAGCGGCGAGGCGGTGCCGAGAGGGCGGAGGAGGGCGCGCTCCCGCCCCGCAGCCGCCGCCTCTCCCCGCCCGCCCCGCGCTCTCCGCGGCCAACAGCGGCCCCCGGCGGCGCCTCGGGCCGCACCGCGGACCCCCGGCGGGTCTCCGGGCACACAGCGCCCAGCGCCTCCGGGAAGGACCGCCGAGCTCTGCTCCCTGCAGCAACGGCCCTCTCTGGGATGCACCAGGTCAACGCAGCTCCTCTCAGCCTTTGGAAGAATAAAGCAATTTGGAAAGAAACAAAAAAATGGTAATAAACGCAAGAAGCTGTAAAACTGAAGGAAGTGAAAGTGTGAGTGCTTCTTTCTTGGGAGTGGGGGAGAAAGGGAGCTAATTCTGTAGTCAGGATAACAACGCCCCAGTACGAGGTGAGGAACAGAGAAGCAAGGACAGTAAGTGCATTTGGAAGTAATCTTGTCCATCACAAGGGTCAGTGTTTTACCTGTTCAGAGCCAGGCAAATGCCAAACTCGCACATTCACGGGAGTGCTTCGATCAATGAAAACACACCCCCATAGGTGTCACAGCCCTGCACTTTTGAGTTCAGAAATGCCAGACATTTTTCTCCTTATAGGCTCCTTGTGCATAGGTGCCACGGTTGTCCTTGGTTACTCATTGACAGCTTGTTTTTCCCAAGAAGTCCCTTCTTTGTTCCCCGTGTAGGAAGAATATCACTCACAGAAAGAGGAAAAAAAGTAGCTATTTGCTGGTTTTCCTCCTTTTTTTTTTCCTACATGCCATATACAAATCCATCAGCTATCTACCGCACATATCCGAACTCTATTCTGCAAACAGAGCTACCAAACTGCTTTTCTCTAGTAATTACCATCCCTGCATCCAGTGGCTTCATAAATTTGTATTAAGTTCTTCCTCAAGAGGCCCATTAGCTGATAACAGTATTATTACTATTTTATAGGCAGGAAACTTAGTAGCTAAAATGTGTGTTCTGAACTCCTTCGGATGTCACTTTTCAGAGTGCCATATAACACATACATTGTGTCACTTCTGCTGATCTCAGTCACAAATACAAGACCTGAGCAATTCTGTGAATCTAACACCAAAGACTCAGGACAAGAGACTTTCTAGGAAGGGGCAAAGGAGTGGTGGCTTTGGGGGACAATTTGGTGCATGTGCTGGTGCCCAGAATCAGCTGGGACAAAGGCAGGGGTTGCAAAGATGGTGGCAAGGGGTTCACAAACATTGTGTGGTGAGCAGATCAAGTTTTTCAGATCATTCCATATCAGCATGCGACATCTAGATAATGAGCAAGGGGAATTAGACATTCTCATTGACAAGCATACATTTGATATAATTAGCATTACAAAAAAATCCAGTGGGACAATTTGCATAATTTCAGCATGCTTGAGTCCCCCATTGCAGCCTATTCAGAGGGGATAGGTAAGTTAAAAAAAAAAGAACAGTTGCTGAAGTATGCCCCTATGGCTGAGGGACAGCAGTCCCTGCAGCACAGATTCTGAAAGTATTACTGTGTGCCCAGCAGGATGCAGAGCCAGGGGGTGGAATGGGAATACACACTATGGGAGACCTGCATCTGGGTGCTAGGAGAGACCTGCAACTGGGAGATGTGCGGGAGACATCCTGCAGCAAGGTTGCCTCATTAACACTTGCCAAAATTACTGGTGACAATTTTAGGCAGGGAAAGGATCAGGGCTGCCACAAGTCAGCTTGGTTTGGGGGCATGTTGCAAGAGGTCTCAAGGCACTAGTTGTTGGCCTGGGAATTGGAGGTTGTTTCCTTGACCTTATTTGCACATCTGGAGCATAACATGAAGCACGAACAAGCACACTTGGTGCTCCAAAAGGATCTGCCTCCAGAGACAGGAAGTGATGGGGGAAATTAGTCGGGAAGAAACACAAGTGACAGAAAAACACCAGTAGATCTGGTGGTTAGTTGCATAAAGTTTGTTACCTAACCAAACAGCCCAAGGCTGTAATCAACAGGAAAATGCCATCTTAGTCAGAGGTAATATGAATAAGAAATTTAGAAAGTAAAAGGGTAAGAGGCAAAAAAGTGACATTCTGCACTTTGTGCTTTCTAATGGTGAGGGAAAGGTATGGCCATTGGTGAGACAATGTGACTTACTGGACAAGGAAGAATTAAATATAGGAGAAGCAATAGGAAAATTGTCTGGCTACTTAATTTAGAAATGGTTATTTATTGACTTTAGCTGCCAGTAGCAATATATCGTCAGTCTGGTAAGTGGATCATTGCCACAGGCAGTGTGACATCAAGGTTTCAAAGGGAAATGGTCAAGCTTATCACTTGAGCTATTTTTGAAGCTTTTGAGGGCCCTGTCATAGACACAATTCTCTGTTTTGCTGTCTTCAAACCTGATCCTGTGCTACTCTGTTCCCTTCATGCTGTCCTTCCTCATGTCATTTGCTGGACATGCAATACGAAAGTACTAAGAAAAACTACTCTCTTCCAAAAATCTGAGGCACTTTACACCAAAAATGCAATTCAACTGGGGACCAATTTCCCAGGACACCAAATCATGGGGTGAAGGTGTCTGTGCCTACCTTTCTTACTGCTTCTATTTCTGTCCTTGGGTTGGCTTCCATAGCCCTCTATAGGGGGTAGTCTTTACCAATTTAAAAAAGTAAAAAGCAATCTTTAAAAATAAGTGTTTCCTATTGGCTTGTACTTATCAGGGTAATGGTGTTAGTGATCCTGAAAAATAACCTCCTTAGGGCTGATGGTTTGATCCGTCTGAGCTTTGTACTGCTTTTCCTTCCTGCCAGGGTGAGCGAGGTGGTGAGCGGGGATCTCAGAGCCTGACAGGCAGCTCTTCCCCATACAGACCTGGAAGCAGCTGAGTGCTGCAGAGGGTAGTTGTCCTTCTTTATGTTTCAGATTGTCAGGGCTGCCTGTGAGATGTCAGGCTGCAACAAAGCCTGAAAGAAACAGAAAAGGCTCTGAGACCTCCTGGAGAAGATACCTGTGCTCCTCATCAGAGGAATATTTTGTGAGGTTGATAGCACAGTGACCCTACCAATAATACAGGATCTTCACAGCACTAGCTCTGTGCTTGGGTGCCGGGGAAGATGTCCAGAATGGCCTTTTGTCTCAGCTCTTTGGACTCATGCCACAGCAATGGCTGCTTTTGGAAGCTGAGATGAGGTTTTGCTTGTGTCTGAACCTGCAGCCATTTGGAGCTTACAGCTTGCTGATCTCGTGTACCCCGCGATTGCCAGTTGATACTCTGTCCTGCATCAAGCCTGCATCAAATCCATCTCAAGTTCCTTCTCCAGATAGATTAGGGAATGATTTCCAGGCTGTAATTTCAAGAGAAATCTGGTCAAGGAAAGTCAGCTCCTCTTTTTTATATTTTGTTCCTCTCAGACCTCTCCAGGGGGAGGAAGGGGAGAAGGGAGGGGGGAAGCATCTATAAAAGGGGTCAGATTACAAAAAGAGAATTCCACTTGCCTGTACATGCAACTACTGCAGGGTAAACTAGAAAATTTGTTGGTAAGGTGCAATGTCCTTGTTTTGGCTATCTGTGGGAGTTTATTTGGCTGCTGACTAAAGAATTGTTTTCAGAAATAAGGTAACACAAAGACTTGCAGACTAAAATCTGACATTGTCATTATGTGCTGCTCGGAGGAGTTTCTTAATGCCATCCTTGTTTCTACTTCAAGTCTAGGTGACTGCATCTGTCAGCAAACATACCAGGTGGTGTTGCAGAGAAAGGCAAATGTCTGAGAATGGCATACCTCATTAGGGCTCAGTAACTCTTAGCCTGTCCTGCTTCACCTTCCATGGCTCCAGAGATTTTGAAAAGGATAGGTAAAGGAGAATAATCACAGCCTTCAACACATTTTGGATGGACCACATCCATATCTGGCATCCCTGTTTCCTGCCCCATTAGCAGTTCTGGTGAAACTCCCTACAGCTTGGGCAGCAAGTGTGAAGGGCAGGTATGGTAACTGTAAAGGGAAGTGGGCAGAGTACATGGCAATTAGGAAGAAGTATAGCACAGACCTTTTTATATATTATAAAGAGATTTCTATTTGGTTAGCTAACTCCATCCCTCCATTCCAAAACATAAAAAACCCAACAAGCACACACACAAAAAGCAGGATTTGTTAGCCACAGACTTCAGAATAGACAGTATTCATTCATTTGATCCAGTCTCTGTGACATTACCAAGGAGTCTGGAAAGGGAGTGAATGAGGATGTAAGGACCAGGAGGGATGGTTTATTTTCCCGTAAGATGATCTCAGGATATCATCTATGAGAACATGAAGGAGGCAGATCTGTTTTAGGAGTAACTCATTTGTGTGTTTTTTCATGGGGAGAATGGCAGCTTAGAAGCTGTTGTAGAATCCCCTCCATTGTATTCTTTTTTTTATTCTTTCTTTCTCTTCCTCTCCTTGAGCACGTCAGGACAGCAGTGCTGCCAACCTCAGCATTCCTGAATTGTGACTGAAGAATGATGAAATGCAGGAACATGAAGGTTTGCTTGTGCCCCTAAGAACAAGTGTAAGGACCGGACCTTAACAATAAGGCAGAAAGTGGTGCTTGCTTGGCCAGCTCCTTGCCCACCCTCCTGCCTCAAGCCTTCTTGCTTAGTTATCTGAGTGCTCTTCCTGCTCTTTGGTTCCTCAATAAGCCTAGCAAAGCTTGTTATTTCCTATCTCCAGTTCCAGTGTTACACTCCTACCACTTTTACCTCCCCTGTTTCTCCCTCCTTTCACTGGCTCCAATACTCCTGCTTTCTCCACAGCTCCCAAGACTAACTGCTTGCTTGTTCAGTTCATCCTAGCCTTACTCTCTCTGGTCCCCACTTCCACCACAGCTATAGCTCTTGACTTTCATGCCTCCATGTACTCTGATTTTCCATCTACTTGTGTTATGAAGCCTGTCAAGGTTCTTTTCTCCCCTTTTCATCCCTTTGTTTTCCAGCACCTCCTTCTGTCTTTATCCCCACATAAGTTCTAGTATCATTATGCTCTTTGCCCTCATCTATTCTCTGTGCTTCCCTTCCCCAAGGGACTTGCTGTCCTCCTTTCACTCAGCTGCTCCTCCTTCTCCCTGCCTGGCCCAGAGCAGTCAGCAATGGCTGGGTGCTTGGAGGAGATGGCTGGTGTTCCCACATCCCTACAGCATGTACCTTTATGAGACAGTGGTGACAGCAGATCTTGGAACAACGGCACAGTGAAAGTCTCTAGTGTCGCTACAGAGCATGTGTGAAACAGAGGGGTTTTTTTGAGAAATATCTTACCATTTATCAAAATTTTGTATGTATTTTTCTGGGGATAGTGAGTGGTGTAGCTCTGACGCATGGACAGCTTTTCTTTGTAGGCTTCCTCCTCCAAAGCAGTTGGGCAAAAGACTGTTCTTTTTAACATACACTTTAATGCTCAAAACCAAAATGTTTCCCTCTGCCTTTTTTACCCCTAAGTAGATTTAATATTCAGGCTGAAGCCATATTTAAAGAGAAAAGAAAAATTGTAAAAATCAGATGTAGGCAGAAAGCCAGAATGGAAAATTTCAGCTCCAATCATAAAAATTATAAGGAACTGAATAGTTTAGAGTGGGAATGCCCAGACAGTAATTTCAGCTCTGCTGGTAACTTTCTCCTTGCAAAAACCTGAAGTTTGAACTTGCCACTCTGGGATCAGTCACACCACTGTCCCTTGTGGCTTCAGAATGAGGCAGGAATACAGCACTTGCTTTGCCATAGATCATGCCTTTTCAGAAGCTTTCTCTGAATTGCAAGGCAGATGAAGAAATGAGGCTTGATAGCTGGTAACAGTAATCAACACAAAGCCTGTTTTGGAAAGAGAGAAAGTCAGAACTGAAACCTGAGGTTTTCCAGAATATGGTTGGTCTGTTAGCAGTGTCACCAGTATAAATCAATCCATTTAAAAAGAGAATTGTCACACCTGTAAACAGCTAATATGGGCATGGTCAAAGCCTCACCTAAGATGGAACATTTTGAAGTGGTATAATTAAACCTAGTGTGTTCTTAAAGGATGAGGCACCTGTTCACTGAGTGCAATCAAACTGAGAGCCTGACAGGCTGGCATGGCTCGCTGCCCAAGAGCTCCTGTGCCCGCTCACAGCATGCAGGCTCTGAGTGGCAGCTACTGCTCCTGCAGAAAGATGTCTCCTGCTCCCTGGAACTGCAGCCTGGCTGCAGCAGTCGCCCTCTTTGCCTGTGAGTGGTGCAAGATGACAAAGGCACAGGAGCTGCCATGGTGGCTGAGGAGAAGAGAAGAAGAAATGGCTGCTAGCAGGGCAGGCAGGCCCTGAAAAGTGGGATGCCCCATGCATGGCCACCGAGGTCAGACCAGCTCCCTTTGCGCAGCCCTCCTCCTGCAGCTGCTGTGCCGTGAAGTGCTGGACTTCACACTGGAACAAGCAGCAACAAGGCACACCTGCTCTGTCACCAGAGCTGCGAGATGAGGAACATCTACTGCAGGAGGTCACCAGTGAATAGCCAGGGGGAAGGAGCACCCAAACTGTGACCAATTTCCACTAAGCATGTGCCCAAATAATGACAGATCTATCCAATTAAAGCCAGTCTTGGAGCAGTTTAAGTTCCTTCTCTGCATTATGCATTCTTGATGCTTTGCTAAACAGATTGCTGTAAACATGTAACATGCAGACGGTGTGGTACCAATCATACGCTGCAAACTAGAGCCCTACATTAGCTCAGCGTGGTATGACCTCATTTGGCCCTTCAGCTACTCTCTATGTAAAAGAGATGACAAACAGTATCTTCCCAAGGACACAGGCTGGAGACCTACTTAGTGGGTGCCCGAGTGCACAGAAACCTGAAAAACAGCAAGTGAGAAGTACCGTCAAAAGGACTTAGTGCTTCCAGGCTCTGAGCCCCGAGCTCCTTCTCCCAGACAGTAGAGTGCTGCGGACGTTCACTCATTTCTCACTGATGCCAGAAGATCATCTGCAAACAAAATGTATGGCAGGCACAATAAAACAGCACTTTGCAGGCTCCATCCTCCACCGCCTCACGCTCCCCTGCAGACGCTTTCCCTGTTAAACAGATCTGCCACAGGGGGACTCCCTGTAAAACACGGAGTTTGCAAAGGGGGCTCCTGCATCTGCTTCCGGAAAGCCATCAAACAAAGGGACCACACCTTGCCAGTACTGCCAGTGACGGTGACCACCGCTGGGGCTGCCAGTGGGCACACAGCCATGGGCGTGCTCCTGGAAGGCCCCTTCTCAGACTTCAGCGGGAGGTCTGATGGAGAGCCTTCCCCCTAGAAACAGCAGCAGCCATGGGTTTCTGGCAAGGAAAACAGAATGCTTCCTGCCCTTCCTTGCAGCAGTGTCCAAACTTGCTGCTGCTGCTCTGAAACTTCATCCCTTTGCATGTTCTGCCAGGATCTGACTGAACAGATGCAAGTGCCTTTGCTGCATCCCGCCCTACAAGGAAACACCCCACTGCCTTATCACCATGCATTACTGTTTCCCAGCCCACCATTTAATCATTTTGTAGCTTCCATTCACAGTGTGGGAAATTACAGGTTTTTTGGTTCTTTTCTGCGTATCAGCTTTTTACATGTTATTTCAGCCTTTGGGGCTCACACTTCCTATTTTCCCTTAGAAATAGGGACACTCGTGTTGGCTTAAACAAGAAGTAAATGTTGCAAGTGCTGAGCTGCACTTGTAAGGATGGGTAGTTAGGACGGGTGTAATGAATGTGCCCAGTAAAACAGCCAAGCAGCTCAGAAATGCTCCCACGAGCCCCTAACAAACACTAAATCCAACCAGGGCACAAAAGCAGGGATGGGAACGAAAGCAAAATCCAAAGACAATGGTAAAAATTGCCTTTGCAAGTAAAATAACTACGTTCACATGAGTGGAGTGCAAGACGCAGAGTTATCTTCCACAGCAGATGTGTGACTCTCACAGATGCAAGAAGATAGCAAAGCTTCCCGTGAGCCGACCAGAACACAGCACACGGTGGGCACGGGCGAGGAGCAGGAGGCCTTCCCAGTGGCAAACTAGGTCAGGGCTCAGTGGCCACAAATGCCATGCCAGTGCAGCCCCGGACTCCCTGGCACCAGGGGCTCTGCATGCACCAGGCACGTGGCCATGGTTGGGCATCACAACGCAGCGCTTGCTCCAGCTTTGTGCTTTTCTTTGTGCTGACGCAATGGTGGCCAAGGAGGGTGGGCAGCGCCCAGGCTGGGGCTGGACAGTGGAGGATGAGCCCTGGGCCGGGGGCTGCACAGCCAGGGATGAGCGGGGAAGACACCAGGGCACTGAGGGGACAGGGGCCAAGGCGGGCAGCAGTGCTGGCAGCACTGCCAGGGGAGGGCGAAGCCAGGCTGGGTGGGGCTGGAGGGGGCAGGCAGGAGAGGGGAGGGGGAGAGGTGCAGGGGCTGGTGGGCAGCATGGAGGGAGCACTGACAGGCAGTAGCCATGCCCAGCCAAGCAGGGCCAAGCCGTGCCACAATGAGCCCGGCTGAGCCCCAGCCAAGCTGAGCTGAGCCCAGCCAAGACCTGCAGAAACCAGTCAAGCCGTGCCAAATTGAGCCCTGCTGAGCCGACAGGGGCCAAACCCAGCCCAGCTGAGCTGAGCAGAGCCCAGCCCAGCCCAGCCAAGCAGGGCCAAGCTGTGCCACAATGAGCCCAGAAGAGCCCAAGCCAAGCTGAGCCGAGCCCAGCCAAGCCCAGCAGAAACCAGCCGAGCTGTGTCAAGCTGAGGACAGGGGCCGAATCCAGCCCAGTCCAGCCGAACACAACCAAGCCCAGCTGAGCTGTGCCAACCTGAGCCCTGCTGAGCCGACAGGGGTCAAACCCAACCCAGCTCAGCGCAACCAAGCCCTGCTGAGCTGAGCCAAGCCCAACCAAGGCCAGCAGGAACCAGCTGAGCCATGCCAAACTGAGCCCAGCCGAGCCCAAACAAGCCCAACCGAGCTGAGCCGAGCCCAGCAGAGCCCAATCAAACCATGCCAAGCTGAGCCACGCTGAGCCAACAGGGACCAAACCCAACCCAGCCGAGCCCAACCAAGCCCAGCCGAGCTAAGTCGAGCCCAGCAGAGCCCAACCGAGCCATGCCAAGCTGAGCCATGCTGAGCTGACAGGGGCCAAGCCCAGCCGAGCTGAGCCAAGCCCAGAAGAGCCGTGCCAAGCTGAGCCGAGCTGAGGCGAGCAGACTGGCGAGGTGCGGCCCACGGGGTCAGGCCTAAGCCGTGGCTATTATGGGATGGCGAGCGGCGGGTATTATGGGATGGTGAGTCCCTGCTGCGGTGGGGGGGGGGAAGGGGGGCAGGGAGGTTCAGCTGTAACTATTATGGGATGGCGAGGCCTCCCGCGGCCGGAGGGGGGCAGGTGGGTGGCAGGGTGTATTATGGGATGGCGGGCGCTCCTGCCGCCGGGGGGGAGTATTATGGGATGCGGAGGATGCCCCACAAGGAGGGCGGGGAGGGGGAAGCGGGCGGGTATTATGGGATGGCAGAGCCCGCTGCGGCGTGAGGAGAGCGTATTATGGGATGGCACCATTCCCAGCGCGGTGTGACCGGGCGGCTATTATGGGATGGTTCTACCTTACAGCTGGGATGCCTCCCTGGGAAATATTATGGGATGCAGCGCGCGGAGGGAGGAAAGGAAGGAAAGGGGGGGAGGCTGCAGCCCCAGCCAGGCGTCCAAGGGTGCCCGCCGGCACCTCCCCGCGGTGCCCCCACTCAGCCCCGGCCCCCCCTGCCCGCAGCAGTTGGGGCCAATAAAGCCGGCAGGGTATTATGGGATGGCGCGGGGGTGGGGTGGAGGGGTGGTTGCCATGGAGCGTTTCCCGTGGGTGGCTATTATGGGATGGAGTCGCCTTTGAGAACTATTATGGGATGCGGGGTGGGGCCGTGCTGGCCCCGCCAGCCCCCGGGGCAGCGCGGCGGGACAGGGGGAGGGATGGAGGGAGAGATGCACTGGGCACGGGGGGTGCGGACCGGGGCGGGGGGAATTGTGGCTCCGGCTGCACGTGGGTTCCGTAGGAACCCTCTGCTGGATCCACAGCATGGCGAGGCTTCGGGCTCCTGCTCCATCTCACAGACAATTCTGTAGCCACAGTTGTTGAGGAAGGGGAAAAAACAGCCCTTCAGACTGGGGCTGCGAAGCATCCCAACGACTTGCCCAAACAATGGTCCCACACGTATCTTTTTTCGGAAGAAACTTGCTGTCTAAGTCCCAAGTGCCACAAAGCTCTGAGCTGGTGACTTGAGGTTCAAGGAACGTGCACAAGGATAGCACAAACCAAAACCCGTCCCTACGCGGGTCCCGTCCCTGAGCAGGATGACCACGTATGCGGCCCTGCTCTGGGATCACAGCCCCAAAGTGCCCTCTGGTTGTTGCCTGAGATGAGACAAAACCTCCTCTAGACAGGAGCTCTGCAAACCTCTGCCGAGTTTGGAGCCTGAGGTGGCCCAGTAGGTATCACCATCGACTTTTGAGTGTCCTCTGCACCAGACAACCCATCAGCTCTGCTCAGTAGCAGTGGGGTTCACGCCCAGCCAAATGGGGAATGCAACCTCCCGGCTAATTAGCACTATTCCCTGAGGCTGTTGCTGGGTGCAGTGCTGGAAACACCTCTCCCAGATCTAGCTGGAGGTAGGAGATGAAGGAGAGTTCTGTCTCAGCCTGTTTTTTCGGTGTTTCTGCTAAATGAGCTCAAGAGACGTGTTTTGGTGTTAGTGACTTTTGCCAGCATGCACCAGCTTTGATACAGGACGTAAAATCAGGTAAATGGGTATCACAGAACTGCAGTCCAGGCAGCTCAACCCACTGGGTCGTTGTTGCAGCCCCTCTGAGACCACTGGCTCCTTCCCTGGATGGATCTAACTGTCTGTTTCATGAAGATGGGAGGGGAACGGGGCATCTCTAAA
Source organism: Pithys albifrons albifrons (assembly GCF_047495875.1). Taxonomy (NCBI): domain Eukaryota; kingdom Metazoa; phylum Chordata; class Aves; order Passeriformes; family Thamnophilidae; genus Pithys; species Pithys albifrons. Next base: position 87,460,538 of record NC_092458.1, read on the forward strand.
GCACTTTAGGGAAATGACAACGTAAAAGTGATAACTGATAAGCATTCTTAACTCTTGGATATTGCTTCCAGCGTTCATTATTTATTATATACATAATTCTAAGTTAAAAGACTGGTAACATGTTGAAGTCAGATTTTTATAATTGCAAAATAACACTTTTTTTTACATCTTACAAAGTGCCTCCACCTTTGGGGGGAAGAAAAGTGAAAAACATGGAAAATTCGAATCTGAATATCTGATTTCTGGCAAAGTTCTGAGTAACTGAAAACAGACTTGTGATGGAAAATATCAAGTAACCTGAGCTATAGGTGCCAGTACCAAGTATGTGATGTTTTCTAAAGCAAGCAAACCAGCGAAGCACACAGAGATAGCGATCAACCGTTGTGATTTCCAGGGGGCTGAGTAACCCCCAATCTTCTCTATCTCTCCCCTAGCCGGCCCCCCCGCCTCAGTTCTGTGCCACTAGCACTGCCTCCTGCACCATGCCCGTCTGGTTGAGGCGGGGCGGCTCTGCCGGCGCGGCCACGCCACTCACCCTGCCCCCTCTTTCCCCTGGCAAAACAGGAGACGAAGCTCATGACGAGCGCCGAGCGAAGTCTGAACTACTGTTCCTCTAACGGGAAGTAGATGCAGCGTCACGCAGGCATATGGGCAGCCCTCACCTAGGTGGCTATTAGAGAGAGACTCGACTCGATCCCCCATTGACAGTAAAATGTTCTCAAAAAAGAAGCACACGCGGTCTCTTCAGTGATTCTTGATCTCATTCTGGTTGTATGCTCCCAAATTCTCTGTGTGCAAGTCTCTCTGCACCTCTTGTTCCAGTCGTGTTTCTTTGCTGCAGGAGCAGCTCCTTGGACGTGACAGGAGGGGCTCTTGTCTCTTCTCCACAAGACTGGGAGACTTTCTCATGTCATTTTCTTCATGACTGACACCAAAGTAATGATATTTCCATTGTGCTAAACAAATAAGCTCTTGCTTCTCTGTGGAAAAAAATAAAAAAAACTAAATTACAGGGGGAAAAAAGGATGAGGAGAGCATGATGAAGAAAAAAGTGATAATGGATCATTTAGATTTCCTCAGCTTGCCACGAAGACTATGTAGAAACCTGCGAATGGAGAAGAGTATCCTGGGCAGAGGAAAGAGCTCTGTAGTGTTGAGGAAGACTTGCAGAATTCAGGACAGTTGCTTTGGCTGGTGCTGGGGTTTCTCACACTAGTCATATTCCCACAAGATAGTTTAAAATGGGGGAGGGGATCGTGGGTGTTGAAGAGACACAGACTCTGGGACAATAATCAGAACTGAGTGAAAGTTTGGACCACTTTCTTACTAATTTCAAAGTAAAAGTCACTTAGAGTTTGATACCCCTCACCTCTCAAAAATGATCTGGGGCAAATTCTTTGTCTTACCAAAAGAAAAAACAGAGACTTCTCAGAAATCCTGGGATCTTCAGAGTTCCTTGACAGAAGTGGTAAAACCTCCATTCAGAGTCACGGCAAGCATCAGTACAATCCAGAGAGCCTACAGGGCTGATGAGTGGAAAACACAAGGGATGAATTCCTTCACATTAACTATGAATGGTCAAAACCAGGTTAAAGGAAGAGGTGAAATATACCTGTAGCCTTTGCACAACGCCATCACATTCACGGATACATTGCGTGATACCAGTTTTGCACAGGTACTGAAAGATATTTTTCATGTTACTAGTTGCATGTAACCTGACAGAATGGATATTACAGTCAGGCTAGAGCAACCCTCAGCTGGAGGAACAGCAAAAATGAGAACTGAAATACATCTATATCCCAGCACCCAAACGAAGTGATAGGTATCCCAGCGCCCAGCTCTTCTAAAGCCATTAGCACCTCTGCATCCTTACTGAACACACCAGGAGCAGAGAAAAAATAGCCTGAGAGATCATAAACAGACCTTCAGATCACAATGTCTGCAGCACTAGCACGTCATTCTTATAGTCTGTTATCGGTGTCCCACATACCAACGGTTGGCACTATTCTGGAAAGTCTTTCCAAAATGCTCTTTCCCCAAAGTGCTCTGGAGTTCCTTCCTCCAACCCTTGCCTCCCACACTGGGCAGCACTGAAACATGCTGGATGAGCTCGTTGGAGTCCAACTATGACTGCCGGAGTGAAACAATGTCACAAACTTTGTTCTTCCGCTTACCTTGGAGAAAGAAACATGTTTCTATCAAAAGTGAAACCGAGAAAGCGCTGCCTGGAAGGGGGAGGAAGGTGGGGCCCAACACTCCTGGGTCCCCAGGCAGGGTCCTGACCCCTGACTGACTCAGACCATGCCCAAAACTACAGAAATAATTTAGAGGCTGCCCCAGCGTGTTGCTGTGGGGTTACAGAGCTCACAGCACCTGGTTGTCAGTGGAAGGAGAGCTGGCCAGGGGTGTGTGGAAAGCCCTCTGGTTAGTCTGGATGTTCCTAACAGCTGCAGCAGCAAAGCAGGGGATGTTGCAGGCATTTTCCCCAACAGAATTGTGCTGCGGGATTGTCTGGGACCTTGACACTCACCAGCACTGGTAAGGAAGATTGTATTATGCAGATCTTGCTGCAATTGTTTCCAAATCCAAGCACTATAAACTCAAAAACTTCAGTTAAACTGGGTAAGTAATTGAACCACAGTACGGTATCTCAACTTCCAGGTCTAAAGCAACCAAAATAACTGGAAATCTATCTCACAGTATTATCATCACAGGAAAACATTTAGAAGTGTCTCTCTTTTTTTTTTTTTTTTAAATCCATTTAATCTACTCAGTCCCCACAAACAATAAAAACACCCTAAACCATAATCATGCATATCCTACATGGATTTTTTTTTGTTTTGTTTTAGTGAAAATAAAGGCTTCTGCTGAGTCAGAAACTTTAAGTTACAAACTAAAAAGTAGTTGGATATGAGGTGGGAATCCTTGGGGATGTTCACAATAAAAATGTGTTCAGGTGCCATGCAGGGCACGATTTGAGGAAAGTGGTGGCTCACTGGGAAGCTTGGTGCTTTGGTGACCGAGGCGCTGGGGTACGCATCGCCTAACCAGTAGCAAATGGCTCTCTCCAGACTCTAACTTTGCTGCCAGGAGCATCGGGAATCACCCGCAGAGACGACTCCTCCAACTCATTCCCTTTGCAGGACATTCTCCCGCATCATACCTCTCACCTTGTGGCCAAGCCACTGAAAGGAAGAGGCAAACACAGAGTCTGGCCACCACCAGTTGAGGCTGGACTGCTCCACTTGGGAATTTGCTGTGGCTGTCCGCCTGGCTCCTATTAGGGAGGATTATGCACAAAAAGATCAATGCACAAAAGAGGGAATGAAAAGTCCTGCAGGGGTCCATGTGAGTTTGGTGGTGGCATTATCCACTGCACGTTTCTGTAGCACTGGATAGTCCGCTTGATCAGTGCAGAGGTTGGATAGCATCTGTGGAAGACTAGTGTGGGTTTTTCCTGCTGCTTTTCCTTCATGGAGTGGAGATAAACGACAGCATCATCATCATCCAGGCAAAGGTATGTACAGGGATAGCACGGTGTGCGCGCTGCTGATGGCTGGAGGAGTAGTGGGATTTCTATATGTGCAAGAATGTGGATAACGCAACAGCCCTTTGGGATGTATTGGTGTAGTCCTTTCTGGCAAAGCAGGAATGAGGGCACGGGAGTGCTGTGGAGTGGCTGCATGTGTATTTTGTGTTGCGGAACCACACTGGAGCATGCAGAGGAGATGGGCATGCTGACGAGATGGTGGAGCCTGACGGTATCTCAGCATTTAGGAGCTGCTGCGAGAAGGTGGGCGGCCGGGGCCTGCACATACAGGTCTGGGAGAGGTTGCCAGTAGTCAGAGACACTTTGGCACATGGCCAAAGTGATGGGATGGAGTTATGGAATACCTGCATGCCCGGTGTATGTGTGGACACATTTTCTGTGTAATTTAGCAGACAAATCATGGATTGTGTTACAGGATCTGTAAGTTACTTGTTGCAGTCTGTAATAGTAAATCTTTCACTCATGTTTAGGGTGTTTTGCTGTGGTGGGATGAAATGTGCACATGCACCACCCGGAGTGGGACAGTGCAGGCATTTGAGGAGCAACGAGCACAGCTGTGGACACCGACACGTTTACTGGGAGAGACGGGCGGGACTTTGCCTCTTTGTTGAGATTAATAGTGTTAGGAAGATGCTCAATAGAGGATAGGCAGCATTATGGGATGTGATTTTGTTTAATGGGAAATTAATGAGACAGTTGCATGTGCATAATTGGGGTATACTTATACCTACAGACGGTTCACATCCGTGCAAAGCAATGATGAGTTTCCTGGCGGAGGGAGTGGGGCACAGTGCTGGGTGAGGGAGCAATGGAGCACATGGACATGCTGTGTGTCACAGAACCAATTAGGTTAGAAAAGACCTCTGAAATCAAGTTCAACTATGAGAGCACCACCTTTTCTACCAGACCATGGCACTGAGTGCCATGTCCAGTCTTTCTTTAGACACCTCCAGGGATGGTGACTCCACCACCTGCCTGGGCAGTCCAGTCCAATGTCTAATCACCCTTTCTTGCGAAGAAATGTCCAACCTAAACCTCCCCGGCTCAGCTTGAGCCTACATCCTCTTGCCCTGTCGCTAGTTGCCTGGGAGAATGTGTATCCCTGGGGCACGGATAGTTCTGCAGGTGCCAGCAGCCAGGAGAGGAGGGAGGAGGCATTGCGTTGCAGGGGGGGCACCGCAGCCACCGCGGGCTCCCCGCACGCAGCCGGCTGTGGCTGTGGCAGTGGCAGTGACAGCGGCGGGCACAGCCAGCTTTGGAGGGGTCCTGTGGTGCGGCGGGCAGGGCGTGCGGGGCACGGGCGGTACCCGCAGCCTGTGCCAGGCCCGGCCCCGCGCCCCAGGGGCCCGCGCGGGGCGGGTGCGGGGCGCGCGGCCGCGGGTATTATGGGATGTCGGGCTGGACGGAGGCTCCCGGCGACTATTATGGGATGCCTGCCTGGGCACGGGGGGTGCGGCGTGGTGTGAGGGAGTGACTATTATGGGATGTGCGCGCCCGGGGTGTGACTATTATGGGATGTTCCGCTGGGGGGGGTGTCCCCGCGGGAGGGGGTCGCGCCTATTATGGGATGGCAGCCCCGGGGGGCGCGCGCTCGCGCGGGGCCGCGCCGCGGGGGGGCGCCCTGTCCCGGTGCGCGGGATCCCGCGCGGGGCGCGCGCGGGGGGAGGGGGGAGCAGTATTATGGGATGTCGGAGCGAAAGGGTGCGAGAGGTGGGGGAGTATTATGGGATGTTTCCCGGGGGGGGTGGGGGGGGGGGGGGGGTGAGGGGATATTATGGGATGTTCCTGGCGGGAGGGGCGGGGGGGGTGTATTATTATGGGATGCCGGGCCGGGCAGTGAGTGGGAAGTTCTGAGGGGAGGGTGAGTATTATGGGATGTCTTGGGGGGGGGTGTGCTTGCCGGGGAGACGGGGGCGGGGCCTGTTGCCAGGGTCCTGGGGCATATTATGGGATGTAGGCGGGAGAGGGCGGGGCCTAGCCGGGTTTTTTTTCCCCTTTAAGAGGCGGTGCCGCGGCCGGAGCCATTTTCCCTTCAGCGGCAGCGGCGGTGAGAGAGGAGCTGAGGTCCGGAGCCGGGTGAGGAGCCGGGAGGGAACGAGGGAGGGCAAGGCCGTCTGCCGCCTCCCGGGGCGTCCCCGCCGGCGGACTCCCATCTCCGCCGGGTACCCGCTCAGCCCCGGCCGCAGCTTCCCCGGGGACGCGCCGTCCTCCTGCCCGGGCGGCCGCAGGACGGGTCTGACCCCTCCGCCGCCGCGCCGGTGCCCGCAGCCCCGGCCCGCTGTGCCCCCCGGAGAGCCGCGGCCCCTCGCGGCTTGGCCGCCGGACTGCCCCAGCCCGGCCCCGCCCCGCGCCGCGCCCCCGCCCGGGAGGGAGACTGTGCCCCCCGCCCCCGCCCTGCGCCGCGCAGCCCCGCTCCAGGCGGGGGCGGCGGAGCGGGGCTGGGGCTGCCGAGCCCGCCCGGCCTTTTGTGTGCGGCCGGCGGAGGGGCAGGGCAGGGCCGGGCCGACTGGGGCGGCGGTGCCAGCCCGGGGCGGGCTGCGGCCGTCGGGCCGGGCACCGCGCTGACAGCCGCCCGGCCGGCCCCGGGGCTCCCGTGGATGCCCGACTGCCTCACCTACCCCGCTGCCTAAGGCAGGAATAACTGAGGGCACCCGGCTGCAGAGGACGGGGGAGTTTTCCTTTAGGACAGCTGTTTTGGCTTTCTTGCCAGGGATGAGTTGCTGACTCAGTTTAATATCTGGTGTCCTCAAAGCCTGCTTCATCACAACTCTAAGCTGATACTTGCTGCCAGTGTTTCTATTAACCATAGGCTCTAAATTCAGTAAAGTTTCTGTCTGAGCTTTCTTACGAATCCTCTTGGTAGCACTATTGCTCGGGAAAACGGAGTTCAGGTCTGCTGTAACTTTCTCTTTTTCTTTTCAATGAAGCACTGGCCAGACTGGCAAGAAGACGACACCCTGTGTAAGCCCAGGCCTCCCTCGGCTTGGAGGACATGGCATCGGGCATTGGATCTCCATCACCGTGCTCAGGGGGCAGTGATGATGATGATATGGAGATCCTATTGAACAATGCTATCCCACAGCATCCAGGTACGGAGAGCCTGCACGGCATGCATGTGAAATGGAGAGGGTGCTGGTGTCAAGATGAATAGGTGAAATACACGATTTATTGTGGATTGTAGTTTTTCTTCTTGCTACGAGTCATGCATGTGTTTGATATCCAGGTCCCAGGGTGACTTCAAAGCATGAGGCTCGTGGCTTTGTGTCAGGTGGAGCTGACTTTGTTCCAAGCCATTGCAGGTTGTCGAGGCCTGTGCTCTGAGGAGATGTAGAGGGTACCAAAATGCCTGCGAGTTTCACATTTCATGAATGGGGAGGGGGAAGAGGGGTAGTATGTGAAAGGGCAGGTTGCCTGACATGCTTTCATCTGGGAACTCAGACCGGCTGACGTCCAGAGAAAACTGCCCTGGGCTGTTGCGTGACCCACTTTCCTTCATCACCACACCCAATTATTGAGGTTTCTTGTGGTTCTCGCTCTGTGCTGCTTGCTCACCTTTGCTTTTCTTGTAGTCCTTGTATCTTGCCCTTTCTATCGTGTTTGCATCCTCATCAACACGAGGCTTAAGTTAGAGCCCTGGAACTCTTCTGGTGTGTGGTGTTTTTTATTGCTGCTGTGGATGACTTACTCTGTGGATATGCACCTGGATTCTTCATTTCCTCGTGAAATAGAATAATGTATATACTGATGCACTGGATTGTAAGACAAGTTTGAGTTTTCCTACTAACTCAGGGTGTAGTGTTGTAGTGCCATGTAAGAGAAATGTTGTAACTGGAAATGGAAAATGGTGGTGTGGGTTTTTGGATTTTTGTTTGTTTGGCATTTTTCTTAAGCTTTGTGTCTAGGGTTTTCTGGCATCTCTGAAATCTTGGGCAGAAGTGGACTGTCAGTAAGGAAAATCTTGATGAAGAAAAACTTAAATTTCCTGCAAAGCAGAAAGCTTATGTGCTACCTTGGAAAGGGTGGGTTACTAGAGGCTCTGAATCAGACGTTGGGGTAGAAGAGGTGTGATCCTTGAAGGACCTGGTGTTGCAGGACCACGAGGGTGGAGAGACGTCCATCGACTGGTAATATGGCAGGGCCAGGTGTGGAACCTCAGGTGCTGAGAGCTTGACCTCTACTGTTTAACCCCAGGCTGTGGTAACTCCTGTGACCTGTAGCTTCCTCCATCCTGCCCAGCTCCGGTGGTCAGGAGGCCATTTTCCCTTGGAGGGAGAAGGAGTGACTCTGGCTGTGTGCGGTGGGCGGGGCGGCAGGGAGGGCGGGTGGCCGCGCAGCTCCCGCAGCCTGCTGCCACAAAGGGAAGGACTGGCTGGCTGCCCGTGCCCCTCGGGCTGGGGGTAGCCAGGGAAGGGGGGCACACAGATGGGAGTGTGCAGTGGTGGTGGGGAACTGGCGTATGTTCTTCTGGGCAGGCAGTGAGCTTGCTAGCTGTTGGGGCTGGGCAAAGGTTCTGTCAAATCTGGATCAGAATAGGGTTGTTGGCTAACAACTTGACTGTGGAGAAGAAGTGACTTACTGGCCTGCATTTTGTGTGCAGCTGCAGGATACTCTGTACTGCTGAAGAGGCTAGATGTTTTTTTTTCCTGTCAGGTTCCTAGTCAGGTTCTCAAATGCGTTTACTGTTTTGCCCTGTTTAGTTGTGGCTGGATGCTGTATGCTCTTTTCTCTTGTTAGATTATGACAAACTTCTTGTCCCCAAGTTCTAAGTGTAATTCTGCTTGGAGAAGGAATATTGTGTAACTATGTAGTGTTGTGAGGGGGAAAACCATATTCAGTGTTACCTTAGGATACAATTTTGAACAGTAAGTGTTGTAACCACTTCTGTTTGTAGCAAGAAACAGTCAAGTTCATCTCCCTGAATTGGGCTGTACTGTAGTATACAGATGGGGCTTGAATGAGACGTATTGCTTCTTCACATCCAGAACCTGAAGAAGAGCCAGAAGAAGAGCTTCTGTCAGAGGCTGACACCCCCAAAATCAAGAAGAAGAAGAAGCCCAAGAAACTAAAGGAACCCAAAGTACCCAAGCTCAGCAAGCGTCAGAAGAAGGAGGTAAGGAAAATGATGCCTAAGATCACACTCTGAAGTATGGATATACATGATGAGGGTGCTTACTTTGTTGTTGGTCAATGGTGGCAGTCTTTTGTATGAATCCTCTAGAGCGTGGGGAGAGAGTGGTGTTTAGTGCTTACCCAGAGTGTTTTCTTACATCTGCCTGATCTTCTCTCTCCCTCCCCAGCTGGGGGACAGCTCTGGTGAGGGGAATGAGTTTGTGGAAGAAGAGGAAGAGGTTCTGCGTTCTGACAGTGAGGGCAGTGATTACACCCCTGGGAAGAAGAAAAAGAAGAAATTAGGACCCAAGAAAGAAAAGAAAAACAAAGCTAAGCGCAAGGAAGAGGAGGAAGAAGAAGAAGATGATGATGACTCAAAGGTGAGAAGCTACCTTGCTAACTGACTGCCTGTTCCTCATTCCCATGTATCTGATTTGGGGGGGTCCATTGTGCTCTCCATTTGTGATGGCACAGGGATTTGGACCTGTTTGGTCTCATCTTTCTCCATTAGAACTGTTTGACTTGACCTTTTTCCCACCTTGCATTCCTTCCTGTCTTCTGCTTTAAACACACAGGTAATTTACATTGAATCCAAATTTTTTCCTGCCTCCACTATCTTCTGTTGAGGCTGTGTCCTGTGGTGATAAGTGAATGTGGAGGGGGGGGAAATTCTCTGGGTCATCTGTGGAATGTGGAAGATATGTGGAAGTTCTGCTCTTTCCTAGAGCAGAACCAGAGCTTTTTTGCTGTGTTTGTCTCTTCATAGGAGCCAAAGTCATCTGCTCAGCTTCTGGAAGATTGGGGCATGGAGGATATTGATCACATCTTTACAGAGGAGGATTACCGCACACTCACCAACTACAAAGCTTTCAGCCAGTTTGTCAGGTGAGCTGCAAGTTTACACCTGAAAGGACTCTGGAACAAAAAATGAGATGGGACAGAATAAGTTTCTTGATTTTGAAACATCAGTGTATATTAGAGGCACTGGTGCCAGAATGAAAACTGAAGCAGTAGTAAAATAACTGACTCAAAACTTTGTTGTTTTCAGTCATCGAGGTGATTGCACGTCCTCACTCCCAGTCCCCTTTATTCCCTACTATGCTAAGTTCCATTTCTTTTTCCAAGTCCCTGAGCATTTGCATTCTCCACACAGAGTGAAGGATGGGAGTAGAGATGCTCACTGGCTGTTGAGATCGGAGATTAGAAAGGAAGGTATTTTGAGATAGAGGTGCTGATGGGGTGGCAGTGGGGAGGAATAATCTAGATTTTGGGGTGGTTCTGTAATTCTTCCTTCCTGCCTTCCTTAACTGTACACAGGCCACTTATCGCAGCCAAGAACCCAAAAATAGCAGTGTCGAAGATGATGATGGTACTGGGAGCCAAATGGAGGGAGTTCAGCACAAATAACCCCTTCAAGGGAAGTTCAGGTGCATCTGTGGCAGCTGCTGCAGCTGCAGCTGTTGCAGTAGTGGAAAGCATGGTGACAAATGTGGATGCTGTCCTGCCACAGCCACCCGTAGATGTGCCACTCAGGAAAGCCAAGACAAAGGAGGGCAAAGGTGAGATGAAGAGTCCGTCAGGATGATGGTGTGTGACTGGTGTCAAGGCAGTAGCCCTTCTGACTCTGCCTCCTGTGTTCTCAGGACCCAATGCCCGGCGGAAGCCAAAGGCCAGTCCTCGTATTCCTGATATCAAGAAACCCAAAACAAAGAAGGTGGCACCTCTAAAAATCAAACTTGGAGGATTTGGTTCCAAGCGTAAAAGATCATCAGTAAGTGATTCTCCTTCTTTGACTTTCTGAGCAGGGGGTGATGATGTGCTGCTGCCCCACAGCATATGTGTCTGAGTAACACAACTTTTCTCTTACCTACCCCAGAGTGAAGATGATGATCTGGATGTGGAGTCAGACTTTGATGATGCCAGCATCAACAGCTACTCTGTTTCAGACGGATCTACAAGCCGTAGTAGCCGCAGTCGCAAAAAACTCAAAGCTGGGAAAAAGAAAAAGAAAGGTATTGATACTTGCTGATGGTTGGAGGTTAAAGCACAGCTAAGTGTGTGGAAAGATTAGAGGAAAGTCTGTGCAGAGTGTGGATATTTAACAGTATACAGGAGCTTTAGATTTTGGATCTCTGTATTGCTGTGTAGGCTGTTGGGAGAACACCCTTGCTGTAGGAAGCCTATACCTGTGGCTTGTACTAATGTAACTCCTCACTACCCTCTGCAGGTGAGGAGGACTCCACGGTGGCTGTGGATGGCTATGAGACTGATCACCAGGACTACTGTGAGGTGTGCCAGCAGGGAGGAGAAATTATTCTGTGTGATACCTGCCCTCGTGCCTACCACATGGTTTGCCTGGACCCAGATATGGAGAAAGCTCCAGAGGGCAAATGGAGCTGCCCACACTGTGTGAGTACTGAATTCCCCAAACAGTGCAAGAGATGATGGAAGAGGGAGATGTCAAGTTTGGGGCTGCTTTTCTGTGGTAATAAAATAATCACAAATTTGTGACTTTGTTTTTCTGATTTCCCTGCCCTGTAGGAAAAAGAGGGCATTCAGTGGGAAGCAAAGGAGGATAACTCTGAAGGTGAGGAAATCTTGGAGGATGTAGTGGGGGATGCTGAGGAAGAGGATGACCACCATATGGAGTTCTGCAGAGTCTGCAAGGATGGAGGAGAGCTGCTGTGCTGTGATGCCTGTCCTTCATCCTATCACATCCACTGTCTGAATCCTCCATTGCCTGAGATTCCCAATGGAGAATGGCTGTGTCCTCGTTGCACTGTGAGTTACTGCTAATACTATTCTCCTACTGATGTAAGAGTTGATTGCTCTAAGCACTTTGGATACATATTTCCTGGAAACACTTGGTCCTTTTTATCTCCTTTGATACTTTCGTCATAAAACATAAAGACCTGGCTTTTTGTGGCTGTATTGTGCTTTGTTGATTGGAGGTTTTCTCCAGACAGCCTTTGAATCTCATGAGGTTTGTGCATGTGCAGAAGTAGTTGGGCAGTTTTCAGTCCAGGAGTGGCAAGGCTGATTTTATTTGGCTCCTGTATCTGTGTAGAAGCAGAAGAACAAGTGCAAGCAATTTCAGTGCTGGAAGTATTTCAAACTGATTCTTAAACAAACATTTTTTTTTATTTTGCACTGTAAGCTCTGAAATGCCAAGCCCTCTCTTAGTAGATGGTTAGGAGAAATACCACACTTTCCTAGAAAGTTCTTGAAATAATTAATATAAATTACATTAGCTGCTTTCATTAGGTGATAAGGACTTACAAGACGATGAACAAAAAAGCTGTTTCAGGACATATCCCTGTGCTAGGCCCTTCGTTCTACAGCAAAATATTTTCTGCACAAACTTCCAGTGAAGTTGGGGTAGGACAGACTACTGAGCTCATCAAGCCTAGCAAATTCTATCTGTGTAGTAGAGCTATAAAAGTGACTGTGCTGCTGTTCCTCAGTGCTTCTGTGTTAAAGTACATACACTCTGATACATCAAGCTATATTTAACTTTACAGTGTCCAGCTTTGAAAGGAAAGGTGCAGAAGATCTTGATCTGGAAATGGGGTCAGCCTCCCGTTGGCCCAGCACCACCACGTCCACCTGATGCGGACCCTAATGCTCCACCCCCTAAGCCGCTGGAGGGTCGGCCTGAGAGGCAGTTCTTTGTCAAATGGCAGGGCATGTCCTACTGGCACTGCTCTTGGGTGTCAGAGTTGCAGGTGAGTGGAGGACTCTAACCATGCCATAAGAGTGAATAGCTGAGGGTAAAATGCCTACTAACTGCTTGTGTCCTGACTCCAGCTGGAGCTGCACTGCCAGGTCATGTTTCGTAACTACCAACGCAAAAATGATATGGATGAGCCACCCTCAGGGGACTTTGGAGGGGAAGAAGAGAAAAGCCGGAAGAGAAAAAACAAGGACCCCAAATACGCTGAGATGGAGGAGCGCTTCTATCGATATGGGATCAAGCCAGAGTGGATGATGATCCACAGGATCCTTAATCATAGGTAAGGGGGAGTAACAAAGAGGATTTTCAGTAAAGACTTTAAGCAGGGCTAAGGAAGATGAGCTAAACTGCAATATGACTGGGAGAAACAGTGGGAGTTCTTTTGTTGGTATGACAAATGTGGGTCTGTTTCTGTTCCTTCATTAATACCTCCTTCTCTTCCACTTGAGTACTGCCATTTCACTGTGCTTAAGACTTACTGGTGTCTTCCACAGTGTGGATAAGAAGGGAAATGTCCACTATTTGATTAAATGGAGAGACCTACCATATGACCAGGCATCTTGGGAAAGTGAAGATGTGGATATTCAAGATTATGACCTCTTCAAGCAAGCCTACTGGAATCATAGGTAGGAGGAGTATCTAGAGGTTGTGATCCTCTACCTTTCCTCATGAGAAAATACTGGAATATGTCAGCCCTGACTGGATTAATATATGGCAATGGCCAAGAAGCATCTTCTTGTTGCTGACTCCTTATGCCTTTGGGCAGGAACCTTGTCCCTCTTCACTGGTTCATGCAGGTTCCAGCCTTGTTCTGTTGAGCCTCTTGAGTTGGGTAATTGCCCTCCTATTCTTTGCAATAGTTTTCTCTTGTTCTGTTAACAAGAAGCCATTAAACTTAGATGTTGTTGGGACTGTCTCTACATAGGGAGCTGATGAGAGGTGAAGAAGGCAGGCCTGGAAAGAAGTTAAAGAAGGTGAAGATGCGAAAACTGGAAAGGCCCCCTGAGACTCCCACAGTAGATGTAAGTTACTGCTTATTGCTCAGGAGCCATTTGATAGAGCTGCTTATTTTGGAGTGCCAGCAGGTAAATAGGAAACTGAAGGGTAAACAATGTATAATTTAGAGTTCCTTCATTGCCCGAAGAACAAATGGAGCCTTCAGACAAAGGTCCACCTTGTGCATTGGGTGAGACTCTTTTAGCTCTTGGTGTGTAAAGGTTTTAAAAAAAGAAAAAGGCTTCTTGATGGATACTTTTGGCCATTTTGAGAATTAGGTTTGGTGCTAATCTGGTTATCTGCAAAGCCTCATCTGTATTAGTGATTATATGGGTGACTGAGAAACAACTCTTGATAGCTATCTAGCCAAGGTAAAGGATCTCAACTCTTCCTTCTTCCCACTGTAGCCAACAGTGAAATATGACCGGCAACCAGAGTACCTCGATGTAACAGGGGGAACTTTGCATCCCTACCAACTGGAAGGACTGAACTGGCTGCGCTTCTCCTGGGCGCAAGGCACAGATACAATCTTGGCTGATGAAATGGGTCTGGGAAAGACTGTGCAGACAGCTGTGTTCCTGTATTCCTTATACAAAGAGGTGAGAGCTGGGAGCTCGCTACCCAGGGAGATTCTGTCTGTATTAGTGATTGCAGTTATCTAACGTTCTTACTGACTCTGTCTGTAGGGTCACTCAAAGGGTCCCTTCTTGGTGAGTGCCCCATTGTCCACAATCATCAACTGGGAGCGAGAATTCGAGATGTGGGCTCCAGATATGTATGTAGTGACCTACGTTGGAGACAAAGACAGCCGGGCTATCATCCGTGAGAATGAGTTCACTTTTGAGGATAATGCCATACGTGGAGGCAAAAAGGCATCCAGAATGAAGGTACAGAACTCAACTGTATCACAAACCTGAATTAAGAGATGTACTTAGACTGGCTTTCAGCAGCTGAGATTCAGATACTCTGATGTCTCTGGTAACTGATTATGCTTTTAGTTTCCAAGGGGAAATAACTGCAAATTGATGACAAGTGGGCGTTTAGACTCCTTCTGTAGACTGTTTAAACACTCCTACTAGTCTGAACTAGTTCAGTACTGAAAAAAGAGAGCTGACTAAGGTAATACTGACCATAGGCAAGTCCCTCTGTCTTTTCTACTCAACCTGTGAAGTTGTGCATCATTTCTACAGATCTAAGTTGATGTCAGAATTGCTATTGTAAAAGACACGTACAAAAAAAGTAGAAACTTCTTAATGTCTCTGAGGAACTGGCTGAGAGTGAAGCCATACCTAGACATCTGAGAAATTGTATTCTGTGTACAGACAAGAGGGAAGCCAGATACAGGTGGCTAGTTTTTGTGGAGCTTTAGTCTTCATAGTAAAATCAAGACAGAAGTTCAAGTATTTTCACTGGCAGAGGTAGATAGAATTCCTTTCCTTCCCTCGAAATTGAACTACATTAAGTGCTAACAGTAATTTAAAATTCAATGCTAAACTATTTCTCTTTTTAAGTCTTAGCTTTTAGATGAACCACTCTTCTCTGAATGTCATTTCCTTAACATGCCTCTAGTCACTACTTATTTGTTAAACATCTTTGTGAAAATATTTGACAACTGTCCAAAAGTAGCAGGTACTGAGGGAGTGGATGAGAGTTCTACATGTGTTGAGAGTAATGGGGCAAAAAAAAGCAAAAAGTTTTGGGTGCATTTTGAATCTTGTGTTGGGAAACTGGACATGAAAAGTTTTTGATGTGCTGTTTGACCAGGGCTCATCAGGATAACTTGATGGAGAAACACTGCATTTAATTTGCAATGGGGTATTCCTCTGTCGTGTTACATGTTCATCATTTGCCTTTGCAGAAGGAGGCTGCTGTGAAGTTCCATGTGCTTCTCACCTCCTATGAACTGATCACAATTGACATGGCCATACTGGGCTCTATTGACTGGGCCTGTCTCATTGTGGATGAAGCTCACAGGCTGAAGAACAATCAGTCTAAGGTACAGAGAAGCATAAGTTGTTCATAGACATGACATATGTTGCAGGAAGGGGAATGGATAGAGAGCATTCACAAGATTTAATAACTGCTTTCTAAGCTCATAAGTTTGTCTGATAACTCTTAGTTGTTTGTTCAGTATTTTGATGTGTTATTAAAAAGAAATTACCACCTTTGTTTGGAGATCAGTCATCACTGGCAACAACTTTCATTTTACACAGCTCATTGGTTAAAACAGCTTTTTATCCAGGTAAATGGATATTGGTGTAGACTGGAAAACAGAAAAACCTGAATGTAGTTGTTCTCAAACACAGACTGGCATCTCTGAAAGCAGATCATGTATCTGCAACACTTCTATTCTGAACAGGTTTATCACACTGAGCATAAAACAAGCTTCATGAGCACAATTACTCTGCTTTAAGTAGGCTTGCTCTCTGCATTCATCTAGGTTTGAAGCAGAACTAATTAGATGCTATAGAAATGGAAGAGGTGGGCAGAGGTGTGCAAAAATGCCTGGGTAGATGCTGAAAGCCATATAGCTGCTTTTATACAAAGCTGCACCTTAACTAATCTTGTTTGAATTCAGTAGACTTGGCTGTACTTCCTTAATCCAACCCCTCCCTAGGCCCTTGTGCCTTAATTCTGGTATTGACTTGTCTGTCTTCAGCTGGGTTCTAGTGCTCAGTATGCTAGAAACAATTGTTATTGGAAATCTGGTTTTAGAGGTTCTTGGAGACTGTGTAAGACACAATTGCTGCTTGATTTCTCTGTTTTTTCATTTAAATGGCTTTAGCTTTTGGGATCTTGGCATGAGGCATCTTCCTGAGACAATCACAGCTGTGCTTGCAATTCAGTTTCTAGTTCTTTTTTTATTGTGGGCACTGAGACTGGATGCCATTCTATGCTTAGCATTGAAACTGTTGGATATAGGAATGAATGCTTGATGTTAATATTCATTAACTGAAAGAGGATGTAAAGGCTCAAGGTTACCCTGACACTATTGGTTATCCACACAGAACCATTAAATCTACCTTTTTTAAAGCAGTTTCCTGGCTTGCAAGAATAGCTTACAGGTGTTTGGCTGCAAGACAGTTCAGATGCTTCTTCACAGATTGAGGTTATCTACTGAAGTTTTGCAGATCTGATCAGTAACTTACACATTTGATTCCAAAATGAGAATTTTTTTTAACTATATAAAAAGAAAAGTTCCCGTGGAGGCCGCTAGAAGGATTCTTCTGGTGCGATAACCAAAACATAACCGATGGTGGGTTTTTCTTTGTTTTTTTATTTGCCATCTAGTACAAGCTATTTCATTGTTTGACCTTGTACCAAGTGTAAGATATGCAAAGAAATGGCCAAGCTTTTAAATAAAATACTTCTTTATTGTCAATTTGTGCTGCTGAGCAATGGTACTCCTGTGCTTTTCAGTGCAGTACTTCAACTGCTCACTACATCTGTCTGGAATTACTTCATTGTTGGGAAAACCAGCACAAATTACCTTTAAGACACATTGGCAAACTCTTAGCTCTCTTTCTCCTCTGCTTGTTCAGAGCTCTGGAACATTGCCAGGATTGATATGAATAGGAAGAGTGACTTAGCTATTTCAAGAATTCTCAAGGCAGAGTAGTTGTAGGAATGTGGAACACTAATTCAGCAAGAAAAATGATGTAGTATAGCAGTCTAGAAATGATTGGTGGTCTTGAAAGAGCTTGTAAATTGTAAGAGGAAAAGAAACCAACCAGCCTGTAGGAGTTGCTGCAGTCATGTTGTAGCTATGCACAACAGTGATCCAAATGAGATCAGTCTAGTGACCCTGACTGGAACGTGAACTACTTGGAGCTCTTGTCCAAACAGCTGATGTGATCTAAATTGAACCGTAGCTTGCTGTCAATTTCTTTTCTAGGAGAACTTTTTTTTGTAGGCCTATGACTTAATAAGCCTTTGACATATTTGTATTTGTGCTTTGCTTTGTTTCATTGTCTCACAGTTTTTTCCCTGTTCTCTACTTTCCAGTTCTTCCGTGTGCTGAATGGTTACTCCCTCCAGCACAAGCTGCTTCTTACTGGAACTCCCCTGCAGAACAACCTGGAAGAACTGTTTCACCTGCTGAACTTCCTGACACCTGAGAGATTCCAGTATGTCTTGCTTCCAGTCAGCCTGCTTGTCTCGTCACTCCTATCCCCTTCCTTGCTCTTTTTCTCCTTTGTGATGTTTGCTGAGTGTCTGTTTCTCTGCAGTAACTTGGAGGGCTTCCTGGAAGAGTTTGCGGATATTGCCAAGGAAGATCAGATCAAGAAGCTGCATGACATGCTGGGCCCGCATATGCTGAGGCGTCTCAAAGCTGATGTGTTCAAGAATATGCCATCTAAGACTGAACTCATTGTCAGAGTGGAGCTGAGCCCCATGCAAAAGTGAGTGTGAGGATGAAGAGAGCACCTGCTGTTGAGCTGCTGTTTCTCTGTTCTGCAGTTCCAAAGAGGATCCTGAAACAGCCTTATCCTCACTATAGGGCTTTCTGCACAGTGGATAGGAGGAAAATTTCCTGCTGCCACTGTAGCAGAGGAACAACTGTGCTGTGATGTAAGGAATAAAGACACAGTGAATGCCTCTGGCAGAGCCCAGGTAGCTGGCAGGTAGTGCCCCAAGTTGTGCAGAATTTAGCAAGATAAGAGTATGTTAGTCATTCTCATGAGGGGTGCTGAATTGTCTCTTCTCTTTTATTACAGGAAATATTATAAATACATTTTGACCAGAAACTTTGAGGCACTGAATGCACGAGGTGGTGGTAACCAAGTCTCGTTGCTCAATGTTGTTATGGATCTGAAGAAGTGCTGTAACCACCCCTACCTCTTTCCTGTGGCTGCTATGGTATGTCCAGTCACTTATTCTGTATAAGCAAAATTCCCTGCTGGCTATTACCAGGGAGCCAGTTAGCTCCCTAGTTGAAGCATGAAGGGGTTCCCATTCCTCTTTTTTTGATTCCATGATTTTTTCATTCTATCTGTATTTAGACCCAACATGCTGGAAGGCTTTTCCAGCGTATTTATATGACAGGTAGGAGCTATCTTGTGACTTATGCAAGATGGTGAAGTCAGTAAGAAAGAGGAGAGTATCTAGCAGACAAATTGCAAGAGAATAAGCACAGCATAGCACTGATGTTTCATACAAGCAGTGTATTACCTTGTAGTTGTGCCAGGGGAAATGAACAGATCTGACCCAGCATCTGATGAACACGGCTGGGGACTAAGGCCATGGTACATCCTTTCAAGCTTGCTCCTTATGCCCCTCTTTCTCTCTTCCCAGGAAGCTCCAAAAATGCCAAATGGCATGTATGATGGTAGTGCACTTATTCGAGCCTCTGGAAAGCTGTTGCTGCTCCAGAAGATGTTAAAGAACCTGAAGGAAGGAGGTCACAGGGTGCTCATATTCTCTCAGGTATACGGGGAGTAACCTTAAGGCTGGGAATTCTTTTTCTGAGAAAGAAGTCTGTTGATTTGGTATGCCCTTGTCCCTCACTCTTTTGTGGTGGTGTTTTTCTGCTATGCAGATGACTAAAATGTTGGACCTTCTAGAAGACTTTTTGGAACATGAAGGGTACAAATATGAGCGGATTGATGGAGGAATCACAGGAAACATGCGTCAGGAGGCTATCGATCGCTTCAATGGTATGGAGTCTCCTATTTTTTTCTGAAAAATGAAAACTGTTGCCTTGTCTATGCATAATGGGATTGTTGTGGCCCAAGCTTTCCATTGCTTTCCTGGAATCTTAAATTAGTAGTGATTCCTTGTCAGATGATGTAGGTCAGATACAAGTCCTTATTTGAGTATGGCACTTCCCCTTGGTTAGTTTTGTTTTCTTCTTTTATCTAAGCTCCTGGAGCTCAGCAGTTCTGCTTTCTGCTTTCAACTCGAGCTGGGGGTCTTGGTATTAACTTGGCCACAGCAGACACTGTGATTATCTACGATTCTGACTGGAACCCCCACAATGATATCCAGGTGAGTCTGAATGAGACCAGTCACTATGGAGTAATCCTGAGGAACAGGGGAAATTAAATTGTCAGGAGCAGTGAAGGGATGTGAGAATATGCAAAATTAGAGCAGTGAGGATGGGTAGATGTGGGAAGTGAAATAGTGGAGGGTTGTTCCAGGGCACAGCCTTCACTCATGTTAAGAGCCAACATGAAGGCAACTGGGAAGCTTGTGGAGGTAGGCAGGGTGTATCTGTGTAGCTCTAAATTGTTTTGAGCACATCTCTTTTCTAGGCCTTCAGTCGTGCACACAGAATTGGACAGAACAAGAAAGTGATGATATACCGCTTTGTGACAAGGGCCTCAGTGGAGGAGCGTATCACTCAGGTGGCCAAGAAGAAAATGATGCTAACTCATCTGGTAGTGAGACCAGGGTTGGGCTCCAAGACAGGCTCCATGTCCAAACAGGAGCTTGATGACATTCTCAAGTTTGGCACTGAAGAGCTCTTCAAGGATGAGGCTACTGAGGGGGGTGAGTGCCTGGAAATAGGACTGAAGGGGGTGGGCAGACCTGGCTCCTTTTGTAGTGAGACACTGTAGACACAGTGCTGATTATAGCTCAACAGAGAGGTCTAGGATGGTATTCCCTTTCCCAGTCCTTCGAAACCCACACAGCAACTGTGCCTGTGCTCTTCCTTCAGGGGATAACAAAGAAGGTGAGGACAGCAGTGTCATCCACTATGATGACAAAGCAATTGAGCGTCTGTTGGATCGGAACCAGGATGAAACAGAAGATACAGAGCTTCAGGGCATGAATGAGTATCTCAGCTCCTTCAAGGTGGCCCAGTACGTGGTTCGTGAGGAGGAGATGGGGGTAAGTGTGAGGTCAGCTAGTATGTTCCGAGGAATGGTGGAGGATCAGTTAAGTAAATTGAGCTCTGATGCTTTTAAGGTTAAGCAGGCATAAGTCTGTTATGACAGGTTGGGACTTGGAGCAACCTAAATTTGTTACCTCTCTGGCAGGAGGAAGAGGAGGTTGAACGGGAGATCATTAAGCAGGAGGAGTCAGTGGATCCTGATTACTGGGAGAAACTGCTGCGTCACCACTATGAACAACAACAGGAAGATCTGGCTAGGAATTTGGGCAAGGGCAAACGAATCCGAAAGCAAGTTAACTACAATGATGGCTCTCAGGAGGATAGAGGTACAAATCCGCAGGACTCTGAGGGAAAAATGGGTGTAAGTATGTCTTACTGGAAAGTAACGGAGTAGCGTCTCAGGCTCACGTGCTGTTTTTCTTTCAGACTGGCAGGATGACCAGTCAGATAATCAGTCAGATTATTCAGTTGCATCTGAAGAAGGAGACGAGGACTTTGATGAGAGGTCTGAAGGTAAGTTCCTGTGAAACTGGAGCTCCTGCATCTTTTTCTCTGACTGTGGAAACAGCTGGGACTTGATTTGGGAGAGATACACACTTTATTGTGTCATCCTGCCAGGGTAATATTCACACAACAATGTGGTGTGCATTGTCTCTCCTCCTTAGCTGCATTTCTCTCTTCAGCAGCTCGTCGGCCCAGCCGCAAGGGCCTGAGAAATGATAAGGATAAGCCTCTGCCTCCCTTACTTGCCCGCGTGGGAGGGAACATTGAGGTAGGTAGTACCAGATAGGCATTTACATCCTAACTGCTTCTGTATAGCTCTTGCCATGTCTGCCTGTCTCGTCCCCCATTCTAGGTTTTGGGTTTCAATGCTCGCCAGCGAAAAGCCTTCCTCAATGCCATCATGCGCTATGGAATGCCACCTCAGGATGCCTTCACCACTCAGTGGCTTGTTCGGGACCTCCGTGGCAAGTCAGAGAAAGAGTTCAAGTGAGTCTGCATTAGGCAGGGATGGAAGATGGGCAGCATCTAATCCCTTTGTGGAAGAACGAGAGTGGGGCTTTAGAGACTAGACTTCCTTAATGTGTTAATTGATCCTTTGTGAGTGAATGAAGTCTAAGCTGGGAGAGATGAGATTTTTCCCTGCTCTCTTACTTTAACTCAACTCGTCAGTCACCAAAAGCAAATGCTTTTAGAGATGTAGCATGGCCATGATAGCATATGATGAATATTCTCCTTGAGTCTTTCCTGGGCTTATGGTTGTTTCTGGCTCCATCTCTTGGGTCAGCTGTGTGTTCTTCATGTATATCCATGATTCTGTCAGGAAATTCTTCCTTGAAGGAGCCTTAAGCCCCAGAACTTGAGTTACTATGGGTTAAGAATCCTGGGGTAATTTCGTTTATGTGCTGGAAGATGTCTAATAATGCATGTCTCCAGGTAACTTGGTTTATGGAGTAATTGCTTGTCTCTCGATTGCTGCAGGGCCTATGTCTCACTGTTCATGCGCCATTTATGTGAACCTGGAGCTGATGGTGCAGAGACCTTTGCTGATGGGGTCCCACGGGAAGGTCTCTCTCGACAGCACGTCCTTACTCGCATTGGGGTCATGTCACTTATACGCAAAAAGGTAAGTGCCTGGCAGAGCAGTGTAGCCTTTGCTGTCCATATAACTGCAGTCCTGGGGTCCTGAGCCAGGGAGATACCTCTCCTTTCACACCTGTTTTTGTTGTGTGCTGAGTGATCTGTCTCTACTGGTTTGAGGATGAGCTCAAATCCTCCAGTGACAGGTCTTTCTCTCCCTCTCATGCAGGTGCAGGAATTTGAGCATGTGAATGGCCGCTGGAGTATGCCAGAACTGGCAGAGATAGAGGAAAACAAGAAGCTTTCCCAGCCAAGCTCACCCTCTCCAAAAACTCCAACTCCTTCAACACCAGGGGATACACAGCCCAATACACCTGCCCCTGTTCCTCCTCCTGGTGAGGGCTCCCTCCTCTTCCAATCCTGCGTCCTGACCTCATCCTGACTGTTCCCCTCACCGGAACTGTGGTGGTGGGGTCTGGGAGTGGACGCAGATCAACTTACTCTCGTGTTAGGAGGGCTGCCAAAGACATGTGCAAACCCTTAAAGGCAAGAGAGGACACTGCCTTTCCTTAAGCTGGTATCAGTGAGAAGTCCAGCATTTGTAGTGAGCAGAGAAGGGGGTGGGGGGTGGTCATGTTGGTTCCATTTTGATGGGCCTGATCTGTGGGAGCAAAGGGGATGTGTGCTTGGTAACAGGGAGGGGAAGACCTTACAGATGGCTTCTCTTCTTTTGTCTGCTGTGCTGCTCTGTGGTGGGGAATACACAGAAGAAGGAGTAAAAGCAGAAGAAGGAGCCAATGCTAAGGAGCAAGGAGAGCCATCTGAACAGGAGAAAGAGCTCAATGCCTCTGCTACTGAAACAGAGGTCCCTGTGGAGGTGAGTCTTGGGGTGGCTTGTTTGCCTTACAATATCTCTTGCCAATTTCTCTACTTCTGACTTCTGTTGTTCAGCTGATAAGACAGATTAGTTCTTGGAGTGACATTTAAAGGTAACTTTTGGGTCCTAAGAATTGGCATGGCAGTTTTGTTCATCCTTGCTTTCCAAACTGCTGTGAATTGTCTTCTGTGCACTGCTCTGCCTCGCTTCTCACCGATTGCTGTCCTCAGCAGCGTGCTCAGCCTGTGGAGACACCAACACAGGAAGCAAAATCCCCAGCAAACCCCACAGAAGCAGATGAAAAAAAGGTAGAGGAACAGGAAGTGAAGGAAAGACCAGATGAACCAATGGAAGTAGAAAGCAAAGGTATAAAGCGCTCCATCCTAAAAAGCCAGGCCTGAATGTAGAAAATCAGAGGGGAGTTATGGAACAGTATTGGGTTTCTCTGGTTGAAGAACAAAACTGTGGACTTGCTGTATTTCTCTACATCTCGTATTTCCCTTCTCTCCTTCAGCTGATGTGGAGAAGATGGAAGACAGAGCACCTATTGAGAATACCTCTGAACCTCCTATAATCACTCTGGATGAGAAAGGTGAGGCATGACAATTCCCTTCTCTCCTTTAACCTCTCTCCTGCAGGGATTCCTTGTGGGTTAAACTTGTGTGGTATCTTGTTTTTCTAATAAATTCCTATTTGTACAGATGAGAAGAAGGATGATGACAAGAGAGATGTGGTGATGCTGCAGAATGGAGAGATGCTGAAAGAGTCAGTAGATGAAAGGCACAAGAAGGCAGTAAAGCAGCGCTTCATGTTCAACATAGCAGATGGTGGTTTCACTGGTATGAGTCCTTTATCTGCTTGAACTTGTTTATATGCCCCTGCTTATGTTTGTGATGTAACTTCCAATCATTCCGGTGTCTCTTGCCTTTCCAGAACTACACTCCCTCTGGCAGAATGAAGAGCGGGCTGCAACTGTCACTAAGAAGACCTATGAGATCTGGCATCGGCGTCACGACTACTGGCTCCTTGCTGGAATTATCAAGTATCCTTGCCATGAGGGACCCATTTTCCACCTTGTACATAATTTGTCACGGTGAAGGTGACAGTCTTAGGTCTGACTGAAGTAGGTTAAGTTATAGTGCTTTAACCTCTTCCATAAAAGTGATGGTGGGAGGAGGACCTTCCTGCCTGCCAGCATAGTTAAGACTTAGCAGGACATAGTTCTCATTCCCTTTCCTTGGCTCCTGTTCTCCCCCTCCCTGTGCCCCCTTTCCCCACCCCCTCTGGAGAGCTCTGCTGCCTGGGCTGTGTATTCCCTTGTTCTCACTGCCTTTGTTTGCCTGAGCTCATCCCATCTCAGTCATGGCTATGCCCGTTGGCAGGATATTCAGAATGATCCACGATACGCCATCCTCAATGAACCCTTCAAGGGCGAGATGAACAGGGGGAACTTCCTGGAAATAAAGAATAAGTTCTTGGCAAGGAGATTTAAGGTAAGAATTTATCTTCAGTGTGAAAACTGGCTGGACCTCTTAACAACAAGAGCTTGCAGTTCTCAGTTTCCACTAAGAAAGTAAAAGGTTTCTACAGTGCCTTTCATTTTAGGGGAAATAAAAATGAAGCAATATCTCTTTGGATCATGCAGCTGCTGCATGATAGTAGCTCCCTTTTCTCTGGAAATGGTACTGGGAAGCTTGGTTCACTGCTTTCTATCCAAATGTTTATTGAACAACTAGTATGCACGAGGCTTAAGATTCAAATGGTTGTTTCCGTCACAGCTTCTGCTTGGTCTGCTACAACCCATTCCATGTACCTAAGCAGAATGGTATGGATTGGTGAAAAGGGTTCCTTTCAAGTCTCTACCTCATCCTCTTCAGGAATGAACATGGCTTAGTTGTGGGAGTGACCCTTCAGGCAAAACATGAATTGAATATGGTATGGATGATCAGTTCTGCACTGACAGATCCCAGTTGATTTCTCCAAATACTTAAAAGATTTCAGGCTCTTCCTGTAAAGTAGCATGGGAAGCTTCTTACTTGGGTTCGATGAGAAATCTCCATCTCTTTTGCCTAAAAGAAAGGCTAAAATGGCAATCAACTTGGTCTGTAAAAAGAATTTGAGGAGGAATGAGAATTCTAGAGGACCTGTAGTAGCCTTTTATTAAATCTGATATAACCTGGTTTTCTTGTGTACGTGCCTTACCTTCATGAAGCCCTTACTGTTTTGGGCTACTCATTAAAAGTGGCTGGTAAAAGGAGAGGTCCAACTGCAGAATCTCACAAGAACCTGGAGATCTGGAGTAGAAGAGACTAGGGATGCCAACAGGCTCCCTTTAGGCAGCTGCTGAAAGACTTTCATTCCTGGCCCCCCCCTTGCAGCTCCTGGAGCAGGCACTGGTGATTGAGGAGCAGCTGCGGCGAGCTGCCTATCTGAACATGTCTGAAGACCCATCTCACCCATCTATGGCTCTGAACACACGTTTCGCAGAGGTAGAATGCCTGGCTGAGAGCCACCAGCACCTATCCAAGGAGTCTATGGCTGGAAATAAACCGGCCAATGCTGTGCTGCACAAAGGTAATGTGATGTGATGAGAAACAAGGGTGGTGTGGGGACTTGGTGTTGCTGTCCCTTCTCATTTTTTCCCTCTGGGGGGTTCATTTCCTCTCGGAACAGATGTCCCTTTCTCTTCTAGTTCTGAAGCAGCTGGAGGAGCTTTTGAGTGACATGAAGGCAGATGTGACTCGCTTGCCTGCCACCATTGCCCGTATCCCACCCGTGGCAGTGCGCCTCCAGATGTCCGAGCGCAACATCCTCAGCCGCCTGGCCAACCGCAGCAGTGAGCCCCCACCACCGCCCCCTCCCCAACAAGTATGTACCCTCTCTGGTCAGTAAGCAGAGTTACTGGGGCAGGGGCGGGTCTGTGGGCAAAGCTGGGCTCTGGTGACCAGCCCTTGAGTCTCGGATCCTCTTCTCTCGCCCTGCAGGTGGCCCAGCAGCAGTGAGTCCCTGGGCCAGTGCTGTTGACCTTTCGGCCAAGCTGAAGTGACCCCCCTACCCCATCCCTTCACACTCTACCCCTCTGCCTGACATTCCTGACTGGGTGCTGTTTCCCTCCATGGAAGCTGCTGCTCAGGTTTCTGGGAGGAGAAGAAACTCCTCCCTCTGCAGCCAGCCCGTTGGAGCAAGGAGTGTGTTTAGGAGAGAGGGGGATGGATGTATGATGGACTCTGTACATAGTGACTGGAGGCCCCAGCGCCATGTCTGTTACACGGAGAACCTGGCTGCGTTGCTCGTTGCCTCCGCCTGGAATTCCCGGTTGTGTTTTTAATTTTATTTTGAGTTTGTTTACTGAGATGAGTGCACAGGCAAGACCAAGCAAAAGCCAGGACAGAGACAAAGCTACCTCCATCAAAATCCTTTTTAATACAAAAACTGACCGGACTTGTCCACTAATAAACAGCTTGAAGACAAAAGCAAACAACAATGAAAAACCAACAAAAAAAACAGAGCAAAACATTGATAAAACTGAAAAATAAAGTTTCCTTGTATTTTATTTTGTTGTCTCTATTTAGCATTAGAGCGGTGGGGTAAGTATTTACACAAGGGCCAGGCTCAGAGAAATCCCTTACCGATCCATCTCTTCCTCCTTAAGTCATGTTCTACAGAATTATTCACATTGGAAAAGGCCTCCAAAGCTCACTGAGTTCGACCCCCTCCTCCACTTGCAAAGTCCTATGTCCTCGTGTTTCTTGAACACCTTGGCGGGGGTGATTCTATCCCCCTCCCGGTGCAGCCCATTCCCCTATGTACCAATCTTTTTCCATGAAGAAATTCTTCTTTGTGTCCAGCCTCAACTTCCTCTCTCTGAGCAGGCGTTGCGATATCCCCACTTCGGACCTCTTGCCTGTGCACCGAGCCCTTTCTCCGCCCCGTGCCTCTGGGCTGTTTACTCGGCCTGGCTGCCGCAGCCTGTCGGGCCCCGGGTGCCGGTGCCGGTGCCCGCGCCGGGAGTGCTGGGGAGTCCCACGTGTTCCGGGGCCGGGCCACGGCCGTCACTGTGCGGACCAATAAGCGCGCAGGGGCGGTGGCAGCGACCAATGGGCGGCGCGGGGGCGGGCGCGCGGCGGGCGCGTGCGCCGGGGCGGCGTGGGGGCCGCACGTGGGGCGGCGGCGGGCGCGGAGCGGCGCGCGGGCCCCGGGAGCGGCCATGGGGCGGAAACTCGACCCCACCAGGAAGGAGAAGCGCGGCCCCGGCCGCAAGGCCCGCAAGCAGCGCGGCGCCGAGGTGGAGCTGGCCCGCTTCCTGCCGCCAGGTAAGTCCGGCCCCAGCAGGCCCGCGGCCGCCCCGCGGCGCACGGGGCCGTCTGACCGCCGCGTCTCTTCCCGCAGAGCCGGAGACCGGCAGGAAGAAGCTCTCCAGTCACGGGAGAAAGAGGTGAGGGGCGCGGCCCGGTGGGGCACGCGGTGCCGGGCAGGGCCAGGGCTGATCGCCGCTTCCCTCCCGATGCAGGGCCGCGAAGAGGCGGCTGGCAGCGGGCAGCGGCCCCGCCGGGAAGAAGCCGCGCGGAGCAGGAGCGGGAGCAGGGGCAGGGCGGGAGCCGCCAGGTGAGTGGAGCGGGGTCTGGACGCGGGTGATGGGCCGGCGGCACCGCTGTCCCTGTGCCGCTGCACCCCCGCAGTGTTCCCCTAGCACCGTCCGAGTCCGGCCTCTTTTGAGGCACGGGACAGGTAGAATTTCATTATTTCAAATCTTGGAATAATAGAATGTCCTGAGTTGGAAGGGACCCATCAAGATCATCGAGTCCAGCTCCTGGCCCTGCACACAACCACCCCAAGAATCCCACTGTGTGCCTGAAAGTGTTATCCAAATGCTTCCTGAACTCTGTCAGGCTTGGTGCTGTGACCACTTCCCTGGGGAGCTGTTCCCGTGCCCAGCCATTCTCTGAGTGAAGAACCTTCTCCTAATATCCTACTTAAACTTCCCCTGACACAACTTCAGTCCATTCCCTCAGGTCCTGTCATTGGTCACCATAGGGAAGAGATCAGTGTCTGTCCCTCCTCTTCCCATTAGGAGGGAATTGTAACCGCAGTGAGGTCTCCTCTCAGCCTCCCCTTCTCCAGGCTGAACAGACTGAGTGCCCTCAGCCACTCCTCATACGGCTTCCCTTAAAGCCCTTCACCATCCTCATGGCCCTGCTTTGGATGGTCTTTAACAGATAACAACTATGAATTCTACCCGTTTTCTGGTGGTGGCCATGCCAGGCAGCAGTGCTGCCTGAAGAACTAGTGAAAGGTCTCTCTTCCATATGTTTAATCCATTTCTGACTTATCCTTCACTCACAGCAAGGTTGTTACAGGATGGTTGTGCAGCTGAGACTTTTAAATGACTGTGTTATGTCTTGTGTAGCCCAGGAAGGATGGACAAAGATTTGGGAAGGATGGCAGTGTAACATATCAGAGCAAATAACATAAGAATTTTGTAACTGTGTTTTAATTTGGCAGTTCTAGTTAGATCTCCCTAAGGTTTCACTGGGGAAAGGTGAGAATATGCCCTTCTTCATTAATGAGATATGGAGAGCAGGCAGTCCCTTCTCTTGGGCAGGCAGCTCAGGCCTAGGATGAAGGCCTTCTCATATGATAACTGAAAAAACAGAGCAGCTGCTTTTGGGAATAATCCCTAACTTTTAACTGCTTCTTTTGCCTATAGTTAAAGAGCAGGTGTCCCCACAGAAAACAAAACATGCTGTAAAGACAGCAGGACAAAGTGCTCATGGCCGGTCTGGCTTCAGTGATGGCAATTCAAAATGGCTGACTCCAGCCAAAGCCAAGAAAATCCAGTCTAAAGGAAACCATGTGGAGTTATCCAGCGATGGTGAGGTGGAAGAGGGCACCTGGGAGATGGAGGAGGAGGAGGATGGGAGCAGTGAGGAGATGGTCGATGACTATGGTGCCTCGTCATCAGAAGAAGAAGAGGTAGGAACATTTTGCCCTTAATTACACAAGAAGTACTTGATGTTGCTCACTAACAGGATTTATTAGACCTGGGGAAAAAGGATGGCTGTTCTGGTGGGGGTTGTTGAAGTGGTAGAGAGCTTTCCCCTTCTTCCCTCACAGGAACAATTTTAAGTTTAGCAGCTGATTCCAGCATAACATTCAGTGCTTTTGTTTGTTGTCCTTTTCAAACAGAGCAAGTTAATTTTACAGGTGTTGGGAAATAAGGGAGCAACTGTGGACATTATTTCATAAATCTTTTGTTCTGTTTAGTTGCTGCCTATTGAAAAAGCTGCCTTGAAGCAGAAGTCTGACAGGTGAGTATATGAGAACATCACCAGGCTGCAGAGCCTTTCCTGGTTAGAAGAGGTAGTTGGGAAGTGTGTTGTCCTAATCCTGTGTAAAGTACCTGTCCTATTTGTTGTCCTTAGGGAAGGCCTCAGTGAAGATGACAGTGAAGAGGAGGAGGAGGAGGAGGAGGAGGAGGAGGAGGAGGAGGAGGAGGAGGAAGAAGAGGAGGAGGAAGCGGAGGAGGAAGAGGCAGCAGAGACAATGAGCAGACAGAAAATGGGACAGAAGAAGGAAGAGAATGCAGACCTGCAGCTCAACCTAGATATAGATGAGCAGTTTAAACTGCCAACTAATGAAGAGGTTGAGAGAGAGGATATCCTTTTTATCTGTGACATCCATAAGCTGTATGCGTGCAGCAGCACAGGGCCTGGATACAACCAAAGAGCTTCACTTGGATTTATCGTGCATATTGTTTAGCAAGAGGGTTTGTGCGTGACAAGGTATTTTTAGATGAGCTGTCCTAATAAATAGTGTGCATTGCTGTGCACAGCACAGTTAGGAAATCTGTTATGCCCTGTATGGAGCTTGGAGCCTGCCCTCATTTCCTTTCTAGTCCTAAATACATATGGATATCTTATCGTGTAGTTTGTTCCTCTCTGCTGTGATTTGCTTGACAGGTGTTTGTGTAACCCATTCCTAGAGCCTTTGATGACAGCAATCCAGCATCCAAAGTGCTTGCTCCTGGACTTTGGTGATTTTAATTTCCTGCCTGCCAGTACAATTTAATCCTGTACTTTCTCATTCCCTTCTGTACTCCTTGGTTGCCTTGAGGGACTTCTACTCTCCTTTCTGACGCAGGTCATGTTTTCAGTATTAAAATTGACTTTTTTTGTTGGATTTTAATTTTTCCTATTTTTTCCATTTATCTAAGTAACCAACCCAGTTCTTTTCAGTGCCTTGTAGTTCTGCCTTGTGAACATTTCTGTCCAGTTTCATCCTTTGAACTCCTGCTCTGCTGAGCTTTGGTGAGAGTGTGTTCCAGCAAAGCCTTTCTGGTGCAGGTGTGGTTGTGGTGCACGAGTCCTGCACGATTCATTGTACTTGTAAAGAGCCTCTGTGCAGGTTTCTCATCTGTTTATGATTCCTTAATGGTGTTCCTACCTGCTGAGCCGCCCGACCTGCATGTCATTCACCAGCGCATCAAGGGCAACCTGGAGGTGCTGCAGGACTTCGGGGTGAAGCGGGAGGAGGGACGGACACGGCAGGAGTACCTGGCACTGCTGCGCCGGGACATGGCTGCCTACTATTCCTACAGCGACTTCCTGCTCATGAAGCTCATGGACATCTTCCCACTCCCTGAGGTGGGATCCTGCCCTGCCCATAGCTTTGCTGACCGGGATTTGGCTGCCTCCCTGGATCTTCATGTTTGTCTGTATTCTGTCCCTTCTTTCATCCAGCTGGTAAACTTCCTGGAAGCCAACGAGGTTCCCCGCCCTGTGACTATTCGCACCAACACACTGAAGACACGGCGACGGGACCTGGCGCAGGTGAGCAGGAACCAGGGATTGTCTTCTGCACTGCCTGTCATGGAGCCGTGTCTCAGTCCCTTCTCCTTGTCTTGCAGGCTCTAATCAACCGTGGTGTGAATCTTGACCCCTTGGGGAAGTGGTCAAAAACAGGACTTGTTATTTATGACTCCTCTGTCCCCATCGGTGAGATAACCTTTCCAGTCCCTGGGCTGAGCTGACGCACTCTTGCTTCCCTTTCTTTAGTGTGTCATCTTTTGTTCTGCCTTCCATGCCCAGGTGCCACTCCTGAGTATCTGGCTGGACACTACATGCTGCAAGGAGCCTCCAGTCTCCTCCCTGTCATGGCTCTGGCTCCACAGGAGAATGAACGCATCCTGGATATGTGCTGTGCCCCAGGAGGCAAGACCAGCTACATAGGTACCACCCTGGAGCCCTGGGAGGCATGCTCTGTGCAGTGATGGTCTATATAGAAAGGGAATAGAGGGGGACTGGACTTGAGGAAAGGAGGGGGTTGCTGTCCCTATGGAACTGGGAAGTAGAGCGGGACTGAACTTGAGGAAAGGAGGGGGTTGCTGTCCCTATGGAACTGGGGAATAGAGCGGGACTGAACTTAAGCAAAGGAAGGGGTTGCTGTCCCTGCAGACAAAAGCATGAGGGTTTTGCAGCCCCTGGCTGATGTGTTTTACCCTCTGGCAGCTCAGCTTATGAAGAACACAGGTATGATCTTGGCCAACGACAGCAATGCCGAGCGGCTGCGCAGCGTGGTAGGGAATTTGCATCGCCTGGGAGTCACCAATGCTGTTGTGAGTAACTGCGATGGACGGCAGTTCCCAAAGGTACGTTTCTGCCTGCTTTTTGGTATCTTTACCATGCTGACCTAAAGCTGTTGAGATGTCCCTTTAGTAAAGCTGAGTTCTCCAAAGCCACCTGTCACAGGAAGATCAGCAGAGTTGCTGGGGAGTGTGTTTATTTGATATGAAGGCAGGAAGGTGGACAGGGAGAAGGGAGGGATATTTCCTGCCTTCCCAGTCTTCTGGTTCCCCTTCTAGTCTTGATCTTGTTCTGAGTCCCCACTGTGAGCATCATTCCAAATGTATATCTGCCTGTAGGTGCTTGGAGGATTCGATCGTGTCTTGCTTGATGCTCCTTGTAGCGGAACAGGTGTCATTTCCAAGGATCCTGCTGTCAAAACCAACAAGGTGAGTGGCCAGTGGGGACTCAGGAATGAGTCATGAGAGGAAGGGCTTTAGGACAGCTTTGTTCTTGAGATACCTGCAATACTCTGATTTTTCCATCTCTTCCTATTCTTCCTAGCTTTTTGAGATTAGTTCTGCAGAAGACTGCAGAATCTTCTGTATCATATGTGCTGTGTTCTCTTGTCATGCCTTCCATCCAAAGTAGAGGCCTGGGGTTCTTACTCAAGCCTCTGGCCTCCTAACCTATCTTTCTCTTACAGGATGAAAAAGACATCCTACGCTGTGCTCACCTGCAGAAGGAACTGATTCTTAGCGCTATTGATTCAGTCAATGCTGCCTCAGAGACAGGGGGCTACATTGTCTACTGCACTTGCTCCATCATGGTAAGTCCTTTCCACACTTTGCAGTGGTCAGCTCCTCCTCAGGGGACTTGGTGAGTTTTGGATTCTAATGCTTAGCCCTTGGCAGGTGGAGGAGAATGAATGGGTTGTGGATTATGCCCTGAAGAAACGCAACGTCCGTTTGGTGGCCACAGGCCTGGACTTTGGCAAGGAAGGCTTCACCAGGTGCGTGCCAGGTCACAAGCTGCACACGTGACTGTTCTCTGGTGGCCAGGTTTGAGCGAAGGTATTCTATCACTTCTCACCCCACTTCCTTCTCCAGGTTCAAGGACCGTCGCTTCCACCCCTCCCTCAAGTCTACGCGGCGTTTCTATCCCCACACGCACAATATGGATGGGTTCTTCATCGCCAAGTTCAAGAAATTCTCAAACGCCATCCCCCAGGCACAGAAAGGTAACCTAGTGCTGGAACTCAGCTGAGCTGCCCGGGGCTGCTCTCGCAGGCTGCTTCCCCTGCAGAAGCCATGAGGATGCTTCTTACAGTGCCCTTCTCTCCTTTCAGATGAAGAACCTGCTGCAGAAGTGGCAACTCCATCTGCTGTCCCCGATACTAACACGGAACCTCCGCCAAAGAAGAAGAAACTTGAGGGATCAAAAGCTGACAAAGAGCAGAAGCTGCCACAACCAGCTTTGAAGAAGAAGCATTCTTTGAAGTCACAGAGGAGACCTGTGAAGGCTGGCAGGCCTTCTCCCAAAATGATGCGTCCTAAAGTCCCTACCAAGAAAAAAAAACTTAGAGTTAAAGCAAATGGACAGTGAGAGGAACTGCTTTTCCAGGTGTTGGTCCCTTCCTCAGAGAGCAAAGGCTACTGCAGCTGTGTGTATCCCACCACTTTGCTGCTGTGTGCCGATCATCTCTGCAGCTCTGGGCACCTGGGACAAAAATAGCCCCCTTTGCTCCTTTCCCTCTGCATCAAGGACTGATGCACTGACTCATTAAAAGTTTTATATTCTTGCTCAAGTCTTGTCATTTTCCCTTGAACACTGAGTACATTCTGAAATATACCCTTGAACAGGGAATACAGAATTCTGCCATGTCCCTCTTCCTCCCACTCCCAGCTGATTCCCTGGCATTTCTGGTGTCTGTCCTTATCCCCTGCGATGCGGTTGTTTGTGAAGCAGTGGGAGCTGAAATCTAGCTGCCTACCTGAAGGCTGTATTGTGTGGTGCCTGTCAGCTGAGTTGAGTGTGATGTCAGGCTGGAGCTCCTAGACACTGGTCCTATGCTGTTCTCTAGTTCCCTGTTGTCATTGAGTGCCACCAGTTCACTGTTGCGACTGTCCTTGTTTCACCCTTTTGCTGGTCTCCAGAAGTCTCTTGGTTCTTGGGCTCCCAGATTGAAGCAGGGATTGCTGTTGGTTCTGGAGCTGTACAGTCTTACTTCTTTTTACTTGTTTTGTTCACCCAGATACAGCTGCTTCTCAGGGTGTACCAAACCGTGGTCTAGGCTGTTTGTGTGAAGAGATACCCTCTTCTTTGGGTCTGCTTTCCAGTGAATAAATCTTTTTCTAGAGAAAGTGATTAATAGTAAGTTTTCAATAAGTGTGCTTTCCAGCTCCTGTTCACACCGTGTGTGTGGAGTTGGGTGTGTAACAGACCTGGGGCACATTTCTTGTTTCTGTAATTGCCTCAGTAGCTCAGCTCACAAGAGGCTTTGCCTTGATGTGTTTTTCGTGCCAAGCTTTGGATTCATGGGAGAGCTTGTGCTCTTCCGGTGTTTGCTGTTAAGGACAGTGGGCTGAATGCAGTGGGCTGTACGATCTAGGGAATCTTTTCTGTCCTGCTCTGCTATGTGTGAGACTGCAGCTTTCCCACGTTACCAGGGTCAGCATGTGGTTCAGAGCCCCCCTCAGACACAGGCCTATGGATTACTGATGCAACCAGGCACAGATGGATTAGCAGAAACCGAGGAAAAATGCTGTGGTGAGTGCCCAGGGAAACACAAACAGCACTCACAAAGCATGAACAACAAAGGAGGCCTAACCCTGTTTTTGCTCCATGGCCCATGAAACCTAGACCATGCCTAGAGGATTGCCTGCCCACCTTTTCATGCATTGCTGGTAACTTGTCCTCAGAGTTCTGCTTACAGGCTAGCCCAGCTCACAGTGAGCTAACACATCACTGAGGTGCATCTGTGCAGAGGAAAGAGCTGGGATTAGTTTTATATGAGGTCAGGACAGATGGTTGTAATGGGGAGCAGGGCTCAGCCACACAGGCATGCTGAGCAGCACCCAGTCTCTGTGGGACTGGCTCCTTCTATTTATTCCTTGTCTCCATTCTCATTTCCCATGCTCACTTCTCCCTGGCTTAGTTTGATGCCTCCCTTTCCCCTCCATCGATCCTTCTAAACAACCGGTAGTAAGTTTTGCTCACATAATCTTCCTTTAGCATTGCACGATACAGTTCACACAGTCCCCCAGTTACCCTCAAACCCATCATAAATTTGCTCTTTCCCACAAAGCCCATGATAATACTGCCTTTGTATCAGTTGCAAAGTTTCTGGCTGAAGCTCTTCAAGGTTGCATCTGAGTGGTTCCTGTAATGGTTCAATCTCTCAGTGTCTCTGGAGTCCTGGTCATTGTTGCAATCCTTACCTCCCACATCTTAGGGCTCGTCTATCTGTGTGTTCATTTACTGTAACTCTGACTGGGGCAGAGGGGCTGACTTTGTTGTTTTGTGTTGAATAGCCAATAATCAAATATCTTTGTAGTTGAAAATTACTCTCCCCTCATGCTTTCCAGTCAGTTAGGGCAGAGAGAAGCCTCTGCATGCAACATCTCAATCCAGACTTGCATGGTGAGGCCTGGGTTGCCAGGCATACAGGACCTGAGGGAAGTTTTCTGGTGTCTTTCAGAATCATTAAATAAATACTGGGTGAAATAGCACCCGAGGGAAGAAATTCTTGCTTCAATACTGCATTTCTAGTATCCCCCATCTGAATAAAGATTGTAAAACTGGGAAATGTTCAGAGAGGACAAATACATCCCAAGTTATGGAGTGGTTTCAATGAGAGAAGCAGCTAGAGCCTCTTTAAGCCTGGAAAAGAGACCAAGGGGAAAGAAGTGATATTACAGTGTGTAAAGTTGTTAGTGGCATGGAGAAGATGCACAGGGACCAACTTTTTTCAAATGAACACAAAAGAAGAAAACCCCAGGGTCCATCAAATGCATCAAAACTGTAGGTAGCCATGAAACTCCTTTCTGCAGGATACAGTGGATATTAGCAGTTTATACACGTTGAAAATGCAGCTGTATGCACAAGGGAAAAATTGTTTTTATGATGGCTGATAAACACCACTGGCTTACCACATCCACGAGCTGTGAACTGCTAAAACCTGGAAAGCGTTGTGAGGAGGGATCATCACTTGCCTTGGTCACTAACTCCTCTATCCTCATCCTGCACTGAAAGCTACCTGGGCCTAGAGGGACCACTGGTCTGACCCACCTTTGTGACTCTCGCATTCCTGGCAGGTGGTCCCACTGCTGTGCTGCCCCTTGGTACTGTCAGGGTGAGTCCTGAGCGCTGCCTGGCACCTCGTTTTCCTCAGCTGGGCCCTTGCCACACAAGGCTTTGCACTGCCTGTTGGAACAGGAGCTTTCAGGTAGGCTGAGTCCTGCCTCTTCTCCTCCAGTCTTCTTTTCCAGTTCTAGAATGAATTAATAAACAATCAAGTCCAATAGAATAGAACAAAATCCTTCCTTTTATTCAGTGCCGGGAACCTGGAGGGTGACTCACCAACAACATGTTCAACAAGACTTTTGTGTTTCTAGGTTTATATACTTAGTTACAACTGAAAACCCCTCCCCAAAGTTCAGCAGTATATTTTGGGTGGCTCTTAACAGCTCTAATAGGCTGCTCTTATCTCTGCAGCTCTATATTTCCTTTTAACTAAACAATGTTACAGCTTCAGGCCTCAAATCTAGACAGGTTTTCTGATTTACCTCTTACAGCTCAGCCTCTAATCTAAACAGGGGTTTGGGTTTGTTTGTTAAAGTTCATCTTACAGCTACAGGGGTAAATTTCTCTTTGTCTAAAGCTATGCATGGTTAAGATAACTGACAGACTTAGGTACAAGCTAAAATCAAAAATTAATATAAAATATAAAGTTAGTACAGGGCTGCTTAAAAATTAGTAAAGACCATTATGATTTTATGGAGAAGGGATCAAATCCATTTTCTTGAGGGGTCCATGTATCAAGAAGGTTTCCCCAGGAGTGATGAAACACAGGATTTTAGTGTACAACTTAAAACTTGAGCCATATGGCAATCTTCTTGCTACAGGGCAACTTACACCTGGAAGGGCTTTTACCTCTGGCCAGCCATGGACCTGTCCTTTCATGAGTGATGCTAACCTCTCCCCCTTTGCTGCTGCCTGTCAAGGTCCCTGGGCTAACACGCAGTCTCAGCTTGAGAATCAGTTCATCTTGATAACTCCAGTGACAGGGGTAGAATGTTCTTGGTTGGGATCCCAACCTAACGGTCTGGTTTCTAGTGGATCTCTAAATTATGTCAGTTACCTCTCAAAGGTGGAAATAGCTGCTGCCTTAATCATGTCAATAAAGCTTATTTCTTGCAGAGCATCATTCCACTCTCTTGGCATGCCTGCAACCTTTTGTTATAACTGGGAAGAGACATGGGAACTTTTCAGCTCTCTGGGGTGGTTTGCTTCCCTTCTGCTATTTATTTCAGCCATTGTAGTTATCACTGCTCGGAGAGATAATGTGTGGCATTGAAACGCTGCCACTGTGCTTCAGAGGTGGTACTGGGGATGCAATAGCTGGGGACAAAGCTTGGTGGCTTCCCTCTGCATTCAGGTATGAGGCTGCTGGTCACATTAGACTTGTGTTTGCAGCTGCCTTGTTAATCTGGGAATCTTTTGTTACCTGAAAGCTGAGATTTCTGGAAAACATGACTGCTGGATCATCTTTCAGTACCTTCCTTTAATGTGTTTTAATATCTGAAAGTTGCTGATAATGTGGTTTGTGAGACATGAGGCAGAGCAAAGCAAGAACTGAGGCAAAGCAAGGACTGAAAGCAGATCTGAGGGGTAAAAATGCTGTCATAAATTAAAAGCTGGTTGAGAGAAATCAGCATAAGGTGTCATGATATCTGCTCACTGTGCTGTGCACAGTCCTTTTCCCCAAACAGAGTGTCTATTGGAGAAGCCTTATCCGGGTGTAATGAAGATGGCCAGCTGACAGCTCCTGCCTGCTGGGCTCCAGGATGCTGCCAGCTCACCTCTGCAAGCCGAGAGGGAGAGGGAGGGCACTGTGCTGCTGCACCCTTGGCGTGGCAGAAGAGGGGCAAGCAAAAAGTTCTGGGGGCAACAATGTGTAATGGAAAGAAGAGGCTCTGGCAGCAATGTGTGTCAGTCGCTTATTCCAGTGACGTCATTTGCTGTAATGTCTATTCTATGCTGGGCAGGCAGCCTGTGGTTCTGTTGTCTTGTGTCTGGCTGTATCCAGAGGAAGGGACTGAAACCCCACACTGCATGTTTCAGAGACTTGCGTATAAAATTTAGATCTTAGCACACTCTGTATTATACACCCATAGATACATACACTCTTATAGGGGCTGAATCCACAAATGACCTCTTGGTCACAACAGTAGGCTTTGTTCCCCCAGGCTGGCCATCCCTGCTAGGGAGAGCCCCTAAAGAGGTTTTCTGCAAGTGCCACCTGTGTGATGGAATCAGCGGGGAACTGCTGAGAAGGTAAGGTTGGTTAGGCCCTGGGCTCTTGGCTCTAATGCCTAGAACTGCCTTCACATGAAGACCTGGCTTGTTTGTGTTCTTAGAGGTACACAAACACCTCTTAGACTGGTGTTTGTGTATTTTTAGAAGAAAAACCATTCCCTCCTTTGCCATTAGACATGTGTGTTTCTGTGTGTTGGCAACTGTGGTCATCACCCAGTTGCTGTTGGCACCTGCTCGCTCCTCTGTGCCAATTTCTCCACATTTGCACCCAAATCCAAGTAGCTGACAGGGCTGATGGCTTTGCTAGGCAGCAAGGCACCCAAAAGTTGTGTGTTCATTGCAGCATCTGCCTCTGGTTGTGGAAAGAAGCAATTTTAGGGGTCGGTTTAAGTGAAGTATCTTGGAAGTTGGAAGACTCAGACAGTTTACACTGAAATGTTGTAGCAGGGAGAAGGTACCACTGAGGTACTTGGAGGGACGGAGAGCAGGGAGATGGGGTATAGACTCACTAATGAGACCTAGCCTTAAAAATACAGAGCCCCCATGAAAGCTGTGGAGCTAAATTGAACAGGTTTCACCTATGAAGCAGCTTTGCAAGGAGGATGCATTAGCTAGCAAGAGATTTTGAGACAGGGGAGAACATGAGCATCTCAACCTGGCAGTGGATGTTAAAGCTAGGCAAATCCACATAAGGCACGTGATTTTAATAGGGCATTATCCACCTGGGAAATCTACCTTGATCTGCCCATGGAGGCTAATGGTAGAGGCTCAATCTCTCTTTACTGTGCTGTCAGCAATTAGAGACACAGTCACACACAAATACCTGACCAGAGCTACAGAAATTTGCACTGTTTGTTTGCACAGTGTCAGAAGCTGTGGTGCTTCTTTCTTGGCCTTAAAATCTGTGCAAGTAAGATAAATATCAGCATGTTTGTGAATAGCTTATGTTTTTTATGTTGGCTACAGGTATAATTTTAAGAGCAGCTCTGTGTGCCAGCATGTACAGTTCAGCAATACCACTGTTGACCCTGAGCTGATAACTGGGGGCAGAAGCTGGAGAGGTGACAGGGTGAATAGAGAAGGGAAGATGAGGAGCAGGAGCTGTTGTGCTGCAGTGAGATTGAGGCCCAGTGGAGGAGTGCTGTGGTTTCCTGGGTAGCAGGATTGTCTCTAGGTTCTGGGCTTCCTCAGGAGTAACTAGAAGTTGGCTCTTAACCCCAGCCATCTTCTGTGTCAGTAGAAATCCTTTTCCCGAGCAAATATTCCAAGCAAGGGAAGTTAAAAAAAAAAGGCTCCACACTGCCCTGTCTTTTCCAGGAGACAGCAGGAGTGTTGGCAGGAAGAGGTATTGGAGGTCTGTAGCTCAGTCCCTGCTGTAAGCAGGATTGTCCTGGCACTAGGTCACATCACAGTGGATTTGCATAGCTGAGCCCTGAGGACCACCATGAATGGAGATCCCACCACCTCCTCCAGTGCTGTGCTGGTCTCCCAGTGAGAGAGCTTTTCCTGATGGATGGCAATGCCTTACTCCGCTGACATTTCATTAATCATCTTCGGGTGCCAGGTTTCCCGATTAGGAGAGAAGCAGGCCAAGCAGAGCCTGGGAAAGCACTTGCTCCACAATTCATGGCATTGCTCTTGCTTGTGCTCCCTTGTTGGCTGCATGCAGCAGCAGATCACCCCTGCCTGACCCTGCTCACCTGGGTGCGATGGGTATGGATGGATAAAACCAGGAGTATGTGAGGGAGGAAGGAGCTGGCAAAAAACATGGGCTGCCAGATGTAGCGGGCAGGTGAAGAGATGTGGCAGGAGGGAGTCAACAATGGT
Source organism: Pithys albifrons albifrons (assembly GCF_047495875.1). Classification (NCBI taxonomy): domain Eukaryota; kingdom Metazoa; phylum Chordata; class Aves; order Passeriformes; family Thamnophilidae; genus Pithys; species Pithys albifrons. Next base: position 87,500,150 of record NC_092458.1, read on the forward strand.
TAAAAGAGCATATGCTGGGAGGTCTCCAGGCTGGAGCTGCCACTGCTGCTTCAAAACAAGCCTCTTGACTGGGATCCCTCTTGTCCACCTGTCCTCTTTTCCCTGTCTGTTTATTTGGTAGTATTGCTGCTGGGCATATAGCTCCCTACTGGTTGCTATTTCAGTGCTGGTTTTTGGAAGATGGAGATCTTTTGTGCCTGTCTGTGAGGAAAGCTTTCCTTTCCTCCTCCCATGACAAAAGCACTGCGTGCCACAGCTCAGCCTCCCTGGTCAGAGGGAGAGCAAGGGAAAGCTACAGTAAGAAGTGGAAAAATGTTAAAAAGGAGTCAATAGAGAAGCAAAGATGATTTCCCAAACTAATCCCATCTAGGAGGGACTGAAATCCAGTTACGATTTCCAGTAGTCATGGGTGTGCCAGCATGGATGCAGCTGGGTTACTGGTGGGATAGGAGGTATTATAAATGTCACTGGGGACTGCTGTGGGGAGCCTAGAGGCACAGGCAGGACAGGGGAGACAGGCAGGTCAGAAGACATAACTGATGCTGGACACAGCAAGGCAGGAGAGGGGAACAAATTTGATTTGGCCTGCTCCAGAAGAGTAATGAAGGGATGGAGAAGACCTGTAGCCCTGAAGGAGAGGCAGCAGCGAATGTGCAATGAGCAGATTCAGTCAAGACTCACCAAGCCAGCCATCTTCAGTGGGGCTGGGAAGTCTTTGGAAGTGTGGATTGAGTCATAGCTTGGATACCAAAGTATGTACACCATCCTACTGGAGCATGCCCATCTCCTTCCACAGAGCTCAATGTGGTGTGCTACTGGGCATCTCCTTAATTCAAAGTCACTGCTCACTCAACCCTTGCCAATGGCTCAGCTGAGACCTCAGAGGCCACTTTGCACAAGTGCCACTCTTAGTTCAGGTCTACAGTGGAAGTCCTGGGGGAATGGGCCAGGAGCACACAGACAGCAAGGGGACACAGGTGTCCACATAGTTCAGGTCTGCAGTGGAAGTCCTGGGGGAATGGGCCAGGAGCACACAGACAGCAAGGGGACACAGGTGTCCACATAGTTCAGGTCTGCAGTGGAAGTCCTGGGGGAATGGGCCAGGAGCACACAGACAGCAAGGGGACACAGGTGTCCACATCCTTTATGTAGTTATCAATTTGTGCACAGTCTCCTCCCCATCAGATCAGAGGTGATGGGCAATGCCAGTGCTTTTTGTAATATTGACCTGGGGGGGAACAGACTGTACAGAAAGAGGCTGAAATAAGAGGCACGAAGCAAGACCGGAGGCTGCCCTGTGAGCAAGGAAGAATGAAGCCAGTTGCAAGCCAAGCATGATATCTGAGAGGTTGCTGCCTCCACACCACCTCCTCTGCCCTCTGGCTCGCCATTGTCCAGCGGCAGCTCCCCGTAGGCGGGCTGCTGGCACGGCAGGGCAAAGCTGCCTTGTGGGGCTGGAGTGAGGATAAAGAGGGGGCTTCAAAGATGCACAGGGAATGTTATGCCCTCTTTAAGGGAGGAAGCACTAGGGAAAGCACTAAAGTCCATGCAAAAAAAATAAAAAAATAAAAAGAAGGAGCAAGGCGCACGCTGTGCTGTTGCTGTGCTGATGAAGGGAATTAGTTCCCAGAGGGACTTCAGCTTAATGGTGCAGGAGCGGGACTTTCCCTCGGGACCGTGCCCGCCGGATCCTGCTTGGACCCAGCCGCATGCCTTCGCGCCGGGACGCCCTGAAATCTTCCAGGAAGGCCGAGCCGCCCCCTCCTTCCGCAGGGCTCAGGGGCCAGGAGAGGAATCACAGAATTGACTGGGTTGGAAAAGACCTCCGAGATTATCAAGTCCAACCGTTGGTCCAACTCCAGTCCATTTACCAGATCATGGCACTCAGTACCACATCCAATGTCAGTTTAAAAACCTCCAGGGATGGGGAGTCCACCAGCTCTCTGGGCAGGCCATTCCAATGCCTGATTACTTTCTCTGTAAATAACTTTTTTCTTATCTCCAACTTAAATTTCCCCTGGCAGAGCTTGAGCCCGTGCCCCCTTGTCCTATTGCTGAGTGCCTGGGAGAAGAGACCAACCCCCACCTGGCTAGAACTTCCCTTCAGGTAGTTCTAGACAGTGCTGAGGTCACCTCTGAGCCTCCTCTTCTCCAGGCTGAACAACCCCAGCTCCCTCAGCCTCTCCCCATAGGACTTGTGCTCCAGTTCCTTCACCAGCCTTGCTACTCTTCTCTGGACCCGCTCCAGCACCTCAGTATTTTTTCTGAACTGAGAGGCCCAGAACTGAAAAGGAGAGGGAGGTTCTGCCGTGTCCCCTCCTCTGCTCGCTCCGCCCGGGCCGGCGGCGGGAGCGGGGGCGGCTCTCCGGGGCGGCTCTCGGCGCTCTCGTCGCTCTCCGCCGCCGCATCCCCGCCGCAGCGGAAGCCGCGCCCCCGCTCCGGGGCCGGCCGGGCGCATCCCCCCACCCCCGGCGCTCCCCGCCCCGTCCCGCTGCCGCCATGAACCCGCTTTTCGGCCCCAACCTCTTCCTCCTGCCGCAGGAGCAGCAGGGGCTGGCGGGCCCCGAGCTGCCGCCGCCGCCCGCCGAGCCGCTGCCCGGGGAGCCGCCCGCCGGCCCCTTCCCCGCGCCGCCCGCCGCCATGGCCCTCCGCAACGACCTGGGCTCCAACATCAGCGTCCTCAAGACGCTGAACCTGCGGTTCCGCTGCTTCCTGGCCAAGGTCCACGAGCTGGAGCGGCGCAACCGGCAGCTGGAGAAGCAGCTGCAGCAGGCGCTGGAGGAGGGGGCGGGCGGCCGGGGCCGCGGCCCCCCGCGCCGGGACCAGGCGGTGCAGACCGGCTTCGTGGGTCCCATCCGCACCCTGGGGCTGGGGCTGGGGCCGGCCCGGGCGCTGGGCTCCCCCGGCTGCCGCCCCGGCGCCCCCGCCCAGCCCTCTGCCTTCTCGGCCGGCTCCCGCTTCATGCCCGGCACCATCTGGTCCTTCTCGCAAGCCCGGCGGCTCGGCCCGGGGCCCGAGACCACCCTGGTGCAGGGACCGGGGGTCTCCTGGGTTCACCCCGACGGGGTGGGCGTGCAGATCGACACCATCACCCCGGAGATCCGAGCCCTTTACAACGTGCTGGCCAAGGTGAAGAGGGAGCGCGACGAGTACAAACGCAGGTGAGAAGGGAAGGGGCGGCGGGAGCGAGGGGCCCGAGGAGCTTCCCCCGACGGGCCCCAGCAGAGTCCCCCGAGGGACCGAAGCTCTCGCCCGGGAGGCTGCAGGGCTCTGCCCGGTGGGCACTGTGCGGGAGAAGCAGGGAGGGAAGGAAGATAGCCCTTGCCAGACTTGCAGGAGCGCGGGCTCCACGCAGCGAGAGATGGGGTTGCAAGGAAAAATGTGAACCCCTGAATGCATTTGCCTGTGCCTAGGTCTCCTCACTTGCCTTCTTGTGTGTGAAGCCTTTCAGGATGCTCGTTGAGCCTTTTTCTATCTTACCAACCCGTCATGAAATGCCTTTCCAAGCATGGAAGGAATAACATGACTCCAGGAGATGCGTTTTCAAGGATAGGGGATCTGGAAACAATAGGGAAGGAGGAGCAGGCAGAAAGTAGGTGAGGAAGGTGGGCATGCAGCAGTGAGCGGGTTTAGACTGAAAGAGGCTGCTGGGAAGAGCAGAGCTGTGTCCAGAGGTGTCAGGAAGCCCCTCAGCAGGGTGGCTGGCTCCCTCAGGCCCTTTCCCTCCCCAGTGCTCTCAAGTAGCAGAGAGCTGTGCTAGAGCACCCCACTCCTCAGGGGCTTTCCTCTCGACCCAAAATAGCTGTGGCTTGGCATGAGCCTTGGAGAAGGGTGAAGCAGAATGCAAAGCTAATCTGTTGGCTGGTTCTTCTTTCCCGTGCAGGGTGGCTGCTGCTCTCCCATTGCGCCGGCTGTGCTTTTGTTTCAGGCCGGTTTCTGAGGCTGTTCCCAGATCCGCACGTAGGATGAGATCAGGCAGGGGCTGGCGTTGCTGGGTCAGGGCATGGGGCCGGGGGAGATCGTCACTAGTGACTGACACTGCCTGAGAGACTGATTTCTTTTTTCCAGAAGTCATGTTATGGTGCTTTAGAACCAGTTAAAAGTAACTGATTCTGCACACAGCTACCCATGGGAGCTGCGCTCCTGACTAGCCGTGGGCTCCAGTGCCAAGATCAAGGATGGGGATCCAAGATGACACCTTATGCTTTTGGCTTTATAAGGCTTTGGCTGAGCAAACTTGACTGTCATATGCTCTGAAGGCACTGAGCAAGGCACATGGAAAGGAAAAGTTGGCATCTTTTCTTTCCCACTGATTGCTGTGTGTACCTAAGGCTTTTTATTTTTAAGCCAAGGATTGGGCTCCTTCTCCAGGGGTGAGCAGTGCTCCTTGCCTTGCATTTTCAGATCAGATAGTGGGGAGCTGGAACCATCTTTTTGGCCCAGAGAGTTTGGGCTGCAAAGCGGGTCAGCCAGAGAGAAACAAATTGGGTTTATCAGTGCTGCTGAAACTTTGGGAGAATAGAGAGCATTTTGGGTTTGTCGTGCTCTGGAAAGTGTGCTTTGGGAAAGGCTGCAGAGAGGGTGACAGAGGGACTGCTGAGGGTGAGCAGAAGGGGCACCACAAGCTGCTGTGAGCCAGTGTTATTGGTAAGATCTATTTTTGGAGTGTGTTACCAGGAGCTGGGGGAAAGCAGACCCCACCCCCAGATCCTATCCAGCACCGGAAACTTTCTGATGGGTACAGCCAGGTCCCAAACAGGGGAATGGGGCAGGAGGATCCCATTTCCACACCCTTCTCCATGCTGAGGACTGACACCAACATCCCCAGGGAGCTGAGACTTCCCTGCCATGGTGGGCTGTGATCTGCCTGGGGTCAGTGCAGCTGGTGTCATGCCTTTGCCACCTGCCTGGGAGCAGATGGAAGAGACTGTATTAACACAGGACTTCTTGGTCCTCTGATCCATGGCTTGGGTGCTTGAGCTTGTGCTTTTTTCAGGGCAGCATTGGCGCTGCACACCCCACAGTACTTGGAGCAGTGCAGCAGGAGCTTCTCTCTGGATACACAGGGCCTGAAATTCAAGCCAGGGATCTAGGAGGAGATGTGAGGGCTATGGAGAGGGATGAGAGTAGATGCAGCAGCAGGAGAGAACCTCGCAGGGGCTGCACTTGGGAGGAGCAGACTGAGGCTGGGTGGCCTGGAGAGGGGCAAAGGTTGCCTGTGAATGTCATACAGACCTGCTAAGCACTGGGAATCTGGGAGTCTCATCAGGTTTGTGTTGTCTCCTTCCTCTGTGTTTACAAGTGGTTTTATCTTGGATGTTGCGGAGACACACTGGAGGTGTGGGGTGAGTAGTGTTATGACACGGTGTGTTAAAGTCACTGAATAGTTCGGGTTGGAAAGGACCTTTAAGGATTACCTAGTCCAACCCCCCTGCCATGGGGTTTCACTAGATCAGGTTGCTCAAAGCTCTGACCTTGAACATTTCCGGTGATGAGGCATCCACAGCTTCTCTGGGCAACCTGCTCCACTGTCTCACCACCATCATAAAAAAATTAATCCTTTTGTCCAGTCTAAACCTACCTTTTTTCCATTTAAAACCATTGCACCTTGTCCTGTAACTGCAGACCCTGGGAAAAAGCCTCTCTCCATCATTATTATAAGCCCCCTTGTTTATTAAAAGGCCTCAGGAATGTCTTTTGTTTCAGTTGTCCTCCAAGGAGGTGTACCAGGCTGCAGACCCTCAAGGTGAAGCTCAAACCTAGGTCAGACATGGCAAGAGGGGGTATGTGCAGCTTCAAGCCCTGAGCAGCCCAAAGCACTGGTGTGCACTAACCATGCTTAGGGTGAGGCACCCCAGTGCCTCTTGTAGTGAACAAGATTTTTAAAGATGGGAGAGTTGTTTATATTGTGAAGTGAACTTGTTGGGGGGACACACCTGGTGGAGATGGAGGGTGCTGTAGGGACAGCACTGCATCTTTTCATGTCCCTGCCTGAGTCTGCCTGCTGCTGGGACCCTCCTGCCCTCACCCTCAGCCTTCTGCTCTGTTTCTGTCTTTGGGCAGGTTGTTGCTTTGCTGCAGTGCAGGAAGGACCCACATCTCCCCTTGGCATGCGCTGGTGGCCGTGGGGTTGTGTGGGGCAGCCTTGCTTCCAGCTGGCAGCGACCTGGCACAGTGCTGGGCTGCGGGTGCAGTGCTGCAGGCAGGTTATTATTAGGAGTGGTGCATTGCAGGAGGGAGCAGGGAAGGAGCCAGGCAGAAGATGAGAGGGAGAGAGGTTCATAATGGATGGGTGCACAGATTGGTCTCATGTGGGGTGAATCGCTGTCTCCTTCTGCCTTTAAATTGGTGTTTATCTGGGCTGCACTCTTCTTCCATGGCATTGGTATGAAATGAACTCTTACCATGATCTGCAGCTGTGCTTTACTTCCCCAGTGAGTCTGGGATATATAGAGATTTGGAGGGAGGCGGGGACCAAAAAGAGGAAGTGCCTCACAGAGAAAGATGCTGCAAATTTTTTCTTGTGGTGGAAGGCATTTTTGTCCTTGGGGAGGGAGGGCTTGTTTGAGCAGCTCCCATATAAGGGCAATTCTACCTTTTAACTTTCTCCTTTCTTTTCCCTTCATCTCTCTGTGCCCCAAAGGGATGGGAACCCCCTTTGATTCCCCTTCTGGAGCCGTGGTATGGATCCAACACCAACACGAGGAGTGCACACTTTGTCCTTGTTTGAGTAAGGAGCAGCATTGGTAGCTTAAGAGCTTAGAAATTCATAAGCCAGGGTTCTCCCATGTTGTCAGATTGTCCAGATACCCTGAGATAACAAGTGTGAGGGCTTTTCATATGCTTTCTGATCTCCTAGAACTTAGGATTTATTGTTCAAACTTGGTGTGAGTAAGTGAGAAGAGAGATTTTTTACATCCTTGTGCACAGTCATAGTGTCTGTGTTGGTGCTTGCAAGCATTAAATAGAAACCAGAGGTCACAGCACCAGAAAGGGCCTGGCTCTGATTGCTTTCCCAGCGTAATCTTGCTTTCTTGGAAAAATCTGGCTCTCCCAGAAGAGCCAGGAGCCGGGTAAGAACGTGGCAGCCCTGCCCCTCACCACACTGCAGTGCATGCCAACCCACCTGCCCTATGAGATAGTCATTTAGCAAAGAGCAGTACAGCTTGATGGCCTCCCAACAGACTGTGGACTGGGCCAACACTGCAGCATGACCTGAGAGGATGATCTCATGCGGTGAAATACAATAAAATAATTGCTAGGGGATGTATCTTTATGGGTGCCTTTCAGCTCAGCCTTTTGCAAAGCTGCAGGGCCTAATACGGTACCCACCAGCCAGCCTGGCATTAACTGGGACAGTCTATCCTACTTCCTACTAGGATGAAACAACGTTCTTTAATCCAACCTGTTATGCAACAGTAGAGCCAAGGAGGCTTATGCCCCTGCTGGGCAGGGCATAGGGCAGCCCTCTGCATTGGCAGAGGCAAAAGAGTAGCTCTTCATGTTGATGCAGGTTGTGGTCACTCACACTGTGAGGTCATTTGGTGTCAGGATTGGGTTTCATTCTTCTGGACAGCCTGAAATGCAACATTGCAGACACACAAATGTGGTCACAAAAATGATGCATGTGGGGGCAACTCTGCAATATCTGCAAACCCATTGATGAATGTTGGAGCTGAACCTAATGTGACCCAGGGCTGAGAGGCTTGTGGGTGGATGGAGGGGCCAGTGGGCTGTGTCAGCCTGTGGCCAGCCCCCGTGTGGAAGGGAGTGCAGTGCAGCTGCCATGCCGAGCCTGCGGTTGGTGTCCCCAGCGCCCTGCATCACAGGGTGGGCAGCTGTGGTGGGGCAGGGTTTGTGGCCAGAAGGGGGGCTGATGGGCTCAGCAGCTGCCATTGCCCAAAAACAAGAGGCTGTGCATTCCTGGGCATGTTCTCCTTCCCACCCCAGTGCAGTCATCCACCCCTCTTGGATAGCTCTGGGGTGAGCAGCTGCCGCTCCGTCCTCTCTTTGGCAGCCAGAGAGGCGAGGCCCATGGGATCTGACCAGCATGTTTGTCTCCCTAGATGGGAAGAGGAGTATACGGTGCGTGTCCAGCTTCAGGACCGAGTGACTGAGCTGCAGGAGGTGAGCATCCCTGTCCCCCTCTTCCCCTGCACCCCAGCTGCCCCACACTGATGCTGATTTGCATGTCTCCCCCTGCCTGGGACAGGAAGCCCAGGAGGCTGAAGCTTGCCAGGAGGAGCTGGCCATGAAGGTGGAGCAGCTCAAGGCAGAGCTTGTTGTCTTCAAGGGACTGATGAGCAATGTGAGTCCCTAACCCCTTTCCAACTGCACAGCTTGTTCTACCCAAGCAGTAGGACTGTGTTAGAAAAGCAGTTCCTTGGTGGGGGACATTCAGCATAGAGGTGGCTTGGCAGGGTTGGTCCAGGGTGCAGTGGGAGAAGTCAGGATGCAGATGCAGTCCTGCACGAAGGGGAAAGTGGGGCTACTGATTGCCATTTGCCTTGCCTAATATTTCTCCTTTGTCTCCTTTGTGTGGTGCCGTGGGTTCAGAACATCACAGAGCTGGACACAAAGATCCAGGAGAAGGCCATGAAGGTGGACATGGACATCTGCCGGCGCATCGACATCACTGCCAAGCTGTGCGATGTGGCACAGCAGCGGAACTGCGAGGACATGATCAAGATGTTTCAGGTGAGAAGCGCCTGCTGCTGCTCCAGGCTCAGCTGCCAGGTCTGGGGAGGAGAGTTCCCAAAGGAGGTAGAAGAGACAACACCAGCCCAGTGCTAGGGGAGACACTTGGTCACCCTCACCCTCGCTTCTCGCAGTCCCCTGCTTTCTGTCTCTCTCGGGAGAACCAGGCAAAAGGGCACAGAAAAGAGGTGGAAAGCTCCAGGTGTTGCTTTGGGCATCAAGAGTCCCCTCAGCCTCTTGCTGACATGTTGTGTTGGGCCTGGGGACCCCACAGTGGTAGGGGAACAGCTGCAGGAGGGAGACAAATTGCTCGAGCGTCTGTCTCTAACTCCATCTCTCTCCTTCCCCTTCCCCTCTCCGTCATCTTCTCTCTGTCTTTCTTCTCTGTCTCTGTCTCTTTTCTCTTTCTGGATGTTGCTGCCTTTCTGTCTCGCTCTTTGTCCCTACAGAAGCAACTGGTTAGTTTCATGCGGTTGGGAAATTTTACAAATTTTAAGCTTACTATAAATAAGGTCGGACTGTATATATTGACATATTTCACCTTTTTCAGACTCTGTCTTTTTTCCTGTTTCTGTCACTGTGTTTCTCTGTCTCTGGACTGGGGTGGTGGGTGATTTGCGTTTTTCTGCAGTAAAACTATATTGTTTTTTTCTCATCAGATTCATAGATTCCATCTTTAGTTGCTTAGTTTTAATTTTAAAAAATGCTAAAACCATGTTTTATCCATTGCATCCATCTTTAACTTGATCATAATGAGCCCATATCTCTCTCTCTCTCTCTTTTCTTCCTTCCTTCCTTCCTTTCTCTCTGTCTTTCTGTCTTTCCCTGCCTTTCTGTCCCTCCACCATTCCTTTCCCCTCCATCTCCTGCCAACTCCCTGCTCCTGACCTCGGACCCGGCTTTGTTTCTGTAGTCTCTGCACTTGTCTCCCGTTAAGGTCCCAGCCTCGGTGGGGCGGAAGCGGGAGCGCAAGCAGGTCAGCGACGAAGACACCTCACTGTCAGAGAGTGATGCCTCCCGAAAACCTGAAGAGGAAGAGGAGGATGAGACCACGGCCATGAGTATCAACGAGGAAATGCAGAGGATGCTGAACCAGCTGTGAGTGCGGCTGCTGCGCACCTCTGCCGACGGTGTCGTGCCAGGCTCCAGTGCCAGGCTCCCTGCTGGTGCCCGGGATGGGGAGGGCAGGGGTGGTCTGCAGCTCCCCTTCCCAGGTGAGGGCAAGATGCAGAAGATGTACACCCTGTTCTCTGTGGCACGATGGGACTGAGCCCACCTGTGCTGTGGATGGAAGCTGGTCAAGCTCCCCTTCTCCTACTCCCCTTGTCACCTTTTGGGAGTCCCTGCCTGAATTTTTCCAGAGCTCCTGACCATATAGCCAGCCCCTTGCCCATCAGCTGTTGTGTTTGGGCACACTTGAGTTCACCCTGGCCAGACTTCCCAGAGCTACAGCCCTGCCCGTGAGCAGGAGCAAGGCTTTCGGCACCGGCGCAGCCCCTGCTTGCCATGGCTTTCCTGCTGGGTTCTGATGTGCTGTTTCCTTGCTCTCAGGAGGGAGTATGACTTTGAGGATGACTGTGACAGCCTCACGTGGGAGGAGACAGAAGAAACATTGCTCCTCTGGGAGGACTTCTCCGGATACGCCATTGCAGCTGCAGAGGTGCAGGGGGAGGTAACAGTGGTATCAGGTCCCCTTGGGGGGATCCAGCCTTGGGTTGGGACACCCAGTCCTGCCTGAGCCTGGGAAGATGCTCCCTCAAAGACCAGACTTCAGCTCGTCTATGCCTTTGCAGGCCTGTACAGATGCTTTTCCACCCTTTCTAAATGAATACTTTGCTGCATCCTTGTTGAGGTCTCCTTGTTAGAGACACACCAGGGACCTGTAGCCTGAAGGATGTGCTAAGGGCATGGTCCACACATAGGGGAGTGCCACAGTTCTCCCAGAAGAGAAGACTTCCTCTGACTGGGCTGGTCTCTGGTGATCTCTTGCTCATGTTCTCTGGCTCACCTGCCCACTGTGCAGCAAAACTCCCCAAACAGAGGCCTCAGTGTCTGGCCAAAACCCTTATCATCCCACGCCTTTGGCCTCCAGCAGTCTCCTGGGGATGTTTAATGCTTTGGAAGAGTCTGTGCTCTCCAGAGCTTCTGTGCATTACTGGGCTTGTTCTGGTTTGATGTGCTTACTGCCCAGTGTGGCAAATCCTATGTCTGTCAACTCTATGATGGCAGGACTGACTCATGCATTATTTTTACTACACTGTATGTTTCTTCCTCTTTTCCTAGTGTTGCCAGTTCTTTCTCTGATTTCTTTCTCTCTTGCCTTTGGTTCCTCATGCTGGGTGCCTCCCTGCCTCTAAAAATGCCGTCTGCTCTTCTCAGCAGCAAGATGACAGCCTGGAGAAGGTGATCAAGGACACAGAGTCACTGTTCAAGAGCCGTGAGAAGGAGTACCAGGAAACCATCGACCAAATAGAGGTGGGTGAAGGAGGAATTGGGAAGGGTATGGCACAGGAGGGTGTGAAATGGGAGAGGGGATCCCTGGGGAAGGGAGACACAATACTGGAGCAGGTTGTTGTTAGAGGGGCAGCCCCTGGTCTGGCTGTGCCCAATGCCCTGCACTGCACTGTGCCCTGGGCTCATCTCTGCACCATTTCCCTGTAGCTGGAACTGGCCACAGCCAAGAATGACATGAACCGACACCTTCACGAGTACATGGAAATGTGCAGCATGAAGCGAGGCTTGGACGTGCAGATGGAGACTTGCCGTCGGCTCATCACCCAGTCTGGGGACAGGTGAACTTAGCAGAAGGGATGGGATACCCATGCTCTGGACAAGGTCTTAAACCAGGGCAGTGGTGAGTGGGAGCTGAAGGACAGGGCAGTACTCCTGCCTTGTCCTGATGTGACATGGAGAGAGGGCAGTTTCCAGAGGCCGTTGGACTCCTGGTGACCGCCTTCCACACAGGCCATGGTGCTGCCTCTGCAGAAGGTGGGCAGCACACAGGAGTCAGTTTTGACAGGTGAAGCCAGATACCCCTGATGGAGAGAGGTGCTGCCATTGGCAGGAATGTTGTATAAGTCCCCAAAGGCCAATGGGTCCAGGCTGGAGACCTTTGTGGTGGACTTTCACATACCCCTAGCCTTACGTGCCATGTTAGGGTCCTGCTCTGGACAGGCCCCTCCAGTATCTCCCCCAGCTCTGCTTCGTGTTCTTGACTTGTCAGTTGGTGTCCTTTGGAACACCCTCCACAGCCCCCAGGGATTCCCACCGACTCACATTTCCCCCAGGGGAGTGAAAAGGGCACCTCAGCTTCTCTCCTCCTTGCTCTGGTGCCCCTTGCCCACAGTGAACTAGGTCCTTTCTCCCCCTGTGCAATGCTATGACTGCTGCCCTTTACTCTTGTCTGCAGAAAGTCGCCTGCCTTCACCCCAACCTCCACCAGTGAGTCGGCCCCGAATGAGGAGAGTGAGGAATCTGACCGTGATCCACCCAGCGATGCTTCCATCAGATAATGAGGGGAGGCCCTGCTCCCTTGGACCCCCTTCCTGGCACGGGGGTGCCTGAGTCACGCCTGAGAGAGACTGTCAGGGACGTGGAACCACTGGTAAACGTCTGTCACCCAGGCTCACTCCTGTTTTGGGGTGCTTGGCAGACCCCACACATGCCCCTCACCGGAAATCTTGCAAATGGGAATAGCTAGATAGACCTGAGGGCCCTTGCCCGGGCTGCTCTGCCTTCAGCCCCTTCTCTATTCCCTTTTTCTGCTTTGGTTAAACTGTGTTTCGGGCAGGGAGGCTCCAAACCTGCCATAGTGGTGTTCTCCAGGACCTGTTTCCAGGCCTCCCCCAGACCCACCTCCTCTGGCCTCCGTCCTGGTACACTTGACCTGCCCCCTGCCCTCCCTGCGCTACATGGAGCTGAATGAGAGCCGTACCTCCCTGCAAACTGGACCTGACACTGGTGCCAACTGGACCGAGCCCAGGGCTCCCTCTGTCCTTGCTGCTGGCCAGGTGCCTGGCTGGTCCCCTGCCACACCAGGCATCCTGAGCCCTCCCACTCCTCCTCCGGGCTGGGGGCTGAGTCCTGCTCACTGTGCACTTTGCTTTGCCGCCCGTCGGCGACGCGCTCACGTCTGTGTTACGGGGGTGAGGTCATTAAATGGGACAATTTCCTTTTCTACAGCTTCGCCAGGTGTGGGCTCTCCCTGTGGTGTCATGGGCAATGCGTGGCTTGAGGCAGGGGGTGTCCTCTACCAGACCCCCAAGCCCACATCAGTGGGTTCCCCCATGGGACAGTCCTGTCCCTTGGGCATGCCAGGTGGGACTGGCAGATGCGACAGTGGTGAGATCCCCGTTCTGAGAGCCACTGGACCTCAACAGACTGTGTGTAGCATCAGTGTGGTGTGGGCTGCCTTGTTCTTAACCTGGAGTATCATCGATGCTGAGTCTGAGGGACTGGAAACGCAGCTGATCTTGCTTGTGACTGTGGACCTTCCTCTCCCACTGCCTGGTCTTCTCTGCCACACCAGGGCATCCTAGAGCACTTTTTCGCCTGCCCTCAGTCCCTCATCCAACCTCAGGGTAACTGCAATGGCGGATCCCCTGTCGCACCATCTCTTGTAGCGTTTGCCTGGCTGGCCTGTGGCATGTGCTTCTCTGTTGACAGGAAGCTGGGGCCTGGCAGGGTGTCAGGAGGGGATGAGCAGCCTGCTGAGAGGCAGTGTGATCTGGAGAGGCAGTGTGATCCACTCAGCAGTGGACTCAGGCTGCACAGCCAAGGCAGGTGAAGCTCTACAGAAAAAGTGCTTCTCACTAAAGATCCTGAAGGAAAGAGAAAGTACATGGCAGTAGAGTTTTTTGGATCATCTCTAAGATTAGGTAAGTTAGACAAAATGGGGGCTGAGGGATGCAAGAGTTTCTCTCTGTAGGTTTGTCTTGGGTGGCCAACACTGCCACGTGCTTGAGCCGGGAATGCCGTGACATCTGTGCACCCCAGCACAGAGTGTCGGCGTTTGGGCAGGGTCAGGTCCTCTGCCCAGGCCTGTAAGATGTGTTAAGGCATGTATAGGCGTTTCAGTGTGGGCTGACCTGGCTGGTTAGAGCCAGCAGGGAGGTGAGTCCCTGCAAATGGCAGAAGTCAGCAGCAAGGAAACCTGCAGGCCAGGGTGGAGCTGGGGCACTGCTGGGAGATGCCAGTTCTGCAGCCAATGCTCTACTGTGGCTGGGCTCTGACTCTGAGTGCCATCTTCACTTCTGGCAGCAGAGCATTTCACAGGAGCAGCAGGGTGCTGGGAACCAGCAAAAGTGTGTTCCCCCTGACTGCCTGTGGCTATGTGGGTGGATGGGAGGCATGTACCTTAGTGCCTGCCATGGCACTCACCTCCATGCTGCCTTGTCCAACTGTTTCCAATTCTTCTCCCTTTTCATTTTTCTTCCTAAAAGAGCTAAAGCCATAAGAAATACTTTAATATTTCAGTCTTTTACTTTCAAGGGATAATGCCTCACACGCAGTAGATCAGAGATCACTTTTAGTTTTGCCTGGAGGCTCTTCTGGTTCATGCAAATCCCCTTTCCTATACATGTCTTTGCAGCATTTTCTGCTCTTTCTCTGCTGTGGAGAGCTCTGTGAGTGGCTGGCAACATCTGGCTTCCCTGTGCATAATCCAGGATGTGCATACCTTTGCCTCGGTACTGCTTAAGGAACCCACAAGACTGTAGAGTACATACCCTGAGAGATTCCAAGCATGAAGCACAGGACTGACATCTCTGCCATGAGCAGTCAGACACTGCCCAGAGAAGGAGCAGGTGCTGCTAGATTCCTGTGTACCAGAGGACATGTGAGGTCTGCAGTCCCACACTGATTTCCAGAACTCCATTTGCAATGAAACTGAGACCTCTGCCACCCATGTGTGCAAGATGCTGTTCTGTGAATTGTATCACCAGCAAGAGGCTCTGTTTCCCCACCAGTGATGTCTAGGAACTACTCAGTGCTGTCTTGCTTCTTCAATCCCTTTTCCAGGACACCTCTCAGCAGTGGCTGCTCAGGAAGCAATATCAAGTCCTGTCTCACTTGGTGTCCATGCATTAATGTGAATGTTTAATGCCCAAGTATAGTCCAGACAGGGACAGAATGGGATTCTGTGGCAGCGTGCATCTGGGCAGTCCCTCTGTCAGCATTCAACCTGGGGGTGTGGCAGCTGACTGGTGACCTCCATGAACATTGGTCCAAGACCATCATTTTAGGATCATGGCTCTGGATTAGCAATGATGTCCTCCTATTGAATATTTAGGCAGGCTGGTTCATCAGCTTCCCCTCCCTCAAGTCCATGTTAGTGGAGACTTACCTGGGCAGTCTGGAAATATGTTAGTGATTACTCTTGCTTCTCCCTCCCCAACATGTGGACTGTTGTCACCTCGGTGAGGATAGGCACAACTTTTGGATCAGCTGCAGGAGTGGCACAAAACTCCTTTGAGGCAAGAGCTGTCCCTGGGCCGGGACACACCTACTTTTGAGCATCCTGCCTCCATGAGGCACTGAGGGAGATGATCAGCCTTTGAGCTGGGATGGGAGACACAGTTCTCTGCTGTGGCTGCCCTACTCTGCTCCTGATGCTGAGATCAATCAGCCTCTTGGCAAAGGGCTTCACCAGGCAGTGCCAGGCATGCTCCAGAAGTGAGCCCTGGCTCCCTGCTGAATGCATTTCTGATCCTGTGGCAGGTAGAGTCACCTCCCCACCCCTTCTCTAGTGATGTTCCCTAGGACTCATCTGAAAGGTGAGACATCGTCTTCAGACATTCAGTCTTCAAGGTGGCTTTGAGCTCACTTTAGCCTGTTCAGAGACCTCCTTGGAAGAATCCCATGGGAAGGGGCCCTGCAGGGAAGAGGATTCCAAGAGAGCTGGTCAGTATTCGAAGCACCACTTCCTCCAGGCTCAAGAATGGTGCATCTCCATGAGCAATAAATCAAGCAATGGGGGCAAGAGAACTGTCAGTACTCAAGCACAAGCAGGAGATATGAAGGTAGTGGAACCAGGAAAAGGCTACTTGGAACAAATACAGGGATGTTATCAGAGTGTATAGCAATGAGATGAGAAGGCCAAGGCCCATCTGGAACTAAATCTGGCCAAGGTCTCCCTGGTTTTGAAAGAGGGCAAGGAGGACCCAGGGAACTACCAGCCAGTTAGCCTCACCTCAATTCCTGGAAAGTTGATGGAGCACTTCATTCTGGAGGTTATTTTTAAGGACATGGAAGACAAGAAGGTGAGCAGAAGAGTCGGCATGAATTCACTAAAGGCAAATCATGCTTGACCAGCCTGACTGCTTTCAACAATGAGACAGCTACCTGGATGGATGAGGGGAGAGCAGTGGATATTCTCTGTCTGGACTTAAGCAAGGTTTTTGACGTTGTCTCTCACAACATCCTCATAGGGAAATTCAGGAAGTGTGGACTGGATGAGTGGACAGTGAGGTGGATTGAGAACTGGCTGAGTGATAGATCCCAGAGGGTCATAATTAGTGTCACAGGATCTAGTTGGAGGCCTGTCACTGGTAGTGTTCCCCAGGATTCAGTACTGGACCCAGTATTGTTTAACCTATTCATCAGTTACTTGGATGAAGGGATAGAGTCTCCTCATCAAGTAACCTGATGACACAAAGCTGGAGGAGTGGCTGATACCCCAAAGGGCTGTGCAGCCCTTCAGAAGGACCTTGACAGGTTCAAGGGATGGGCAGAGAACTGTCTGAAATTCAACAAAGGCAAATGCAGGGTCCTGCACCTGGGGACAAGTAACTCCAGGCACCAGCACAAGCTGGGGGCCAACCTGCTCGAAAGCAGCTCTGCAAAGGACCTGGAAGTCCCAGTGGACTACAAGTTGTCATTAACCCAGCAATGTGCCCCTGTGTGCCCAAGCAGGCCAATGGTATCCTGGGGTGCATTAGGAACAGCTTTGCCAGCAGGTCGAGGGAGATGATCCTGCCCCTCTCCTGAGTCCCAAATGAGGCCACATCTGGAGTGCTGTGTCCGATTCAAGGCTCAGAGAGACATGGAACTCCTGGAGCAGATCCAGCAGAGGGCAAAAAAGATCAGTAGGTGAGGAAGCACCTCAGAAGGGAAAGGCTGAGGGAGCTCAGCCTGTTTAGCTTGAAGAAGAGATGGCTGAGAGGGCAGCTCATCCATGTATATAAGTATCTAAAGGGAGGGTGTCAAGAGGATGAATCCAGGCTCTTGCCAAGGAATAGGACAAGAGGCAGTGGGCAGAAACTGGAACACAGGAAGTTCCACGTGAACAAAGGAAGAACTTCTTTACAGTGGAGGTGACCGACTACTGGAACAGGTTGCCCAGAGAGGTTGTAGAGTTTTCCTCACTGGAGATATTCAGGAACCATCTGGGTGCAATCCTGTGTCATGTACTCCAGGATAACCCTGCCTGAGTAGACATTGGACCAGATGAGCCACTTTGGTCCCTTCCAGTCTTACCCATTCTGGGCTTCTGACCAGGGTCACTCAGCTTCTTGATGAGTACTAGCAGAATTTCCCACAGAGAGGGTGGGGAGCATGGCTTTCCTTGCACCAGAGTCATAGGACTCTGCAATGGTTCTTACTGGCTTTAGAGATGGTTCAGCCAACCTAACCACCAGATAGCCCAGATCTTCCCTGTGTTAAGTGAGCCCTGCACCATCCCTTCAGTCAGTCCTGGATCCAATCTATTTTAGATCGTGTCACTGAAAGAGTGTGATTTGTCTGTTAAGTCAGTTAAGGTCCTGTATTTTCCACCCAGCACATTTCTGCTGAAGGCGCTTTGTCACTTGTCCTGCACAACTTGCCTTTGTGTGAGTGAGATTTTCCTCACATCAGGATTCCTTAGATGGATCTAAATGCGATGCTGACAGCCTTCACTGGAACAACTTTTGATTCCCTGATAACCTGTTCATCTTGTTTCTTAGCCAGGAGTTAGGAGGAGTCAAAGCTGCAGAGAAAGTTGTTCTTATTTCTAGATTTGAGCTGGAAGATGGACTTTCCTAAGCCTTGTACCTTTGGTCATACTCTTTATACGTTTATGGTTGTTGGTGTCTTAGGTACCCACGGCACAGAGTCCCAGAACTTGAACATGATGATCAAGTATGTGAAATACTCTGGCTACAGGTAAGAAATCTTTCAAGAGGAGAGGTCAGAATTAATGCAGAACACAGTGGAGTGCTGTCTCATTGGAAATCCACCTGGATGATGCGTGGACAGGCTCCTGAAAACATCTGGCAAGCCCATACACATTGTGATTAATGCTGGGAGGGGATAGTAAGACAACATGGGAAACGGGAAGGGCTACAGGCAGCTTTAGGAAAGCTCAGTCATCACCTAATCTTCCAATGGATGTATGAGAATGTGAGAAGTGTTTTACATGAGAATTTTCTAAATATTTTGATTTTCCTTTGAGACAGCAAGGAGAGGATACTGTAGGTCCTCTGGTGGGGAGAATATAAATGTCACAGCTTGGAGGGCAGCTGTAAGCTGGGTACTAAAGCTACACTGGAAAAGGAGCTCAAGTGGCCATCAAAAGGTTTCATGATCAAGCTGGACCAATATCACCACAGATGTGAAGAGGCAGCATTTTCTGCTCCAACAGCAGACTGCATATGGGCAAAGGACAGGAGGAAATAGGAATTCTCAGGGCAGGAAGAAATATAGTTAACTGGTATTTTTAATGTTCACAGTCACATAGTATAACTGCTAGCTCAGTCTGACCTGTTGGGTAAAGGGGGAATAGGCAAGAGCAGTTGTGAATTGAGTTTACAAGATGTGTTAAAAATCACATGCACTCTAGAGCTGATAGCCAAACAACATGCTCCAACACACTGTTTCATCAAGGCATCGAAGGGGCTTTTGTATAATTCTGAATCCCTCCAAAAAGCATGTTGATGTCTCTGCTTCGTGTGAAAAGGAAAATTATGTTGTCGTGGGAAACTTTGGCTGGGATACCAAAGAATATGCTGTGCCAGGGAGAGTTTCTCATCAATTTACAAATGATGGCATGCCCAAGTAAGGCAATGATTTTAGATGTCCTTGTGACAGATGAAGATTGGGTTAAGATTGATGGGTGCCTAAGGACAAGGGATCACCAAGAAACAAACTGAGACATCAGACAGGACAAAAATGTCATAGCAGAGAACTGTGTGGTTTGTGTAGCTCTTTCTTAGAGTGAAATAAGTAAGAGGTCTTTGAAAAGAGAAGAGTTGTTCCAGTTTTTTTAAAAGCTGTGATTTAGTACACATGAGAAGATGGCTTTCATTGAACTACTTCATGAATAAGTGGTCATGTGACAAAAGTACTTAGAAATAAGAATAACTAATAAAAATAATAATAAAGCCTGACCTAAATTAACAAAAATAGACCTTCTAACAACTACAGCAACTCTGAGTAGGGGAATAATTCAGCTGTATAAAAAGGTCAACTCAGAAAAAAAAATAGCTGGATGTCTAAGGACACTAACAAGTCGTTCTAGTTATATTTAAAGAAAAGTCAGTCCTAATAATAATAAAATTTTTTTTCTTGGCTGAAATAAGGAAAAATTTCAGAACGAGGCAGAAAGAGAGAAGTACTCACCAGGTAAGTCTGTTCTGTCTATGGAAAGAGGAGAATGTGCTCAGAAGGGAATGATGAAGCACTTTTCAGGCCTTTAGCAAATAAGGAGGATCCTTGACAGGATCTTCTCCAAACGAACACTGCTACATTTCTAGGCACACATGACCTAGAGCACGCTAATGTGGAGAAGTGTGCAGGGTGCTGTAGTGATGAACAAGCCACCGCACAGAGCCTGAGGCTGTTCCGGGGAGATGGAGCGAGCGATGCTGAAAATAAAGCACGGCGCTGTCACTGCGTTCTTGCAAAGGGTGTTTGGCAAGGCACAGTTTTTTTCTCTGTGGTGAGAAAAAAGCATTGGCTGTTGAAATCCATGGTTTGCTGAGGTCAGTTTTTAAATGCATCAGGGAAGACATTTAAAGGAAAGCCTGGGTGGACCGGCAAGCAAATGACGTCAATGATTAGTCTGACAGGCCACATACAGAAGCCAATGAGAAACCAGTGGAGGGGGGAGGAAGGGAGACATCATGAAGGAAAGGAAAAAATCTGCACACACTTATAGAAGGACAAGGAATTTACAGACAAAACTGAGACCATTCTTGATACCTTGAAATGATAGACTCTCAAAAAGAATAAATTTCTCATGCAAAAATGCCAAGAGGCATTACAGAGTATTTTTTAATACAGTCAAAACATAGGTTCTGTTGCCATACATAAATACATCTACAAGCAAGAAATATGAGTGAGTAACCTTCCTTGTGACAACAGGAGGGTTGGAAAGACTTAGGGAACAGAATTGACAGCCTTGTGTGCATTCTCAGCCAGATGCTGAAGCAGATGGCATTTTTAAACATCTTCTGTCCACGTGTGACATTGGTGTGATTTGTCCTGCTTTGCATCAGAAACTGGAATAGATAGAGCAGATTACTAACCGTGATTCTGGGCTGGAAAAGAAATTGATTCAAGATTGAAAAGTTTAGTTACTTTTGCTCCTTAAGAAAAAAACCAGTATTTCTGTGCAGTGCCTAAAGTAATTTCATGATTGTCTAGATGGCAGGATAGTCAGGCTGATAAAGGCATACTAGGAGTCTGAGGAGACAGGGAAGCTGGAGGCCATCTGCGATTTGGTGCTTGGGGTCCAGCACCTAAACCAGTATCCAGCTTGGCAACTAAAAAGCTAGAGATTACAAACTACCTTTTATTTTTCTGTCCCAGGACTCAGGGCAAGGTCAACAAAGGTTGCTCAGTTGTTTGGTGGAGGTTTGGGCAATGTTAAAGGAGGGCTTTGAGACCCACAGTGTCAGTCATGCTCTGCCCCATTCCCCCCACTACATGTATTATTTCTTATTTAGCAGCCTTGAATTTCATGTATCATTTTAATAACCCGGTCGCTTGGCCACAAGATCCTTTTGCACCTTTTCACAGACTGATTCAGTGTTAAGTATCTTAGACCATTTTGCATAATCAACAAACATGGCACCCTGTGCTCCAAATTATTCTGAAGATGTTGAATGGTGGGGCAGATGTCCTCAGATGCTGGACACTCATACCTTCTCTCTCAGTAACCACCAGCCTTACCAGTAGTATTCAAGCTGGAAAAGGTGATCTTCCTTGTCCTAGGGCATTTCTTTGAAAGGTTTTGCCAGCCTGTTTTTGTCCTAAATCACATGGCTTTTCATCATGTGCGGGGTTGAGGTGAGTGGTGAATTACTTACAACACAGTTACCTGTTCATCCATTTCATGCTGGAGACCATCCAAGTCTGGCACTTGGTACTGAGGGTTTGCTGCCCTTTAATGCCATAGATACATTCTCAAGTCCTGATGCTTTGGCTTGCAATTGCAGCTTCATCTCATTGCTGCCAAGGAAAATCTCTTGTCTGGCAATACCCCAAAGCTCCTCTGATGGCAAAACATCAACTTTACTTTTCTGTCATGGCCCTAAGCTTCCCTAATCACTCCCACACCATCTTACTGCTTTTTGGCAGCTGTCTTGCCTCCAAGATGCATTTTCTATTTGTCAGAGTCTCCTGAAAATCTACCTTTTATATTTCTATTTAGCCTTTCAAGTTCTCTAGTATTTATGAGTTTTTCTCCTATTTTCATTTGACTACAGCTTTTTGATGGCTGCCCTTTCAAATCTTACACAGTAAAGTATAACCCAGCACTACTGTTCCTTCTAGGAACACTTAATTGAGAGTAACTCCCACAAGAAGATGACACTTCTATAGTAAGGTAATATATGGAGGTAAGTCAGCTGTCCTGGAGTAAGAGATTACATTCAGTTCAGAAGAGTACGTAACAAATTACTTGTTTTTGCAGCCTGCAGACAGTATGATTGCCCAAAGGTAGGCAGCTTATTTTTTGATGAAATGCCTGCATTCCGAGTACTGCTGCAGCCCACAGGGTATTTGCATACCCCTGAGCTTACATCATGAGCCTGCATTTTGTGAATGGCATCTGTTGTGAAGGAGTTTGGAACATTATTGTTTAAGGTGTTTGTCTTTTACTGTTCAGTGTATGCCTTGTGTCATAGTCTTTCCATCAGAGACCTGTATCTCTCTTCCTTGCATTGAACTTGACAATTGCTTTGCTTAAAGACTGATTTACTTCAGAAGTAGACAGAGTATGTCTTGAATGTCCAAGATCTTTTTTTACTATGCTTAAACAGTCACCATTTTGTTACATTTTGATGTGATTTTTCAGGTGAGCTTAATTAGTTTCCACATCCGCTCAAACCGATTTTCACTACGTGGCATCTTCCTTAATGCTGAAGTTTCATGCTGACATTTCACAAAGAAGGTGGTCTGAGGCCAACTGGCCCTTTCTTGGGGAAGCAATGCATGTGTGGTAGTCTGTGCAAGTGTCAATGAAGTATAAAGTAATTTCTCTAAATGTTCAAAGTTGCCATAAAACTACATTTTCCCATAACACCACTGCTAATCACCATTAGCTGTCCTAAAAAAGAAAAAAAAAGCTACAGCTTACCACCCCTCTAGAAATGGTTGGCTGCCTGTCAGAGAAGTTATCCCATGGGTTGGCCGGAGAGCTCTCTGTCAACACAGCCCTGCAAAGGAGTGAACCCATATCCTGGGTCTGTCCATCAGTAAGCTCTTGTGCCTGTCCAGTCAAGGAAGGCAGAGTCAAGCCTTCAACCAGGATTGGTGTCTCTGTGCCTTCCCTCTGTTCACAAATGAGAATGGATTCTGGCTTATCACAGCTGCTCTTGGAGTTGGTTTGTCCCAGCAAAGTAGTGTGATTGCTTTTCATACCTTTGCTGAACAAGAGACTCCTTATGTTTGCCTGAGCACCTGCCTTGCCCAAACAAGTATTTCTTTCAGTTTTTCTTTGAAATACTGTAAGAACAAACCTAGAGCTTGCCCCTGCTTTGGAGAAAACTCTTCTGCAGATCTCCCATCTTTATCCCAATGCCATTTGCAGTCATATATGTCAGTTTCTCAAGTTGATCCATTTTTTGGTTAAAGAAAAAAAAATTTTTTGGGGGGTGTTAGGGTTGCAGTTCTCAGGTTGGCCCACTGAGCCAGCCTTTCCATCTGCCTAGAGGGGCCTTGCTGTGGTGCCATCTGTAGGCACAGTGTCTGGATGCAACATGAGGATTCAGGAAGAAGCTGAAGGGAGGTTATATGAGAGAAGAAACTGAGCCCTCCAGGCAGTCCAAAAGCTGCTTGACTTGTTTGCCACACTTGTTCTCCCTGTTTCCATACAGGACCAACCATGTTTGAAAGACTCTGATTCCTGGCTTGCCTTGCCCAAATACTTTATCATTTTTCTCGGAATTTCAAGCAAGATTGTAAACTAGTTGAAATAGTATTTTAAAACACAGTGAACCTTTTATTCAAGACATTCCCAACAATTCTGAAGTACACTCTTCCTCCACTCCACCCCCCAGGTTGTATGAATTTGCTCATTCCCACTGCAGTTTGATCTTGTGTTGGATAGGGCTCACTGTTGTTAAGTAACAAGAATTCTTTATGTGAATTTTCAGGCAGCCTTATCTTGCCTAGGAAACATAAGGGTTCAACTTTCAACCCAGTTCAAAATATATTTGTTTTACATAGGGATAGAGGCATATCTATATCCCTCCCTCACCACATGAGGTGCTTCAGGATCCTCCCGGCACTTCCAGATTATCAAGCAAGGCACTGACTGGCATGCACACAACTGTGCAGGCAGCACTGCACAGCACAGCCATTCAAAGCACCCAAGTGCAGCAATCAAGGACAGGATGGGACCAACCCAAGACTCATTTGTAAGCCTGACAGGTCTGTAGGCTACACCTCTCCTCAGCAGAAACCTGGCTCCACAGGAGGGCTGCCTCCGATAAGCCTCAGCATCAGGCAGCTCCCATTTAACTCCAGAGTTACCTAAAGCTCCCAGGGGCCATTTGTGGGGTAAGCCAGATATTCCTGCTGTCCCAAAGCTAACAAGCTGCTCAGAGTCCCAGCTTCTGTCCAGAGGCAGGTTATTTAACCTTTTTCTCTTTGCAACACAGCTTTGAGTCATTGCCCTCTAGTCCAGCAAACATTTAATTTTTATGCAGCTCAACCCCTGGAGATAAGCGGCTCCCGGAAACCATGTCCAGCATACCTCCATCCAGGGAGTTTCAGTCCTCCAGCTGAGTCCTTGCTGCATCCAGATCAGGGTCTAAAGCAGTTGGGGTCTGGACAACAGCTCCAACTCTGCCTGCCAGAGAGAGAACAACACATCATCCCCAAGATGTTAAATTAAGCTGCTAAAAATGGAGGGCCATGTGATTTGCGCAGTGCATCGCTTATCTGCCCCAGCACTTACAGGTCATGGAAGGTTCCGTCCCTGCCCGGCAGCATTCCTGCTTCCCGAGGTAGCACAGGGAGTCAGAAAGCTGACACTCACCTTGCAGAGATTTGCTGCTCAGCAGCTTAACTGCAACTGCCCCTCCTTACGCACAGAATTAAGCCAGAATTAAGACTGGCCACCACCATGCTGACACTGGCCTCCGACACGTCCCTAGGCAGCCATTTCCTCTCAAGCAAAGCCAGTTGATTTTAAAAGGTAAAAGCAGAGGAAACGCCTTCCTTGCAACACTAGGAAGCATCTTCCTTGCCCCCTACTAAGGCAGGGCAAGAATTAAATTTCTGGGGTTTGTGCCCTTTACCAAACCAAGATCACCTTGCTCAGCACTGCATTCTGCACTCACCCATCAGACATGCAAATCCAGAAGTAGGAGTTGCAGAGCTGCTTTCCATTCTACCACATGCAGTCCTGTGAGCACAGCCCTGCACCACACCTTGTTTTGGCTCACAGGCAGGAGGGCCTCGTCTCTCCCATGTGGAGCAGGCAGTTCCCAGGCTGCATACATGGGCTCCGCACACCCCAGCCGCATCCAGCACAGACTGTGCCGTGCAGGCGCCTGCGGCTGCTCATTACACAGACCCCCTTTCTACTTCCCACTGACAGACAGACAAGGCATTTCAGATGGTGATAACTTTTATTGATGTAAGGTGGTACACAAACAGATCAGTTTCTATCAGCCTCTCCACCTCCCCCAGGCTCGGGGAGAAGTTGGAGGAGTGGGGGAGACAAGGGAACAGAACTGGCCTCTCACTGCAGAATGCAGAGCTAAGCGGTGGTGAAGAAGGGCAGGGGCTCCAACGAGGGAGGATCCTGCTTCCCTAGACAGCAGGGGGGCTGTGTGCTCGGCTCACTCCTTGGATGCCATGTGGACCATCAAGTCCACAACACGGTTGCTGTATCCATACTCGTTATCATACCTGGGGACAGAAAATATGTGCTGTCAGGGCTGACCCATTTCTTGCATCCCTTCTTCCATTCTTGCTTCTCTACCCCATTCTCCACACCTGAACCAGGCAGGTTCCCATCCACTTCCAATAAGGAAAGCAGTAATCATCCCATCCACCCCTCCGAAAGGGGAAGGAAAAAGCTGTATTCATTCCAGGTAAGAAACAATCCAGCTCCATGGAGACTGTTAAAAGTTGGAGCCAACCCTACTCTGCAGGGGTCTGTGTATCTGCCAGGACTGCCGGCAGTAACCAGCAGGACCCAAGTCTGCAACCTGCCCCTGCCAGCCCCCACCCAAGGCTGCACCTACCAGGAAACCAGCTTGACAAAATGGTCGTTCAGTGCAATGCCAGCACCCGCATCGAAAGTGGAGGAATGGCTGTCACCATTGAAGTCACAGGAGACAACCTGGAACAGAATGGAAATTGTAACATACAGTTAACTGGATTCCAGCAAAGCTGCTGCCCCAGTCACAAGAATGAGGCAAAGCAACAATAACCACAGGCCAGGAGACCAGGCGTTCCTTACCTGGTCCTCTGTGTATGCCAAGATGCCCTTCAGGGGCCCATCAGCAGCAGCCTTCACTACCCTCTTAATGTCATCATACTTGGCCTGAGGAGGGACAGATGGAAGACGGTCAGAACCCAACTCATACAAAATGTCCGCCAGGGACAGGGGAGAGAGGAGGAACAGGTGGGAGGCACCACAGCAGGTGATATTTTCACAAAGATCAAGTCTTCTGGACAAAGTTGGATGCAGAGGGCAATTCCAGGTGCAAGATGGAGTTCAGAGGAAACAGAGGCACCACCTGGAGGTTGTTAGGACCTTATCGAAACACTTACTGGTTTTTCCAGACGGCAGGTCAGGTCCACAACAGAAACATTAGGGGTTGGCACACGGAAAGCCATTCCAGTGAGTTTCCTGTAAGAGAAGTGAGTCAGCAAGGAACAGCAGATCTGGGACCCCTCTGCCAGTCCTGTGTTCTGCTAGTGATGTTCTACCTTCTCCTCACACCCAAGAAGGGGCACTCACCCATTAAGCTCAGGAATGACTTTTCCCACAGCCTTAGCAGCTCCAGTAGATGCTGGGATAATGTTCTGAGCAGCACCTCTGCCATCCCTCCACAGCTTGCCAGAGGGTCCATCCACTGTCTTCTGTGTGGCTGTGATGGCATGGACGGTGGTCTGAGAAAAGAGAACAGGAGTAAGAACACAGTAACTCCAGGTTCCTCCCCAACCCAGGGAACACAGATACAGATGCTTTCCCTCTCATGAGGGGATCTGTCAATAGGGCACCCTCCTCAGA
This sequence comes from Pithys albifrons albifrons, assembly GCF_047495875.1. Lineage (NCBI taxonomy): Eukaryota > Metazoa > Chordata > Aves > Passeriformes > Thamnophilidae > Pithys > Pithys albifrons. The sequence continues at coordinate 87,526,521 of NC_092458.1, forward strand.
ACCAAGCTGCAGACCTACCATAAGACCCTCCACAATGCCAAAGTTGTCATGGATGACCTTGGCCAAGGGCGCCAGGCAGTTAGTAGTGCATGAAGCATTGCTGGGGTGGAGAGAGAAAGGCACATCAGGTCGACATGAGGTGACCCCCACGTGGCTGGTGAGAGCTCCAGACCAGAAAACACGCTCCTCTCTCCTTACCTGACAATTTTCAGAGACTTGTCGTACTTCTCATGGTTGACACCCATCACAAACATGGGAGCATCAGCTGAGGGGGCAGAGATGATAACACGCTTGGCACCACCCTTCAGGTGAGCCTGGAAGGAAAGAGATAAGAGACAAAAGTAACTCAGGATCCCTCCAATCTCACTTCTTCACAACCTCTTCTCCCTCACAGGCCCACCTTGCACAACTCGGTACATGGTCATGTGCCCCTTCTTTTGTGTGCCACTGTGGCATACTCACCCCGGCCTTCTCCATGGTGGTGAAGACACCAGTGGACTCCACAACATATTCAGCACCGGCATCTGCCCACTTGATGTTGCTGGGGTCACGCCTGAGGAGGGACAAGAACTATAAGAGCTGTTCCACTAGACATCTGCTTTCAAACTCCAGAGGCAAGAAAGAGATGCATGCTTACTCCTGGAAGATGGTGATTGCATTCCCGTTAATCACAAGTTTCCCATTCTCAGCCTTGACAGTGCCCCGGAAGTGACCATGAGTAGAGTCATATTTGAACATGTAAACCTAGAAAAGGGAGAGGGGGAAGAAGGTCAGACATTTCAGCTGCCACCGTCCTAACACCCGCTTTTCCTGGGAAGCTACTAGAACAGATCCAGAGGAGCCCTACTCAGAAAAGCCCAGAGGGGGCACTGCAAGGCAACTCACCATGTAGTTGAGATCAATGAAAGGATCGTTGATGGCCACCACTTGGACTTTGCCAGAGAGAACAGCAGCCCGGGTGACCAGGCGGCCGATGCGGCCAAATCTGGAGAGAGAAAGACATTGGTGTGAAGGCACAACAGGGACCTTGCCAGGCTGGGCACGGCAGGCAGTCCTTGGCAGCCTTCCCTCGTGATCATCCGCTGCTCCTTGCCCGGCAGGGCAGGAGGGAGCCCTGCAGCCCGTCCAAAGGCCAAGGCACCCCGGTTAAAGATTAAGAGCGACCCCCGCCCCGGAAAGGTCAAGCGCTAAATTTACTGAGGCCCCGGGGATCCGGTTACTCCTCGGCCCGGCAGAAGGTCACATCCCCAGGGCCGGCACCGACACACGATCCACCGGGCGACCTTTCGGTGGGGGGGCTGCGGGGATCCCCAAGGGTGTGTGGGGGGAAATTGGGGCAGCCAGGCAGCAGCGGCAGCGCCTTCCGGGGTGAGTCACCCCGAATCTGCAGGGAAGTGACTCAGCAGCACCGTTGTGCCCCGGGGGGCGACGGCGAACCGGGGACGGGGGGGGGCGCAGCGGGGACCGGCGGGGCTCAAACCACCCCCCAAACCTCCTTCGCGCCCTTGAGGCGACCTTGTTCCCCCCCCCCCCCACCCCCTCCCCCCGCACCACCGACCCCGGTACTCACCCGTTGACTCCGACTTTCACCATCTTTGCCTCTTCGGGATGTTCCTACGGGCAGAATCCCGCGGTGAGGCGCTGAGGGGAACCGGCCACAGCCGCCCCCGGCGGCCGCACGCGCCCCGGGCTCCGTTAGCGCCTCGCCCCGCGCTGAGTGGCGCGATGGGGGGGCGGGCGAGGGCCCCGCGCTCCGGGTCCCCCCCACCCGGGCGACCACCGCCCACGTCCGTCTCGCCATAACCACCCGCCCCCTCCCCCTTGCTCAGGCCATCACCCCCCACCCCCCGCCGCCTCACCGCCCCCCTCACGCTGCCCCCGCCATTTTGCGCCGCGCCGCCTTTGTGCCCGCGGGCCCCTCCGCCACGCGGCCCCACCGCCGCCCGGCCCCGCCGTGCCCGGGACCGCCACCCCCCGCCCGTGGGCGGTGTGTGCACCCATGAGGAAGGGGATCTCACACGCCCACCCCCGCCGCCTGTCTCCCCCCGCGCATCTCCCCCCGCCCCCGTTACCTGCTGCCTCCGAGCCCCAGCGCGCAGTGAGGAGGTGGCGCAGCGCCGCTCCGCCGCCCTTTATAGCCGCGGGAGGGCAGGGCCGGGGCCCGCCCCGCCGCAACACCGCCCAATGGCCGCGCGGGGGCCGGGCCGGGCTACGTGCGGACCGAGCTGCGGGTGCGGGGCCGCGGCCCCCCCGGGCCTGCCCCGCCGCCCGCCGGTGACAAAGGCCCCGCGGCGCTCACCGTCCCGCCGAGCCGCCCCTGGGCCGGTGAGGTTGATGGCGGTGTGAGAGGTGTCCCGGCCCGTGCGGGATGGGTGTCCCCAGGGCGGGGAGGAGCAGCTGCGCCCCTGCCCGAGGAGCCGGGGAGGGACCCCCACCCGGTGATGGCCGGGGAGGAGCTGCCCCTGCCCCGCTCGCTGCTGCCCCGGGGTTGGCGTGCGGTGCTTTCGCGTGGTAACAAAAGGCAGCCACCCCCCAGTCCTCCCGGCTGCAGCCTGAGCCCCCCTGCACGGAGTAGCGCCCACTGTCTGAGGGGGCCCACAGGGAAGCCGAGGAGGGACTCTTCAATAGATAGGAACTGTAGTGATAGAACAAGGAGTAATAATGAGTACACATTGAAAGACGGGGAGTTTAGGTTGGATATTAGGATTAAATTTTTTACTGTGAGGCTGGTGAAGAACTGGAACAGGTTGCCCAGGGAGGTCGTGGATACTCCAATTCTGGAAGTGCTCAAAGCCAGATTGGATAAGGCCTGGAGCAGCCTGCTGTAGTCGAAGGTGTCCCTGACCATGGCAGGGGGATTGGGACTAAATGATCTTTAAAGTCCATTCCAATCTCTTAGCATTCTGTGGTTCTGTGGTCGCAAGGGCAAAGGGGCCCCAAGGATGCTGGGGACACCCCGAGGGAGCAGCCCCTTTGCATCTCCCATTCCCGCCGGCGCCGGGAAGCTGCAGGTGCTTGGCTGGGAACTTTCCCTCCAGCAGCCTGGACCCTCCCCGGGTGGCTTTACCCAGAACGGGCCTGGCCGGCGCTGCCCCGGCAGGCCACGGGCTGCAGCGTGAGCACCATGTTAATGAGGCACTGCGGCACTGCTGCCCGCGGGACGTGACGGCGGAAATCCTGCTCGTCTCTGCCGCCTCGGCCCGCCTTCGCCGCCTGCCTGCGGGGAGGAAGCGCTCCTGGCATGGCTGTTCCCCAGCATCCCGGCTCCCCGCCCCCGGCCGGGCTCCCCCGCGCTCCATCCCCGGCTCCGTGCGGGGCAGGTGCGGGGGCACCGACCCGCGCTGGGGACAACGCCCAGAGCACTCCCTAATGTCGCCATCCAGGAGGACGGTGTGGGAACAGTGGTGTCTGTTCTAACTGAAGAGTATTCCGTGATTCTAGTGGATTCCTGTGATTCTAGTGGATGGAAATCTGCCCTGGCGGGGGGGGATGGGAATGGCGGGGACAGGAATGTCCCTCTGGCCGCTCGGCGGAGCAGGGCTTTGATGCTGAGGAGGGGGAGGCGAGCGGAGGGAACCACGCAGGTACTCGGTGGGGACAGAGAGGGGTCACAGAGCTCAAACGTAACCCAACTCTCCTTATACCACTGCTATTCCCGGTGCTGCCGAGGGCCTGGCGTCTAAGTTTAGACCCAGCTGAGGTTACAACCTTTTCTTAAAGGCCAGAGGATGATGATGGCTCGCGTGGTGCGGCAGCGGAGCTGCGAACGCATGCCGGGGTCGGCGGTGCCCCAGCCGCAGCCCACCGAAAGAGCGCAAACAGGAGCCCACCCCCCCGTGTTTGCTCTGCCGGGGGCAGAGTGCGGCCGGGATGGGGCAGAGTGCGGCCGGGATGGGGCAGAGTGCGGCCGGGATGGGGCAGAGTGCGGCCGCGCTGAGCCAACGCGGCCCTTGTCCCCCGGTGCCCGGTCGATGCCTCGCCCGCGTCCCTCCTCGGCAGCGCCGCAGCCGCGCGTGCAGCCCGCCCCGCGCGCCATGGCGGCCGCACGGCCCGCGCGTGGGGCCGGGGGCGCCGGGGCCGCTCTGCCTCCGCTCCGCCCGCCCCGCCCCGCGAGCCGGGACGCGGCACTTCGCACAGCTTGTTGTTTAATCAGCGAGTCCTCGGGCGCGGGGAGCAAGGGAGAAGGCTGCCGGCGGAGCCGGGGGTGCGGCGGCTCAGGGGAGCAGCTGAGGGGCTGGGCAGCTCCTCCCGGTACCGCCGCCCCGCTCCCTCGCAGCTGCCGCCTCGCTCCTTCGGGGCGGGAGCTTCAGGGCTTCGTCCAGCGGTGTGCCGGGCCGCTTCCCGCGCCGTGCCGGTGCCCGAGCCGGGCCGCTTCCCCAGCCGGGGCCGGTGCCCGAGCCTGGCTGCCCCGGCCGTGCAGAAGCGCCGCTGCTGAGCCGCCCAGCGCCGTCTCCCCGCCCGCCTGTCCCCGCCGCGGCCGGGCCCCAGCACAGCCCCGCGGCTCGGGGGGCTCCGCTCCCGGCCGTGCCCGCTGCTGGCCCGCCCATGGGGGTCGCACAGCCTGCCCCGCTGCCCCATCCTCTCGCTGGCTGTGCGGGCCATTCTTCTCTGCCTGCTTGTTCGAGCCCCGTCACTGCTGGCCCTCTCACCTCGGAGCCCCTCCAAATCTAACACCCCAAGCCACTGAAGGTCCCGATCCGATCCAGTTTCAGCCCAAAGCAGCCCCTGGGCATGGCCTTCCAGGCCCAATCTCCAGGCAATGCCCACTTGCGACTGGCGAGGGTCTTGCGCCAGAGGGAAGGACGGGCAGCTCTAGCCCCAGATGGGAGGAAGGAAAAGCTGGAGGAGAACAGCTGAGGACCAAAGCTGGAGCCCTCCTTTGTGTCCTCTTCGGCCGCTGTGGACTTGGGCTCCGGGGGCAGCAACCGTGAAAGGAGCATCTGGGATGAACAGAGAGGAGAGGGCATCAGAGCAGAGATGCCTTTGCTCCTGGCTGTAAGCTTTGTGCCCCCTTGTACCCCACTGCTCACACCCTCCTCAGGGCTCAGGCAGGACCTAAAGTAATGCGTGTGCACAGCGCTGTCCCTGTGACATTGCATACAGGCAGAGGGAAGGGCTGGATCACCAGCTCTGCTGTCTGAAATGACTTTGCTGTCCAAACAGCAGGCAGGCAGCTGCTGTGAGAGCATCTGTCTGCGTGCAGATTGCCCTGCTCTTGTCAAACCATACACACTCCTCCCCCCTCCCTGGTTTGGGAGGTAACAGGCTTTGGTCCTTGTTCCCTTTGTGGATGCTGAGCACCTCTGTGTGCTCAGGCTGCTGTGTGGCATTTCATTTTTCCAGAGGGCTGGTGGGGAAGGATGGGCCTGCCTCAAATACCTGCTGGTAAGAGGGAGAGACAGGAGTAGAGCAGTGTGAGGAAGGAGGACTCCTCATCTGCTGGGAATCCTCTAGTTTATCTGTGCTGATTGTACACCCCTAGCACTGTTGGAAGCCTCCAGACAAGGGCTAGGGGTGCATTGGGTGCAGTAGAGGCATGGCATGGCTGCCCTGGGAAGCAGCCTGTGGTAAGCGTTCCACATCTGTCTCTCACATGGATGTTGAGCTAAGGCTGAAGATGCCTTTGTGCAGCTCTTTGTGGTAGCGAGTTAACTGAGGCAGACATGGGCATCTTCAGTGAGGAGTGAAAGTGTTGAGTCATACCAGGATCGGTCTTGTAATTTTAGTTCACTTCCTGACTACTTCCCTGGAGCTTTCCCAGGGTGATGTGAAGGCAAGGTGATGGGGCTCAGGTTAGGGCTTGGGTAAGAGGGAGCTGGGTGGATTTGAAAGCCAAAAATATTACTACTGCAATTACTGAGAATAAAACATTTACTCAAGTGAAGAAACCCTTAGCTGGTATCCTGACAGAAGCTCTTGGTCTTAAAGACAGTCTACTATGGGGTTAGTACTGAGCTTAGGAACAAAAATCCTGGCCAAACAGATTGCATATTCCCTTTGAAACATCAGAGCCCAACACAACATGACGAGAGGTATGACTGTAATTTCTGGTGGCTACAGACACAGAGCAGGATTAGACAGGAGCAGGCTCTTTACTGTTCAAAGCCTCTGCAGAGCACTAAAAAGCTTTTGCGTGTTTCCTGTTTTGAAATGCTGGTGGCTCCTTGGGAGCTGGGTTATAAAGTCACCCTAGAGCTGAGGCTGCTGGACTGAAGGGGATGGAGCAGTGAGAATAGACAGCAGCCTCCAGTAGTTGGAATTTGGGACCACCCCTTGTTTGAGGTCCAAACACAATTTCCTCAAATTGTCTTTCCATGCCTGAAACCTCCCTCAGCTCTCTCCCAGTCCCTCCTACCTGTAGCCTCTGTCCTGGTAAGGACACAGTCTGAACGCTGACAGAGAGCAGAACCAAGAGGAGGAAAGAGCAAGGCCACGACTGGAGCCCCAGCATCATCTTCTTATCCCAGGGCTTGTGGGAGGTGAGGCAGGACCCGCAGCATCCGTGTGGAATGTGGTCCCTCACCCCTCTCTGCCTTTATAGCTTTGGTTCTGGCAGGCGACTGGCCCCAGCTCCCTGCTGATCCACCTCCTGGAGCTCCTTAACCTTTCAGCCCTTTTGTCCAGAGTGATATATTTCAGGGTGAGCTCAGCAAGACCCCTTCCTCTAAAGAAAAAGGACACAAAGGTGTTTACTGAGTGTCTGGGAAGACTAATGTCTTAAACTCAACTCACTCAATGTGAGTTGAGCTGCTGCTGGCCAGGACCTGAAGGTATCTCTCAGGGTCAGGAACAGGCTGACACTTTGAAACGTGTACCAAAGGAGGATATTGCCAGTTGTATTGTGTGGTGATATCGAACATACTCCTTGTAAGCAGAGTGCTGTTACTGCTATTTCTCTAATCAACATGAGCATGAACCACAGCTCAGCTTGCAGTGGAAACACTGCTGGCTGCACAGAGCACACACAAATTCAGCTCTGTGACAATATAGGCTTTTGGTTTTGGTATTTATATCTTGGTGAGACAGTTTGCCTGGGAATCAAGAGCTCCTGCTGCAGAAGGTGGGTGAATTCTAGCACTACACGGAATTTGTAGCAGTAACAGGACTGTGGGTCTAGTACTAGGGGGCATATAATTTGCAGGCTGGTTGTCCTGAGTCACCATCTGGAGGACTGGGCTGAGTTTCCAGAGGAACCGCCACAGAAAAGACCTTGTCGAGGCTCAGCTTGCACTTTCTCAAGCTCAGGCACACAATGGAAGTAGGATGGCGAGAAGCAGATTCCTACCTCCTAAATCTTCTAGCCATTAGTTCCCCCCCTTTGTTTACCTCTCCCATTTTACTGTAGTTTCTCACCAGCTGAACAAGGCAATGAGGTCACTGTTTGGAGATCAGGGTGGACAAGTCAGTCTGGGTGTGAAGGCAGAATCTAATCAGGAAAGTTTGTCAGGGGAGAAGAATAAGGGGACTGTCCCCCCGTATAGGATTAGTAATGGGTGTACTGGGTGAGTTTAACAACACCTTAAACTTCCTTTTTTCAGTACTGTTGCACAAAGCAGTTGGGTTAAAACTTAACAGGATGCGTTTTACTGCCTGTTTTTTTTTTCAGGAAGGAAAAAAATTAGGAAAAAATGGTCTTTTATATATTTTTTAAAGGAAATAAGGAAACTAGAAAAAAAATGTCTTTTGCAGAGATTACAGGAGTCACAGTTCCAATATTTGCTGCCTCTCCTTCGTTCGTTCATTCACTCCTTCCTTCCCTCCCTCTTTCCCTCCCTTTTCCCTCCTTTTTTCTCTTCCCTTCCCCTTCCCCCTCCCCCTTCCCCTCCCCCTCCCCTTCCCCCTCCCCTTCCCCCTCCCCCTCCCCTTCCCCCTCCCCTTCCCCTTCCCCCCCTTCCCCCCTCCCCCTCTCCCTCCCCCCCCCTCCCTCCCTCCCTCCCTCCCTCCCTCCCTCCCTCCCTTCCTTCCTTCCTTCCTTCCTTCCTTCCTTCCTTCCTTCCTTCCTTCCTTCCTTCCTTCCTTCCTTCCTTCCTTCCTTCCTTCCTTCCTTCCTTCCTTCCTTCCTTCCTTCCTTCCTTCCTTCCTTCCTTCCTTCCTTCCCTCCCTCCCTCCCTCCCTCTCTCCCTCTCTCCCTCTCTCCCTCTCTCCCTCCCTCTCTCCCTCCCTCTCTCCAATTTGTGGGTCCCTTTCTTCACTGCCCAAGGAGCCAGAAAGTTTTACAAACCATTTTGCATCCAGTCCATGAGAAATGAGCAGGGAGCTTCAGTCTGGAGCACTGATGCTGGAAGCAGGAGAGGGAGACATCCAATTTTGTTTGCTCCACCTGATACCTGTGACCCACAGCTGGTGCTGGTTCAGTGCAATGGTCCTGTCTGGCAGTCCCCTGTCACCCCCTTGCTGGGGCTGGCACATGGAGGCGCTCCCTAGGTTCCTGCTAATGTCCTTCACAGACTTTGTGGGGAACAGGATTGCTTTCATACCAGACTTTTAATCTACAAAGCGGAGGTGACTGCTGGAGAGGTGTGGGATGTGCTGTCCATGTGGGCATTCAGATGGGGTGCCTGGGCACAAACAGAGTGGGGGATGTGTGCCCAGCCAGCCCCTCTATGTGCTGGATGCAGGAGGGTATGGAGCGCTGTGGTATGAAAGTTTCAGAGGGGTGGAAAAGAAAGGAAGGAGGATGGGAAGTAAACACATGTTCATCCCACATGCAAGATGTCCCAGAGGATGCTGTTCTGTACTTTCTAGTCACATCTGACCATCCAGAAAGAGCTGAGTCAGTCTGCCAGAGCACTCATGCTGCTGGCAAGAGAGCTGCAGGCAGGTGCATCTCGGGTTGAACACTCTGATTGGAGGGGTTAGGTCTTTCCTGAGGGAAATGCAAGTACCAAAGAAAATGCTTTGGTTTTGATACAAAATGTAGCGGCAGCATGACCTGGCATCTCTGAATGCAGCGGCCCCATACTGCAAGAAAGCCAGAAAAGTGTTTGCAACTGCTCCAGAGTCCCAGTCCACTTGCACAAGGACTGAGCCCTGCAGAGGTGCACAGGCTTTGAGATCCGAAGTGTCAAGTCTCTTCCTTAGGTCCAGCAAAAGCTAGGGCTGGCAAGAGGGAAGGAGCCATCACTGTTCCCTACGAAACAAGAAACTTCAGAGACTGCAGAAAATTTGCAAATTTTCTTGCAGATTCTTCTAAATCCTTGCAAATCTAGCAAAGCCTGGATAAAATGCAGGTGCTCAGTGACTCAGGTGCCATGATGTTGCAGCTGCTCTGCGTCCCAGATCCTTGCTGGAACTGCAGTAGCGCTGAATAGTTGCTCTGACGTGTCCTGGCAGGGACTGTGAAGTGAAAAGGCTTTGGCAGATGAGTCCCCAATTGCCCCAGTTTTCTCAGACTCAAATAGGTTATTGTCCTTCTTTCCTCTCTGACTCTAACAAGTTTCCTCTGTAAAATCCCTTCCCCCTCTAATTCTGGGGCACTGATTCTAGAGCTTGCAAGACCACCAGAAAAGTGGTCTCCTGATGAATCACGATGAGTTTTTTACGAACAGTTGCTGAAATAGGAAAGGAGAAGAGCAACGGGAGAGTGGGAGGACTGGGAACTGAGTGAAGCACCCTGATGGAACATGCCTTGGCCCATGGTGATGGAAAGGGACAATGGTTGCTGCAGGCTCTAGAAGCAAGAACGATATTTACATTATTCCACTGGTAACATTTGTAGGAGTTCAGAGCAACTGTGGTCAGGAGTCCCTTGGAGAATGGAACCATCACCCATCTTGGCACTGAGTAATCCCTCTGCCTCAGAAGCAAGGGATTGGCATTAGTTCTTCAGCAGTGATTCCTGGTCATCGTGGCAGCCACCAAAATTCCTGCTTGTAAGGAACAGGACAGCAACCATCTAGTTAAGGCAGTGGCCACTGTGTAGCTGTCCAAACGTGTCCTGGGTTTTGCCTCTTTCTGCAGGACTGCTAATTCTTCCAGTGTCAGGAGAGGACAGTGAGGAGAGGGGAATGCTCCACCTGAACACATTGCAGAAGGGGACCACCTGGACCTCCCACTCACTGACTTTCCACTCTCACTTGTCTGGACAGTGTCCAGGACAGAGCAAAAGACAGAATGCAAATCAGAGCCACCCTCCGTGTCAGTCCAGTCTCTGACTGCCAAGCCCTCCTTCCATCTCAGAAAGGTGGCTGCACAGCTCTCCTGAAGGAAGAAGTTTAACCTCCTGTAGTGGAAAAGTGTGGCCTGAAGGTGAGCCAATGCTGGAGTTTTATGACCACCTTACTTCCTCTATCCACCCATTCATATCTCCCCTACTGCAGTATTGTCAACATATTATCTCACATATATGCAAGATTGATTGCAGAGGATTGTAAAGCCTTGAGCTTGGGTAGACATCCAGATACGCTGTCCTTTTCTTTTTTTATTGTCATCTGTGAGTGACAAACCCTGTGGGTGGTGTGGGAATCATGTACAGTGTGCATGACTGTCATATTTACTGTTCATGCTGTAGCTGCCGCCTCTGTCTCCTGTAGCCTTTACTTGATATTTTATCAGAGAGGAAGAGAGGAACAATATTGTGTAGCTTTTTTGATCTTTGTATTCCATGTGATTGTCCTGTTGCTACTGGCGTGCTCTGGAGTTGGAGCATATCTGTACTGGTATCTGGCTCTTATGCCAGTGTGGTGAGTGGGCAGGTATCCTCGCTGAGTCATGGGACTCAAGTGTGGTGTTTGGTCCTCATGGCCTACTCCAGTAAATACACCTGCCACCATATCATTTCTCCCTCTACTTGTTTCTACAAGCATTTAACATATTTATGTCCATTCAGGTATTGGCATGAAAAATTATAGGCCCAGGTCAGTGCAAAGCTATGCAAATTTTTTCTTTAAAATAAGGAACAAATTAAGCTACAGCAGACTTTTATTGCTAGTTATGCAGCCAGGCCAGAGGGGAACTGAGCTGCATGCTCTACTTGCTGGGTGAACCAAGGGTGACCCTAACGACTGCACAGACTGCAGAGCTGCAGGAACCTGCAGACAGGAGGAGGACCCTTCCCCTTCCTGCCCAGCTAGTGACTAGTCTGCTTTCTAGGCAGCTGACAGGTAAAAGGAAATAATTCTGTAGTAATAGCTCTGGGAAAAATGCCAACTTGCCTCTGAGACAGGAGGTTAAAGGTTATTTACATGATTAACACAAAATCTAATTTAGGGCACTTCATGTTCACAGAGCAGTTCAAGGAGTGCCAGGACTGACCTGAACAGTGATGTGGCATTCCTGGAAGGAAAGAGCATAAGTGCCAGTCTTAGCTGAAACATAATTGGATTTGCACCAAATACATTCCAAAAAGCATAGTAAGACAACCAATGCTATCAGTACACTTAAGAACTCGATCAAATCAGAGTTAGTAAAAGTTAAAAGTTTTTAATGGTGGATTGGTTTTGTTTTTTTAAATATTTTAAAGATTTACTTTTTTCCTACTCACTTTGTGTATTTTTTTATGAGGCACTCTAGTTCAAGTTAACCTATCTCTTTCTCCTCACTCCTTAACTCTTCTTTGATGAGATTTGTACAAGGAAAAGATGTAGGTAACTTTCCTTCAGAGCTTTAGAGGGCAAGAGCTTCAAAAAAGAGCTCCTACACCCAGCAAAACTGTATTGGTCCTGTGTTAAAAAAGCTGAATGGCATATTATAAGCACACACAAAATAAGAAAGGAATGAGCAGTAGTTTTTCTTTTCTTAGAAAGAGTTTATTTCAAAGAGTTTTTTTTTTATAAAAGCAGCTTACTTTCACATACAAAGCCAGGGCAAAATCAGTCAAAGTGGCAGCTATGTTCAGCACTGCCTTTCTTTGTGGAGGTATCAAAAGACAGGCCTGGAATTGCTTTAGCCTGGCGTTAACTTCCATTTTATCCTCATTTAGAGCACTGTCATATTATGGGGTAGTTCAGACAAGAGAAAGCGACTGCTGCATAAGATGAGTTTTATTTTTAGTTAAAGACAGGGGCAGATGGTTCCCTCAGCGCAGCCGTCGGGCTGAAGATCTGGTGATGGGAGTTGTTTTGGTGGGTGTTTCTTCATCTCTTAATTCTGCAGATTGCTCTAAAGACAGGAAAATGTGTCAAAAACCAGCACTTCACTGCCTTGAACAGAGGAATCTCCAGGCAACCTCCACTGGGCTCTGAACCCCATTACCAAAGGGACATCCCTGGTGGGCCAACATCTCTAGTCCTTCTCCCCTTTTCCCTTTGAAGGGCACACGTATGATGCCTTACCGTCCTCAGAGCTGTTCTCCTCGTCAGAGCTGGAGAAGGTGATCATAACTTTTTTGCGTGGAGGGCGCTTTTGGTCACGCTTCTGGTTTCGGAGGTTGCGAGGCTGGGGCGTGACAAAATCATCATCATCCCTGTTGGCTGGGCTCAGGGGCTGGCGGCGGGAACCTGCCAAGAAAAAGAGGGGGTGGGGGGACAGGAAAAAAAAGAGATGAGAAAGATAGCAGCCATTCTGTCTGGAAGGGTGAGGCAAAGTCTCTAGGTGTCTCTGCTGGACTGCAGGAAGGCTGCAGCCTCACAAAAGGGACATACTTGCTATTGTTTTCCGCTTGGCTGGCACTGGCATTGGAGTTTGACTGCCTTCCTGGCATGTCTCTGCTGAATCCAGCCCTCGGTTATGGCAGGCAGAAAGCTTCTGCTCCAGCTCTTCAGCTAGAGTCTGATGGAGATGTAAAACAGTGCAGGGAGAAAAAAAGAGAAGGTGAAGGGAGAGATGTATTACATCTGTAGCAGAACTGGCATCAAGTTAAATAAACACACAAATTGTTAGGAGGAGTAGTCTGTTTAAAATGGAAAACTGCAGGCCTTTGCAATCACGGTATGTAAAAAGCAATTGCTCTTGTGACCTGGACACTTGTCCCCCATCCTTACTTTAGCTTCAGGTTTGCCACCTGCTCTGCAGAATCGAGCCAGCAGAGTTTGGAAACAATTGTAGACAGCTGGATCTTGGAGCTTATCTGCAAAGCAGTCAAAGTTGTCCTGCAGCTTGTGAAGGCCCCGTTCTGAGACTGGAAGCAGAGTAAGGCAGTGGGACAGATCCCGATATTGACGCTCCGTTCTGGGAAAGACAAGATTCCCAATTAGCTCTCACAAAAAGGGGTTGTGAGGATGAGCACATCTCACCTACAACTACAGCATTTCCTGCAGGTGTTTCTGCCTTGCAGAACATGAGATTCAGATTGTTCTGTTACAGGTCAGTGACAGAGTGCTGTGCCTTACCACACACAACCACCACTGTGTTCCAAAGATACTGAGTGTCTGTCAGAAAAACATGAAGGCTCCACTGCTAAAGAACACAGTCCCTTGTGTAAAAAGTGCCAGAAGTTACTGACTAGGAAGAAAAGACAGCTCAGTAAAGTCAGGACTCTTCTTGAAGGGCCTTATTTCAACTGAATAATAAAAACCCCTTGGCTGCTCATTTTTGCATGTTTGAGATGATCTCAAGCAGAAGCTGCATTTGATGTTCTCTCTCCCTTTCCTGGCCAGTTACATAAAGAACGTCATATTCATTAAGTTATAAAGTCAACAAATAACAACTGCTGTATCAAAGAAGGACTGCATTCAGATTCCAGCAAAAGTTATTGGAAAAAAAAACAAAGGGAAAGAGAAACAGAAGCACAAACTAACTACTAATGTAGCTCACTGTGATGGAATGGGAAGAAAAAAAGGGAGGCCAAAGCCCATATTATTAAGAAATACAAAGCAGAGGGCCTGAAGTCTGTCCCGCATGTGCTCTCAGAATGCTCTGCTCAAGCCCAGACAGATGGGAGAACAACAAAGCTGCAGCATCCAGGTGTTTCCATCTTCAAAGTCTGAATGATGCCTGGCTAGTTGCTACACTTGGAACTTCAGAAATGCTGAGCAGGGTGATTGTGGCTGCAAAATCTTTTCTGATAAGTTCCTGTTTTAACCTGGAGTGAGGGTCTGGCTTTGGCATTGCCACCAAGTGTTCATCAAGCTGATCATCCTTGTGGTACATAAATATAAGGATACTTTACTAAAGGCTAGACACAACTTACACAAGGATGGTTATTTACAAATGTTGAGTGAAGAGCTCACCAGTGTTCCTGGGAGGCAACTGGGGAGAGAGGAACCACTTTCCACTCCAGCTCAGGAAACAAAATCCAAATATTTTGGGAAATATGCAACTCCCTGAGGCAGCTGAGCAGGTCACATGCCCAGGCACTGTGTACAAATGGCCAAGATAAGCAGACACAGCTTAAATCTCAAGGGCAAAGCCACAACAATGGAGAAGGGAAACCACAGGAATGGAGAAATGCAGGGTGCACCAAAGCCAGTGGAAGATAAAATGATGATATCACTGGAAATACAGGACAGGGAAGCAGATACATTTCTATTATTTTTCTTCTTGGGGAAAAAGACAAAAAAGGTGTACACATGGGTCAGTGGAGTCACAGCTTGGGGAGCAGGGGAAAAGAGGCAAAATATCCTAAAACCAAAAAAGCAAAATGGTATCTCAGATTCATGGTGTGGGGCCTGCACTATGTAATCAGCACAATGAGCAAAGCATACACATCTTGCAGACAATGCAGAGCAAAAGCCTGAGGGTATGGTGAAGCCTTTGAATAAAATAATAATAAAAGCCCCAAACAGAATCTCAGGCATAGAGTTAGTACTGAGCAGCCCATGCACACAGAACAAGGACAGGCCTTTATCAATTTCATAGTTGAGATCACCCCAGACAGGACTGCTGGGGAGATCCCAACTTCTCAGTTTAACATACTGATTTCCTAGCTGAGCTGCAAGGGGACAGCCTGTGGAGAAGGACCATAAAGGTACCTAAAACCCACATGTGGAGCGTCCCCTTGCTCAGCTGCAATGCAGATCTAAAGTGTTACGGAACATTTTCATTAAGAAAGGAGGGAATAGGGGCCAATCACTGCATAATAAAACCATAAACCTTAATTTATACATATTTATGTAAGTATTTTTAGGAAGAAGGTAGTTAAAAGAAAAAGGACCTAATCCAGGTTACGTCAGCATTTGTCACATGAAGAATATGATGGGAAGCTGTTAGAACCATCACCTATAAGCTCATTTCTTCTAACAATTCCTAAGAAGCACAAGTGCTTCTCAAGAAAATTAAGATTACAACCCACCTGGCAGTCCGGAATCGTTGACAGAGTTTCTCCACCAAGCTCTCTGTCTGTTTGTCTTTTGTAATATATGAGAAGAGGTGTCTGCAAGGGAAAAAAAAACAAGTCAGAGTTGAGACCCCAGAGAAGAAACCCCATTTCAGATAGGAGGGGTGCTGAAAAGGCAGCAGTGCTGACTTCCTTCCATCCAGTTTTAAGAGCCGGCACCACTTGCAGATGATCTCCTCGCTTCACAAGCTGCACTGACAGACTAGTATGTCTAACAAGCAGACCTTGAGCAGGGCAGTGTGGCATGCAGTATTATTTTTTCCCCCTTCAAAACCCTTGTGACTTTTTCATTATTAATTTGCTGAGAGTGTGTTGTATTTTGGATCAATGCAAAAGTGAGGATTACTTGGCACTCAAATGGGAACAAAGACTAACAGAAGTTAAATGCTAACGTGATCCCATTTTTTCTTAGCCTCTTGAGGAATAGAGACCTGGACTTTAACACAGTTAAGTAGTTGTGCATTTTGCACTATGAAATCACCGAATAACTCCCATTTATTAAGAAGGTCCTGCTGTCCTCCATTTTTCTTGTACCAGCATTTCTGTTAAGTTAAGCTCAGTCAGGTTGCCACTGGCCTTGATATAATTGCTCTAAAGCATCTCCTTGTTTGCTCAGTGTTTGTTATGTCTACAACCACCACACCAAGCTGCTTTTCCAAGATACAGAACAGCGACAGCATTCTCAAGAGTCCTCCCTTTGCATTTGTTCCAGCATCAATTCATCTTTAACTTAAGTGACTAGAACTGGGGCAGCACTCCAGGCAAGGTCTCACCAGCACTACCAATGCTTCCCCGTACCAGAAAAAACTTGACTGCTAAAGCAGGAAGTGGAATGCATCTAACTTGAGCCATAGATTTTACAGAAGAGGTTGAATGTTTAAAAGTTGTTTAGCCCTATGCTTTGTTTTGCTAGTTTTCATCTTAGTTATTATCACTGTAACTCTTTCACTCTCCAAAGTCAGTCCTTTAACAGTGATGGTCCCCCTACTCCCCCTGTCTTTCTTACTTGCCAAACTGGAGAACAGGGAGGTTTATCCCTGGAGCATAAGGCACCGCTTCATTCCTAGCCTGTGCTTTTGTCCACCATGTTTTCCATGTTAAACCAAATGCTCTTCACTTTGGAAGGATTTTGTAGAGTGCTACATGGGGAAATAGTTTGGTTTCAACTACTATTCCCTTTTTTCCCCATTTAAAGGTTATCATGTAATGTAATAACTGATGGTCAGGTCTTCTTGGAAATTATTTATCTTTAGACTAATTTGATATCTGTCTACACTATTAAATCAATACTGCCTTTTCTCGTTTGCCAGACACCTCCATTTCTCTCCCTGTCAGTTGCTGGAAGTCAGAAAAGTCCATCTATAGTATTTTTAACCACACTACTCACACTCTAATTGCTACACTTATTCTCTAGGTCTGTGGTAACACCTCCAGTTTGGCAATTATTAAAAATGGTACTGAAAATTTAAAAATTATTTGGAATTTTTGTATGTGCTACCTCTTGTCTCTGTGATGATTTGCTTCCACTTTAGACATTAACTTCCACTTCTACATGCACTGTCAGGAGCCACAAGCTATATTTCCCAGTTACCCTCCTTAATGAAAGCTGGACCAAAATATCTACTTACTTTTGCTGCCATACGTTATTTTCAGTCTCAATTTCAACCACACTGATAGACTTTTCTGTGTCTTGCAATTCCTGCCTGTCCAAAATCCCATCCCTCTTGCTAAATGCATTGGATTCTCACAGATAGAAAAGGCTAGTTGAAAAATCACAGGAGGTTTTACTGTTCTTCTCTTCAGCAACAGCAATACTTTTGTCCAGTACTCCCCTCTGCAGTCCACAGGGATTCAAGGAAATCAGAAAAATCCCTCATGTGGTTAAGTTTCAGATGTGCAAGGAAAATTTCTGTACTTTACCAATAAAGACATTATTTGTGCTGTCTATGAGCAACCAATAACATCAGATGGAAATATTCCAGTGTTTCTATACTACAGAGTAAGCCTTCCTTGAAAAAAGAAAAATAGCACAAATAACAAACCACTAAAACACCACCCCAGACTCAGGCCTGTTATTTTAACTATGGCTTTACTAAAACTGCTTGCAAGAAAATAGTGAGCCACCAACATGACAAATGCAGTAGAGTCTTTAAAACCTACTTTAAAAGCTATTGTGTTCTCCTACTGTTGCATATCCATATTCCCATGGACGAATCCAACTATTTTCCTTTTCTAGAAGGAAAGTAATTTTGAGATAGTGGTAACTCTTTGTGGAGTCTCTGCTCACCCCCAACTATGTGGCTTTAAATCAACTCCCCTCAGCATGAATCCATTTCAAATACAGACTGAAAAAGTCAAATCAAGAATAACTGAAAAAGCGCTTTGCGTGTCGCTGTAGTTTTACTGCCCTGGGTCTGGCATCCCCATTGCAAAAACATAGTCCTGGTCCTAAGAGATTTATTTAGCCTCAGAATACCTCATAATAGTGTGGAAGGATTCCTCCTCTATGCCGCAGTCAGGACTTGAGAGATGACTGATTATGTCTGGAAGCAGATTATAGATGGCATTACCCTGTTCAGAACACAAGTTTCTACATGAGATAGAGAATTATAAAGGATAACTTGAGTCAAGCCAAATAAGCTGCCCACTTAAAATTACCTCCTTTTTCCCCACCTCAAATCTACAGACTGAAAACATCAGGTTTTTGAAACGAGCTGTACACAGCCAGCCAAACCTCTCCAGAACTACTTGGCTGAAGCTTAGGGGGAAAAAACCCAGCCAACCAACAAGCTGCAACTGTAACCCAGCTCTGCACTTTTGGCAGAATTGCACGCAGTTTCCTTGCTTTCCAGCCTTGCCACAACCCAATGAAAAAAAGCTTTCTGATAAATGAAACAGCATTTCAGATCAAGAAAGTGCTTCCCATCTTGCCTGAATAGGTCCAATCCATATTCTTTTTCCCACTGCTTTTACGTGGTTTTGTCATACATACTGCAGAGTTAGGAAGTCAGCACAGTCAGGTGTCCAGCTCTGCTTTAACAGAGCAAACCAAGACAGAAAAGCCCCAGTGTCATTTCAGCCTATCATGCAGTAAAGGTCAAACTCTGAAGGGCCTGTGTGAGGCTACACATTGGATGTGCAAGGAGTCACCTGTACTGCTCTTACCTGCTTGGGCTGGAACTGCTACAGTTTAAGTATCTCAGTGTCACACAGCCAAAAACAACTTCAAAAGGTTTCAGAGAAGGTGCCTGAGTCATAAAGTCAAGGAACTCCTCTATAAGGCCTAAAGGTAAAGCTGCAGAAAACTGTTCCAAACCCTGTTTTAGGCACATGTGAGAAAGCAAAGGGACAAAGGCACTGTTTTGGAGCCTGCCCGCCAATGTGAATGGATGAGGTAAAACATCAGGCAGGGATGAAGCAAAACTTGTATTACAAAACTTCTTTTAGCTACTCTTATTTAGGCAACACAGAGGGACAGAGTTGCTCTACACCACTAACACACCTTCTCCAGGACTCATGTCATTGATGCAGCCTCCAACAGCCCTTCCCTGTTCTTGTGAAATAAGGTCCCTGAGCATCCACTTGCCTTGTTGGAGAGTTCGCCGAAGAAGTTCTGTGCCACTCCCACGATTGCCTCCTCTGGGTCTATCAGCAGAGCTGCCATTTCGCTCACTTGGCCCTTCACCTTCACCATGTCTTTGAGGATGAGGTGGGTCATCACCAGTCCAGCCGTTTGCCTCACACTTGGGCAGGGGTCTCGCAACCTGACAGAGGCAAATAATTACTCCAGGAAGAAGCAGAGCGAGTGCCTCTCAGTTACTGATACATGACAGCCTATTCCATAGCCAGGGCTGTTGTCTTCCTATACCATCTTCAGATTTGGTTTCCCGGTCATTCTTGCCTTCTGGAGGCTAATTGTCACCCTTCCACAGAGTTTACATCACCTGACCTCTCCTAACAAGGAGTGTAGCATTACCTGGCATAGAGATGTGATGTCCATGGCTCCACCAAGTTGGGGAAGCGGATGGCCAGATCTCCCGCTGCAATAATGAGGTTGGATCTTACGCCAGGCAGAGTGGACTTCTCCATCATTGTGAACAGCAGACGCAAGTGGGATTCACAGAACTCAGAGCTGACAAGATAGGGTACATGAAAAGAGGGATAGATACCAAAATTCTATCTATCAGAAAGCAGAGAAAAAAATATAATGAAAGAAAAAAGTAACCTATGAACACTCTTCTGTGTTTTTTTCTTTCCTTGGAAAAGGAGTTGCAACATTTGCTTGTGCTTTAGTACTAGCAAGGCTGGGAAAAGAACTCTGGGGTGGCTTGGCAGTACCTGATCATGCAGATTTTGCCAAGAGTTAGGGCTGCAGCAGCTGAGAGTGCAGAATCACTGTAGAGTCCAGGGTTGTTGCAGATCTGGAGCAACAATGGAACAAAGGCAGAGAACAGGTGCTTCCCTAGAGAGTGGGATAAAGACAGCGAGTATGAGAGCAGTTTGTGCATCCTGCTTTAAAAACAATTACTCAATGTATCCCAAAACTGCTGCAACCTACAGTAACTGGTTGACTCACTTTCACCACTGAACAACCTCCAGAGGCAGAGCAAAGAAACAGCCTATATGCAAACTGACACCAGGCAAAAAATGAGTATTTCCTTCTGAAGAAAACAGCCTTTGTCCTTCAGGATCTGTTACCCACTGTAGCTGTTCTTTCACACAGGCACATGGAGCCAGTGCTCCTCGCTGGCAGCCATGCTTACCATCCAGGAGTTCTGTCTCACAAATATTGCGGATGAGCTCGGCCTCGGTGTCATCAGCAGTGGCTCCCACAAGGCCCAGCTCCTCCTCCATAGTGGTCTCATTTCCTGTGCTCTGTGCAGAAAAGAAGACTGTAAAAAAGATGTCAGGCAACAATAACCCTTTCTTCACAGAGTTCTCTTCTCTCAGGTGTGAGGTGTATGCATATTGCCAGACACACAACTAGAGTGGAGAACAACAGACTGATGGAGATTTTGTAACCCACTTTTTGCCCAAGAACTGAGTGAAGCTGTGAAGGGTAGTCCAGGATTTGCCAGTCCACGTGCTATGGAACACCAACCACAGAATCCCATAATAAGGTTCAAGGGACCGAAGTGGGTCATCTCGTCCAACCTCCCTGCTCAAGCAGGGTCATCCTAGAGCACATTACACAGGATTGTGGTCATATGGTTCTTAAGCATCTCCAGTGAGGAGACTCCACAGCCTCTCTGGGCAACTTGTTCCAGTGCTCAATCACCCACATAAGTAAAGAAGTTCTTCCTCATGTTCAGGTGGAACTTCCTGTGCATCAGTTTCTGTCTGTGGCCTCTCATTCTAGTGGTTGGCACCATCAAAAAGAGCATGGCTCCATCTTCTTGCCACTCTCCCTTCAGATACTTATAGACATGGATGAGGTTCCCTCTCAGTCTCGAGGCTGAACAGGCCCAGCTCCCTAAGCCTTTCCTTGTGAGAGAGATGCTCCAGTCCCTTAGCCATCTTTGTTGCCCTCTGCTGGACCTGCTCCAGAAGCCCAATGCCTCTCTTGTACTGAGGACTGCAGAATGTAAAGAAAGCTTAAGCTACTGACACCAGTAAGCTGAGACAGACCTAGGACACATCTGTCATTAATGAGTGAGTCCTGCACAACTTAAGGGACATTCAAATCCTAAAAGCATTAAGTTCAAAGCAGTCTTTAAATTTCTGGTCTCATAAGCAAGATTATGGGAAACCTTATGGCAAGGCAAAAGTAACACAAAGGAAGAAAAGAGACATGGGTGTTGCAGTGGGGACCCAATCTGTATCCAACTGCTGCTTCTTGGAAAATCTCATAGTAATCTCCTCCTGTGTGGAAAATGGTAGTGATACTGATAAGCAGGTGGATGAGGAAATGAACTACCTCTGGGCACAACAGTAAGTGTCTAATAGAGACTGGATACCTAGGGACACACAACATTTTTTGTTATCCTTACCCAAGAAAGACATCCTCATTACACTCTGGAAAATGCTCTAAGGTAGACCTAACCAAACAGGGCACTTTTATCACACAGATTCCATTAAGAAGGCTACTATTAAGCCTTCATCATTACACCTAAGAGAGGACAAGACTCTCAAGTCTTCTGGATCAGGATTCTAGAAGCCCTTTTCCAAAACTCAGGGCACAAATGAGTGTTCTTCACCACTAGCAGCAATTGTAAAAGGTTGCACTGGTAAGAAAAGAGGTGATGAGTGAACAGGAAATGCTTGCCTGAAGCAGGAAGATAAGGATGTGAGGAGTTCACCTTTCATTCCCTCCCCTCTGCCTCTTCAAAACCTAAGACCAATTTGAGAGTATTATTGAATAGGGTTGCTCAAGGAATAAGGTCACTCAGCTCTTTCTGTCAATCCTGACCAACACAAATCCATCTCTATTCCCTGGACTTTGTGCAACCTTAGTAGTGCATTCTCCAGAAGTCAGCTGTTGCTGGGACACTAGAAGAATTGCTCATAGGAAAAACCCCTTGGTTCTCACCTGGGATCTCTGCTGCTTTTTGTTGCTGTCAGAATTCTTCTTGGTCTTCTCCTCTTTGAGGAGGCGGCGTCTGCGTAGCTCTGCGCTCACCGACACTTCCAAATATGCCACCTGCTGCATTGCCACTTGTCCCACAAGGGACACCAGGTGCACCAACATGAACGTGGGGAGACTGCCAGCACCATCAGAGTCTCTCCTGGGAGAATCCCCTGGATCCAAAGGAGAAAAATTACTACAGTTCAGCATTTATGCAGACCTCTTTCCCCATTAGTTACTGCCAAGTCCATGCTCTGCAGACTCCTTCACAGCACTTGCATCCTTCCATGTCAACACCTCCACTGGCCCCTCAGCTCTGTTCTCCTGCAGTTACTCTAGGCCACTCAACTTCAGCACTGGAAATCACAGGTACAGATTTCCTCCATTGGCTTTTTTCCTTACCAGCATTCTGCCCATCGGACTCCTGCAGTTTCTCCAGAGCTTGCTGACTGCACACTTGCAGGATGTGAGCACATAACTCCTCTGCCCCTTCTGCCAGCTGGTAGATGAGCGTTACCGCTGCCTCCATGAAGGGGATCCAGTGAGTACTTGGCTGGCCAAAGCCTGATGAGAAGAGGGGTACCATATACACTAGTGATGACACAGGCAGCCCAACTTCGTCTCCAAACCTACTGCTGACTTCAGCTCACCTTTACTCACAGTCTCACTGAGGCAACTAAAGAGCATGTGATTCTGTGGCAGTCGAAAAGGCACACTGTTCTTGTCCAGTGCTGGCTGCAGAGAGAACAGATGAGTTACTCACATAAGAAGAGCACGTGAGATTCCCCCACTACGTTCCCGGTACTTAACCTTGCTGCATGCACAATGCTAATCAAAACCATGCTAGGCCTGTGGCAGGGAGACCCACTACTGCTCTGCAAATTAATACACAGCAGGGATGTTACTGTCACTTTTGAAGGCATGGTGACAGCACTGGGTGGATTTAAAGCTTGGACAAATGATGATTCCAGGCCAACCCAGACAGTTCCACAATCTCACCTTAAATCAAAATAACTCTTTTGATAGCGTGGCCAGCAGGACCACGGCAGTGATCCTTCCCCTGTACTCTGCGTTGGTGAGGCCACACCTTGAGTGTTGTGTTCAGTTCTGGGCCCCTCAGTTCAGGAAAGACATTGAGGGGCTGGAGCGGGTCCAGAGAAGAGCAACAAGGCTGGTGAAGGGACTGGAGCAGAAGTCCTATGGGGAGAGGCTGAGGGAGCTGGGGTCGTTTAGCCTGGAGAAGAGGAGGCTTAGAGGTGACCTGAAGGGAAGTTCTAGCCAGGTGGGGATTGGTCTCTTCTCCCAGGCACTCAGCAATAGGACAAGGGGGCACGGGCTAAAGCTCTGCCAGGAGAAATTTAAGTTGGAGATCAGAAAAAAATTCTTTGCAGAGAGAGTAATCAGGCATTGGAATGGGCTGCCCAGAGAGGTGGTGGATTCCCCATCCCTGGAGGTTTTTAAACTGAGATTGGACGTGGCACTGAGTGTCATGATCTGGTAAAGGGACTGGAGTTGGACCAAGGGTTGGACTTGATGATCTTGGAGGTCTTTCCAACCCAATTGATTCTATGATTCTATGATCTCAAAAGGATTCCTTACAAATCTAATATTATTGACTCATTCTCCACAGTGAATGAAGAGAGAAACCTTTAGAGCATCTTCAGTCATCAACTGTCAGCTAGAAAGCCCTTGCTTAGCAGTAGTCCAGAACCACAAGGTTTTGTTTAAAAGGAAAATACCATTATTAGAAATAACAGATAGGTCTGGATCCAAGATCACCTCACACTCAGGCTGTTGCATATAGTCTGCATCTGTCCCACCACATTTTAGATTGGGCATAAGATAATCTAGAGAACTACTAAACCAACTGTGACAATACCCAAGATATCCCAGCATATGTGTCTGCCTGACGAGGGCATACTTGACTAAAACAGAGGATTTACCAGCTTTCAGTAGCTGGAAACAAAAATTCTCAATTCACCACAATCCTGTCCTCTGTCCTGAATTTCTGGTTGGGAGAGTGGTGGCAGGGAGAGAGGAAGAGCTACTACAGTCAGCCAAGTATTTTCAGTTCTGTCCCTTCTCACATACAAACTTAGCTGCAGAGTTCAGCCAACCTACAACTGAATTACAGCCATCATCACAACATTTAAGAATGCTGTGATACACACTAATTCATGAAGTTCCTGCAGCAACAACCCAGTGGAAGGACTGGGCAAACCCAGAATGATGGTTCTGTGGGGAGGGCTGCTTTTATGATAGAGAACTCCTGAACCAAAATGCCCTAAATGCTTAGGGCAAAAATACCACAAAGAGGGTTTTTTAACAAGTCTATTTAAAAAAAATAAATAAAAAAGAAACTGTTTCCCAGGCAAAGAAGCCATCAACCATCATGTTGTCCTAAGTACAACATGGACAGGTTTGAAAACCTTTCATGTTTTATATTCTTCTGTACAGCTGACAACTCCTGAATATCAACTAATAGGGAGGGCAAAAGAATCACACCACCAGAAAACATCAGTACAGGAAAGGGCTTCATGGTTGAGAAAACACAAATCAATTTAGAATTGGGAGCCTGAAGAAGAGAATTGAAAGGAAAACATATTTTCCTGTGCACTGAACTCTTTACTAATTGAATTCAGCCTGTTGCCTAATGAAAATTCTTTTATTACATGTTCACTGATGTGTGCTAAGCTTTCTAGACAGTGCTGCTGAATGGTCTCAACCCACTTAATTTCAAAAGCTGTAGAAATTTAATTACTTCTCTCTCTTCTCAACACAAACTAGCTTGCCCACTTCTTTGTTTCTGGATGACCTCAAGAACAAAGCAAGAGTCTCACCTTAGGGTTACCAGCAAGTTTGGAGAGAACATTGCACACTTCTTGAGCCAACCGATAGTCTTCACATGCCTTCTCAGACAACCCGACTGTCACCAAGATGTCCAGGTTGCTACCTATGATCTCTGGCTTCCCTCTGGAGAATGGAAGGGATGGGAGTGTTACATGACATGCTGCTGAGAGTTTACAGAAGTATGAATAACCAAGAGAAGTACTCTCTGTGTCTTTTGGAACACAGAGAGTACTTCTCTTGGTTATTCATACTTCTGTAAGAGGGAAAAAAAATAAAACCCATCCAATGACTCAAGCTATAGCAATAGCAAGCAATATTCCACAAAAGCCAGTGTAATCCACTCTCCACAAAGAGGCGAGTGTCTCCAAAGTGATCAACACCGGACAGAGCCTCTTGGCAGAAAATGAAGACTGTTGACTCTTCTTTCTTATCAGTAAAGAGCAAAACTTAAAAGGGTAAGACAAAGAGAAATGTTGCAAAGAGAAAACACTCCAGGAGCTCAGGACTGCTGACATGTGCCATTTCCTTCCTTACTGTTTTGTGGGAAAAAGAACAAAACAATAACATCATCCAGAAAAAAACCCCAAACCCACACCCACCTATTTCCCTTTCTGCCTGTGAAGGAACTTCAGGATCATCATTATGCAGGCCTATTTTTGACTGATGAACTGAGATAGGGATAGTGAGAAGAAATCAGTAGGTAAGCTGCATGCCAAAGGGCTACCGAGCTGGGAAACTGAGAAAATAAAAACCTTTTAGTGCAGATACATTCTTTTTGCCCCCCCGAAAGTGAAACAGATTCATTTCCCTTTGTGCTAAAAGCTCCAGAAACCTCTACTCAGCAGCTTCTCACTGCTCTTATTCAAACACAGACAAAGCTGCAGAGCTGTGACACAGTAAACTGAGAAGGGATGGACATTCTGAACACAAGGAAAATAATGTCATACTCATTCTGACAGAGGCTGTGCTTGTGAGACGCAACATAACTATTTTCAGTTCCAGGCTTCGCCTACCCCATCTCAGGGTTACTATTTTTGAAGCTACAAAAGGGTCAGCAGCACCCACAGTTCTTCAATAAAAATTGACTGCCTGTACATCCTCCCAACTCTCAGGACTCGACCTGGTCCCAGGCTCACCGTGCCATCATCCCCAGCAGCATCACAGCAGCGCGTCGTTCCAGTGACGAGCACCGAGATTTTTCTGTGAATCGCTCCCAAAGCAGCTGGATCACAGCAGGCTTTATTTCGTCTTTTTGCACAAACTCCGAGATCTGGAAAAGAAATGTAATTAAAAAACTAGGGAGAGGCAGAGGAGGATAGACTTCAAACCAAAGATATTAACTCCAGTGACTACCATTTTTACATAACATGATGTAGGATCACAAATATAAGCCAAACCCAGGCAAGGCAAATACTCACTATTTCTTCTAAACACTGTATCGTTCCTAGTGACGCATCCACCATGATGAGAGAGAGAGAATGCACCAGGCTGTGGGCCTTGGCCCTTTGAAAGGGGAAAAATAATAATAAAAGAATTTCAAAGATAAAGAAAGATCAACTGTCACAATAACTATCCTATTAGAGAACAGAGAACATCTCTTAGATAACAGAGCTAATCCCTGGGAACAGGAAAACTTTCCCCACCACAAGCTTGAGTACTCCCAGTCACCCCAGCTCAAGTGCCAGTGAGCATGACATGGGCTCAAAGTCCATTGCCTTGTGCACTGATGCTCCTCCCGGTGCTCAAAAGACCCAGCCAAAGGCACCCAGCAGACACTTCCCAGTTTACTCTCAACCACAAGTCAAAGTAAGATTCCTTAGACTGTAAGAGACTGAAAATCTCTGTATGAACAATTAAGGTCAGAGCTCAAATTGCAGGAGAGCTGTCTCCAGGCAATACTACCAAGAAGAAATAAGAAGCAGCGGGTGCTTTTTATTGCCTTGATGGTACAAACGAGGGTGAGATATGGTGCATCTCACTAGGGATCATTCTTAACTTATTGCACGTCTATCCAACAGGATTTGCAGGTGGGTAAATGCTAAAAAAAGGGGCAAGTGCCAGAGTAGAGAGGAGACACAGCTTCTCTCTAGTATGGAAGAAACAAGCCTGCAAGTGGTACCCAGCTCCCACCCCCAAATCCTCAAAAAGGATAAGCAACAAAGACCCCTTAATATCGTCTCATCTAACACAGATAGAAATTTGTTATAAAAAGATTTAAGATCAGTTTGACTCTAATACAAATAGAAATCTGTGTGAAAGCACCCAAATGATATTAATAACTAACCTTACATAGTGAGAAGGATAAAGAAATGGTGTGTTATTGAAAAATCAAGGACACAACTGACAGCAAGAGCACCAGCAAACCCTGAGGAATGTGTTGTGTACATCAGAAGCAGAATGCCTACGCTTGGATAAGGCCATGGGATGCATGACTTGGCAGCAAAACAACCTGAGCTCTGGTAACAGAAATATTGCTCCAACTTCAGACCACACTGTATACCATTCCTCTTATTATCCCAGTAGGATGAGCAACTACGGTTATAATAAGCTCAAAATGGGGAAAGGGACATTGGCCAACAACTTTGCCCACAGAGGGTGAAGTCTACAAGACTCTTGGACATGGGATGACCCTGTAACAGCAGCTAACTCCCAAAGGGCTGAAATAGCCATTCAAAAAAATTAGTTATTTGTTGCCAATCAAGAACCCTGCTGGCAAGAGAAATATTTATAACTGACACCCCTTGCTCCCTATTATATAGGGACCCCACCCAATAATTTGGGCACATGGTTCTCGGGGCAGTGCTTTGTATGACAGTGAAATTTATGAGAACAAGAAGTGTGAGTGCCTCATAGTAGTTTAATTTAAAGTAATTCTCAGCATCTCCTTCCATAAGCTGTCACATGGAGTTTTGCTGCATGAATTTCCTACACAAGAACACTATAATAATAATCCAAGAGCAGAAGCTTAGCAGTAGGTCCTGCAGGAATGCTGGGATACCCAGAAATATAACCTTAGGTTTCAGCTCAGCATGAAGCATGGCAGCTTTTAGTTCTCTTCCTCTCCATACCCCATTCCTAATGGCAGAAAGGGAAGGGTGGGGCAAAAAGACATAAAAATCCCTCAAACAAACCAAAACATCTTCTTATTAGGAAAGCACAAACCTCTCAGAATCCTCGCTGGAGCTCAGATAAAGTCTTCTGTAGGCATTCAGCACGGCCTCCTTAATCCCAGGCTCCTTTGACCATATGAGGGGGAGCATCCTGCGGACTCCCAGCAGTGCCTGGGGCATGCCAAACTGCAACACCGTCACAAAGAACTCAATAGCTTCCTGCACCACTGCAGAGGGAACAGCAGCATTAGCGCAGTTATTTCCCAATTCGCTTTAGAGAGGCCATTAAAACAAATTCACAGGGGTACTTACTGCTCTCACAGCAAGCTCTACAAGCATCTAAAGATGACTTGTACTGTCTGCAGAGGGCTCTGGTTACATGTCCCAGAGAAAATAGAATCATAGAATGGATTGGGTTGGAAAAGACCTCCGAGATCATCAAGTCCAACCCTTGGTCCAACTCCAGTCCCTTTACCAGATCATGGCACTCAGTGCCACGTCCAATCTCAGTTTAAAAACCTCCAGGGATGGGGAATCCACCACCTCTCTGGGCAGGCCATTCCAATGCCTGATCACTCTCTCTGGAAAGAATTTTTGTCTGCTATCCCCAACTTAAATTTCCCCTGGCAGAGCTTTAGCTCATGCCCCCTTGTTAACAATATTACAGCTAAATCTAATGTCACACATTTACAAAAATGTCCGAAAAAGAACAAAATTCTCTTCTGGGAAACAGTAGTTTGGGGGGGGCAGGGAGGGAATAGTTTCATGGTCACAGCAGACAACAGCTGAACACAAGTCCCAGTGCAATGCTATAACCAGATTAACTAAGCTATTTGATGTACAAATGGACTAAGGAATAATGCATTTGGTTCCAGCTTGACTGCTCCTGAAATATATCACACAGTCTCCTGTTCATATGACAAGAACAAACATAAAGTAAGCCAGCATTTACACAAGAACCACAGTAGTGATCAGAGGAGCTGTACAACACACAGTTCACAGAGTCCGACCTCTGGTTAAGTAGGAACTTTTACTAGTACAAGCCCCAATTTTCAAATCTGATTAAGAACATCTATCAGAAAAGCTGGTTTGCTCTCCCTGTCCCCAGTCACACCAGAAGATATAAATTCACAACAGGAAAAAAAATTAAATCTTCAAAGATCATATCTATAATTACAATAACCTAAATCTGAGCACACACACCCCTTAGTACCAGCCTCTCACCCAGCCGTGTACTCTTTTCAAATGGAGACATTGTCTCAAAATATCTCCACTGTCCACACACTGACTTTGCCTTCCTTACACTACCTCACAGGACAAGAGAGAGATGGGAAGTTAGTAAAATCTGCACAGCCATAAAAAAATCCCCACAACCAAAACCCAGGTGTTTAAGTATCAGGTAGGGGTACTCTGTCAGCCTTGAACTTCAAATAACCTGTAAAGACACTGAACTCAGGAGCTCATTTTTGTGTGTGCAAATAGCTAATGGCACCAAACCTTGTTGGAGAAGCCCACACACTTATCACAGTAACACAGGAGTTCTCACAGATGAAGCCTCAGAAGTGCTCGCATGAAGCCAGGGCACTGTAGTGCCCAGACCTGTCTGTACCCCAGATCTGTGCAAGTGGATGTGCTGGAGAGGATGGGAGAGAGTCGTGCCCCTCTCTACCCCAGCTCCTTGGAAATGCCAGTTCATGATAACCACTTCAAAAAAAGTCCAAGTGGTTACAGTAGTTCTAATATTAAATATGAACAGCTGAATTAACTCATCACCACCTTTCACTACAGCACTGAAGAGGACCAGGCCACAGCTCATGTTTAGCTGGAAAGTTTGAGAAAAGGTGAAGTGGATGAGACCAGCTGCCTAGTTACTCTCTCGTGGCCAGTATAACACCTGGAGCTGTAACAGGGCGCTGAGCAGGTAACAAAGCCCAGTGTCACCAGCCAGGCTTACTGTGGTAGAACCTCAGCCAGGACAATGAACATACATCCCTCCCCACAGGAGGCAGGACAGCTTCCACACATGAAGTAATTTTCATCACCTGGGGCTGGTTTTATTAATTTCAAAAAGTTCTAAATCATTTTATTTCAAATGTTTTCAAAAACATTTTTTAAACGTTTTAAAAATATTTTCAACCTTAATATTTTAAAAAATGGATTTCTAAAAAGCCCATTCATGGCCTACTCAACCCCTTCATGACACTCATTAGATAGATAGTGCTTGCTTTTCCAGTACCGTGGAAGTGCCTGTGACATTTGCTCAGCAAAGAGCAGCTCCTCCACTCTTTTCCCCATCCCTGAAGCTCCACTACTCCATCTCCTCTCCAGCAAGAGGAAAGATCTGGAAATGCTGAATGGGAAAAAAGGGCCCCATGGTTATTGCACCTACCTGAGACAGAGTTTTCATACATCACTTTGCTGATCAGGTTCAGAGCTTCTGTGATTTTCACTGAGAAGTTGTAAGCATCTTGCAGGTATTGCACCAACAGCTCCTGTTTGACCAGCTCTGTTTGAGGCTGCTCTTCCTGCGCAACTTCTTTGTTGTTATGACTGTTGTCATTTGGAGGATCCTCACTGTTCTCACCTTGGCATGAACCTGCACAGCACACTTGTTTGTGAGAAGTATTGAAGACACATGAGAAACAGGTACAGTTCAGGCTTTTTAACCCTTCTCTCCCCACTGCACAGGGACACCTTCCAAGAGCCAGGATATAAAAATCCAAATTCTGCTACCAGACCTGGCTACAAAATCTCAGCATGCTGTAGGGCAAGCTCCAGTACTACAATGTGATGCTCCCCAGACATGCCAGCTTAGTACAGGACATGGTCCAGTTGGGGCAAACTCCATTAAAATGCTGAAGGGGTTAATCTAAACTTAACATTTCCCCAACCATAGATGAAGCTCTAAAAGTAAATGAGGGCAGAGTAGGGAGAAGGCAAACACTACTGCATCCTAGCAAAGTTTGTGCAAGTGTGGAGAGTTGACAAAGTTAAGAAGATTTTTAGACAGTTGACCTCTGATAGAAATGTGCTCAAGGGGACTGGCTAAGCAACCTGATGCTGAAACAAATACAAACCAACAATGTGAAATCTTGAAAATACACCCAGAGACTTGAGCCTCAGATAAACAGGACTTTGCCTGAACCAGACACTTGGTCAAGTCTGCTAAGGGTAATCATTATATGCCACCACCTGCTCAGGAAGCAGAACTCCTGACAAAGTCAGGCAGAACAAAAGGGTGTGAGTAGGTAACACAGGCTTCACTTCCCTCAGCAGACATGATGTGAGTTAAAACATCAGAAATGCACTTCTACTGGAAACATGGAACTGTTCTGACCAGAAATGAAGTAAGACCCATGTGATTCAGCCAAAACCAGAGGAGCAAATGATCCACAGATCAAGAGATGGTGTTAAGCACACAGAATGAGGCCCACAAGTCAGAAGGAGGGACAGGGCATTACAGAGGGTTTTGGTCTAGTTCTGGCATCATCTTGGACTTTGCAACAGAGTGATCTGACATAGTTACCTGTGTAAAGTCTCTTCAGAACATCCAAGATTGTTGCCTCCTCATTCTCCTCCATGGGGCCGCTGAAGGGTTCCTTCCCCTGGAAGCGACACAGGGCCTTCTGTGTTAGGCGGGCTGCACTCCTGACAGTGACATTGCCCAAGAGAAGAGTGTCAGCAACCCATCAGGGCAGAACACAAGGGAAACCACCCAACTTTGCCCTACCAGCATCTTGCACTGGGTGCCCATGCCAATCTCTTCCTGCAGAATAATGTTACTGGAAATCACCCCTCCACCCTGGAGCTCAAAACTTTCTTGAACAGAGAACATTCCCTTGGGATAAACACTCAAACTGCAGAACCTTCTTACTTGTAATTCAGCTTCCTCAGCAGCCCAGTGATTTGCTCCACAGTACTCTCCACTGTTTCTTCAACTTCCAGCACCTCCTCTTCCCCTTCCTGCAGTGGTTGAAAGAGCTGCTGTGTGGCAGCCCTAACTTCTGGCAGCATCGCTTCCCACTCTTCCTCTGGAGTGACCACTGGAGCTACTTAAAGAAACAGAAGGAATGAAGAATGCAGACTCAAGTGACACCCTAAACAGGGAGAAAAACTCACCTGGAATTTAGAAATTCTACTTCCCCCACTCCCTCCCCAGGCAGGTGCTATTTCCATTGCTGATCCTACCCAGACTGCAGTAAGAATAAGACAAGAATTCTGGCATAAAAAAGAAACCACTGCAGGTAAAAAAAAAAAGACAGGTAAGAGACCATAATTTGCTTAGCCTTCGACTTGGTGCTGCCCACAAATCATGTTTAAATTAACATCTGACCAAAATTATGGCTCAAGCAGTCCTTGAGTGGTTGAAAATTGAAACCTGGGGGGGTGTTCAGAGTATTTTCAGTTCGTTCTCCAAAAACAGGATATTTAGCTATACGGACTAGACATGGACTTTAACATGATCCTTTTATAACACCGCTATACAAAAACCTATTGCATGTTTAATCCCAGTTATCTGGTCTCACCATCTCACACAGGTAGAGATCTGCGACAAAAACCACCACAACCTGGGAGCAAATTTAATACGAGGAAAAGTAAATTTTGGACTGCCCTTCAAAGGGGACAGACGAAGAAAGGAAATCACCTGCCGTGGATCTGACACGGTCCCTCATTTCTTGCAGTTTCTGCACTTCTTTCTTCAGTGGCTCAGCCAAGTCAGCACTGCTTAGCTGAAGATGCCAGCAAGAGAAGAAGAAATATGTTACTTATACTTCTTCTTCTGAAACGCCAAAATTCTCCTTTCTCTTCCACTCTCTGCTTTAGTTGTCAACCCCCACAGATAACACTGTTTTCAGAAACCAGAATAATAGACTCTGGCCCTGATCCTAGAACAGAAACTGCTGCAAATTGCCAGACTAAGGCTCAGAAACTCAGGAGAAGGTGTAGCTAAACACAAAGAGCTGCAGCTTCATGCAGAATATTCTAAAAAAACTAATTCTAATCCTATGGAAAGAAACCCCACAGTGGATTCAAATTGAACTGCTGCAGAGTTTTACCTTAATTAATTACTTCCTGGCCTTCAGCACAGCTACTAATTACACCAAGAGAGAGATGAGCCCAAGAATACAAAATCTGAACCTGGGAAAACTAGAAAGCTCCCACCAGCATAGTCAAAGGCTGTGTTGTCCCTCCCATAAGACAGAGAAAGGCTGTTCCCCTGGCTACCACACACTGCAGATATTCACCCTGCAAACAGACATATTTGATATCCACCATACTAATCAGAATTACCTTGCAGGAAAAGGGATTGTTGGACAAAAACGCAGCCAGGAGCTGGATCGCATTTTTAACTACTAGGACAGATTTGTCTTTGAGACGCCCAACAGCCAGCGATACCACAGCCTGGAACTGAGTCAGTGGCAGAGCCTAGCACACAACAAAAACACAGACAGAGTTATCAAGGAGGCTTAGACACTTGGGAACAAGTTATTTTCCTGCAGATGTATTCATGTACTAAAAGGCCCAGGTTATAGATTTACAGAATAGTCTAGGTCTGGAGGAATCTCTGGTATCTTCTGGTCCAGCCTCCATTGAAAGCAAGGACTTCAGTTATCCAGGGTCCTGTTAAGTCGAATCTTAGTATATCTAGCAAGGGTGATGTTCTCCCATACCACTGTCCAAAACAGAGGCTGCATACTGTATTCTTTCTTCTAGTTTGTCCCAGTAAAGAGCAGCATTTAATTTCTGCAACCCAGTTCCCTTATCCCTAGACCTTTGGTGTCTTGGAAAAAAAAGGAACTGCAGACACCAAAGTACACAGGGACAATACCTTTCTCTGTTAAAACTTTAGTCTATGCAAACAAAAGGCAGATTCCCCCAGAAAGCACAACAAAGGAAGCGATGACTGAGGCAACACCATTTCCCCAGCAGACTCACCTTGTGCTGCACAATTCGAGTGAAAAGCTGCAGCACTCGGCTGCGCACAAAGCTGTGGACATCACACACGTGGGCCTGCAGCATCTTCAGGAACTTGTCCCGAGTGCCACGGGCAGCTTCCTCCAGCTCGTCACCATTCAGCACCTGCATCAGCGCCTCTGCCATAGCCGCCAGAATGGCATTTCGCATCATGTAACTCTGCATGCAAAGAGTGGAGTTGTTGCATCAGAGACAGACAAAATGACATGACTTGATATGGCAAGGAATGGCCCAGAGTTTGGGCCTCCCAAGTCCCAGGCTCCAGCCTTAGGTGACTTTTTTCCATTATGGACATTGTATTAACCTTGGATGAACATAGCTGTCTGTGCCTGCAAGACAGAGTAATCTCTCCTATACAGACAGGCCAAGGGAATTGGTATCGTTCAGACTGGAGAAGAGAAGGTTCCAGGGAGACCTTATAGCAGATTTAAGTACCTAAAGGGGCTACAAGAAAGCTGGAGAGGGACTTTTTACGAGGGCAAGTAGCAATAGGACAAAAGAGAATGGCTTCAAACTGAGAAAGAGTAGGTTTAGATATTGGGAAGAAGTTCTTTACTGTTAGGGTGGTGACACACTACAAAAGGTTGCCCAGAGAAATTGTGGATGCCCAGTTCCTGGAAGTGTTTAAGGCCAGGCTAGATGGAGCTTTAAGCAACCTGGTCTAGGTGGAAGGTGTCCCTGCCTGTGACAGAGGGTTGGAACTAGATCATCTTTAAGGTTCCTCCATCACTGGACAGGTAACACTGCAGAAATGTACCTCCCCATCCAAGTGATGCAGAAGAACACTCATGTTGGACAGCACCAGAGCTGGAATCTGTTCAGCCAGTTCAGTTATAAACGTAGCATAACCCTTGAGTCCAGAAGCCTCACGAGCCAAATCCTGTGGACATTTCTGTCCAATTTCCCTGCACAGAAAAATGAAACAGGGAATGGGGTGCCACAGGTTGCTAAGGATAGAAGGACGAGCCCCAGGGTATTTCTCTCACCTTAGTAATTCACCCACCAGGCTTTTCAGACCATACTCGTTAGCCCAGAGGCTCACGGCCTGTGCAAACACTGGCGCTACATGTTCAAAGTGCTGCAGCATCTGTGTGATCTTCAGAGTGGCACCTTTCACATGTGAGAAGGAAGAGGTCAGGGAAAGAACTGGGAATGGCTTCAGGAAGAAGGCAGAAGAGCAGGAACTCACCGAACATTTGACCACAGTGAAGCAGAGCTCGAGCAAGCAGATGTGTCACGGCCTCCCGTGTGCCACGGTACCTCTGATGACTGATACTTGGATTCTCCAGGATACGGTAGCAGCTTCCCATCATCAGGCTAAAGCCACAGAAGACAGACACCAAACCTGTCACAACTAGAACCACAATAATTCCAGCACACACTAGGCAAACATTTCTATCAAACCAAAGAGGTTCTCCGATATCCTTTAAAAACTAGCAAACAACATCTGAAATTTTATGGCCTACACAAAGAAAGGAAGTGGCTCCTACACACATCAATTTTCCCTCAAGCTGGTTTCCTCAGTTCCCTGATGATCTGCACTCAACAGATTGCTGTAATACCACCTCATTGACAGATTTAACATCCAACCCTCCCTTCCAGAGAGTCAGTCACTCATCCCACCTCTACATCTGCTCCATCCCATACCTGACAAACTCTTCTTCCACTGATAAACCACCCCAAAGCTGACGGAGATCCAGCTGCAGCAGCTGTGTAAGCAGCTGTAAGACTGGCTCCCTCTCCTCCTCCCACAAGGGTCCAGAAGTCCTGGCATGGTTCTTCTTGTTCTAGAAAGGCAATTACACAATAAGATACACCAGCAGTTTGACAACAGAACAAAAAATCCATCACCCTTCTTCCCTCAAAGAAACATCTATTAAATTCTACAGTATTAAGAGACACACAGTGATATGCATGAGATCACAGAATCACACTGGGCTTTCTTTCCCAAATTCTCCTCTCTCAGCTCAAGGTGCCTCACTGCCCAGCACAGCTCATGGCTGGCACCCACAGGCACCCAGACCGAGGCCAGCACTGGTGCCTCCTGTTATTTTAAGGATATACTTGCATCCATTGCCATCATTTCTGCCCACAGAAAGGAACTCTTGAGAAAATACTGGCCTGATAAATACCAGCCAGACACTGAAGAGCAAAAGAGAACAGCCTGGGCATTTGAGTCGCTGCTGATGTTTAGCCCTTCAACTGCTTTCCATACAGTTTCACAGAAACATCAGTGCTTCATACTATGCACTGCTCTTGCTGGCACCATGCCTACATAAACCCAGCTGTAACATCTGACAGACACCACAATGTTCAGCAAGCTTAAAAATTTTTCTGATTTATCTTGTTTTTCCCCAGTCCCCTACCTACCTTCCCACCAGGATCTGCCTCCAATAAACGGTTTTTGCAGGTTTCCATTTCAAAGGCATCCACTAGGGAAGTCAGCAAGTAGCAGTTCATCTTAAGAGCATTGAGGTGAGCAGCACGGTTTGCAAGGCTCAGCCTAGAGTCACTCAGGATGGCAGAAAGTTCACTGGAATGACGGGACACCACTGAAGAGAGGCAGAAAGTCATGAGCACTCCCACCCTGCCAGGCCCCTCAGCCATCTTCTCTTTTGGAGGCTTAGGGCAGTCATCAGATTACCAAAGATGTGTGCTCACATCTCACCAGCTGTAACACGGGCTGCCCCCTGCAACCCAAACCTCAGACACACCCTTTCATCCTATCCCCACAGCCCTTTGTCAGCTCAGAGAAACACTCGCTTTGAGCTGATGCATCCCAAAGATATATTTTCCAGGGATGTGGGCTGAAGGATTTTCTGTTGGTCTGCCCTTACAGCGAACATGCACAGCTCAGCATCGTCCACCAAGATTACAGACCCGTATGACAGGAGTGGGCTGAGGGCGCAGCCCGGCTGGCCGAGTCACATTAGCCTTTATATCATCATCGAGCTGCCAGGGAGAGCAACCTCTCCGTTAGTCCTGCTTCGGCCGGAAACAGCAGATACCCACCCTGCACCATCAGCTCCAGCACGTCCTCCTTCACATTTGAGCCAGCGGTTCGGAAGTGGCTGCCGGGCAAGCACAGTGCGTGAGATCAGCGGGCAAGCAGCGCCTGCCGGCGGGGCGAGCGCCCCGCTCCCGGCCCCTGCTCCGCCCGCTCCAAGCCGTACTCACTGGAGCACGCTGTACACGGCGTCGAAGTGCTGCAGCACGGCCAGCGCTCCCCGCGAACGAAAGGCGGCCCGGAAGGCTGCGGAAAAACACGGGGAGGGGCGGGGGGGACACGGCCGTGAGCCGGCGGCAGGGCAGGGCTGGACCGAGCCAGGCCAGTCGCGGGGACACCTTACCTACGAGGGCGGGCGGCAGCTCGCGGGGCGGCAGCACCTCCTGCACGACGTAGTGGCCACGGCCATCGTCCCGCAGCAGGTCTGCGGCGGCGAGGGGCAGCTGGAACTGCGGCCCCGCGTCCGCCATGGCCGCTCAAACTGCGCGCGCGGCCCGCGCTCGCCCCGCCCCCTTGTCCGGGCCAATCAGCGACCGGCAGCCCCGTCGCGCGCCCGCGCCACGCCCAATCGCCGGCTCCGCTGCGCTCGCGACCGTTGGCGCGACGTCACCGGCACCTCCCTGCGCGCCGCGGCGGAAAAGGCGGGGCCGGCACCGCCGCCTGTCCCGGCCCGGCCTCCCCTTCCCTCCCTGGCCCGGCACGAGCCCGGGGGGTCACCCCGATGGCGGCTCTGCTGCTGCTGCGGGCGGCGGGCCGAGCCCTGCTGGGCCGTGCCGCGCCGCTGCTCGGCGCCGAGCGGGGCATTAGCGAGAGCGGCGGGGCGCGCTGGGCGCCCGTGCGGCCCGGCCTCCCCGTGCCCCTCTCCTCGCCCCTGGCAGGGCTCACCCGGCCCATCCCCATCAAGGAGCCGCCGAAGCGCAAGCCGGTTGATCGGTGGACGAAGAAACGGGCCTTGTTTGGGGTCTACGACAACGTGGGGATCCTGGGTGAGACAGCACTCCGGGGCAGGGCGGGAGGGGAGAGAGGCTGGAACCACCTGCGTGCTGGCGCTTCCTCCAGCAGACAGAGGGAGGGCAGGATTTGGGGCGGAACAGCTTCCTCCAGAGCCTGGCTTCATCTCTCCTTTCCTGTTCTTAGGCGGCTTCCAGATCCATCCGAAGGATCTCATCAGGGGGCCCATATGGCTGCGAGGCTGGAAGGGGGACGAGCTGCAGAGGTGCATCCGCAAGAAGAGGATGGTGGGCGACCGGATGTTTATAGAGGACCTTCACAATCTGAACAAGAGGATCCGGTACTTGTACAGGCGCTTCAATCGCACTGGGAAGCACCGCTAGGGAACAGCTGTGGGCTTGGCACGTGGAGCGTGGTTTTGTGGCATCTCGGTCAGAATAAAGGCATCTTTCACACAACGGGGTTCCCAGTGCTTCCTTTGCTGGGTATTTCCAGTCTGCTCCCAAGGTCCTGCTGCTGCTCCAGGCCTGAGCTATGTGGAAGTTCTTACACTCCCTCTCAAGCAATTTTGACATACTTCTTGCAGAAATCTGTTCCAGCCTTCATCCCTGAATGAGATTTGTCTCCTGTTTCATGCTCGTGATGACTTAAACCCCTACTAATAGCACTTAATGACTAAATGGCCTTTTGTTTTGGCCATTTGACCTTTTAGTCAGAATTTGCAAAAGTAATCCAAGTATTTAACTTTTTAAAAATCTAGCTTCTAGTTTTCTGTATTTGTTACCAAAGTTATGGTGAGTCACAGCTGGCATCCCTCTAGTGCAGCATCACAAAGACCATTGTACACTTGGGAAAAATCTGTAGGATGAGCAGGCACTTGCTTACCATTTCTCCCTTAGTTGTTAATTTGGCTGCTAAATAATTGGGGAGTTACATCTGCTGACTTGATGTATCTTGCTACAGAGCAATGCTGCTCTGTCTCCAAAAGCCATGGGTTGGAAGCATCAGGGAATAAATGGAAAGAACTTTCTGTAGGTCTAAGCCTGGGGAAGGCAAAGGCAACCTGTTCAAACAGCTGATGTCCATGTTTTTGGGATCAGGGTGGCAGACCCGAGGGACTTGCCCAAAGGTGGTGTGGATTCAGGAAATGTGCAAAGATCTAACTGGGACTGAGCACCTGAAAGAGAGCAGCTGGGGGTTGTTA
Source organism: Pithys albifrons albifrons (assembly GCF_047495875.1). Classification (NCBI taxonomy): domain Eukaryota; kingdom Metazoa; phylum Chordata; class Aves; order Passeriformes; family Thamnophilidae; genus Pithys; species Pithys albifrons. The sequence continues at coordinate 87,565,398 of NC_092458.1, forward strand.
CATATGTAAACCATAAGTGCAGAAATCCTTGGCTAAAAATATGTTGGAAACAGGAAAAGTGTCAGAGAAAGTACTTTGTACCTTTTGTCATCTCTTAATCCCTAAGCACCAGCCTGGCAGGGGCTCTGTGGCCACTGGTTCCCTAAGCTCTGTCTTGGGTTATTTGCTATTGGAACAGTGCTCAGACTGCGGTGGGAAGGTTGCCAGGCTACAGAATCTTCTTCCATCACTCATCCCTTTGCAGCTTGACTAAAGGCACAGCATAAAAACCCTTCAGTTCTGCTGAGCCCAGTGCTAGTCTGCTCCTGTCTGCTCTAGTCACAACCCTGTATTATGTTTTCATCCTGTAGCCGTGGTATTTTGGCTCCCATACTGTAAACTGTAACCACTGATAACATATCTGTCTTGTGTTTCTACTAATCTATCAGATCTGACACTAAAAACTTCTATGAATGTCCTGTATGACATTTTACCTTTTGAAAGGAAAAGGTAGTTTAGTGTAGGTGTGAACCCATGTTATCACCCTACTCACCACGCCAAATGCTCTATGAAGAGACTTCTTGTTCCAATATGCTCCTGTTTCCTTTTTTGTCCTGAACTGAAGAACCTTCCCTTCTGATCCATGAGGCTTCTCCAGATCTTTAGGGGGAAAAAATGCAAGCACGTTGCTGCTCTTGGCGCTGCTGCAGGAGCCTCGTTTCCCCCAGCAGGCTCCAGAACCTCGAACGGGACTCGTTCACGTTCCCTTTCATGCCGTGCTGTATGGTGGAAGTGGGCCAGCGACACCATCTCTTAATTGCAAGGACAGCGACTTCCCCAGAGCCAAGAGGGACACTGCGGAGCTGGGATTACGGAAGCGCTGCGCAGCGCCGCCCCCGCAGCGGCACCCGCCGGGATGGGCGCCGAGGGGAGAACAGGACGGGGCGGGTCACCAAGCTCAGGCAGGCCCTGCGCGACCGAAATAGAGCGCGGCGGACCCGCTCCGGCCTGGCGGGGTCGGAGGGTACAACGCCTGGCCACGGGAGCGCCCTGGATCGGGATGGGGACGCAGATGGGGATGTGGATATGGATGGGTCCGAGTCAGCCGCGGTTCTGCAGGGGCGGGGCGGGGCCAGAGAGGGGCGGGGCCAGAGGCGGGACAGACGCTCCCATTGGTCAACTCGGAGGGCAGTAACGGGGGGTGGGGCTGAGCGGTGAGCCGGTGCGCGCGGGTAGCTGAGCGCTGATTGGCTGCGGAGGGGCCCGTGGGCGGGGCCGACCGGCCTCTCCCGGCGGAACAACTTGTGGTTGGCTGCGGGCCCTGTGGGCGGGGCCCTCCCCGCTATAAGTGCGGCCCGCGGCGCCCCGCGCTGTCGGTGCGGATAGCGGAGCTGCGGCCGTCGGGGCGTGTGGTGTCCTCCGGCCCGGCCATGTGAGTGTCCGACCGGCCCGGCCGCGGGCTGCGGAGGGCGCGGCGCGAGGGCAAGCGGCGGCGGGAGCGCGGGGAGCGTGGTCAGCGCGGTGCCCGCGTCCCGGGCGGCAGCGATGGGGCCGAGTGGCGCATTGCAGCAGCCGCAGGCAGGGCTGCCCGCACTGCCCCCGGGCGGTCCGGCTCCCCCGCCGACTGCTGGAGCGTGGGTGCGTGGGTGGGTCGGGCTCCACTGGTGATGCGCGGGGCCCGCACTCAGCTGGTGCCAGCATGGCCGGTGGCCACCGCTGCGCCCCGCAGGGGCTGCCGCGTCCCCCCGTGGTGTCCCCGCACCGCCTCCCCGTCCCCTTTCCTCCCTGTTCCTTTCCTGTCACCTCCGTCCGGCCAGGGCGCTGTCATTCCCTGCGCCGACCCCCGGGCTGGTCGCTGCTCTGGGCTCTCCCACGCTCCGCCTGCTCCGGCCCGCGGGGATCCAGGGACGGGGCGTGCCCTCGGGGCTGCTGCCAGCGCTGCCCCAGCCCGGGGGCACGGGGCTTGGTGTAGGTTTGGGGAGCTTTCTATTGAGCGGCCTCGTTGCCCATGTGTGTGTTTCCCCAGGTCTGACCCAGCCCAGCAGCCCGCGCCCGGGGCCCCCGAAGGAGGAGCCCCCGAAGGAGGAGCTCCTGAAGGGGGAGCCCCCGGCGGGGGTCCCCCCGGGGCTCCCCCCAATCTGAGCAGTAATCGCCGCCTGCAGCAGACGCAGGCCCAAGTGCAGGAGGTCAGTAGCTCTGCCAGCCCTGCTGGCTTCCCATGGGATGCCTGGACTCTTCTCCCACTGCCCCGCGGTAGGGATGTTCTTGACAGGTGTCTGTCGCTGAGGGGGTGGCTCCTCTTGTCATGCCAATGCCAGAAATGCGTTAATACCTCAAAATACTCAAAAACAGGGTGACAAAGCTATAAGAAGCTGGAGGAGAGATTGTTTTATGTTTAAAAGCTGCTCAATTCCATACATGACTTCTAAAGAGCAGGCCTGTGAGATTTTTTTGGTACTTCATATCATGCACCTCTTATGGAAACAGAGCTATACAACATCCAGGACAGCTCTTAATCCCTGCCTGCTGCTGCAAGGGAACAGTGTGTGCGGTGTGATGCGGGGGGACCCTTGCCTGGCTCCCCGGGATCGGTGTCTGGCTTAGCTGCTGCCGTGCAGTAGCGCCTTTGTGCCTCACTGGGGCAGCAACATGAAGCTCACAAGTTAATTTTGCAGTTACCAGGGAGTGAGCGTATCATTCCTCTCAGGAGGAGGGTGGCTTTGGCTTGCTGCTGGATTTGAGAGCTTTTAAAAGCAGGTGAGAATGTGGGGCCGAGAACCTGGTTTAAGTGTACTTTAACTGGTACTTTAATAGTGAGTCTAGGATTTTTCCCACCCCTCTTCAAAGTAGGCAGTGACTTGAAATGACTTGTGTCTTAGCCTGATCTTTCTCAGGGCTTTTGTTTGTTAGTATGTCAGCATTATTAGCCAAGTTATGCCTCTTACTTTTTCAGCTGTCTTTACCAATACAACTGCTGCTACTATTCTTCCTTCTGCAGGTGGTTGATATAATGTGTGTAAATGTAGACAAGGTGCTGGAACGAGACCAGAAGCTGTCCGAGCTCGATGACCGGGCAGATGCACTTCAGGCCGGGGCCTCAATATTTGAAAGCAGTGCAGCAAAACTCAAAAGGAAGTACTGGTGGAAGAACTGCAAGGTGAGTTTCTTAGATCTCCTTCAACAGAAGGACACTGGGCTACTCCTTTCCTGCAGGGCTTTGCAGGTATAGTTGGGGCTCAATAACAATTTCAAATGCTTAAGATTCTTTCACTCTGGAAGTTATTTGCTGTCATGCCTTCAGGCCCTGGCTTATGTTCCCTGGCAATCAGGGAGGATGTGAACTTGTCCATCTGTTCTGAGTATTACCTTTGACAATCTTTTTCTCCAGATGATGATCATGATGGGAGTGATTGGTGCCATCATAGTGGCAGTGATTGCAAGTAAGTACCAAAAAGCTCAAGGTTGAAGAAATACCAGCTCTACAGTACTTTAATGTTTCCTTTCTGGTTTGGGATCTCAAGGGTTTTAGTTGCCTAAGTGTTAACTTCAGTCCTTGGGGAAGGGAGGTGGAAGTGCTGGAACTCCCTCACTTGTTGCAGAAATGGTATGCTTTACATAGTAATGAAGGAACTGGGGATGCCATCGTTGTAGAAATGGGAAATTCTGCCTGCTAGGTTAAGTAAACCACAAGTACGAGGGGCATTTACCCTGGAGTGGGTGGGTTGGCAAGACTCTTCCCTGGTGGGTAATTTGGAGGTCTCTGAGGGACCTTTGGTGTAACCTGCCCTTTTGTTCTTTCCTTTTCTTTTTTTCTATTGCTTTGTCTCCAGTCTACTTTTTTACTTAAATGTAGCTCCTTCAGTCTGCGACCTACTGTCCCCTATCACCTTGCCTGTCTATTCTTGCCTCTGACTCTTTCCCTTCCTTTCCTTCCCTTCCACTTAGCTTCTTCACTGATTTCTTTTTTGGTTTTAATTTATCTTCTGTATAGGACTTTGAGCCGCTTTCTGAACATGGCTACACTTTTCAACTGTTGCTGCAGCTTTAGGGTGGGTCCTCTTAAGTTTAGAGGAAAAGGAAATAAGGAAGAGTGGGTAGCTATTTGCTCCTGTTCTTCTGCAGGGAATTTTTGGGGTTTGTTTTTGGGTGTGAACTTGTCAAATAGTGCCTGTGTGAACTCATGCAAAATAAGAATGCCTTAACACAGTGCCTTTGGGGATGAAGGACTTCAGCATGTGAGATTCTTTAGTGTTCTGCCTAAATAGAGTGGCAGCATGACTTGAGCTTTTCACTGAGCTTCTGAAATAAAAGCTAGTTTGTGTTAGCCCCTGACTGTGAGCCGTCTGACTAAGCTAGATGTAGTGATGTAAGCCATGGAGAGATGAGCATTTAAATGATTTATTCTGCCTGTCTGTGCTTTCAGATGACTTCCTGTCTGAACATGGCCATTTCAGGTCTTATAAAAGAAAGCCTACATGATTACCTCAGTCAAGTGCAACAGGCTAAACAGTTAAGTGAAAGGAGCATTGATATTATCTGCAAGGCATATGTGGGAGTAAAGTCTCTCCAAAAGGAACAAAAGAACAACAGTTAGTCTGGTGGGGGTTGTCAAATATTTCTTTCATCTATGCACATACAAGCCAGGACCCTGTAGCTTCCTACTATCTTGTAGCTTTCCAGAAGGAAGACTTTGGGGTAATGGCAGAATGGGAACGGGTGTTTTGCTTTGGTGTTACTGGGTTGAATGTCAAAGGAAGCTCACTTCTGTAGCAAATGGGGGTGAAGGGAACTGGAGGTATTCCAGATGAGACTGAATGAGCTGCAGAGCTTTCTAATTAAGAATACCTGATCTGTTTCTGCTGCCACAAAACACTAACCTTCAGCAGGAATAGGAAAATAGTTGAAATGGTTACCTAGGGATTCAAAGGGAAATGGTGCTTTAGGCATAGATATTGCAAAGTGACATCAGATGTCCCAGTTTGACAACTTTGGTCTCTAGAGATCTATCAAACTGAAATCCTCCTACTTGTTATGGGTTCTCTTGAATTTAGATGCAGGGTGGTCTCTGCAGTAAGTGAACTTGCAGCATGGAATGCTCTGTCATTCTATAAGCAATCCCTCTGATCTCCTCTGTCAAAAGTAACAAGAGCTGTGAATTGCTTCAGTGTGTTGTCAGACATGGTGTTAAATGAGCTGCCCTGTTTCTGTAGGGTCTTCCAAGGGATGTGTATTTTGTCTTTTGATTTTATTTTTTTTTAAAGCTGAGCTGTAGCCTTTAATCTAGACTGGAAAGAGGTTACTCCTTTAATGTAGAAAGCTCTGCCTTTGTTCTAGAATACAGTGGTATATGTTTAAACTTAACAGGAGGTAGGGAGAACATCACCTGATTTTCCAGATGGGAGCAAAGTGCAAAAGATAGGAGGAGCAGATGCTTTTTGTTTCATTTGGTGTGCTGGGGAAGCCCCTTTCCTCCTCACAGGGCATCTGGCAAGGGGTTAGGGTTTGCATGCTCACTTCCATGCCCCAGCATTTCATTTGCACGAGTTCATCTCCCTGCAATTCCATTCCTCTCCACCTCGGGGGAGGGCAGAGATGAAGATCTGGAGCGAAGCAGCCCTCGTCCCCTGAGCACTTCCCTAATTCCCTGTGGAACTGAGATGTGATGGATGGTCAGAAGTGCATCTACTGAAGAGGAGCCAGGGCCTGCTTGTGCTACTTAACTGCTGTCATTTTAGGGGGTAGGCATATGAGCTTGAGGCCCCCAGACCAGCAATTCTCTCGAACTCTTCTAAACAAGCCTTTGGTGCCCCATTCCTCCTGTCTCTTTGGGGGCTGACGTTCCCCCTAGGCCGTCTCTTTCATTTCTTTCTCTTAGATGTTGTATGTTGCCTCCTCCTGTGCTCTCTTTACCCTCGTTTGTGTCTCTGCATGGGCAAAACAAATCACCAAGGCCCTCTGAGTAAAAGCAAGGGACTCTGCTGCCCACTGCATTACAGCACGTGCAGTTTATTTACTTCCTTTATAAACACAACTGTAATCTCTGGCATGTTCTAGAAATCAGCTCATGTACTTTTAATGGTCTCTAAGAACTCTAAGAAACACAATTCACCACCTTACTGAGTCTGTCTGGTCTGTCAGTGAGTGGGGAGGGGTTGGGATGCCAAACTGGTTTTGGAATGTCTTTTATTTTTTTTTTTGTCACTTCCATAGCATAAACATGCCTGAAGTTCTGGCCCTCAAAGCAGTGGCTGGTTTTCCACTGAAAAACGATGGTAGCTCCAGTTGTGCTGGACTGACTCTGGTAAGTCTGTAACAAGATGTATGAACCAGCACCTCTGGGGGAAGAGGCTGCCCAAGCCAACTCTGCTTCCAGCCACCAAACATCCAGCCCTGTGCTGTGTTCAGGAGACTACGTCCTGTGCCTTAGAGTGTGCTAGTGGTAGCTCTATCTCTCAGGCTGTGTTACCTTTGGGTGTCAATAACCTAAGATCCTTAAGCCCAGAAAACACTTCTTCATAGATGTTGGAATACAAGTTCAGGAACCAAATGAAAACCTCCAACAATAGGATCCTGTTCACAGCATATCTTGGAGCATGACTGGAGTAAAGGTAAGTGTCCCCTTGTTTTGCTTCACTGTACACTTGAAACTCATTAAAAAGAAATGCTAGATCTTTGTCCAGTGCGGACTTATTTTAAAATGAGGTACTTGTGCCCTTGTCTGCCCCTACTGCTACAGAAGTCAGGTTGTAAAATGGTGTTCCCTGTTGCTTGAGGTTCCCTTATGATGAAACTGACCAGTCTTAAGCATCACCAAAATCATACCAGAGCAATGAAGACACCAGAACAATTCAAAATGGTGAATTTGGAGCAAGGCAGCTCAACTAATTCCTCAAAGATGAAGGCCTTCCTGGGAAAGCAGAGTGTCTGGACTGGCTGCTAGATTAAAGAAGCATGTACAGTCTAAAATTCCACACTGTTCAGGCCTGCACAACCTGAACAAACTAGTCATGCTACAATTCCTGCCAACTTGTGTGTTGTCAGTTCTCAGCCCCATTCATGTAGGGGAATAAGGAAAATGTTTTCTTGGGACAGATGCATTTTTAGGCTGATCACAACACAGCCTCAAAGTCTCTAGCCAAACCTGGGGACTTGAATGTTCATGTTCCAAAGCTGGCCGGCGGCTCTGGAACACAGAGCTGGGGCTGAACATACTGCTGGAAGTTGCCCTGGGGTTGAGCCCAGTTCATGAGTCATGTGGATGTTTGCAGAGTTCCATATCTAACGCTAAGTCCTCTGGTAGGTGTTGAAAATACAGTGCTTTTCTTGGAGCTCATCTTCTGAGGTGCTATCCTTCAACATCTCAGCATTTCTGCTGCTCCTGCAGAGTCTGATAACCTGGACAAAATATGATTTTAAATGTGATCTAAAAGCAAGGCCAACACTTTGGGAGAATGGTTGTACATAGGTCTAATTAAAAATTGAAGCTCTTCCTTTAAACATGGCACATGTTTAACATGCCTTTGAGCTGGAACAGATTGCCCAGAGAAGTTGTGGATGTCTCATCCCTGGAAGTGTTCAAGTCCAGGTTGGCTGGAGCTTTGAGCAACCTGGTCTAATGGAAGGTGTCCCTGCCCATGGTGCAGGGTTGGAACTATGATGGTTGGTGCCTTCCAACCCAAACCATTCTGTGAAAAATGCAGCTCTGTACCAATAGCTTCCTCCTGATGTCTTCAGACTTGGTGGAAGAAAAACCTCAGCAGACTGCTTAAAGCAGGCTGCAAGCTCTCACCAGTGTGGTGGGGTTTGTTGTCTCAGCTGAAGAGTAACCAAATGATGGTGGGGAAGACAGATTTTAATTCAGAGCAGAAATGTAGCATCATGTGTTTAATGGACCTAGCTTTCCTATGAATGGACAGAAGTGCCTGCTCTGATGTATCCACTGGGGTTGGAAGCCATAACTTGAAGAGAAGGAATAATAGTGAGGTATTGAGGTTTTATCTTTGTTCTGACCTCTAAGCAAATAATTACTCTGAGAGATGTAACAGATAAAGATATAGGTTTTACAAATAGGCAACTCAGCTATGTCTATTGGATACTTCAGCCTCCATACTTCTGATTATCTTTGACCTATTTTTTTGCCAGAGAGAGAGTGCAACATCCATTCAGAACACCCTTACTTGCTCCCCAGGTTTCATATCTGAACAGACACACAACATCCTTTCCTTCAGTGCACAGACCCACTAAATGACTTCTGCAGAGGCAAAAATGGCACTTTCTTTTCATGTTCTCTCCTGCCAGGCTCCTTTTCCAAAAGTCTTTGTACTATTTTTTTAATAAATTTGTTGAAATCTACGAAAAGGCTTTTTTTAGTTCATTACTTTTAAGCAATTTGAAATCTGAAGGAGCTTTCCTCTCTGGTGCTCACAAGCCCCCTTTAAATATTGCACATTGGTAAGTACAAAGAACTGCAAGGCTGAACGCAGCCATCCCTCTGGTATGTTCCTGATCTCTGTGGTTCCCCACTGTCCTTTCACTAACAGCACTACTGCTCGTTTTGTTCCTTGGTGTAGCCTGTCTCTGCCCCTTAGCTTTTATTGAACCTGTCCCAAGAGCCTGGTAACCCTTTCCTCAAATTCCTCCTTAGTTTGACCTCAGGTCTATGAAGAGAAACCTTATACCTACCTATCTGTCCTGCTTCTCTAAACCCTCCAGCAAGCAGAGTTTAGCTCTAAATATATTGTTTATTTTCCCAAGTGATGGTTTTCTCATTTTTTTTCTAGCTTCCCTAGACATTTTTGTTTTACTTCCAGGCATTTCCTCTATTACCTTAATTCTTACGGAAAACTAATAGTTTTAGTATCTGTCAAATTGTGACTTGCTTTCTGGAGGGTCAAGTTTTCAGCAGATAGCTGGGTGTTCCTGGCTATGGCTCTCTGTCCTTGTATTTCCTGCCTTTTCAACCAGCCTCTGCTTAGTATTCCTCCTTCATGGAGGGTCTGACCCATTCTTTCCTTTCTTCCAGTACTTCTTTCCATTCCCCAACTCTCACTACACTCCAAATTGCCTTAGGGATTCTCAGATCCTCTGAATTCTGCTGATCTCACAGTTGGAGCCCTGGGAAACTTTAGTATCCCTACATTTCTCAGACGCTGTATCCCTCTTCTCAGCTAGCATATGATTTTCAAGTGCTCTTAACACTCAACCAGCTTGCAAATGTCTGCCAGCTGCACGATCCCACAGATGCTGGGGCCCTTTATACTCTGTCTCTGCAGGTTGTTCCATATCCAAAGGAGCTCACCTCTCTTTCCTTGTATTTCAGCAGTACCAAACAATTCCACAACTCCTCTGTTGTTTTTAAGCTCCTAAACTCTCATCCCTCTTCCTCCTCTGTAATTTCTCCATTGTATAAACATTCCTTTTTGTCATTCTTAAATACTTGGAACTACCCACTTCTGTGCTGCTCACTCCTGCAAAACAAACCTCTCCAGTGCTCCAGCTTATCCACAAAATGTTTTCTCTTCTGCACTTTCAGGCATTTGTATTTCTACTTCTCTGGCTTCCCTCTGCACAACAGATGCTCCCAGTCCAAAAAGACACTCTTGCTCACTTCAGTGTTCTGTGACCTTCAGTTGCTCTTTGCATGTTTTCCATGTCCTCCAAATAACTGCTATGCCTCTAACATGTCTAAGACTACTGAGCATTTACATGCCCTCAACTTTCTCCTCTTGCACAAATTCACCCCAGCTCAGACGTTTAATTTGTCTTTTGCTGACCTTCAGGTCCCTCTAAATGCACACTTTCCTCCCTTTTCTCTAATCTTGCGCATTTTTGGTGAAACACTCCCATCTTCTGCACTCTCACTCCAGCACTGCTGGATTCACTTCTTGTTCTCAGCCAGACCAAGCTCACTATATGTCTGTTGAGCTGGTAATTTGTGGTCTTGTCAGCCTACAAGAAGTTTAGGGATATTTCTGGGAGGATCACCTGATTTCTCCCAAGATGGGAATCTTTGTACTCATTCTCAAGATGGGGAGGTCTAATCTATTTACCAGCTTGTATAATAACAGCTTTTTCATAGAATCAGTTGGGTTGGAAGAGACCTCTGAGATCATCAAGTTCAATCCTTAATCCAACTCCACTTTGATTGTTAGATCATGGCACTCAGTGCCACGTCCAGTCTCACAAAGCGTCCAGGGTCGGAGAATCTACCACCTCCCTGGGCAGGCCATTCCAATGCCTGACCACTCTCTCTGGAAAGAACTTCTTCCTAATATCCAACCTAAACCTCCCCTGGCAGAGCTTAACCCCGTGCCCTCTTGTCCTACTCTTGGTTTCCTGAGAGAAGAGACCAATCCCCACCTGGCTACAACATCCCTTCAGGTAGTTATAGAGAGTGATGAGGTCTCCCCTGAGCCTCCTCTTCTTGACTAAACAACCCCAGCTCCCTCAGCCTTTTCTCATAGGACTTGTGCTCAAGTCCTTTCACCAGCCTTGTTGCTCTTCTCTGGACCTGCTCCAGCACCTCAGTGTGTTTCAGATTTGCACAGGCTTTTAACTATGGATTTACAGCTATCCAAAATGGTGCCATTATGTTGAGTTCATCTGCCAAAGCTCTTTCTATGTTTTTGCATTTTAATGCTTCTACAGAAGAGATAGAATATGGTGCAAGCTTCCGCCAGGGAATATATCACCACCTTCCACAGCTATATTTCTTTATGATGAAGAGAACTTAGTGTTTCAAGTAGTTTATGCTTCTGATTAATCTTCCTTTAATCACCCACTTAACTGTGTGATGCAGTGGGTCTCATCAATTATATGGTTATTACAAGGTACCATGTGATGTGAATAATTGTGTCTTACTCTTTGGATATTCAGGAAAGATAATGCTCACCATATGAATTTATACATAGACTGTTTTAGGTGTTGCACCTGCTCTTTCTCCTTTATTCTTCTATCTGCCTGATTTTGTTTTAGTTGTGACCAAAGTTACTTTTAGCAACTAAACCTAGCTTAGTTGCCTCTTGGGCAGTGTTTTTACAGAACATGGAAGTCTCTTCATTAAGGCAACTTAGAGATTTCATTCTTTAATTACTCACTTTTTTAAAACTTTGTTTAAAATCACCCACAGACACAGAAAGTGGACTTTTTTCATGTTTGCAGATGCTCTCATTTTTTTGCAGTGGGGGCCTCCAAGGAGGAACACATGTTCCCACACTCTGAGTGCCTGTTGCAGGACTCTCCCTTCTGCTGGTCTCCCCCCACTTGCTGAAGGACACCCCTGAATTGCTTGATTCTATTCTCAGCAGAGAGACATTATCCTCAAACAAGGGTCATCAGCTGAGCGCTGGGATAAAACTTGAAAAACCATGAATATTTGTGCAATAAAGAATATGGAGTTTGTGTATGTAAAGAAGAATAAAATCTGCTGGGAATTGAAAAGTTCATTTAGGTAGTTGAGGCAAGGGCAACACAACCAGCATGTATTTAGCATCTCAAAGGGAAAAAATATGCATCAGTTTATAGACTGCAGTAAACCCCTCCAACTTCCCAGGAGCAGTGCATCTACCTTAATTTTTAAAATAATTAAAGTTTTTCTTGTGTTATGATTAACTAGTTTTTAAATTCAAAAGCCACTGTTCACAATGTGATTGGGTACATGTCTTTGCCTAAACTATATGCTTAAAGTCTGGTATCTGTGTTTGTGTCCTGTGGAGTGGATAATCCTGTTTGTTAAGGACATCACCCTTGCTCTCTTGATACCCCATAAAGTGCTGTGTAAACACCATTGCAGCAGAAGTCTGACTATTTGTAAGAAAAGAGTATGGCAAGCTTACTACAAGAAATAGGATGTGTTCTCTTATACAAAGATCCCCAAATTAGTTCCTGAGGAGAGGATCATATTTGCCTATGTGGTCCAATAGAATAGGCCAAGGCTTTCCCTGGAAGGACTTTTGATTAAAGACTGCAATACTTCTCCTGTGCTTCACTTGGGAAGAAGAGCCTCAGCAGAGTCTCTGTGGGCTGGATAAGGGATGAGTCAAGCAGAACAGGCACTGTGGGACCTGTGCTGTTCTGATCTCTTGCAGGATCCCATGGCAGCAGAGGTACCGTGTGGGATTTTTTGACAGTATGCATAATCCTGCCAAACTCTCTTTTTTTCCCCTCGTGAAGGCCAAGCAAATGTAGGGACCAATTTATCCTGGACCTGTTGGAAAACAATCAAATAGCTGGATGTACATGTGTATCACAAGGAAGGGGGACTGTACTCCTAAAATCTACCATTGCAACATAATACAGGCAGCTTGAAAAGGAAAACCTGACTCTGCCAGAGGTGTTTTGTCCCAGACCTGGGAGTGGCAGCAAGAGTCAACCACCTCTCCAGAGAATTGTGCATGGTAATGATTGAGATTATGCCAGTGGCTCAAGTAGCCTCTCCTCGTGGGGAGAAGGGGGTGGGTGGCATAGTCTTGGGATCAGAGCTGGATATTAACAAGGAAAGAGCAACTGGTTTCCAACCTTAGGGAAAGCTTAAAAAAGCTCAGCATGTTGAGAGATTAGTATCTCAGTTGAGGCTTCATTCCTGTCCCTTGTCATACCACAGAGGAGGTGAGTCACACCTGCCAAACCTCTTTAATTAATGACAGACCAGAACTGTGGCAGCATCCTTGTTGCAGGAAAAAGCAAGCTTGCACACATGTGTAGGCATGCACAGAGTGTAAGGAAATCAAGAGGACATCACCATACATATACTTGATCAGCTGTCATCCCTGGTGATCCCCAGAGCAGTAGTGTTTTATGAGACTGAAGAGTTCACCTGCAGTAATGAAAGCAATGAACCCAGGCCAACCACAGAGCAGTCTTCAGCTATGGTCCAGGTGCAGCACCCCAGAAAGAAGGAAATACAGGTCCTACAGACAACGTGTGCAGCCTTTGCTCCAGTTGCCACCCATCTGCCTCACTCGTGTCCCACCTCACCATCTCTGCTCGGCCCACGTGGTTCCAGGCTGTTGTAGGATGGCAGTGTGGTTACTACAGCCTCAACAGTGAAGCGGTGTGGAGCACCAACAGCTGGTGGCTCATCCTGGAAATTAGTGTTATCATGAGTGTTTGGAGAGGGTCCTGGTGGAGAGAGCTTCTGCCGGGAGCGGAACCAGCGGAAGGACAAGATAAAGGTGATAGCAATGAAATCCACAATCAGCTCTGCAAGCTCCATCACAGACAGGACAGAGGATCCAAACCAGAGACTCCACTGGTTCCCAAGCTGGGACAGCAGAGTCACTACCTGCAAGAGATGGAGAAAGAGCAGTGAGGACAGCCCTCATTCAAGACTTTTGCCTCCCTGCCTGTTCCCACCAGCAATGTCCCTGTGGTGCTAGGGGGTTCCCCTCATCATGCCACTGGAAAAGAGAATAGCCAGCAATGCTGCTGGAACAAACATGCCACTGTGAAGGGACATTGGAGGGGAATGAGTGGTGAGAGATGTAGTAATAAAGTGTGTACCGTGAAGGCTGGAGATTCCCCGTTGGTCTTGTAGTTCCACTCCTCAAAAAAGATATTCAATTTGGCAACTCCATTCCTGTAAATGAAAATTGAGGCTGAGTAACCCTACCTCATCAATCCCTGCATTTTTCCACCAAGTGTAATTTTCTTCTCTGTTCCCTTCTGCCCCCATCCTTCTCCTACACATACCACCGAGAGGCTTTTCACCAGCTCCGCAGTTCCCCCATGCAGCACCAAATATAATCTTTGGTACTTATAGTGCACTTCTGAGACTGCACTGTGAAACCCAATGTTTTTGGCAAAAGTTCTTGCATGGTTCTCCTTCCACTCTTCCATGAGCACATACTGTGATTCCAGACCACACAGCAGGTGCCTTGGACTTAATATTTTCATACCAGCATCTGACCCCTTTCAAATTTTTCAGTTGAATCCCTAGCCCTTGTTGAAGTCTCAGAAGAATATATCTACTCTGACTCAAATCCACTGGCCTTGTCCACAAGTTCCACACCTGATCTCCTCCCATCAGTGATTTATTAACTCTGACACTCCCAAAACACACACACCACTGGGATGGTTCCTGGTTT